>NW_004955411.1:19416266-19615450 GCF_000276665.1 Chinchilla lanigera
ATTTTCATATTATAATGCCCATTTTTATTTTGCTTACATAATCCTTTAATATTATATTTGGTCCCCTTAGATATTGAGTGGTTAAATGAGTAGTGAATCAGACCATAATTCTTTATTCATATACTTTGGGAAAATACAGTCAACTGTGTAAATATAGCAAAGACTATATTTTTGTAAGAATAAATGTAACCTTTATAAATAAAAAGATTTGGGGGGCAAGACTAGGCTTTAAGTGGTCACAACATATTGTAATATCTAAGGCTTTTCCAAATTCAGTAATCATTTGTCCCTTCTGGGGGCAATATCATCCTGTTAAGAGTGCGTAAAGTGTATCTCTAAAACAGCTTTCCAGTAAGAACTGAACCACGCTGTGCATTAACCATAGGACTAGTCCCTGATAGTCCAGTATCACTACAGGGCAGAAAATCATGCTAGCAATTTGAAATCTGATCTCAGATCAGTGTTCTAAAGCATGGTGTTGGAGGTAATTTTTAAAATGCTGTATCTAGGAATAATGGGAAAAGAAAGCACCCTATCCCCTAAAACACAAAACAAAACAAGACAAACAAATCTTACCGTAAATTATTGGTAAATAAAATACCACAAAATAGATTTGTATGCTCAAAACTGTATGCAACAAAATTTACAATCATGCACCACTCTGGCAAGTTAATTTTATGAGACAGATTGGCAAACATTGTAATTGAAAAGACTGAGCATTTGCAAATATGAGTCAGACCACTGCAACCACTACTAAAAACAATTCCAGTTTTTCTATGTAGTAATGGATAAAAATGAAACAATAATGGGTGAATATTGAAAAGGAACAACTATAAATACAGAAAATGAAACATTTTGATTGAATTAAAATTAGATAGACAAGACTGATTTATTCTCCCTGAAAGGATGAGGATGGGGGGAGTTAAGCATGTTATATAACATGGAGGATATGAGAGATATCTTGGAAGGTATATGTAAATTGAATGAGTAGAAGTTACTGAAGAAGAAATTGAAATGAATGATGAGGAAATAATATTTGAAGAAAGTATTGGCGTTAATGCCCAGAACAAATGAAGGAAAGTCTGACGAGTCATCAGATCAATATAACACAAATACTGAAAGGATAAATACAAACTACCAAAAAAGCATACTGAAGGGAAGCTGTAGAAATGAAGGGAAAAATAGTCCTAAAGCCTATCTGGAAGAAGAGCTGAATTATAAGCAGATATAACTATCAGAAGTCAGGGCTGGGGATTTATCTCAGTGGCACAGCACCTGCCTGGAAAGAGAAAGGTTGTGAGCTTGATTCCTGGTACTGGAATAAATAAATAAATAAATAAATGTCAGAAGTCAATGAAATAAATCAGTACATAGAGGTGATTATCTCAGATATCTATATAGAGGAGTATACAAGAACTGTATTATTATAAAAATATTATGCAAATCTCATAATTCAAAAATTATTTTATGAGAGGGCAGAGAAGGGAAAAATTGTTAAATTAGAATTTTACAGACAGCTAATCCATCTGCCAAAGACATGAAAATAGTTATTGAAATGTATACATGAGCAAGAAGTACAGTGAACACAAAAAAAGTCTTAGGATTCAAGAAATAAACCCAGAAATTTCTTTCTTTTTTCCTTTCTCTTCCTTCCTTCCTTCCTTCTTTCTTCCTTCCTTCCTTCCTTCCTTCCTTCCTTCCTTCCTTCCTTCCTTCCTTCCTTCTTTCCTTCCTTCCTTCTTTTCTTCTTTCCTTCCTTCCTTTTCTGTTTATTTCCTTTGTGATCAATGCAGGCCAAAATCCAACAGGACCATGCAAGGCAGATACCTTGCAGGTTGTAAAGAAGGAAGCAACAGCAGCTCAGCATGAGCTATTGATGTGTGAGCAAGGTGAGGTCATCTGTGCAGCCTAGGATGACTTGTGCACATAGAAAGAGGAAGGAAAATGTCTGCAGGACAGAGGTCTTTCTGGACCACACAGTGTCAAAGCCTGAGAGTAAGGAAATCATCTATCCATGTGAGAACAGTAACAATAGAGGAAGACCCACAGTGATGAGCAAACATATTGAGAAAAAAAGCCAGGTTTTTCACTGTCAGAGAAGAGAATGAACAAGGAGTGTTGCTAATATAAGCAGAAAGTAGAACAACAATGAAGAATTAATGTAATCTTTAAAATAACAAACTTCCCCACAAGTAGTACCTTAAACTCTACCTTGTAATGTTGACAGTGCAAATATTCTATGATCGGGAACTCAAATATAAGATGTTAGAAAATAAGTTGGTCGGGGCTGGGGATTTAGCTCAGGGTCAAAGCGTCTGCCTGACAAGTGCAAGGTCGTGAGTTCGGTTCCCGGTACCGGAGAAAAACCAAAAAACCAAAAAAAAAAAAAAAAGAAAATAAGTTGGTCAAGATATTATCTTGAATTAACATTTCACAGTAGGTGTATCAAGACAGTAGACCATCCTTGAGATATGAAAGATTTCTCCATGTACAGTGCCTACTAAGGGAACATTACACACAGGTCATGTGAGTGTCCCTCCCTTGTTCCTGAGCAAGGAAGATGTAACTCAGAGCAGACAAATCACAGTTTGCTGGTTATCTATGCAGAGGTCTAGTTGAAAGTTCTACCCTGATCTATTTGAGCAAATCCATTCTTACCCTTGAGTCTAGAATTACAGAGAGAATTAAGCGGTTAGCTCTAACATATAAAATGCAAAGTATGTACTCAGAATGGGAAGTCAATAAAAATTATAAAGAAACCAAAACAAGGAGACAGTGAAAAATTACACATTATAATAGTGTAGAAAAAAATAACCATGTGGAACAAATTTTCTGAAATAAGATTCTTAGGACAAGGGTGGAATAACCTTGAAAATATCTTACAAGCAGTTGAGAGAGAGAGAGAGCAAGAAAGCCCAAGAGACGCAAACATTTAGAGAAGGTAAGAAACAGTAACAGCCAGGCATTAGATTATAGGTTCTTGAAATATGCTTAGAGAAAATTGCTAGACTTATCTTAGATTGAAAATGTTCATCTTCTTCTAGCGTCTCTAAGCCCACACGGTAACAGAGTTTTCACTCTACGGTTGTTAGGTTTCAATCTAAAAGGCCTCCCAGTGATCTTGTGAGTTCAGAGGTGGGGTTTTCAGAAGGTGGATTCATTCATTGGTGGGTGCATAGCTGAATGTACTGTTTGGAGGTGGGACCTGGTGAGAAAAGTGTGCTCCTGTCCCTGGCTCCCCCTTCTCCCTCTGCTTTCTTGCCGTGATGGGTTGGGGAGGTTTTCTCCACCACACCCTTGCACCATGTGGTGTACGACTTGGACAGCCAACCATGGACCAAATGTATTAAAACTAAGAGCCAAAGTAAACCTCTGCTGTAACTAATGGGTGTCCAGTATTTTGTCTCAGTAATGTGAAAGTGACTAATACAAATATTATAATCATATTTATAACAACTTATTACCACCTTGAGCCATTTTCAGTGAGTTTTTTTAGTCTATGCAAGCCCAGCAAAAAAACAACAAAAAATTACTCTCATCATTCCATGGAATCCTGCACATTTTGATCACCCAGAACACACAATGAACTGCTGTCGATGACGTAGGATACAAACACACACATACAAATGACTTACCCACAATATTATTACGAGGATTATCTTCTAATAAAGAAAAAGCAAAAATAATTTTAAATTTAATTAATACTAAACAAATCATAGACATTCAATAAAGGAAAAGTCAATGTCCACAATAAACAGTTTTCTCCCTATTTCCTACAGGCCGTTCTGTTGATTAAGGCTGTTGTACATTTCCATACAGACAAGTGTTACATGTCATGTTTTTAAAGGTATTGTATGTTATATATTACATGTGATAGCTAAAATTAATGCTTGATTCCCAAACTGTAAAGTAAAAAATACAGAATAGAGTTTTAAGAAGAAAAAATTGGTTTTCCATTCTTATTCAACAATTAGGAAGCATAAAACAGACTTTTTTGGTGGGTTTTTTTTGTACTGGGAATCAAACTCATGACCTCACGCTTGCCAAGCAGGCATTGTGCCACTGAGTTGTATCCCTGGCCCAAAAAATTGACTTTTAACATGATTTTATTTTCCAGAAAATAAATGTAATCACTACCCCAATTTAATTATGGGTAAACATAGCTAAGTTTGCTCATCAAAATTCTAACCTTTTATTGTTACATACACGTCTTATAAATCATATCATTTAAAAATCAGCCTTTACAAAATCTTTTTAGCAAAATGAGAAACAGACTTTTGTTAAAGATGACAGTTGTTCAGAGTTTGATATGGTCCACCAGAGGACACTGCAGGAATTGTCTGAAGTCATTGTAGTCATGCGTAATTACAAGTGAGGGCTATCCTGATTGCACTGACAAGACAAGAAGAAGTAGGTTAAGAGAGAAGCAGATGGGATTTAGATTAAAAATTTAGAATGACATCTCAACTCTAACTAAAATATGCTTTTTTGGCAAGAAAAATAATTTTTTTTCTAGAAATTTCTGAACACACTGAAAACTATAGTATAGTGCTCCTCAGAAGCAAAGAAAGATATTTAAGTTTTCTATTTGAGTTAATTTCTGCTTCTGACCCTAAATATGTACATAATAAAAACCAACTCATGCACTTGAGTAAATGATAACCACACTTTGCAGAAGTAAAGTAAAATGATGTGCATAAAATCTATAGTTACATACATAACAATCTATCAAGCTTTGTAAAATAACTGGATGTATAATTATTTCCTGAAAGAGCAGTATCTGTTTCACTAATCCATTCATGACATATTTACTGAATGCTGGTTATGTGTTATATACTGAGACAGTTGTTTCAAGTATACAAAGGTAAAAGGAAATATATACCCATGAAAAGATTATCAAGCAAACTTAATACAATGAAATACTCTCTCATTATATATCACATCTGTCAGAAAATAAAAGACCTATTTTAGTGAAGTCATTTTTTTTGTTGTTTTTAAAATATGTCATGCAAATAGTTTTATATATGGAAATAGATGCAAACCCTATATATTTTTATTGCTCAAAATCTCAAGATGTTTCACAATGAAGACCCCCTACAAGTAAAACAAATTGACTCAATCTGTTACAATATTGATTGTACTTGTTTATTTTTATGCAATCAACATTTCAACTCTACTGCTAGTGAAATGACTAATTAAATATTATTAAATTGGGTCAATAATGGAATGTTATATAGATCTAAATTGGCTTTTAATAATCTTGGAATTTTGTCTTATTTTCTTAAGCAATAAAATGTGGAAAATGTGAATTAAATTAAGCATACTCACACACAGCACAGTGCAGAGCTAGTATTAGATAGTTTGTGGATGCAATCTAATATCATATAAATAAAAACAATGGTGATGATGAGTTCTTTAAAATGAATGAAACAGATAGATAATCATAATTTAGTATTCAGAACTGTAAGCCATAAAAAGAATCAAATGGATAAAACAGTCTCCCCACTGAGCATCATATTTGTATTATCTTGTAGCGCAGATGAAATTTACAGAAGAAACATTTTACCTTTAATGAACTCTAATTTTGATAATCGAGTTGCCAATTAACAGGGTAATTGCAAGGGTAGATTAATGTCACAATTCTCATTTGGTTATCTTACAGCTACTGGTAAATATTCAGAGTACATTTTTCTCTTACCATTTCCTCAACTCAGATCTTACCTTAACATAATTGACGAATTTGGAGGGCACATTTTACTACAAGTGCCCAAGGACCTGATCCTATCATTAAAAGCACCCCAGGAAGAAAAATCCTAATGCAAATTTCAACTGACCTTTGCAGGAACAACTTATATTATTTTGCATCAGTAGCCACCAGAGATTTGTCTGGCTATATATGGATTTCCACATCTGTCAGCTATAAGTGCACTTCATCTGTCTGCTAAATCAGAGAGCCAGAAATAGATGACAGTGATCAAGCCTTTGAGCTTTTCTTAAATTAGCTACATCATGAGGTAAAGTTTTCTCCACTGGGCCTTCATTCGAAAGGTTTGCTCCTAGGAACTTAAAGAAAAGAACACATCAAGAAAGCATATGGAGTCTTACCTCTTCCTTTCTGTGAGCTTTTGTTCATAGAATGGAGTGCTGACCAGCACTGGTCTGGGGGTGGGTCCTGCTGGGAGAGCTGAGCATACATTAGTTTTATTTGCAGCTACCTATGCTCTGCTACCGAAAGAGAACATCAGTAGGAGAGTTATAATGAACTTCACCTGTGCCCAGGTTTCCCTACAGATTCCTGTTACTGATCCACTACTTCTCCTTGTTTTGTGGACTGACTTTAAAAGAAGAAAACTGTATTCACCCTAGGACGTGAACCCAGGCTGACACACACACCAGCTGCTAGTGTGGAAGATGCATTGATTTCTCTCCCGGTTCCTTTCCATCTCCGCTCTTCATTAAATAAAGTACTGTGATGAGATGCTGAAGCAGGACCACCTGTATAAGAGAGCCCATTTCTGCCTCACATTTGGCTTCTCTGTTTGACTATTACCCTTTGGAAAATATTTTCTAACTTAAGGTCAAGGAAAAGCCGACACCTCTGAATCATTTTGTGTGTTATTTTCTGCAGTGTAGTCAGGTGAAAAGAAAGAGGTGATTGGAAGAAAAATGTGTAGAGAAATATCTTTTGGCAGAGAGTTCAAGAAAAAAATGTTTCGCACTTAGCCTGGTGAGCGGAGTTCTCCTTTCTCCTCTAGAGCAAAGTAGGGGCTGTGTCATTATCAAGCACAAAATAATTTGAAAATAATTTGCATCCATGGTCCAAACTTGCCTCTCTGCCAATATGTCCACTACTACCTAGGAAAGGAAATATTACCCCAGGGCTCAGACTGGGCTCCCATGTCGTCTGAGACTTTGAAGTGCTAAATGTTGAATATTACTTGGCCAACCATGAATAAGGTACTTTTGCCAGAAATTCTACATTTTGTCCTATATATACATGGATTGAATAATTGTAGGCTATAAATAGTTTTATCGTCACTCTTGCAGTGATGTCCAATATATTTTTCGTGGCCTTATTTTATGGTAGGTTTAGAAAACCAAGGAAAAATATAAGCATATAGCACATAACCAGCCCATTATAATTCATTATAATGGCGTTAAGATTGTACTTCTTGGCAAGCCAAAGAATTCCTGATGCATGCCAATGTCATTTCGAGCCAAAAACTCTTAAGGTAATAACATCAATTCCTTCCACTTTCAGGTTAACAATTAAATCGAGCCTCCAACTTACAGTAATATATTTCCTATTATTACTCAGAGCAGTTGCATATGAACTACAACTTAGTACCTATTGCCCTTACAACATTAATATTGACATTAATAATATTTCTGGCATTTTTCTAGCTCTGAAACATGACTGGCCTTATTATTTCCTATGTTATTACTAAAAATGTTCACATAGCCACTCTTTACATCAGCTGGAATATACCTTGGGTAAAATAGAAGAAGGAAAAAAAAGAAATAGAAATGCCTCTCTTTTTTTACTTCTCAGGGGATGTTTCTTTTATGTATTTTAACTTATCTACTATTTCCCTCAATACATAGGCTTGAAACTTCGCAAGAGGTTCAGGGTATACCCCACCATCTCGGAGGTACTATGTCTTCACCTGTGAGTACTGGCAGTAGGTGATTCATGGTTTCAAAGTAATCACAAAGGGCTTGGCAATTATATTGGTTTCAGGAGAATGCATTAGGAAAATGTACATGCCTCAAGCTCATCAAACGCATGTTACATTTATGTTCATATAATGTATATGAGTTACAAATTCATTATATATTTCATACGTGACACTTGCAAAATGAAAGTAATGGCACCAGGTGGATAGGGTCAGGCTGATGGCAGAAGACCCATGGTCTGCTGCTCAGGGACATTCAAGGCTGGAAATGAAGGCACCTCTGTTACTTTAGGAAAAAATATTTAAGTTGTAAATTTCTCGCCTTCTTCATTACACATTAAAGACATTAATACCTATTTCATAATATTAGTGTGAAAATTTAATGAATAGTGATTATAAGTACTTAAGGTGTTATAGTCAATATAAAATCCTTTCTGTTCTTGCTTACGGCATATATGCAAAAAACAAGGAGCCAATGTCTATGAATAATTTTCTCCAGTCATTTATAACTTCTTTCTTCTTTTCTAATTTTTCACTTTCTTCCTCCTATGTAAATATTTTCTCAAATCAAATTCATGAAAAGTGGTCCCATCATGTCTAATTTGTGTTGTATTATATATTTGTCTTTCAACTCGCTAAATGCTAAAGGTGAAAAAGCAGTATATAATATCCCCTCCTCTCAGTTAAGATCTTCCCCGTTCCCCCTCCCTCCTTTCTTCTCTGTCTTCATCCCCCTCTCTCATTCTCTGTCTCCCACCTCTAGATTCATATCTTCTGAAGTGCTTCTTCATTTTTCTAAAATTAAAATCTCAATTTTCTTTTAAACTAGAATCAGCTTCACAGTTCTGGACGACTTACCATAAAAGAGTACAATACAGCACTGCTTAACTTTTCTTGAAAAATGCAAAGTACAATGTCCCGTCCAGCAAACAACAACAAAACGAAACAACCTCACAGAAACAGACAAATGCCAGATCACGAGAAATTAGAAGAGAGGTTAAAAGCCGTACCTTTTATACCGTGCTGTCTTCTCGGAAGGGTGCAGATGGATGGAAAACTAGACTCCAGACTCTGGGGCAATTGTAGGGAGCCCGGAAGTTCCCACTTGCTCTCCATCCCAGACTCTCAGGAAGCGTGAGCCAATCCAGTGAAGAAGGGAGAGCAAGATCGCCGAATACAGTACGCCGTAGGAGCAGACCAAGCGCACGTTATGCTCTCTTCCAGCTCTCTATCTGAAAACACTTAAAAGCCACACAAGTCAAGGTTCCAGACGAGTACTGATCTGAATACTAAGTTTACACAGAAACTATTTATCAAAGAATTTAGAGTTGTAGAGAAAAATAAAGTGACTAAAATGTTGACAATAGAAGAAACGGTGCCTCTTATACATGATGCACATAAATATATCATTCCTGTACATTTCTTAAAAACAATGTAGTGAAAGCAGAATATAATCTAGTAAGATATAAAGCAAAATTAATAATTCAGTGATGAAGATTAGGAGCAAAATCTTTAAAAAATCAAGATTGGAATGAAAAGTCTGAACATTAATTATGGCGTGTCCACTTGAACATATTAAGAAATGCTTAGAAGGGTGTGACATGCAGGCCTCCAAACAGGGGAAACACCACCACAACTGTGGGTGGCGCTGACTAACAGAGCTGTAGTCTGCATAGAATAAAGTGGGAAGGCAGAAGAAGTGTTCTCACTCTAAACAGCTGCATTCTTCCTGAGTGGGTCCATCCTCTGGACATCGGTCTCCAGGTCTCCGGTTTCTTAACCTTCCAGTGTAGACTTGTCCCAGTGGCAGTAAGCTTCCACACTTTGATCTCTCCTTCCATGACTTCCATCTTTGTGGCTGAACAGCTGCTGGATCCTCTGACTCTCCAGGACTGTGGATTCTCCTGCCTCTGACTGTAAAGCCGATTATCGTAGACTATCCCGGCTTTAATCCTGTAAGACTACCTAATAAATCATCTTGCATTATTACACATATATTTTCTACTGATTGAGCTTCTCTAGACAACCTTAAAATACAATGGAGTATTCCTTATAGAATTTAAAATAAGACTGGACATTCTAAAATCATTAGAATGTATAAAAGCAAAAGCAGTGACCATAAATAAGAAACAAAGGGTTAACCTAAAAAAAGGAATAAAGATAGGCAAGAAAAGACAAATCCAAACTGCTAGAAATCAGCAAGTGCTATCACCTACAATTCTATTGAATAGGCAAAAAATAACACCAGATATAGTACAATCTGAGCAACATGAATATATCCAATTGGATTTCATGGGAATAAGGAAAAATGAGGGAAAGGGAAACTTTGAATAAAGATCAGAAGTAGAATAAGAAGGGATTTTCATAAGACTAGTTAGTCCTAAGCAGACAAATGTAGTAAAGATAATTAGGAAGAAGAGAAATTTAGAAAATACCGTTATTAGATTGAATTTCATAGTTAACAAATGACATTTTTTAGCCCTAACTCTAGAAGGCACACATTAAAAATACACAAAGCATTTTTTAAAAGTATAAACTTAAATGAACAGTTTTCCAAAAGGAAGGTAATGCTCATTTGCTAACCCTCAGCTGTCGGCACCCTGAAAGGTCACTTCATGGAGTGGTATAATTGTTATTTCCTACTTCCTCTTTGAGCATAGTTATTATTATGAGTTCAAATACAATAGACTTTTTTTTATTGCTTTTGAATTTTATCTATATAAAATTGCCTTAGACATATTATTGAAATCCAGCTTCCTTTACTAAACTTTGCATAATGGAAATTATAAATGATGCATAAAACTAGTTTATTCACTTTTATAGCTGGTACTCTGCATAGATCAAATCACATTATTAGACTGATTATAAATTCTTTTTACTGTTGATGGATATATGATTTATTTCATAATCATTGGATATTATTACTAATATTGCTAAGGATATTTTTTATTGCCTCTAAGTGGATATGTATGTCCAATTTATATAGGATATTTATCTTTAAATAAACTGCTTCGTTATATCACTGGGGTACACACGTGTAGTAGATACTGTCAAGAATATTCTTAAGTGGATATTCCAGTGGTGATTCCCGTAATCTTTAGTGTATGGTATTCTGTATTGCTTGATTCCCAGTTCTTAATACCAATTCAAACAGTTGCATAATATTATTTCATTTAACTTTAACATTATAATTTTTTAACAGTTAATGAAATTGAACATCATTTTATATGCTTATTTTATCAAGAGCATGTTTATCTCTTTTACCCATTTCTATGCTCTGTCCATATTTTTCTCATTGATTTTTGGAGTTCTTTATAGAGCTGTACAAAAGCTGTCACTTGTATGCATTGGAAGTGTCTTACTCCACAGGGTGACGTTTTATTCCCTTTACTTTTTATAAATACATATCCTTGCCTTTAAAAGAGACCAACTAAACCATTTCTTTTAAGATTATTTTATGATTGCTATTTTATGTATTCATATTCATTAATTTTAATTGGCACATAATAATTGCATATAACTGTGAAGTTTCATGTGATGTTTCTTATATGATTGTATTGTGTTGTTTCTGTCATATTAAACATTTCTATATGTTCTTGTGTTCTATTTTATAGTACTTGACATAATGCATATTTCTAAAAAACTAGAAGAAATGATTTTGAATGTTTTCACCAGAAGGATCAGTGCTTTCTGCCTTGTGTAGGTAATATATACCTATGTGAGGTCATCAAAATATTCTGCTCTATTTTTGTCTAAAATTATATAATGTTGCTTTTAGATTTAGATCTACAATATTCCAGAAATTGATTTTTGTCCATGAGCAAAATAGAAGTCAAGCTTAATTTTCCCACGTGAATATCCTACAAATTCTGTACCATTCCCTGGAAAGACTTCTTTGTTCAGTGCTGTGTAATATAACTTTGGTCAAAAGTCATCTGTGTGAGTCTATTTCTGGGCTGTCTACCTGGTTCCACTGACAAGTTTCTCTTTCCTGTACCATTACCTTTTCTTCATTCTTATAACTTTACAATGCATTGATATTTAGTTGTGCATAACATCCCCCTCTTCTGTATTTTGCAAAGTTTTTAGCAATCTTACAACGTTATTACTTCACAGGTTATTTGTCTTTTTATACCACTTTTATAATCACTGTTTCAAGTCAATGAACAAATGCACACACATGCACACACACGCACACACATACATACACACACACACAAAACTCTCATGCAGTTCACACATACATACACACACACACAAAACTCTCATGCAGTTTGGGGGAATCTCATTGAATCTCTAGGCCTGTTTACTGAAAAAGATTTTTTTTCATTATTTAGTCTTTTATTCCATGTATATAATACATCTTCTCATTGTGGTCTGTAAAATATATCACAATAATATTTTATCACTTTCTGGAATATGAATACATTTATTAAATTTACTCTCACTTTAAAATTTTACATATAAAATGGTATGATCTTAAATTTTATTCTACTATTCTTCGTTGTGTTGGAGTAAATATATTTTTGTATTTTGAAAATATTGATGTTGCTTTAAGCAATTTTCCTTAACTCTCATATTCGTGCTAACAATTTATTTAGATTTGCTTAGATATGCTACCAATACAAATGTACTTTCAGATAGTGATTCTTTCAGTATTTTTCTTATGCATATACCTTTTAACTTCTTGTCTTCCCCTGGTAAAACAATGATTTTGAAATGAATGTGATTACTCTGTATTCTTAGGAGTCACTGGCCCAGTCACAGAATTATCTGGGCTGTCATAACTGAATAGGGTGATACTGGTATACAGTAGATAGAGCCCCAAGACGCTGCGCAAGACAGCCCCTGGAATGAAGAATTTTCTGTCTCCAAATAGTAATGAGTTGGAAAACTGTGTGTTTGAAATTCCACAATGTATTTAAACAGTGAAAAGGGAAGTCTTTATTTTATTCCCAATAGCAGAAATATTTTAATATTTTACCACTAAGATATTAATATCAAATATATATATAAAACATTTATAAAACTTTTAAATTCTTTCTTTCTCTTGACTTAGTAGCTTTTTTCTTCTGAGTACAGGGAATTGAACTCAGGACCTTGAGCTTGCCACGTAGGTGCTTGTGCCACTGAGCTATATCCTCGGCTCTTTCCTCTCTCTTGTTCGCAAAGAATTGTTATCTTTAATTAACATTAAGAGTTTTTAAATGCTTTATATGCACATATTGATGATCATATGATTATTCCTTCTACCAGTGTGGTGAGTTAAATTGATTTGTAGAATGTTAAACTTATTGTGCATTCTTAAAGTAAATTAGATTTTATCATGGGATATTATCTTAAATAAATATATATACATATATAGTATGCATAGGTGTGTCTATATAAATCTGGTTTGTTAGAATGCTATTCCGGATGGAGGTTAAAATCATCCTTAAAATAAGTTGAAATTTATTTTCTGCCTTTTTTCTCTGAGGTCAAAACTTTGGGTAGTCTTCACATTATTTCTTCCTTTAATATTTAGTACAATTCTTCCACAAGCCATCTAAGCATATTTTCTCTACTTTTGGAAAGTTTTTTAAATAATAGATGCAGTTTGTTCAAAGTTCATATATGTACACTCTTAAATATAACACAATAAATATTTATATACACATGCAAATATATAGATTCATTTATCTAGTCTACCATATTATTCCAGTTTTGATAGCTCATATTTTTCTGCATACTTAACTGTAATATCTACATTTTCAATTCATTGCATTAAGTTCTTTATAATAACCTCAACAATCTTGCTAATGAAAGACTTGTTCTCATGAGTTTGTTTTCAATGTGTACAAATCTTACTTTAGACTTTGTTTCTGAACCAAGGTATTTTTAAATTCATCAAGTGTTATGCTATAATTTGAACATCAAATTAGGAGGCAAAAATAAATTAATAATTTTCTCTAATTGCCCTATAATACAATTAATAGTAAATAGTAATATCTAATTACTTGAAAACTAATTCTTTTGCTGTAAAGAAAGCAAAACCTATTTAGAAAAACAATGAATGTTATATTCACAAATATGTAATTTTAGCACATATCTATTGTGAAATAAAGGACAAAATTGTGTGATGAGACATGAAGTTGATGAGTAAAAACACTTTAAAAATTTAAGAAATAAAGAGGTCAAATTCCAATCCTCTTTGGAGGAAGCGAAGATATTATTTCATATTATGAAATAATGGAAATAAATTCAGTCTAAAACAAAATGAGTTAGCAAGGAAATGATAACATAGGAATATATAGCAAATACATAGAATATATAGCAAATACATAGAAAAATATTTTTCCATGTTGGTAATTGATGACAGCTAGATCACTGAATCTCTCCTAATACCTGTGAAATTATTTTAATTTAAATGGTAAAAATTCATCACACAAAGAAAAGCAGGATAAAATAAAACCTCATGTTTTAATTCAAAGCATGTTAACTAAATTTTAAAAAATTTCTAGTGGTCACTGTTTAGTGGAGTATAGAATGCATTGGTGTTAATGGTGTATAATGGATGATTAACACATGAGGCAAAGGAGGAATCCCAAAAAGCTTCCCCGGCTCTTCGGCCCCCATTTTGCCCAACCATGTAACAGAATGTGAACTTAAAATAACACCTCCTCCCCTCAAAGCACACATTTTCAAATGCTGTAATACACTACAACAAATGGGATGTGTGACAAAGAGAACTCAGAGATGTTTTATAAATAATAAAGCAATTCTCACATTTGCCCATTAACAAAAGAGAAATGGGAGAAACATGATTTTTTTTAACTTATTATTGTCTTTGTTTGTTTGATCAACCTTACATTCTTGTGTCTAATGGGCTGAGCAGCTTCGCTGAAGATAACAGTATGTAATATAGCAACAATTGTAAATTTCCATCATTTTGTCTTGAGGTCATGTATCATTTTTCATGTTTTTGTGTTGTTTTAATTTTGTCTTCATTGTTGTCTTGTCAGTTTTTTAATTTTTAAAATAAAAAAGAAACATGACATTGAAACTATAGTAGATAGTTATGAAACAGAAAATGTTTTTGAAATATAAATATAATGGAAAAATAAGCTTATATGTTTCATGTTAGGAGTCTAATAAAAATACAAATTACACAAAGTGAGGAGATTACAAACAAAATCACTTCAATAAAATATTACAATAAGAAAATAAAGACACAAAACTAGTTAATAATTGGAGACAATAAAATCTAGAACACATGTAGTTAAAAATCCAGTTTCAAGCACACATGAAAGTTTGAGGTAATAATAATGACCACAAGAGAAAAACACAAATATTGAAATACTTGCATAGGCTTTTTGGTACACTTTCAGATATATTTAATTCATATACATACAAATGACCATTTGTATAATAGAGAAATATATGTATACACGTGTGTGAGTGTGAAGAGAAATAGATACTATACTAAAAAATAATAGCAAAGTCAATACTCTTTGCATAAAGTATATTTAAGGAAATATCAGAGTGGTATCTTCTACTACCAATAGGGAATTCATGAAATACATCACATTTCAATATTTAAATAATAATTTATGTTCAAATATTAAATAAAGCAAAATTTAACACAGAGATATGTCCTGGTTTTTAATTCCAAATCAAGAGTAAAGAAAATAATTCAGGAATCTAGACAGAAAGAAAAAAATATCTACAAGAAGATAAAAATCAGGTGGTTCATACTCTGCATGGCAACTTTGACAAAGAAAAAACAACCCTGAACAATACCACAATACCTCCCTGTTTTAAAGAGAAGAGGTTTGATTCATGTGCATTGCATTTAGCCGAATTGTCATTTGGAGTGTAAATCAGCATACAGACTTTCTCAAGTAGAAATAACTCTGGGAAATAGCACCCAGGAGTCCCTGTTGAAAAACCCCTTGGCAGTGAAGTCTGTTAAATAGATGAATCAAAATATATACCTCATGACGGAAAATGATATAAAGGCTAAGTGTAAAGCCAACGTCACTTTAAATACAAGATTTAAAGAAAACAACTGAAGCTATGCTTGTAGGACAAAATCTCGTGGTGGCCCATTCTGGTCTTTATTCAGATGATGAAGATGAGATTTCTAGAATAAGATCGAAACATAGTTTACATGGAGGCAATAGCGTAAGCTTCATTCTATGTGTATAAAAAGAGAAGAAGCAGATTTACTGTATGAAACCTATAAGAGAGATAAAGCCAGGGAGCCTGAAAAAGAAAGCAAAAAATCACCTTGAATTCCTCTGAGAAAGAGGAACAAAAGATATCACACTGGATGATATTAATATAATATTAATATTCCAGAAGTCTCCTCTGATTCTGCCCTCAAGGTTCCTTGGTGTTATGATTTCAGTCTAGATTGTCACCCAAAAGTCTTGTCTATTCAACGGTGGAGCTTTTGGAAGATGATTGTGTCAGTGGAATAATCCACTGAAGAGCTCAGAGGTAAATGTGTTCTTAGGAGGGGTTATGTGGTAGGAACACATGGGTCAGGGAACATGACCCGGAAGTGAATATCTCCCTCCCTTCTCAGCCCTTCAATATTTCCTGGCTGCCATGACATGAATGGCTTTTCTTTGCCGGATCTTCTACCATGATCTTCTCTGCTTTTCTCATCCACCATACTATTTTTGCCTTAAAGCCTACTGACCATAGATTGAAACAGTGAGCCAAAGTAAACCTTTCCTCCTTTAAACTAGATGTTGGGTATTTTTTCACAGTGACAAAATAGTAACTTACGCACTTGGTACACACAGAGATAAGCAAAACCATTACCAGAGAGGAAGATATTAATGAGGAGAAAGAGGAAGAAAACTAATTACTCCAAATGAGCTCACAAATATGTTGAGTTAATAGAAGAAACACTTCATGAAGAAGAATATCCATCAAATTTAACAACAATATAAATTCATATCTGATAAAATGTAAAAAATGGAAAAATATTAAGGCATTTCCTAAAAAGTACACTTGAAAACAATATTCATAAGAATAAGAATAAATAATTCCTTACAATTATATATGCATATTTTAAACACAAATATTTTAAAAATTAAAATTTTTCAAGCTAATAAATTACATATTAAAATTATCAAAATATTGACCACATGGGATAAATTATAAACTCAATAAAGCTGGAGAGATTAGTGAATCAGCAAAATATGTCTAAAGATTTTATAGCCAAGGATAACATAACAAATAATGAAAAAAATATATGAAAGGAAGTTGATTTGCAGAGAGAGTAAAATCCAATGCAAATAAAATTGCAGAGAAATAATATTGAAAGAGATGATGACCAAATATTCTTCAGTACAGTTGACAAATATAACATCAAATGAGCTCTGCAGTTGAGTCTAGCAGTTGTCAATGATAATTTCTATTCCAAAGGCAAGGGTCAACGTTAGGAAATCCTTCTTTGCAAGGAATTTCTTCTTCTTTACAAAGGTCGCAGTAAGTCGTTCACAGAAGACAGAATAGATAGTAAACATTAAAAATTT
The DNA here is from genome assembly GCF_000276665.1 of Chinchilla lanigera. Classification (NCBI taxonomy): domain Eukaryota; kingdom Metazoa; phylum Chordata; class Mammalia; order Rodentia; family Chinchillidae; genus Chinchilla; species Chinchilla lanigera. The sequence continues at coordinate 19,433,473 of NW_004955411.1, forward strand.
TTAAATGTCCAACATCACTGGTAATCAAGGAAATGAAAATTAAAACCTGAATGAGCCATCATTCTATACCCACAGATTGCATTGAGACCACAGGGAGAAAATTTTCACATTTCATGGAGATCTATGATCCAAAATACTTTATTGATATGCATTTGTATTTTCACCTACCTTTGCGCTAGCATAATTATAAGCATGAAAAATGGATCCCTGAGGTAAAGTATTTATAAAGAACCAGCAAAGGATGAAAGACTAAATTTTGTGGCATAACTGTAATCCAGGTAGACAGAAGTCAGAGAAGAACAAGGTACTGAGAGAAAGAAAGGAATAAAAATGTAATCACTTCAAGCAAACTTCATAAAGATGTAGTGGCGAATATTACCACATCCTCAGATAACACTGAGGAAGAGCGTTAAGGAAAAAAACCACTGAATGGGATCACTAGTTCTTCAGTTTTGAAGATGAATTTCAACAGTTTGTTAGCAGTACAAGAATCCAACAAAGGGAATTATTTAATAAATAACTAGTAAGGATCATTTAAAACATTTTGTGAACGTATAGATTTTCAGTTCGGAGCCTTCACATACTATAAACATTCGATGTTATTTTATGAGTCGGTCAATTAGAGAAATTAAAAAATGGGACTGTCTATAGTTAGTTTCTTTTCCTCACAAGTTATTCCTCAGCTTCTTCCAAACAGCACTTCCATCTCCGACATTTTTCTATACAGCTATTGTTTAAAATTTCAGGGGAATTTTACAGGCTGGGGAGATAGCTCAGCGGCACAGCACTTACCTGACAAGAACAAAGTTGTGAGTTAGATTCTTGGTACAAAAAAAAAAAAAAAAATCCACTTCCATTCAGGTGACTATTTCAGTGAAATTTCTCCATCTTGATCTTTCAACAGCTTGCTAAGTTTAGACTCAAAACTCCTTGACACAATGCCTTTTCTTGGTTTTCATAGAACAATCTTCTTCTGCTCATTCTTCTCTTTCCTTCAAAAATACAACTTGGCCTCCTAAGCTGTTAAATTTGGAATTCTTTATGATTTCAGATTAGAACTATCTCATTGATTTATGTCTCTAAGGCAAACTGTACTCTGAGCTATAGTCCCCTATATTAACTCTTTAGTATCTTTTTTTGGATTTTTTTAAAAATAAATTCAAACTAGGGGCTGGGGGTTTAGGTCAGCGGCAAAGCACCTGCCTGGCAAGTGCAAGGTCGTGAGTTCGGTTCCCGGTACGGGAGAAAAACCAAAAAAAAATTAAAAATAAATAAATAAATAAATAAATAAATAAATTCAAACTAAATATTTAAAGTTTACCTCAGCAATAAGTGTTCCTCTTTCAGTAGTCCTCATTTCAATAAATACATAGTCATATCTATGCAATTCTCTAAAACACCAGGATGCTTCCTCTCTCGGGCTCTCTGTTTGTCCCTCTCCTTCTTTCTCTCTCTCTCTCTCAATCTCCCTCTCTGTCCCCCTCTCTGTCTCTCTCTCTGTCTCACTCTCTTTCACCACCCTCTCTCTCCATCTATATTAAATCCATCATCAAGCACTTTTCATTTTATCTCCTATGCATCTATTACTTTTATTTTGCTCTAACTTTACCAACTCCTTCTATGTCCAAACTAATATCCTCTCCCCTCCCAGAGTGTTGCATAGACCTTCCTGATTGCTCTACCTTCCTCTCATCTGGCAAACCTTCCATTCTGTTTCTCAGATTGTAAGCATTTTTTTTTTTTGAATACAAATCTAACTACATCATCTACATCTATTATAGATGTAGAATGATAGGAACAGGAACAATAAAGCACAGAAGGGAAGGCAGGGTTTCTGGTGTATTCTAACAGCTTAATGTCCAGGTGATTTTCGTATGAGTTTTACAATTAGAGACTAAATACATACACTTTTCTTTGGAGATGAGCGAATACACAATAAGCCAATTTGTAAATTGAAACACAATGAATTCCTTTGGTATGACTTATATCCTTCAAAGTAACAAGTCTTTTGCTGTCCAGAATTACATAGTCATTCATCTCCTTCAAGTCTACATGCTGTTCTTGCTTTTACTTGCATTGTAAATTGCTAGCATTTCATCAAATATTCCAAAAAGAACCCAAAATTCACTTACTGTTCTGCACTCTCAGCAACAGGCTCTCCTTTCCTGAACCAGGCATTTCATCTTATTTATTTCACTCTAGGTTTCCTCCAGCCTAACTCCTTTAGCTTCTATGAAATCAAAGCGCTGGTACAATTTGATTCTCTGACTGTGCTATCAGTGATATACAGTTTTCCTCTTGTCACTGTAACCATTCTACTAAATCTGTCAGTTATATTTACATGATATTTTTTCCTCAGCTTTAACAAACCAAGTAATCTTCTAATAGTGCAATTTTTCTGATCTCATCTAACTGGAGACATCTTTTAATCTAACATGGATTTGGAGAAGGAAATTTTTATCTCCTTCAAGTGCACACTCTTGCTTGGCCTCAAGATGTTTTAGTGGAGTAGACCAGGATATACATGCTGCCCTGTAAGACAGACGTGACTTGTATAAACAGCACACACCCTCTGGATATTTCCTAGGCAGCACCCCTTACAGTTGAATCACATTAAAACTTTAAATATTTCCATGTTAACATAAATTGAAAAAATATAATGAGAGAAATGATCGGAAAGCATATTTTCCTTCCTGTCGGTACTATTTCCTGATATTTTTATCTTGAAGTAGTATAACCTAGAGGTGTCTGGAAGTAAAATGCCTTGAAAGAGAAAATATCTGTGAATTTTCATAGCCAACTGCGAAGGATGTTGGGAAGATTAGAAATATCTAATCCCATCAATGACCGTTAATATATAAGGCCTAGCCTGAAAAATCAATGAAGTTCTTTGGTGCTCACAAAGAGATATACTCACATTATAATGCTTCCTTTCCTGACAGGATCCCTAGAAATTCAAAACTATGATTTTATCTCTGTTTATTAGATCACAATGAATTTCCATCTTTCTGACAACATTTAATTTTTAGTTCCTCAAAAATAGTCAGTTCACAATGTTAATTTTTGTTTGTTTGTTTGTTTTTTCCAGCACCAGGAATCAAACTCATGACCTCATGCTTGCCAGGCAGGTACTGTGCCATTGGGCTAAATCCCCAGCCCCCAAATATTAGTTAAAAAAAAAAAGAAACTATTATGCGTGGGGTAGTTCTATCTCCTGGTGTACCTATCTTAACATTCTTGTTTCTGTATGATTATTAATAGTGACTTCCACTTTCACAAGAATGACATGGTAAATTGTGTAGTCACCTAATTATAAGGCTTTGATGACTAGCACTAAATTTTCCAAAGTACCTTGCATGAACAGTGTTCCATGAACCATATATTTAAAAGTATAATATTTACTTAACTGAAGGTATACAGTGTGTTTTTCTCTTCAAGAAGAAGTTTTCAAAGATGAGGGGAAAGGTATTCTCAGCAGAGTCTCTGGATGTGGATATTTAGAATCCATGATTAGATTCCTTTGAAAATGTCACATTAGTTATTACCATTGCACTGTGCAAATTACATTCATCTCCCTTGTGGTCATGAGACAAGAGAACAATAGTTTATCATCTACTTCACAAATAGATATAGTGCCCAGAAAAAAATTTCCTAGGGAATCTTTTTGCATGCTTGATGTGGGAAGGACTGACCAGTGTCAAACTTTGTGTTTGAGTGTAAAATGTGGCAAACTAAATTTTTGGCTTTTCTGAAAACAAATATTTCCTTGGTGGGTTAATGGAAAGGCATTTTAACTTCCTGTTTGCAAGACAAAAATATATCTGTAGCAAATCCTGCCACAATGGTATTCAAACCATATGTTAATGGCCTGAAACATCTGCAATACTGTAACTCATTCTAAAAACCCTGCTGGTTTTAAGCACTGATGAGAAACAGCATGCAAGCTTGAGGGAAAACTGCTCTTTGACAAAAATCACCTTTGTCTCAAATCAGTTCACCCTCCCCCCGCATCAGGATACCCACATTGTTCACAAAGTACTGTTAAACAGGAAATTCTCACTCCTCTCAGAGTTTGCCAATCTATGTAAAAGCTAATTTGCCCAAGCTACCTTTGAAGCTAAGAAACAATTCTAACTTAAGAAAGAAAAATAAAGACTGGAATAACATCGAGAGTTGAAACACCTGCTAGGAAATCTTTGCTTATATAAGTTTGTGATTTTAATCATCACTTCACAATGAGTTATGATTTCAAAGCAAGGTCTTCTGTAATAGGAAATGACTTGTGCCTAGGTAAACTGGTTTAGGAATGAGGCAGGAGATTAGGGTGTGGCTAGCTGACTAGGCAAATGGGCATGATTTGCCACTCATGGAGATCCAAGAAAAAAAGCACAGTCCCTGCACCTGGGACTAATCCAAAAATGCTATCTCCAGTTTTTCTGGCGTGAGATCACATGGGTGTTTTGATGGCCCAGCCCAGAACTCACCTCAGAATGGAGGATCCAAAAGATGGCGGCCAGTAGCCTCATGGCCACAGTAAGTTCTTTCAGGGATCTGGGCTGCACTCTCCAGAGCATACTTCTTTCCCTGTCTTTCATTCTCAACCTGCAAAGTCTATTTCTTTTTCCACTTCCATCGGCTCACATTTAATCTGTTGAGCACATTTCTTTTCCTACTTTTAATAAACTTCAAACCTTGGTACCTTTTGCATGTGTCTGGACCAATTCTTTGTACAGGATGAAAACAACCTGGAAAGAATACCTAGAAAAAGTGCAAAGCACCCGATCCCAGTACCTGGCATAGAAGTCACACAGAGATGAACATAAAGTTTCTGAAGTAAGTGAAGGGTGCATGGTATAATTGTTCATTTTATACAAAAGAAAAAGATGAATTATTTAGAAAGCTGAAAATGAATTCTTAACCATATTGCCTATGTATAAACTTGGAGACATGTGCCTTATACACATACAACCTAGACATTTAGAGTAACATAAAAGAAAAAAGAGAAAATCAATAACAATATATGTAAAAAAATTATAAAAGAGTTATTTAGGTACTTTAGATAAATTCATGGTGCTAGATCTATCCAAATTTTTTGAGAGATGTTAAATAACCTGTGAATGAAATGCTTATGAAACGGAGACATGTCAGATGACTGGAAACATTCATATGTGCTCTGACTTTTCAATGACAGAGAAGATCAGTTCTGGAAATTTCCAAAAAGTACTTGATTAAAGTCCCTGCCAAAATTCAACATTGAAGCATTTCACATGTACAAGATCAGAAAGAAAGCATAAAGGTCAAGGATGACATGAAGTTCTTTCTTTTATGACTGCAAAACTAAGTTATGTCCCACAAATAAAACTAGGCTGCTGTGATTTTACGCTCTTTGTAGGGTATTTCATCAGTCATGCTGGGTTAAACTTATACTTCCCTTACTTTCCTGTGATGTAGAGTTACTTCTGGGGAACGTGATATGGGAATGGAGAAGAGATGTTGTAATACACCAACCCCAAAGTCATTCCATTTTATATAAATGATTCCCAACTTGTCTCTCCCTTCTGATGCATCTCCCCCACAAAAAAAAAATAATAATAAAAAGGAATTGTTCTCATTACCGCATGACAAGGTTCAGGTTCTTCCTCGATGAGGGTTCATTTGTGAATGACCAATCCACCCTGTTTATAAACCAATATCTGTTATTTTCCCTCCTATTCTTTCTCCTTTTCTCTTAAGATTAGTTGTATCCTTCTCAGAAATTTAACTTTGGTTCTTCGGGTCGAGCTTTTGTCTATTCTTTTTGTATCAGAGCTTTTGAAGCATTTGCTAATGGTTCTTGGTTTAACTCATTGCCAAATCCCACATTTTCCATCATGTACCTTATTCTGACAACCTTGGAATCTTTATTTCCTGTGATTTTCTGATACCAGAACTTCCAGCGATGTCTGCAAATCTCTCCCTTTCTATATTTCTCAGTTACACGGATCCCTTCAATTTTGAAATGAATAAAACCAAGATAGAGATTCTAATTTTTTTCATCACACTGTTTCTCCATCTCTAGTCCACGGAGAAAGACAATTTCTCCTGAAGTCTTTCACTCAACTAGCAGACATTGACAATTTTCTACGTTCCAAGTACTATGCTTTAATGTGCTAGCTACAATAGAACAGTCCAAATTATGACATGGGCTTCACCAGTTTAGAGGGATAAAATAATTCTGATATAAAGATTTTACCTGGGAATATAATACAGAATTTCTACTGATCTTTCTTTAAATTTGAGGTCATAGAAAGGCTGTGAGCTTAATGATGGCATAAAGACCTTGCCACTGCCACACAGAATTTTGGATGAAATTATGAGGATTCAGGTCATATGAGCAACACGAAGTAGTAGTTGTGGTTAAGAAAGTGCTCAGAAGTAGAGAAAATTATACAGAATTACGAGAACGAACAAGATATCCACTAGAAATAGGAATAGTAGAGAACAAAGAAAGTTTATAAATTTTATGAGATTAGTGCAGATGGCAGCACATAGAGATTTCATGGGTCCTTTCATTATGGTGCTTGACTGTGGCATTTCTAACCTTCCCTGAATATTCACAATTTGTTTGCTTTCATGCATGTATATTCCCAAATTAAACTTGGTTAAAACAGAAATTTCCAACAGTTATTGAGCAATCAAAATAATCCATATAGGAGTGTAGCATTTTACATATACAATTTATTCTAAATATATAAGGTGGGGTTTTTTTGGTTTTTTTTTTTTTGTTTGTTTGTTTGTTTGTTTTGTGGTACTGGGGATCAAACTCATGACCTTGCACTTGCTAAGCAGGTGCTTATGCCACTGAGCTATATCCCCAGCCATATAAAGTTTTAAACTGACATTCATTTGATGTGGCAAAATACAAATTGGTTTTTATTGTATTTTAGCTATATTCCTTCTTTTCTCTTTATTTATATTTTATTTATGACAATGCCTGAATCATTTATTCTTGAAGTACATGCAAAAAAATTTTTTAGACTTTTAGAACTTGTAAAGTTTATTTAAAAAGAATAAAACTAAACATTAATTTTATGTTCTTTTCTACCCTTTTTGTCTTCAAGTGGGAAGCTAGATCTCACTAAATAGGCATGAGTCATCATTTCATACTAAATACATTTATTTATATAACATATTCTTAATGTTTTGAAAGTATTTGTGGAATGAATAAAATTGGATGAGGTAGGTCCTCAAAAAGAAAACAGAATGGGATTGAATGGAGGGTGTTGAAAGAATGAGAGAAAGCTGGTTATTTTACAAATTTCCTGCATATTCAAAGCTGCTTCTGTTTGGAGCTTCTTTCTGATGAAAGAACAAATCAACTAACCCTGCTGATTTGGCAAACAAAATGTGAGCGGAAGTGAACCGCACTGCTTTCCTGCAGAAGCTTTGAAAGCCACTGGTAATTGACTATTCCACCTGTCTACTTCCCAGATAAATAATGCTCCATTACTCCCTGCTCCTGAGTTGGTAGCTAAGCCATAAGTGACAAGTGGCATCAGTAGGAAATATACTGTTGTTATTAAAACCTCTGAGATTTGGGGTGTCATTTATTAGAATAGTTTAATTTCGCTAAGCTAAATATAAAAAGTGGTTCCCCAAAGCGTGATGCTATTCTAACAAAAGAATTTAAAATGCTGCCTTTAGGATGTCAGAAAACGGGTGGTGAGGAAACCATTAGTGAAGGCTAGAAGGATACTGATATATGTTTGTAGTTGCAAATTAACTGGTAAAACTGTCATCCTTTATAATTTGGAAAGCAGATAATTCACCTAATGTACATTTTAGTTTCAGTTACAGAAGTGGAAAGATAAGGTATTAATATACGAGTTAGTTTCATTTGACAAGGTACTACACAATCAAATGAGCTCAAAAATAACTTGGACAAGTTGGAAACACACTTGGAAGGCAATTGATAAAGTCTTGAAATTACAGAACATATACGGTTATAAGATTCATCTCATTGTCATTTGCAACAAGTAAATTGTATAACTAATGAAGCCTTTGATGAAGAATGACTGCTTCAAACTCATTTTTTCCTAGGAATAAGGAATGAATCAAGGCTTATTTATAATTTCATAAAGAAGAAAACAGGGAGAAAGAAAAAAAATTCAAACCTTTCTAACTCTAGGAGTGAATCTTTTGGAATTTAATAACTCAAAAAGGACCCCAAAAGTATAGCTACCTAAAGATTTATAGAACTAAATAAACTGCTAATATAGAGACTTATTCTACTAAAAATACAGATTTTAGCCATTCACATATAGAGTTCATTCTAATCAAATAGATGAAACCGACTCAACTTCTTAAGGGAGTTCATCAGCAGTGTCAAAGAACCCGCTAATGGACTAGCTCAATGTGATTTTGCCATTCCCAATGTGGAACCAGCAGAAAGTTGATTGAGAAAACCCTTTAGCTCCCAGGAAAGACATTCTAAATTTTCCTCCAGACCTGACCACAAAAATAATTAGAAAGGAAAGAGTAGAGCCACATGCCACAAGAAGAAATTGATTAGGAGATCTACTCCCATGAGCAAAACTCAAGGTAGGTCAAGAAATTCTCTGCTCTGATCCACGTATAAAATTGTTACCCTTTAAATGCTTAACTCCAACTCAGAACAGACTTTGCTTGGACTCCCCTCACTGTTCTCTCCACAGTAGCACTACTCTGTATCTGTTCTCTAATTTTGTAATTAGATATTGTACCTGAGATTATTTCATTAACTCATGCTTTACTTATGCAATCGTTGTTTTTCTGAAGGCAAGGGCCATATTGTAGCTCATTATTGTGTGTCCAGAACCTAGAACCTGGCAAATGATAACAGTTTGACAAGTCTTTGATACACAGACCTGTTTTTCCACTGCCATTTGCTTAAGCTAATAGCATTTGAGGATGGAGTTCGCAGACTACCCCAGCATTGTACGTTCACCTTTATGAATAGGTTCGACACTATGAGTGCTAATCCATTGACCACCATGATTTTCATCTCCACCTTATCCCATTGTAGAATTAGGTACTACAGTCCTCCCCAAAGGCCCTTAAGGAAGACATTAAATCTTAATTTGTCTGTTATAAATATGGTTTTTACCAAATATCTGAACATAATTTTTCTAATGCCCTTTTTCACTTCTAAAAGTACCCAGATTTAATGATAGATTATTTAGGGCCTTCTCTTACCTGGGGCTGTTCAGTGTTTGAATCTTTGGACACCCAGTCTAATGCCCTTCATTCCTGGTACATGAAGGAAATTCACCTCTATTAAATTCTAGAATGCTAAACAGAGGCACAAATCCAATTACAGGCTTTATTCTATGAGTTACTCTGTTGACTTAACCAGGTCTGTTACAAAAATAAAACCAGTTATGTGCAACTTCCTCAACTGAACTAAAAATGAAAAGGAGGTCAATATAAATAATAAATTGCCTCCAGTGCCAAATTGTTCCCCATTTTCAAACCTGAAGAGTCTCAAACTGTTCTAACCAAAATAAAAAAGATATATGGGAATTCTCAGCCTTGAAGAGACTCCCACAAGAAGTTGAAGTGCAATGCCTCTGTATTATAGGTCTTTATTGCTACAGCAGATGTAATTGCAATGTAAAGGGAGTGAAAAACTTGGAAAATCCCACACTGTTAACAGATTAGGTCTTTTTAAAAAAAGGAACATACTGGCAAGCTCAAATAAATCAATGTGAATCTAAAAAACAACCTTGAAAGGTAAGTGCACTGTCAGGGTAATATCTTTGTTCTCTTTCTTTCTTAGCTATTTGACTCATATGGTGAAATAAATTTCTCTTGATTTTTTTTTCTTTCATGATCTACAAGTAACTGAGCCTTACAGACTTAATTCACCAGTTTTAATTACAAAGCACCACAACTGCTGCACAGAATTACAAGGCTGTGTTATTGAACCAGCTGATCCCAAGATGGGTGCCTAGAATCTTGCATTCCCTCTGCTTTTAAAAATGAGACACTCTCCAGATGCCCCAACAGCAGGGCTTACTTTTGATAAAAGGTAATTAAGCCTTACAGACAAATGCAAAGAGTTAAGTTCTTATTGAACCAACCCAGTTAATGTAGAGACAAAAATAGCAGCAAACTGCACAAGCCCCCAAGAATGGCTCATTCTGATGGGATTTTCAAATATTTCCCCCCTTGTCATTAACCTATCAAAGTAATCAGTTCCTCCACTCTTCTCCTTCTGTCCAAATGAAAGAAGGTCTAAATTAGAAGAAAAATATAAGGTACCTCCCAAATACTGTAATGTGAGGATAACAAGCCCCAGAAACTAAAAGTGCTCAGACCTATTTAGGGTGATCAACATTCCAGCTTCCCTGGGCCTGTTTCAATTTTCCCAGCAAAAGTCCTGTGTCTAAAGAACCTGCTTTCAGTCCAGAGCAAAGGAAAAAATTAGTCACCTACTCCTTGAACCCAAATGTTCAGCTCAATTTTCTCAAATCAAAATTACTAAATCTGTACATTGCTAATGAACAAGTATAATAAATGCATAAAGTATGTACACCTATTTTACATGTGTACCTTGTGTTCATTTTGGGTTTTTTCCCTATTTGTAACAAAATGCATTATCAGTACAGACCAGTACATTAATATCAGAGACCAGTATGTCGGACAGTTCTCTCCGTGGTTTCCAGCTTCAGGGGTGATGACCCCATATGTAATGCACGAAGAAGGGCATGAGGTAAAATCCCAGCTTCTTTTCTTTAGTGGCACAAGATACACAAAGATAAGATGGAAAAAATACAATTGGTTTTCTCCAAAGTTTAAGGCTCTAGAAATAAATTCCTGGGAAAAGGTCATTTTCTTCGTTCTCATGCTGCTATCAACTTAAAAATATCTAATGGAAAGTAGAGTATAAAGGTAAAAGTTAGAATCACATGTGTTTTTGATAAGACTTATATAATTAGAAATGCTAGCTGTTTGGAAAAGCTTCCTGTTCCCAAAGCTTTGAAAAGATAACACAATCAAATTTGAGAAAACATAGACGATATTAACAAACCTAAAAATTCTTACCCAAACTGGTTTTTACCTTACCATAATAACATTTGAAAGCAGAAATGACAACTCAAATGTACAGTGAAAACATTTTACACAGAAAGCTGTTTATCCCTGGCACAAAAACTCACTCTAAATGCCAGATGAAATGCACATTATGGATAATTTCTTACTACATGCAGTAATAAAATACGGAGGAGTTCCTTAGCTCAGATCGTCATGAACAGCCTCAGTGATTTGACCTGAGTGATTTAAGAAACAAAATGAAATGAGAAATATATGTTATGGTAAATTAATTTAAGCACAGCTAAGAAAAGCTGATTGTTAGTCAGAGTCCTAATATTACTGTCTATTTCACACTTACCCACAAAACAAAGTACAATAAAAACAAAACAACAAAACAGCTAGCGTAAGCTGCTGCTCCTAAGGATTTTCTTCACATTCTTGTTCCTCCAGCATTCCTCCCCTCCTTTCAAGTTCTGCCTCTTTTGCTCTCTCCTACTTCTTTCAGCTCTGCTGGGCCGTGATTTCCTTCTTAGGAGGTACGCTGGCCTGCTGCCTATCGCTTCTCAGTATCTTGTATCCAGTAGTTCTGATGAGACTACAGGAAATGGAACTATGTTTTACAATACTTTGAGAAGGAACTAACTTCCTCATTGGTACAAAATTAAAAACTGATTTTCTTCTTGTTCAGACTTAAGAACACCATTACAAACTCTGTGGAACTTGTGAGGTTTCATTAAATAACATTCTGGCTACAGTTCTGGAGGTATCTCTTTTTAATAATTTCTCATTCAGGATCGTGTGACAAATACCCAGTGCAAGCCACTAAATCTGTGTTGAAAGCCTGCATGTCTACATATGTATGCTGTATTTTCTTCTTATACTAGTTTTTTAAAAAATATGTAATTAAGTGGTTATTCAAACTTTTGTTTAAACTTGTTAATTTTCAATTATTTTCCTTTAAAAAAGTCGTGTTTTATTTTCTCTCAAAAAAAGAGTATTCTACAATTAAAAGTCCTACATTTTGTTACTTGGTTTTTACTGTATATAAATACAGCATTTATATTTCTTTATGTCTTCATGTGGCTTCATTACAATAAAACTTCTTGCCAGAGCACAGGGTCTCCTTATCAGCATTAAAATAATTACCTGAGCAGGGCATAATGGTTTTAATCCCAGCACTTTTAATCCCAGGCTGAGGCAGGAGGATTGTTGTGAGTTCGAGGTCAGCCTGAGCTATAAATGAGCTCAAGGCCAGCCTGAACTGCATGGCCACACACCTTGTCTCAAAAAGACAAAAGAAAAGGAAAGAAATTATCTGGCTAGATGAGAGTGTTTTTACATTTTGGTAAAACTAATTTTATGTATAAATGACTATTAATGAGCCTTTGTTCTGTGACATGCTGAATTTTCCTGGTAAATACTTGTACCATGTTAGAAGATGGTAAGGCCTTAAACTATATTTTGATATAAAGAATAACTTTCTGATAAAACTTTAAGATGAAAAATGGGGTGTATATATATATATACATATATATATGAAAGCAATTTGAATAGTAAAATTTGAAATGAAGCATAGTAGCTTTTAGATAAATGTAATGTATGAATTCCATAGGCATTTAAATATGACACAAAAAGGTACCCCAAAAAACCTCATAAGCAATAGATCTATTTGATTCCATATACATCACTTTAAAGTGTATTAGGCCAGGGAACTGATTCAGTCTTTTTTTCTGCATGGTTTGAGAAAATTTTACAAAATCTAGAAAATTTCCCTTTAAATGAACAAATGAGGAAACAAAGTGGTAGTGCAAATACACTACCGGCAAAACAGGGAACAAAACCATGCTCTGTGCCAAGAAAACCACTCTCAGTGTGTCTTACCCACACACAAAACAAGTGTGGGATTTGTGAGCCTTAGTGCACAGTGGTCAGTAGTCTGATTTGGCAGAAAAAAAGGTGAAAGAGGCAACTGCAATCGCCAAACTGAATTACCACATTAAAGTTATATGTGCTATTTTGTTTATGCCTTAATATCTCTCTGCTCCTATTAACAACAGTCAATAGGACAGAGAGTTATTCTGCAAAGTGATATAGCTCAATTTGGCAGTCGAAAGGAGGGCTAAAAGAACACATAAAACATCAATATGTAGTTGTAGTTTTGGAGAAAATAATCCAAGGGAAACTAATGTTAATGACTAAGACATCAGAAGACCCTTGCATCAGCCAATGAAGCTGCCCTCCTCAGACCAGCAGCCCTCCCCCAACCCGAGAGATGGTGAAAAAATTAGGCAGACTACAGATCATAATGTTCTGTACCAAAAAAAAGCTAGGAGTAAAGATTTGAAAGGTTTTCATTGTGACAAAATGACAAATGTTTAGGAGATAAATATGTTTCACACAATTAATATATGATACAACACATTCATAGGCATACATAACAGCACATGGTATCCACTAATTGTACACAATTTTTATGCTTTGATATATCAGTTAAAAAGAAATTCTAAAAATTTCCCAGTCCCTCTCCTCACCAGATAAATGGGAATCACCTGGGCATGTTAACAATGGCCTCGGTGACTTGAAGGTGCATTAAATTTTTAAAAACAAGCTTTGTCTTTAAAACATTGCTTTGCTGTACGTCTCTAGGGTAAAAATGTATATTTGTATTCTCTGCCGTGGAAACATATGCTGAAAGTTATGGAAATAATACTTAATTCTTTAAATTTGTAGTTTAGGTTTACTACATTGTTACATGAGTCATTATGACTTAGAAGCACGAACATTACCCTCAGAAAATGAAGGTTATGGTCTGTAGAGTTTCCCCAAATTATTGCCTCCAGAAGAGCCCTGACATTTGTGGAAATAACACTGTTTTTTTTGGCTTTACCTTCAGTGTTCTCCAATATTTCTATGCGTATCAGCACTATTCTTTGCAGCTATGCAATCTGCTTCTTTATTTTCCTTATGTTTGTTGCTTTTTGCTCTACTGCTCTATGTCCTATGTCCTGAAATACTAAGCAGCAATCCAGTGAGCCCTTCTAAAAGCATCATTTACAATACATAACTGCTTTGGTTGGATTTGAGGAAAATACCACAAATGTGTTCTTTTATTCCCCCAAAGTGCTACAATGTCATTTTTTTTGAGGAATCACTTATACACAGATTTTCGGGAACTTTTTGGCAGCGATAACTAGTTAGAATCTGAATGTCGCCAGGCCCTTCTCTGAAGGGAACAAGTGAAGAGCATGACAAGGCGGACAGGTTCTTCTCCTAACTCGGCATCAGGATTTCCGGGTTTCTCAAATCCCCTGACAGTGCTTGAATGTGTGGCTTTAGGGCAAAATGTGACAAAACTGGACATTAAATCTGAAGAAAAAATACTGTATGACCGATAATGGACTTTCTCCCCACATATCTCTTCTGCTTTTCTTATTCTTCTGTGAATGAAGTGACTCTGTTGTTAATATTCTCTCTGCTAAGTGATATTAGCAATAAGATGGGGAATTTCAGAGAACTTATGATCGTACGTTTTTAGTCTGTGATGTTCACCACGGTTATGCTTTATGACTAGACATTTTGTTAATCTTTTTTCATTAAAAAATAAGTGTCCTTATAATGGCTACTTAGGGGAAACTTCTTCTCATTTTCACTGTTTGCTAAGCTGAAAATTGATCATAAGAACAATGATAGGGGTCTGTTCTGTCTCTGTTTAATGGGAGGAAGGGGACCCAGGAAGTTAATGATTTCAAAGGACTGACATGCTTGCAAAGGGTCCATGTCATAGATAATCTCTGGCTTTATAGGAATGTGGTCATGTATTACATTATCTCATTGCCTGGGTAGGGTGATTCAGTGAGGCCGAGGTCCCTTTCTAATCCCCTTTAAGCAGCTAGACTGCTGGAAGCTTTGCGACACAACTTCATGAGCCTCCTACTTCCAGCAGTAAAACAAGGCTACGTTCAGAAAATCACAAAGTGACAACAATTACATTTGGCTAGGAAAGCCTCTTTCAGTATCAAAATAAGCAGGAAAAAATATGTGGCCAGGTAATTACAATAATTTAATAATCAAACTTTAAGTTTCAAAGTTAACTATCTATTTGCATAACTGATTTGAAAACCACTAGAATTGTAGTAATATTTAGTGTAAACCATTAGCATTTGAACATTTTATTTAACCACTCTAAATTGCTAACATAGTCACATTTCCAGTAAAAAATGATATAGGTCCATGCCAAAGCCTGCTAGAGGAAATGTTCTAGAAGCAGAGCCCTGACCTCTCTCTCTCAACCCACATGCAGCCACTCCAGCTGTGAGCACCATGCATGAACTTTCATCCCTTACAGTGTTACAGGAGTGATATGCATGTAATATCCATAGCGAAGGTTTCCTTGTATTCATAACAAAAGAATTAAACATTGCAGGAAAGTGAAAGCAACAGTTGCTCTTTAAAAAAATAAAATAAAACATCACAGTATAGATAAAACCTGTAGGGATTCAACAGTACTTAAAAGACAACTTTTAAGTATTCTTGATCTAAATGATCCAAAGGGATTATAAGAATTAATGAATAGTGGGTTACAGACTAGGTCAGAACAGAATTTTTCTACCCTATTACCCCCAAAAGTTTTTATAGTAGAAGCACAGATTTAACTCAGTACTTGGGGTTTATTTAATTTCATATTTGCATTTCAAATAGTGATCTAAATGCTAGATAGTTTATGGAAATCTAGTAAAATTAAAGCCATTCACTTTTCAAAACATGCTAGAATTCTATCTGTTGGAAAAATCCATTTCAAATGTAAATAATATAATTCCAATGAGTACTGACTCTGTTTTGTACAAAGACCCTGAATGCAGGTGACACACTCTGAAGCCTAAGGTTCTTCGCATGAACATTGCCATTTCATGGAGAATGATGAGCATACATTTATTAATTAAAATGACAAACATTAAATAATAATAAATGGCAATAATGAGTACTTCTCAATGGACAATTAATTATGAAATGAAAGGAACCATGGGGCCATGTATTTTTAAGAAACAAGATGCAATGGTGCCATACATGCAGAGGGATAGGATGTTTTCATGAGAAACACTGAAATCAAATTGAAAAGTTGTGATTATCTTCATTCTGTACCACTAAACTGGGAGTCACACACTTCCTCTATAAAGAGCAGCTTCTAGGGCTGGGGATTTAGCTCAGTGGCAAAGCGCCTGCCTGGCAAGCGCAAGGTCATGAGTTCGATTCTCGGTACCGGAGAAAAACCAAAAAAAAAAAAAAAGGAGCAGCTTCTAGATATGTTTAGATTTGTGAGTCATTTGGTTTCAATCACTATCAGACTTTGACAATGGAATGCAAAGGTGGCTAAAGACAAAGTATAAATCAGTAAATATGGCTGTGTTCCAATAAAACTTTATTTACTAATCCAGTAGGGCTGGATTTGGCACATGGACCAAATCAAGCCAAGTCTTGTTATCATAATATGAAGATTATATTTTGAAAGTCAAACTGGTATATAACAGTGTCTGTTACTTGTATGATTTGTAAACATGCTAAACCGACCACTTCCAAAGGTAAGCTTGCAGTCTGGAACTCTGTCGTGTATATGTTTTGTGCTGAGTTTCATATTGCAATTACTTGCTCTATATTGAACCCCGGCCATTTAATGGCTTAATTTAGGGCAAATAAAACACTGGAGGACATATTTCATGGGAGACTTTATGATATCCCCAGGGGAAGATGACATGAGTCACACAGTTGTCTATTTACATTTTATGTTGTATTCAAAGTGAATTAATGCAGCAGTTTTTTACTTTAGATTCCATATATTGAAGTTTAGTAAACTACAAGCAGTGTAAACTATTTTTTTCAAGTGGCAAAAAATGATCTTCATTTTAAAAATATTACAAACCCTTGAATAATGTTAAATTATAATTTATGTACTTTATTAAAGGCTCTAGGAATGTTTAATAAAAAGTTTTATTAAACTTTTTTATTAAACTTTTTAATTAAACTATTTATTTATGTCCTGATGGATATAAATTAGAAACTTTTAAAATTAATAAATCTAAGTAGACCAACAGCTCAGTAATTCATAAATTTATGTACTATACAAAGCATGCACTATATATTTGTAAAGATCATGAATACTAAAATTTCTTAATTTTCTCAAATAATTGATAATTGTAGAGATATTCAAAAGCCACAATATCCTTCCTTGTAAATAGGTATTCATCACAAACTACAAATGTAGACAATTGAGAAATGAATTATTGCAATTTTACTTTATTTTATTTTATTTTGGTATGGGGGATCAAACTCAAGACCTTATGCTTTCCAGGCAGGCGCTGGTGCTGTTGAGCTATATCCCTGGCCCTGCAATTTTATAATTAATTATTTTCAACAATGTCACAAGTTTGAATCCCAACACTAGACTCATTTTGAATCTTAAAAAGACATCCAGATGCAGTTGTTTCTTCAGCTCGCTGGACGGAGAGACAAGCGGGAAGAGTATGGAACACTCAGTACTCTTAAGGATTATCTATTCAATATTTGGTAGTTTACTATTTCTTCACATACTATAAGAAGGTATGTGTGGTGGACTGACAACTGGTGGTCAACTTGGAACACCCAGCTGAAATGAACCAGAATGATGCTGGGTGTGGGAGGGCTACTTGAGGATTGTTGCCGGGGTCATAAGAGGCAGAACTGGAGAGGAAGACGTGTAGAAGCTGTTAGGAAGCTATAGGGAGCTGTTGGTTCTCCTGGAGGAGCTTGTCCTTCTGGCTTCTCTGATGAACTGGGATGTTCTCATTGTGAGAGGAGCTCTGGGCCTTGTTGCTGAGAATGGCTACAGTTCACTTTGGGAGTGCTCTGGTCCTCATTCTGAGTATTGCTTCCTGACTGGAAGGGAAGACGGTGCACTGCTCAGTCTCCTGGAGAAGCTTGTTATGCGAGCTTTCTTCACAGGAGCTCAGCTGTCATCATCAGAGGAGCTCGGCACCTCACTGTTGCTGAGGATGGCTGTGGTACTTTTCCAGGGAGCTCTGGTTCTTACTTTGAGCATCACTTCCTGACTCCAGTTCAGAAACCCCTACCTGATGGCACAGATCTCCACCCCACTAGCACAAACGTTCTAGCTTCCACCACTGACCTTGGGACCTTCCCAGCAGGGATCTATGAAATAGGCCTGCATGCAACATTGTCGTGTGCTCTTGGCCTCCAGTTGAACTTCTGACAGGCATTGCCATGGGCTCTACATCTTCAGCTGGACTCATGCAGAACATTGCCACAGGATCCGGGTCCTCAGCTGGATTCTTTGGTCTTCAGTGTGTGGACAGATTTTCTACACCCTTTTTGTATATGACTCTTCGGGTGACTCTATAAAATAATCTTATAAATAATGTGTCCTCTATTGTTCCCCTTGCAAAAAACCCCAAACTACAATAGTAAGTTTCTTTTTTAAGATTTTTTATGATTTGTTTGTCACTTGCCTGTAAATCGTAACACATTTTCAATTGTCTTAGTAAAACTTTTACTTAAGAAATGAGCCATTACCTATTGTATAGGCCTCATCACTAGCAAAATATGAAAAGCAAAAATTAGTATAAATAATATATAATATAAATATATGAATATTTGTGTTTAATGTAAAGAACAAGAATCAACACTGAGTTTTTGTAAGCATGTATTTGCTAATTTGGACACTGAATGCTTAGATTTCATTTATATATGCTGTCATATGTACAGGATAAAAAAATCACAAAAATGCTGACATCATATTATATAAAGATATTATATATAGAATGATACATAGTATACAAAATGAACTGCTTCTACTATTATCTAATAAACTTTAGAGAACAAAAAGTTTTTGGAGAGACACTAGAAAGTTGGTCTTACACGAATGTCTTTAAATCTGCATTAGCATTAAATTAAACAAAACAGTATGGCGGTTTATTCTATTAAAAATATTAATTTCTCCCTTTATAGCTTACAGACATTTGTTTTTATTGTCCTCATAAGTTAATACTATCACCATAAGTTGAATTATCTAGAATATGTATTTCACAATGTATAGCAATTATCTTAGAAGTAAAACTATAAGGATATCTGTGAAAGAAAAAAAAAAATCCTAACACAAAGACAATGACAGGGGCTGGGGATTTAGCTCAGCAGCACAGCGTCTGCCTGGCAAGTGCAAGGTCATGTGTTCGATTCCCAGTACCAGAAGGAAAAAAAAAAAAGAAAAAACAAAGACAATGACAGGCTCAGGCAGGAGGATCACCATGAGTTGGAGGCCAGCCTTGGCTACACAGTGAGTTCAAGACCAGCCTGAACTACATAGCAAAATCCTGACTCAAAAAACAAACAAATAAACAGAACAAAAACAAGAAAGCAATGCTCAACGGATTCATATAGTCTATTATCAGTGGTTATTAAAGTTGTACATATATACATACAAAAAATAATTTGTTTGCCAATAGAAAAGCACACGTTTGACTACAATTTGTAAATTATTGTTTGAGAATTTATTCCTATTGTTTTCACACTGATAAGTTGTTTCCATCATCCAATTTTTTTTTGTACCAGGAATCGAACTCATGACCTTGTGCTTGCCAGGCAAGTGCTATGTCATGAGCTATATCCCCAGCAAATTTTTTCCTAAATTGAGATAAAAATATACCTTGAGTTCATGTTGCCCACTCTTTTAGGATTACGATACACGGTGAACTAACTACTGTAATTCTCTAATTACTTTACTATGAAATGAAGTTTTACTTCTCATAGAAATAAGGAATGCTTTTTCATATTTTCTATATTAATACCTACTAGTATTACCTTAAAGTAAAAATGTGAATATGATTTAATTAATCAGAAAAAGAATCATAAAGATTCAAAGAAAGCCCAAGTGTCATTTCAGAAGCAAAATCTTCTTGAAATAAAATATACAATTCTAGGATTTTGCCACAAAACTGGAAATCATAAGATTCATTTCTCAATGAATGACAGGGGAGAGGTTGATGTCAGTGACCCTGTGAGTGGGAATGGCTCAGCGATCGAACTGGCCTGCTACCTGCCTGGTGACGCTGCTGGTCGGAGGGAGAGGGCAGCGTGTGCCAACACGAACTGGCAAGCACTTGATTCACTCACTGTGGAACAAAAGCAGCATCTGGAAATAACTCAGAAAGTGAGTTATGCTTCTGGTATAGGAAAGGCTTTCACTGAAACTAAGTTAAATCTGAAACAATTTAAAGAGAAAGAATGCAGTTGTTCTGTTACTATCCCACTTCCCACGGATGGCGACACTCTCTTAGTATGTAAATTCAAAGTACAGAGGCAGAACTGCTCTAATGTAAAGTTTCCAATATGTTTGTCATTTGTCACATGTAGCACATCTGCTACAGTCAAACTATGGCAAATTGATAATCCCCACTTCACTAGGGACCGGGACACGGGGAAGTGACCGGTGTGCATTATCACAAGCAGCAGTAGCATTGCATTTCATGGTTTCCAATCATCTAACAAGGAAAATAGTCTCAGGATAACTCCTTTCTTTCTGTGTCCCCCCTCATTTTAAAACATGAGCATATTACAAATCCTGATAGACTCTAGTGGATTGGGTTATACTCTGTGATACGGATTCATAAGTCAAATACTGGGAATTTTATGTAGTTCATACACAAGATTGGTCACTAAATTCTAAATAATATTCTCTTCTTATGCATGGACAACTCAGATGTCAGAGACAAGGATAAGAACAGGAGAAACACTATAATCTAAATTGTAATTGCATCCAGTCCTTGCTGAGAGGTGCAAGACCAGTGAGAGGACTAGCACTGCCACGACACCCCGCACTCCTTGGCCATCCCCAGAAGATGGAGAAAGAGATGGCTGGGAAGCAAAATCATATCTTAAGTAGGTATGGTGTTTGTGAAAGTAGACTCTTACCTCCCCCTCCAAAATAGACTATTCCTTCCTCTTATTTCCCTGCTGAAGGAGAAAAAGTGGTATGTCTCTTCTGAATGATGGGATCAAGTATGAAGTCCACAGGAAGAATCAATTGCTCATGAATGCAGGTAAAAAATTACCCTATTTACTGATCTTTTAGTGCCTGACTGGATGTTCCTAAGGTGCTCAACTTCCTGCCCTACTGCTACAGGCCAAGTAAGGGAACCCTGAGAAGTGATAACAATATATATACAAGAGAGCTAAGATAATTGTACTACTAATTTCTATTGGTTTATTTGAAAGGAACAGGTAGTGCTTATACTGTTTGACCAACTTTGCCTACATGCCTATGTCTGGTAATCTGAGCAACTACTCTGTAAGATAACAATATGCAATATAACATCCATTGTTATTTTCCTATCATCTTGTTTTGAAATTCTGCATCATTTTATATCTTTTTTAAAAATTCTCTTTAACAAGAAAATTTGAGGAATAGAGATTGGTAATAGGACCACCCCTCCATGTTCTAGTTTTCAAATGTCATGGAATATAGATCTTACTCTTGCCCAGGGTACATAAATATTGGGACCATGGGTGGGGGGTAAAACAGGGAGGCTGCAGTCTTGCTTGAAATTTTTGCACAGATCTCAGGAATGATGCTCTAAGGTGAATTTCAGTGGGTGTAACCACAAGACCAGCAATGGAACAGCAGAAATCTTGATGTGAAGTATACCTGGGGTTGGGGTGGACACTCCATCAAAAGCACAATCCAGATGATGCTAATTTATGGGAAGCTTGTGTCTCTGAACAGTTGAGGCCTTACCGCATGTCCAAGCTATGGAAACCACAAGTCAAGTGTTAGATTGGCAATCCCAAGGCAACAGGACAAGATTTTTAAAATGAAGTTATATTGTTCTAATAGATAAAGAAAAGGGGAATTAAAATTTAGGATATGTTGATTTACTTATCATTAATAAAGGCTAGTGCCCAGAGCAAAAGGTGTAACTACAAACTGTCATAAGCAATTACTGAGAAAAATGAAACTATATCCATGCTTCAACAAAATGAAGCTCTTTTCCAAAGCATTTACACTATTGTTTTGGTGCCTAATTACAGTTTAATACTGTGGGAATAGCTAAGGAAATGCATTATTTACCCTTCATTTGTATATGTAGTGCTCTGAATTCCCATGTAATTGTGTCTTGGGGTCTGTACTCCAAACATAAGAACACTCATATACATTTTGCATCAAAAAGTGTGTCAGTTCTTGTGGCCAACAAGCATTAATTGTGTGCTTACTGTAAACTCAACTTTCAATGTAGAAAAACCTAACAGTCCCAGACATTAATAAGCCTAAGTTCTAGGAGAATTTGTACCCAGGCATATAATGAATTTTATAAGACCTGTACCCATGCATATAATGAATTTTAACTTTTAAAGATTCATAACGTAACTTTCCTTACTTTTCTAATTAAATACATGTTATTATCATCCAATTAGAATCATACTAAAGAATGTACTGTTATTTAAATTGTTTAGGCAAGCATGTTAATGATAACACATATATTCCAGAAGAGAAATTATATTCCACTGAATTGATTATTTTAGAAACTCCATGCTTTGCACCACACATAACAAAATTGGATTTAATATCTCACGGCAAATAGTTTCTAAATGAAATTACAGGAATCATTAGGCACAGACTCCATGATCGAGATCTTCATAATTATTTACTCTCACTTCTATTTGGTCTATTTTTCCTGTTTATTTCACTTCAAATAGTTCGTAAATGATGGATAACAACTCAGACTTTTGCGTGGCAATTTGTGACATTCCTTCTGAGACTTGGGCACTTCTTAACTTAGGCCTAATAAGTTCCACAACTGTGTTTTGCTGTCTATATATGACAATTTGTATGTGTCCCCAAATTTCCAGAAGTAATATTACATAAAATTGATTATTTTCTTCTATTACTTAATTCAGTAAATTTTATGAACATTTTCCAAGTCAACAGAATAAGTGGTTATAGACTTTATTTTTTCATCTTGGGTAAATTCTCTCCTCTAACTTCCCTTGATGTTACTATTTATATCATTGGTACCGACTGGAATAGCTTCTTCCTATCTCTACTTTTTACCTGCTACATCTCACCTTTTAGAAACTTACTGTCAACTATCTGCATGGAACATGCATGAAATACACAGGCATGAGCAGCTTTCGCCTCACCCTGGAACCGGAAGGGAGAGCAGCTCATGGCCCCTGGAACGCTCGGCAGGTGGGCTTTTGTTGCTTATTAAAAAAAGGTCCAGGGGCTGGGGATTTAGCTCAGTGGCAAAAGCGCCTGCCTGGCAAGCGCAAGGTCGTGAGTTCGGTTCCCGGTACCGGAGAAAAACCAAAAAAAAAATTAAAAAATTAAAAAAAAATAAAAAAAGGTCCATAATCTTCATAGGCACTGATAATTTCATTCCCAGATTCTTACTAATCGCTGTTTTTTGTCCTCACTCTAACCATATTTGCTACTCAAATATGCCGTGGATGAAACTAACAGGATTGAGGAGGATGTCTTGTGATACTTAAAACAACAAAATCTGATTTTATTATCACCCAAACCTGGCTTAGGTCTGCTTCCTCCTCTCCTCACTCAAGAACATTTGCATTTGCTCTTGCATTGATTATTCAGATGTGGTGCAACTAATTTCTAAGTCAGTCATTACATGTCTTTAGAACTCAGCTTATTCCAGTCACTCTTCTCCCTCTTTCCTTCCCCTAAGTTTACCTTTGTCGGTGTGATCAAAACCTATTCATTTTTCTTGTTTGAGCCTTCTTTGTAATTTTGACAGTGTGCTCTTGAGCATGTGTGATAATTAATTATGGAGTCCACTTGGATAAAAAATGCCTAGCAGATTGGTTTAGGACTATTGTGAGTCTGGATGTTTGACTTACTGTACAGGGAAGACCCACTCTAGGTGTTGGAGGCACCAACCGATAGGATTATACCCCGGATAGAATAAACAGAAGAAGGAAGTCTCAGTTTTGCTTCTTCAGAGGAGCTCCAGTGTTCACCATTGCTTCTGGACTTTGGTCCCTAGGCTTCCAACGCAGACCCTTCAGCCTTCCAAGGCACACCCTTTGGCTTCTCACATGGACTTGCACAGGACTCTGCAGTGAGCGCCAGGCTTCAACATTTTGCTGGATTCTCCAGGTTTCCAATGCACAGATGGCCATTTTGCCTTCTTCCATCCCTGACCCTGTAGCAGCAATTGTAAACCTACTTTCAAAAAAATATATAGATAGATACAATTTTGTGATATATATGTGATTTTATGATATATGTGTGTATATATTATATATATGTATATATGTGATTTTTATGATATATGTGTGTATATATTATATATGTATATTCTGTTCCTCTAGTGAACACCCTAACTCATACACACATGTCTCATATGACAATAATATCAATAGTAGTAATAATGAGAACACTGAAGACAGGGCGATTTGAGTACCCACCATGTGTCAACAGTGTGCTGGGTATTTTACAAATATCATCTTTCTCAAGCCAGACAACACACTTGCTTTGTAGGTACTGTGAACTTTTGCAAAAGCAGCAGGCATTGCACCACAGAGTCTAAGGGACTAAACTGCTGATAAATGGAATACTCAAGAATATAAGCCCAGTCTGTTTGGCTACAGAGACTTAATTGCTATGCAACCTTCTACAACTTTCAACTTTCATAATTATATTCCCACTTTTTAAATACACACTCTTTTTTATTACTTCCATGCAATGAGCTCTCAGTGAATAACTGGTGAATTATTTAGTACGGTACACATGTTCTCTAATGAGTGTATGGTCTTCCATTTCTCTGGCAGAGAGAGCTAATATCCACACCATGTTTTTCTTCCCCTATGCTGAGACAGTCCTTTAAATAAGTGTTTTGGTTCACCTTTAGGGAAAAACACACTGGGAAGCATGAACCCATATATATATTCCAGAAATCTTCTTAGGCTTGGCTTGCCATCATACTATGGATGAATCCATTGGCAGAACAAGAAATGCCTCTGACACTGGATTTCAGCTGGACCACACTGGAGGCTCAAAGGGAAAATGGTAATTCAAAATGAATTCAGAAAGCTCCATGAAGGGCCATTTTAGACTTGAACGAACAGGAAAATTCTGCCTATTTCAGGCAAGTTGGCTGCAATATTTCAACCATATCTAGTTTCACTCTATTTTAGCAACCCATTTACATGTTATGAACTCTGACTACATTAATTATAGCTGCCACTTTCCATAAATAAATATCAGTAGCAAATAAAACTAGTATTCAATATTGTTTTGTACTTTCCCAGGCATATCCTGTCAGCAAACAGGTTAGAGGCTTTGATAGCTGTTTTACACTGAGCTCAGTTAGCACTAGTATAATTGGTGTGAAAGTAATGAAATTACATAATTTTAGAAGCAATATTGCTACCATATGTTTGAGTTATAATACAACTGTTGATTTTATTTGCATGTTATAGATGCTCTGGGCATCCTTTAAAGTCATTTAAATGTATTTAGACAAACTTCTACAAGCAATCCACTGGTTTGGTGCTCACTGAAAAATGTTATGAAAAACTGTTTAATTAAAAAATGTATGCTTATTTTGACAACTAACAATCAAGAAAGTCCCTTAAGTTTTTACTATAAAGTCACAGATATTCAAGCCAAATTCTCAATGTTGAATCAAACAAGACTGAACGAAGAAGAGTATATTTTCCCTCTGTGGCAGCTATTTGTACTATTATAGAAAGAAACTTTAATATTCATTGCAATGGAAAATAATCAAGAAAATGATGTTTGATGTTTTATCTTTATGAAATCTGCTCCATCTGTAAATTTAAAATCAAAGATGAAATGTGAAGAATAAAAAAATATGAAAGAGAGTGTTGACAATGACAAAATAAATTCCACGGATTAAAATTTGCACAAGCATGACTTGCAGCTACAGCATCTCTGAAAACATCATAGCAAATACAATGGCGTAGAAGGAAAATCAGGATTTTCTGGTAAATTACAGATGCTGATTCTTTTAAGATCGTTATTCTCTAAGATTCAAAATCTATAGCCATATACTTAAAATGCATTGAGTGGAGTTTATTAAATATTCAATAACTTAGAAGATAGTTCATTGCTTTGTTACCTTACAGCTCTGTGGGAGTCATTTATCATAGGCCCAGAGTTAAACGTGGGCTGTCTTCCAGTGTGAATTCAGAAGCATACCTCCCAGGCTAACCTTCAGTGTTCAAAAAGTTTTGAAAAGATTTTATCAGGGAACTAAATCTTTAAATGCACTAATAGAAAAAAGGCTACAGTGTAAATATTCATGGCTGAGAATATATTAGGTAAGATTTGTAACCAAATATATAATGGCTCATAGCCTTCCTCCAGGAGTATATTTTTATAGTTCAAAAAAAATTGGCAGTGGATTCGTAAGTGAGGATGTAGGTGCCACGGTGCCTCTCAACACTATTATGATATGTTTCCCACTCATCCGGGTGGGCAAAACGATACTGAACCTGTGTAACAGAACAACAGAGAAACACAAAGAAAAAGGAGCACTGAAATATAAAAATAGGCATGCATATAAAAATCTGTGTGCTTCCTTACTGGGAATTTTAACCTCTATCTTGCTGACTCCAGAATTAGAGCGATCTTCCAGAGAATGGAGTGTCATTCAGAGCTCTTATCTTTACTCTCGTTCTACTGAATTTACATACCATCCTCTCAAGCTCAGTACACTTTAAGGAGGGCTTTGATACTAAAATTATTCAGAACAAACAATACTTTCCCAAATCTTAGTAAATCACCTTGATCTGAAGAGAAAAGACCTACACCCCCACTCCAAATTCGGAACTAATTGTATTCAGGCTATACACCTGGAGAATAAATTATCCTGCCCCCACATACAACATCTTAGTCCCTAAGAAGTACAAACATGATATCTTAGCATTTCTTCTTATAAAATTTTATATTTCTTTTTTTTGTTGTTTTGTTTTTTGTTTTCTTTTGTTTTTCTCTGGTACCGGGAACCGAACTCACGACCTTGCACTTGCCAGGCAGGCGCTTTGCCAGGCAGGCGCTTTGCCGCTGAGCTAAATCCCCAGCCCCTTATATTTCATCTTGCTACTCCATCTTTCCTTCCACAGCGATATCCCATTTGCCCTCACCGCTTGTTCAAATCATTCGGTAATTCCCTGTTTTGTGTTTATCTCCAGTATTTTGAGGTTGCCTTGTTGCCATTTAAAATCTTTACAACTTTAAGATAAGAGACGTTCTTAAGCATTCATCATGTTGGGTCAGATCCTACAAGTGCTTCTTCTCTTCTGAATATTGTCTTTCATTATTCCCCACATATCTTACTATGTACTAAAAGATTATAAACATAATTCTTTAAGTTTACATATATAGAACCTGCTACATTCATTAGGCTATAGATTCCTTCCCTTCACAATTTATCACAAATTTTCCATCTTTAAAAGTTTTTTCTTCTTCCATGTTATTCTAGAACAGTTAAATTTTCAAGTCCTATTCTATTTATTTCCTCTACCACCTGTACTAAAACAAATTTTTCCCTAGTAACCTCAAAAATCATAATATCTTTTGTTTTTCTTGTCTTGAAGAATGATATTTATACTATTTTTAATAGCAATAGTACATAGTTCATGACGTCTGTCATGCACTGATATTCATCATCTTACTAGTGATTTCCATTGAGTTTAGACTAAATTTTTTCACTATACAGAAATAAGCCATTAATATTTTCCCTTTATAGCTGAGTATTATTTCAATATATAAAAATATCACATCCTTTTATCAGTTCCTCAGGTGGTGGGCATTTGGGTTGTTTCCAAAATTTAGGTATGACAAATTGCGCTGCTATAAACATGGGTGCACATATGTCGCTGTGATATGATGTTTTCAGTTTTCCTGGAAAAATACCCAGAAGAGAAATGTCTGGGTTAAGACTGCTAATCCTAGTTTTTTGAGGAATCTTCACTCTGATTTCCACAGTGGTTGTACCAGTCTACACTCCCACCAACAGTGCAGAAGGGTTCCTTTATCCCCACAGCCTCTCCAGCATTTGTTATTGGTTGATTTCTTGATGAAAGCTATTCATTCTGGGGTGAGATGGACTCTCAGTGTTATTTTAATTTGCATTTTTCAGATGACCAAGGAGGTGAATATTCTTTCATATATTTATTTACCATTTGGTTTTCTTCATCTGAGAAGTGTGTATACACAACATAGCTAAGATAATTGTACTACTAATTTCAACTAGTACATTGGCAGGAACAGTTTATGCTTAATTGTTTGATCAATTTTGCATGCCTGTATCTGGCAATCCAAACAACTACTTTGAAGATAACAGTATGCAATATAACAACCACTGTTAATTTCCTGTCATCTTGTTTTGAAACTCTGTATTTTTTCTTTTTTTTTTTAATTCTCTTTAAAATAAAAAAAAATGCCATTAAGTAATTTAATACTTTTGGACATCAATGTAGGTATTATTCAAAATAGGTTGGTCAGTTTTGTCATTTATTTATGACTTATACATTCACATCCACCTATCTTCTCCCCTAAATTCACTTCCACTTGTGATATTTTATGACTTTTCAAATCAAATAACTCATGTGAAAAAAAGCAAGATTGAACTCAATAGCTTGTATAAAACTCAGGTGGTGCATATAGGAAAAGAATCTCAGGTAGGTTGCTGACAGATTTGCAAAACAGATATTTCTTCTATACATGACTCCTAAAGATACTATTGGGATAATTAAAATAGGAAATTCTTGGGACAGGTTTTACAGAAGGAATGTAAATAAAGAAATTACTCTTTGACAATAAAATTACTTTTAAAAACCTGAAATGTCTGAATAAAACAGTCTATCAAGCACTATAACAAGGAAAAATGCCACAGATAAATGTTACTAATTTTTAAGGCCTTGTAATATTTTCTTACAGCAAGATTTTTTTGTTTTGCTTCAAGGAGGAAGAATTTCACACCAAATTCTGACTCAGAGAGTCTCTTGGGAAGTTTGGTTAAGCATCTGTTTCAGAGAACAAAGCCATGCATATGGATGTAGGATTACTGTCTTTGTGGCAGGATTGAAGTTTCCCCAGTGATAGGTGTTAGGGAGATTCTCTGTTAGCTAAATTGTAGCCTAGAAGGGAGACCTAGCCAAGTTCCGACGGATACATTCACCATGCAATTAGTTACAGAGCTGATAAAAAGGCCACCAATGAAGAAACCCTTGTATCCTATTATGAATGATTCTCATAGTGCAGTTTGAAACTAAGTAATATAAAATATTGAAAAAATATATAACATATTTTACTTTTCGGTACCATCTCTTTTCTTGCCTTTTTCTTTAAAATGATTTGTCTACATTCTCTGAAATACAGAGAATCCTATTATTTTATTTCACTTTAGAATGAGAATAGTAGATTAGAATTAATGGAAATGAGAAAGCAATATCTCAGTGGAAAAAAATGTGAGGGTTCCTTATGCAGATTTAAAGCAAGGCACACAGTTTTATTGAGTATTTTATTATCTCACTGCGGCTCATTCTTTCTCACAAATGAGTAGTCATAAGGATGATTTTTATTAAAAGGCACTTATGGTGTGACATGTGCTCTCTAGATATTATTTCATTTAATGTGTATAACAGTGAAAGGGAAGTCCTACCATGCTTATGTATAGATAGGGAAGTTGAGATTTAGAGAGATGAATTTTGCTTAATACCATACCATGTTGTATGGCATGTAAAGCAGGATTCTTACCAGGTTGCCCCATTACCTCACACAACTAGGATTTATAATTTCCTGATGAGAAGTAAAAGGAAAGGAACTGTGCTGCATGTCAGTGATAGCAGCACAAATGTTTAAATATTATGTGAAGAATTTGATCTATCCTCAATTATTGCCATTCAGGTCTCCTAAGGTTTTCCACCAGAGCATATTTTTTGTTCAATTTTAAAACACCCCTACACTTTTTTTTTCCCACTTACTGTACTAAGTATTAAATCCAGGGCCTATCACATACTAAGCAAAAGCTTTCCCTGTGGGCTACACCCTCAGCCCTTCCTCTACTATTAATGTCCTTTATAAAACATAGGTATTAATTTAAAAGGTGTGTAAGGCAAGCATTTTTCTATCAATTTTTGTGGAAATTAACCAATACTGAGATGGTGTTTGGAACTTGTAGACCAGAGAACATGTCATTGAACCTAAATATTACTTAGCTGAAAACACATACATACCGCAGGAAGACCATTAACGTGAGAAGAATTTCAGAAGATGTATACCTTCCCTTTTGAGCTGAGAGCTAACATACAGATACTTATTACCAGAATTGATTGATCCATATAGTATAAAGTGCCAGGAACTATTCTGAAATCCACTCAGTCGTAAGGGCTCCTGACAGAAGTGTAGATATCAAGTGGTTTCAGCACAAAGGCATCTTCATTAGGGTTTGCAGGAGTCAGTTGTTCCAAGTACTTAGAGCATTGTTTATGACCATTAGTAATGTCTGCAGATTTGCAAAGCATGCTAAGAGGTCTTGTGAAGAAACAGCCATGTAGCAGTGAACAGGAGTAGATATTAGTGCATTTCTGATATTAAATTATATTTTACAGTGTATCTGTAGGGTTACATTTAATCCAACAATGTAACATTCACTAAGCAAAAGTAACGTTTTTTCTAGGCAAGTAAATGGAAGAGCAAGTGTACATTATTCTCAACAGGGAAATGCAAATATATTTGGCTGCTATTGATGAAGAAATTAAATGAAGAAAATTCAATTTAATATGTCAGTGTTCCAGCACTAACCTGTAGTGAAAACAGAATGAAAAACTAAGATGTTCATCACTGTCTTCAGGAACATCGGCTTGCAGAGTTTAAGGTAGTGAAACTATCTTTCATTTTTAAGAAATATTCTATGCTAAATTATTCATCAAATAACTGCACTTTGACTCCTGGACCATAGATACATAAAGGAATATGCTCTTGCTTCTCAAGGCAGAACATTGTTTGAGCACTAGTTAGGTTATTAGCCACAAGAATAAATATTTAAAAGATATCTATTTAAAACTATTAGCAGCCCTACAGAGATTATTGTTTTATTAGAATTTTAAGACTAAAGTAAGGTTCAGAGAATTTCAAAACACAGTCCAGTGTTGCCCAGCCAGTAGTTTAAGAGCCAAAATTCCAACATTTATCTGTCAAATCTAAAGGCTATTAATGTCTTAATCTATATTAGTATATTTATTGTTGCCATAAATTTTTGTTTGCCCCACTTTTATGTAATATATTTTATGCTGAACAATATTATAGGGGAAAATTGTAAGTGATTCTGTTCTGTTAATTAAATTGAAGTTGTAGTAGGGAAGTATAGTGGTTCCAATATAGTAATTTGACTTTAATATGTTACTATTGATTTAACGAGTATTCCAGTGATAATAAGAAATGGATAGGGGCAGAGCTAAATTTAAAAGTATAGCTAGTTTCTATTTTTACCTTTTAAGGTCAGTGTAACACTGCAGGTTGTATCTATATTAATATTTGTTTCTTTATGTACATGCATATATGTTTAAATAAGAATTAGTAAGTAGACCTACATAGAAATTTCATAATTCCTTCATAATTGAAAAGCTGCATATTGCAGAGAAGTATCTTAAATCTAGAATATTTTTACATTACCAAATAATAATATAAAATTGATTTCTTCCATTAAATGTCCTACAGGTAAACTGACTTGGAAATGATTTGGAAATGTACTTGCTCACCTCTAGCTATTGATTTTACATCGCTAGATACATAAAAACATTAAATTACATGACTAAGTACATGACTAATGAAATCAGCCTAATTTACACCTCTAAAAATACAAAAACAAAGCCAAAAATTTTCATCAAAATAAATTCTCATTAAAGTGTTAATTTGGTCCTTTATTGCCTAAGTTTGTAGGCATAGCCACTATGTAGGCAGTCACACACAGATCCTTTTTGGTAACTAGAAACCGTAGAAATGGAATTCATGTGAGTACTGTTTGTTTGTTGTTTTTTTCACTATGCAGTTCAGTCTGGTCTTGACCTCAATTTGTAGCCCAGGCTGGCCCCAAAGTCACTGTGATCCTCCTGCCTCCGCCTCCCAAGTGCTGGAATTACAGGTATAAGCAACCACACCTGGCCTCACGTGGATATTTTATTGCCATTTGCTTTATATGCTGTGTACATTTATGTCTGCACTATTAAGTACTCAATTTAGTCACACCTTGTGGTGGATATGGTAAACGTTTCTCCCACCAATTTCTGACACAAAACTGGGAGCTCAGATTCAATCAGGCAGGTGATTTCTACCACACAGGAAACAGTAGGATTCTTTTCAGACCTCTACCAGAAGAAATTCCTGCTATCTTTAACTCCTGAATGGACAGTTCTTTCAACTCTCATTCACAGTCTCAGAAGGGAAAAATAAGTTCTGTATGACAAAAGAGACTATTTCTTAAGTAGTCTTTCTTTGGTTTCCATGCTTTGACTCACAAATATGTACGACATGATGGTATATAATAAGCTTCCAAGTGACACTTAAACTCCAAATGTACACATGTAACGCAAGAGTGTTTGAAGATTTTATTTCATATTAAGACTTTAATTTCCTTTTAAGGGGAAAAAAAAGAAAAAATCAATAATACACAATTTCAAAATAAGATGATATGTTAAAAATGGTTAATATTTTGTGTATCATTTTCTTTAAATTAGTTGCTCAGAATACAAGATGTAGGCATGCATAATTGATTAGACAGTAAAAGCACAAACTGTGTTTTCAATGAACTCAAAGAAGTCAGTAGTATAACTATGTAAAAGTAGAGGTATATCTTATGTATAGCTCTATTTTTTTCCCTTCCTTTTTTTCTCCTTTACCCTGTCCCAATTCTATCTTTTTGGGCAGTTTCTTTCCCTTTTATAGTATCTATTGTAGATTTTGGATCTCAATTTCTTTTTCAGTTTCTTATGCTAGGGAGACAATACAATGTTTATACACATGAGTTTGATTTTTTTCACTTATGAAAGAATGGCTATTATCAAGACATCAATCAATAACAAATGCTGGCTGGACTGTGGGGTAAAAGGCATGCTGCTCCCCTGCTGGTGGGAGTGTAGACTAGTGCAACCCCTGCGGAAACTAGTGTGCAGATTCCTCAAAAACCTAAGATTAGAGGATCTATTCAACCCAGCTATAGCCCTTCTGGGTTTTTTCCCAGAAGAATTAAAATCATCGCTATATGTGCACCCGTGTTTATAGCAGTACAATTTGTTATAGTTAAACCTTGGAAACAACCCAAATGCCCATCAACCAAGGAATGGATAAAAAAAAGTGGTATTTTTATCTAAGGAAGTACTATTCAGCTATAAAAAGGACTAACCTGAGGCTTTTATACATAAGTGGATGTAACCAGATTGTAATTTTCTTGTTAACTTTTAATTAAATATTTCATGATTTGGTTTATGTTTCATAAACATAGCAAGAGAGAGAGCCTTATTTATTTCTTCTTTTCATAATTGCTACCTTTGATCTCATCAAATCCATTTACAGATGATAAGTAAGAAAAACCATTTCAAGGCAATTCCGCTCATTTTATCACCTAAGTGGACTCCACTTAACACAGTCTTTCAGTTTCTGTCGCCCATTTCTCTACGTCCAGAGAGAATACCTAAGTAAAGCTTCTTCCTTTTCCTTTACCTGCATCTTAAATTAACAAACAGGTCTTCTTCTCAAATAGTTAATAATATTTAATTTTACCTCTTAATTATATAAGTATCAACAATATTTATTATCTTTTTTATAATTTTAAGTAGGTTGAAAATGTTTAATGTTAAAGTCATTTTTAGACATCATGCCCCTTAAAACCTGAAAATACTGAATATCTACAGCAGTATTCAGTATTGACATGCTTTCTTTCTTCCTCTATTCAAGGACTGGTGATTTTTCAAACTCACTTAAGTTATCTAGCTTCTTCTTGGATTTATACTATGTTGATGCTGTACTTTACCTGCACAGACTTGCTTCCACTTCCTTTGCTTCACACAAGAACTGGCAAAGAATTCTGATGCTAAATTCATTTTTTTTTTCTGTCTTTTTGAGACAGGGTCTCACTATGCAGTTCAGGCTGACCTTGAGCTCACTTTGTAGCCCAGGCTGGCCTCGAACTCTCAACAATCCTTCTGCCTCAGCCTCCTGAGTGCTGGGATTACAGGCTTGTGCCACCATGCCTGGCTGCTAAATTCATTTTTATGAGCATGAGCAAAGACACTATTGTGCCCACTTCCACAGAAAATGTTCAAAGGGAATCACAATCACACTGCCATGCAATAGTGAAACTGAACATTGTAATTATGGTTTAGTAGAAGATATATTTTAAAACATTTATTATACTTGCTTATTTTCCTATTCTATATCAGCAGAATCCACATGTAAACATCTTTATGAAATACAAGTTTAATAGAGTCAAGAAACTAAGAGATGTTCTACTTAAGAAGTACAATGGTAGCAACTAATCACAAATTTTTTATAGGTAGCAAACATTTATTTGACTATTTTTCAAAAATTGATGTTGGTCAACATACTTTGCTGTTATTTTCTTTTTAAAATTCTAAATATGGCAGACATTGATTAAATGATAACATTGTATTTCACAGTGAACATGCAGAATACAGAAGTCCAAAATATCTACACTGAAGATGAACAACTGAGGCTTGCTTATCTACAAAGAAAGACAATGACAGAACTGAACTTGGAGGAAGAGCATGAGTATTAAATGCGTTCATACCATGGAAGGGTGCTAGATGGTGCACTGGAAATATAAACTGCGCTATATCTGTTAATATTCCTTGAATACTAGAGGTCAAGTGTGTTAGAGAAGAGAATCAATAATACTACACCTCAGCTCAAGCTTCAAAAAGGAATTTCTATTCTTGTTAACACAGAATGAAATAATTATCATAGAGAGAAATCAGCAGGAGAAAGTTGAATCAGAACAGGAATTAAAACCTCTGGTAAGCACTGGGAACTTATTCTTTTTCATCTCTCTCTCTTTCTTTCTCTTTCTTTCTTTCTTTCTTTCTTTCTTTCATTTTGTTTTGTTTTATTTAATCAGATAAATGAGAGTGTCAGGAATGTGTGAAATATTGTTAAAGAAAACAATGTTTTGTATAGAGATAATAAAGATTCAATCTTAAATGTCTATGTGTTGAGAAAATTCGCAATAAAATGAACATTCTGCAATTTATAGTAGGGATCCAAATTTTAAAATGAAGGAAATGATTATCCTGGGTTTACAGATGGGCTCAAAGTAATCACAGCAGTCCTTATAAGAGAAGAAAAGGAAGGGTCAGAGTCAGAGAGAAGGATATGTTCAAAGAAAAAGAGTAAGAGAGAAAGAGATCTAAGAATTCTACAACTGGCTTTGGAGATGGAGTGTTCTTGAAGCAAGGGTTGCATGCAACCTTAAGAATGTAGAAAATTCAAGGAAATTTACCGTCGATTAGAACCTCCAGAAATAAAAGAGGCCTAGTGTATCACCTTTAAACACTCTAACTTCCAGAATCATAAAATAATAAAACTGTGGCTTTTAATCTACTGAATTTATGGAATTTGTTAAACCCATAGGAAACTACCACAACTTTCATACAAGGAAAATATTTCTTTTTAAAAATTATTTTAAAAATAAAAGAAGGAAAACATATTAACAAACAGATATCCATTTACAAAATAACATAAGAACAATACAAACAATACAGAGTTACAGACAAAGTGGTAGGAAATTAACAATGGTTGTTGTATTACATATTGATATCTTCAAAGTGGTTTCTCAGGAAAACAGAGACATGCAAGACCGATCAAATAAGTAATCATTAACTGTTCCTTTCAGTAAAGCAATAGAAGCCAGTAGTACACCTATGTTATCTATCCTGTATATACATATACACATAATTTCCCCTTCTTTCTTTTCTCTTTTCCCTCACCCCAATTGCTCCTTTCTTTTGAGAATTTTCTTTTCATTTCATGATGTCTTCCATATCTCCTAATTTTTATTCACTCTTTCAGGTTCTTACTCTACTGAGACAATACATTGCTTACACATGGAGGTCTGGTTTATTTCACTTATGAGTGTGGTATCTAGTTGTGACCATTTACCTGTAAAGCCTCACGTTTATTTTCTTTATAGCTGAGTAATATTCCATTATATAAAAATATCACAATTTTTTTGTCCATTCCTGGGTAGATGGACATTTGGGTTGCTTAAACAATTTAGCAATTACAAGTTGTGCTGATATAAACATGGGTGCACATACATTGCTGTGATATGATGCTTTCAGATCTTCTGGGAAAATACCCAGGAGGGGAAGAGCTGAGTTGAATGGGACCTCTATACTTAGTTTTCTGAGGAATCTCCAAACTGCTTTCCACAGTGGTTTCACCAGTCTGCACTCCCACCAGCAATGGAGAAGGGTTCCTCTTTCTCCACAGCCTTGCCAGCATTTGTTGTTGGTTGATTTCTTAATGGTAGCCATTCTTACTGGGGTGAGATGAAATCTCAACGCTGTCTTAATTTGCATTTCTCAAATAACTAATGTTGTTGAACATTTTCTCATGTATTTATTGGCCATTTGTATTTTTTTATCTGAGAAGTGTGTGTTCATTTCAGATGCCCATTTTTGGATTGCGTCTTTGAATTTTGGAGGTGGGGGACTGATGTTTTTTAATTCTTTACGTGTTCTAGATAGAAGACCTTTGTCCGAGGGACAGTCAACTAAACTTTTTTCCCAATTTGTGGGTTTTCTTTTTACTTTGCTTGTGATTTCTTTAGATGTGCAGAAACTTTTCAGTAGGATGAGATCCCAGTTGTTGATTCATTGGAGTATTTCATGTGTGGTTTGGTTTTTTATGCATGAATTCTCTGCCTACCTCTATGTCTTCAAGATTTTTACCTACTTTCTCTCCCAGGAGATTTAGTATTTCTGTTTTAATATTGAGATCTGTGATCCATTTTGACTTGAATGTAGTGCATGGTGATAAACGTGGGTCTATTTTCAGTCTTTGGCAGGTAGCAAGCCAATTTTTCCAGCACAGATTATTAAAGAGGCTATCGTTCTTCCAGTGTTTGTTTGCCCCTTTCTCAAAGATTAGGTGGCTGAGCGTGTTTATGGTTGTCACTGTTTCTTCCAGTCTGTTCCATTGATCCTCTAGTCTGTTTCTTAGCCAGTATCAGGTTGATTTTATGACAGTAACTTTGTAGTATAATTTCAGATAAGGGATTGTGATTCTACCTGACTTGTCTTTGTTGCCCAGGATTGCTAAGCAAAGTGTTTCTGATGTATACTTTCTCATACATACAAGTACGCACATGCATGGTAAGGATTTTGCTGAACAGGACAATTAGATAATGGAATAATGCTAGTCACCATCTATTTTATGAAAAATAGCTAGGGATAGCTCCTGTGTTCTTTGCACATTGTTGTTAGGTATGCAGAAGAAAGTAGGGGGAAAAGTCACAAGTTTCTAAAACTAACTGTTGTGGCTTATTGTCCAGATGTCCTCCCAAAGCCTCATTCCATTATAGGTGAGGCTTTTAGATGCTGGCTCGATCTAGGGCATGTGATACCAAGATTAAGTGTGCACAGTGCTAAATGAATCCTCTAATTAGAATTACCATAGTTCTGTGTGTGGATAATTCAAGCCCTACTCTGAACGTGTCACCAATCAATAGGATTATAGCCTGGTTGGAATGAGAGAGGGAAGGCAGGCTTGCTGCTGATGCTTGGTTCTTTATTATCTCCTGCCTGCTTGCCACAGACTATTTGTTCTCTGTGATGCCCCTCTGCTATGCCACCCTGCATTGGGGCCAGCTGCTTGTAGACTGAAATCTCTGCAAACTAGAAGTTGAAATAAACCTTCTTTCCTTTAACTTTTGTATGCTGGAAATCTTGTGTCAATATCTGTAACTAAGACACATTTTGGTAACAATAGTGGGGTTATTGCTATGACACTATCTAGCCATTTGGTTCAGGAGCCTTTGGGACTGCACTGTGGGAAGAGTTTTGAGAAGTTTGGAGATGCCAGCTGAAGAAGCAACTCTGGAGTCTTGTATGTTGAACTTGAAGGGAGATTTTGGTCAGAGCTCAGAAGACCAGAATGCTGGTGGAAATGTAGTCAGTAAACAGCAGGCTCAGAATGTTTCGGTGAGGAACAAAGACCATATTGACTGTTGGACCATATGTTACACTCTGGCAGAAAATTGGTCTGCAGCTGGCACTTGTCCAGCAACTTTGCCTGAATCTGAGATTAACAGAAGTGGACTAATTAATATGGCAACAGAAATTTTAAAGCAGTCTAATATGGAGACTGTGGAAGGGCTATTATTGGAAGTTTTAGCCAGATCCATGCTTAGAGTCAACTGACAAAGAACCCAGTAGAATGATTTAAAATATTTTGAGTTTTGCCAGAAAAGATGCTCTGGTGAAGTTCTAGACTGTAAAAATAGAACAGAAAAGAACTTGTTTGCTGAAAAGGAAAAGGACAATAGAAAAATGGTCTGAGGATATCACAATAACCTGCAGGGCTCCAGCCATTGCAGTCTCAGAATCGCAAAGGTGAAAGCCTTTGCTTGAGAAGAGAGCCCTGGATTGCCTGTTCCAGAACAGTGGCAGTTTAGGGCATTTATTCCTCAGTATTTGGCTCAGAGTGCTCAGCAATCTAGTCCCACAACCGCTATCCAAGAGAGAAGGAAGCCTACCTACTGTTCTGGCTGGTAGGAGACTTTTTTTTGGTACTGGAACTTTAACTCAGGACTTATGCTTGCCAGGCAGGTGAGGCTATATCCTGAGCTATGTCCCCAGCCCCCGGTAGCAAACTTTTGCATCACATATGTGATGCTGATTTTAGCTGCAGGTAAGAGTTGTGGGATCATAGAGGCTTCCACCCAGATTTCAGAAGAAGGCTTGAGAGGTCACCTAGTGTGTCCAAGAGGGCATTTGTGAACCTGTAAGTGTAAAGCTAAAGGTTCTGTGAAGACTCCAGAAGGTTGGAGAGGCCAGGAACATAGGTCCACGAATCATCTGAAGAAAACTGCAGAGTGGAGAGCCAGCCCAAAAGAGAAGCAATGAAAGCTACAACCACCAAAAGTGCTGTAGGAGTGGAGCCACACAAGTACTTTGGCTTGTGTTCACATCTTGCCACAAATTACCCTGAATACTGGACACGGACCTATGAGACTTAATGTTTGCTTTGCTGGGTTTTGGACTTGCTTTGGCCCCATTCTTTTCTATACCCCTATTTGTTCTTTTTGGAATGAAAATGTTTATCTTATGTCCTTGTATGATGGAAATGTTTGTATAGGACCTCACAGCTAAAAGTTTGCCTTAAAACTCAGAGGAGACTTTGCATTTGGAATTTTAAGCCATACTGAAACTATTAGGACTTTGACAATGCTTAGAGGTGGACTAAATATATTTCACATTTTGGGGCCCTTAGAGGTGGACTAAATATATTTCACATTTTGGGGCCCAGAATTGTGTCTAGATAACCCCCATGGCCTCATATGGTCCTACATGGAGCTTTTCATAGTTGGCTGTCTAGAGCATGTGAAACCAGAATTAAGAGTATGTAGTACTAAATTAATATACTGACTGGAATTAACATACTTCAGTATGTGGATAATGCAAGCCCCAATCTGGGTGTGGGTGGCATCAATCATTAGGGGTATATAGATATATAGAGATACAGATGATGATATGATATAGATGATGATATAGATGACAGAGATAGAGGTAGATAGAAATAGAGATAAAGATAGATAGAGATAGAGATAGAGAGAGATATATCACCAACAAAAGGGTTTAATATAAATAGAGGGAAGGAACGCAGGCATGCTGCTGCTTGCTGCTTCACCGCCTTCTGCCTGCTTTCCATGGGCTATTTCTCCTCTGCAATGACCTTCTGCTCTGCCACCCTGCATTGGGGCCAGTTGACTATGGACTGAAGCCTCTACAAACTGTGAACTTAAATAAGCTTTTTCTCCCTTAACTTGTATTTGGTACTTTTATCAGCAACAAGAAAAGTAACTAAGACACTAGCAAATGGTAATATCTACAGTACCTGCAATCCCCATACTGAGCATCAAGCTTCTATTTCTCTGTGCATTATATTGTAGGTGTACAAAGCTAGCATTTATGCTTTACATCTGTTTGTAGCCCTAAAACCTAACAGAGATTATGGCACTTGATATGGTCTTATTGAAAGCTTGTTGGACTCTATTAAAGGTTACAATAGAAAATAACATTATTTACATAGTTTGTATTCAATTATTTTGAGTACAAGCTATGTTCTTTTCTATGTACATGACTGTACAAATGTGCATGTGAATGTGTGTGCATACATTCTATCACCAGAAGATATTTACAGGTTTTTTTTCTTCTGTAGTAGTAAAGACTTTTTTTGCTTTATTACAACATTTCACATTGGTTGGTGCTTCACCATTAATGAGTGAAGCTTACCTTCACAATTTAAAAAAAGCAACTCAGTCTCCACCAGAATCATACCTATATGACACCCAGAGCATAATGATATCAATGCTTATCAAAAATTGCATGATCTTCTCTCATGATGATGATACATTTTTTAGTAAAATGTCTATGAACAAAGAGTCAGAACCTAAATGCACATTTACAAGGAAAAAGGATCACATCATGTTATGGCTTGTGTTTAGATGCTCCCCAAAACATTAGGTGGTCATACATGTGGCTTTTTCAAAAGTGGTTGGATTAAGAGTGTGATCCTGGAAGTAATTCAAGGTGCTCAAAGACACTAGGATTAAGGGTGTGAGTGTTACTTGCCCTGAGTTGCTTGGATAAGATAAAAGGGGCAGAAAGACTTTGTTAAGGTCCTTTCCTCATTTTGCTACCTACTGTGTGCCATGAACTGCTTCCCTTCTGAAATGCCTGTCTGTACGCCACCCTGCCTTGGAGCCAGCAAATGATGGACAGAAACCTCTACAAACTGTGAGCTAAACCTTTCCTTCCTTAACAGGTGGGTGTTGGGTATTTTGTCTCACCAATAAGAAAAGTAACTAAGACACATAGATTTAAAAGAGAATTGATTAAACCCATTAATATTCAGCAAATATGTATTCTAATCCACATTAAACTCATGTGCACAAATGTCTGGGTTATTAAAGACACACTGTGGTAAACTATACCTGATCATTGTCTGGTAATCTAAGTGCCCAAATTGCTATAATGTGAAATGTAATAAATGAGATTAGCATTCTCATCGAGTGCTAAATATCTCATTGAAATCTAGAGCAACCAAGGAAACCTCAAGGTCTTTCTGCTGCTGGGAATTGAGAAGGGGTTAGCTAAATTGAAACATTTACATTTTTACCACATCACTACCTCTTAGAACTATCTGCCTTCTCATTTTCTCCATTAAGATCACTGTTCTTGTCTTTCTCTTCTGTCTTCAGCAATAAGTAAGTAATTAATCAAACCCTAGAGAATAGTTAAAAGAAGCCCCTTTGCAAACCTCAGTCTATAATTATTCTGCTATTTTTCTCAAGCTCTATGTACTCTCATATCTGCAGGAAGACACTAATTTCTTTCATGAAAAAGCTCGTATACCTTCCTAAAGGGATTCCAAAACATTAAGTCCTCCTAGACCTGTTGTAACTTTTCAGTACTTCTTAAAATTCTTATTTGTTCCTCTTTATATTATTTTGTCCTGTTTTTAGATTTAGCCCAATAAAACATTTCCTAGATACAAAGTAAATGATGATGGCTGAGGTTATGATTTTTTGCATTTAAATCAGTTTTACAATAAGTCTTTTTTGTCCACATCATGTTATGGCTTGAATATAGTGTATAAATAATTAAAGATGGTGAATGGTGAAATGTAGAATAGAGCTTATTTTCAAAGACATCAAAATGAAGCATAATGTAAAAAATAGAGGGAAAGTGGGAATCAAACAGAAAAAGAAAAAAAAATATATATATATATATACGTATATTTGACCCTTTTAATCTGGATTGAGAATTTTCTTAGCTAGCACCTGTGTAGATGCTGAGGACATAGAGACAGAAAGAACAAGTAATAGTTTGTAAACCCTGAAATGTGAGTTTGAGTGATGAGTATTACTCAAGATCTGCACTCAACGGCTGTGAGAACCTGGCCAATGAGCAAGCAGCTGGCTCTTCTCATTCCAGTTCCTACCACACTCCCATCCCACATCTTTCTTTCTGTGGCAGTTTAGTTTGTCTTTATTTATTCAGCTAATTTACCTACACAATTTGGGGGCACAATGCAAGTAAAATGCACTAAGCATTTTCGTTTTGATAAAAACCAAAGAGTATTGTATACAGTACTCTGTAGCTCTTCGGTCTTTTAGACTTTTCATTCCATTTGTCAAAAAATAATATTCTGGGGAAATGAAATTATAACATTTGTTCCAGTCCTATTATTTCTTAAAAATCTATTTAAAGATCAGACACAAAGGATTTGTGGAACCAACTGTTTGTTGAATGCCAGCACATTCATCAGACCAATAAATACATTCTTTAGAATAGTATTTCTCCATGATAGCAGTCAAACCCAGGTGTAATCTATCATTGCCATTTCATCTGCTCCAACACTTGGGGAAGGTGACCCCTGCTGAGTATGAATGGGCATGGCCTTGTGTGAGTATGAACGGGCATGGCCTTGTGTGGACTCATGGCCCCTTCTAAGAACTACATGGTGAGTGAATTCTGGCTTTATTTAGCAGGAAAATGTCAATGCCAAAGCCTAAGCGGCATACAGACACATGATTGGGGTAAATGGAAAATGCTTTCATGAGCTGAACTGATAGTTTGGCAGGAGATGGAAACTGAATCACTTACAAAGGGGAAATGCAAGAGATGGAGCACTCAGAAGCTTAGACAAGTCTTGTAGATGTTCTTTGCCTGAAGGGCCAGTGTGGGAACTCAAAGCTTGGCTCTAGAAGAGGCCGTAGTAAAGTGATTTCCACAGCTCAGATGTGCAGTCTCTCAGTAACTGCTTAGTTACTACTTCAAAACCTGGTTCTTCAGCTTTCTCTCCCATCCGTACCCCTCCACATTGTTTAAGTTTATCATTGCCCTCAAGGTTGTGTCACTTGCTTGCAACAGAAGGACCCCAAACACTGGACTGAAAGTGGAATCAATACAGCAGCAGAGAAAGGAAGACATTCCACCCAGAGCTCTACTGACCACGTTGTGGATGTGTTCGTTTGTTCTCATAACCAGGAGCTCCAGAAACTTCCAGAAGGACGCTGCTGTGAAAAGTCTGCCTTGTACTTCAGCAGAGATGACCTCTTTAAATAAAGGCACACAAGTCTCTACAAAACATTTTATACAGCGGGGCCTCTCTAGCAAGCACAAGTAAAACTGGGCAATAAAAGAGATGTGGGTGGACCCGGAAGGTAGCACGGAGCAAAAGGACGTCTCATAGCCAGCCTTTTTCTGCTTTTCATTTCTGATGAGTTTCTGTGGCCTCTTCAGGATTCAGTACCAACTATTCGGTAAACCTCATAAAGCATATACACAACAGTGATTAAAGTCATATACTGGTAGAAAAATTCATTTGAATTCCCATTCTGGCTCTGCTACTTAGTAGCTTTGAACCACACAGTAAGTTAT
Organism: Chinchilla lanigera; assembly: GCF_000276665.1. Lineage (NCBI taxonomy): Eukaryota > Metazoa > Chordata > Mammalia > Rodentia > Chinchillidae > Chinchilla > Chinchilla lanigera. The sequence goes on from NW_004955411.1 coordinate 19,477,237, forward strand.
TATGTCACATGTGAATCCATTCCTCTTATCTCTAAAGGAGAAAACTCCTGACCTCCTCATTAATCTCTTCAAGAAATGGATGACCTGATTAATATAAAGAGTTCAGCACAGAATCTAGAACATAGTAGGGAATAGCTTTATAATGTTGATAGTTTATAGAAAATACTTAGGTATTAAGATAAAAACACAAGATTGAAAGAAAGCTATGGTCCTTTTCATGAGATCATACTAGTAGGATCATTCTAACATTAATCAAGGTGATGGAGAAAGAGGGTATGTTAATAAAATAATTTTCCTGGAGCAAGATCAGACTCTATTTGGTATTTAAGTATTTATTTCTCATGATCTATTCACAGTGTATTACTTTATGCTAATCTCACAACCTTTATTTGAAAATAAAGCACTTTCATAATTAAAATGTCACAACTGTCACTGATAAATGTAGTTAAAGAGAATGCACGAAAGTAGTGTTTTGAAGATTTGCTACATATCAGTATAACGTGGAGACTTCTTAAAAATAGCAATGCTCAGACCTCACCCCAAATCAATCAAATGAAATTTTCTAGCAGTGAGACACAGGTATCAACATTTTAAAAAATTTCCCAAGTGTTTCAAAAATTCAAACATTAATTGAAAACCTCAATACTAATGTAAGAAAAAAGAATTTTCTGAGATGTCACAGAGGAAGTAGGAAATTTCAGAAGTGAATGAGTGAGTAATTTTTAAGATAACTTCATTTTAAATTTTAAGCTTTAGTTGGGTCTTAAAAGAGTAGGACAAGCAATTAAAATTGTTATAAATGTAAAACATCATTATCATGCGCATCAGAGTATTCTGCAAACATCTGTACCAGACAGGTTGTAATCTGATGCAACAAAACTTGATTACAAAACACAAATATGACTTTGATTTAGTTCACAACTTTTCATTTTTATTTCTGATAAAAAACCAGATCTGCCTAGATATTCAGAATGGCAGTCTTTTATTTTGTTAAATGATCTTTCTCAACTCTAGTCCTATGAATATTTTGGTCTGGATGATTCTTGTGCAGAACTACCCTATGCCTTTCAGTATGTTTAGCAGCATCTGCGTCTGTTACCAATTAGAAGTCCAACCCACCACCATTCCACCTGTGACAACCACAATGTCTCCACACGTGACTATTTGTCCCTGGGAGCAAAATAGCCCTGGCTAAGAAGCACTGTGTTGAATGGACTGCACATACACAGCTGTTATCAGTGTTTACCTATTTAAAAATATTTTCCTACTCCCCAAATGAGCAAAGAGAAAACAAAACTGATTCCAATGCAAATAAAACTCTGGGAAAAAATGTGAGGATTTCAGAGGAAAGAAAAACATTCTAGGATATGTACATATATGTCAAATAAACTTATACACATGCGTAGCACACACAGCACACAACAAACATTACAGATGACTAGCAAACACCAGTAATTACAATTCAGTTCCAACTCCATAGGATCTTTTTATTGTCTTTCCCCATCTTTTATCTGAGTACTTTCTTCCATAGTAAGAATTCTGACGCAATAATATCAACACATTTCCTCATTTGCGTAGGCCCACAATATATTTTGGGCCAACCAAGATTGTTTGGATAACACTATTATATATATTAAAAACACACACACAAAACAACTGCTACTAAAGCAGTGCTCACCCACTAACTGGTAGCTAAAGATTAAAATCTAAGGTTGATGATGTAGTTCAGAGATAGAGGTCAGTGGCAGGCGATGTAGTTCAGAACATTTATGTGACCTTAAGTTGGTTCCCCAGCACTGAAAGAAAGAAAGAAAGAAAGAAAGAAAGAAAGAAAGAAAGAAAGAAAGAAAGAAAGAAAACAAAAGAAAGAAGAAAAGAAAGAGAAAGAAAAAGTAATGGTGTCCTTTTACTACTTGGGTTTTCAGTTCTTTTTTAGGGATTTCACATTTAAAAAGCAGAATTACAAACTAATATCCATTATACAATCACTTTTAGTATAAATAACTCCCTCAAATGTAAACAAATATATTAATTTTTGTAAAACCACTAGTTCTTAACTTTCAATATGGCAAAAAACTAAAAAAAAAAAAAAAAACCTTTCACATTCTTATTGACTACTACTGATTTCTGTTCCATTTTAGAGATGAGGAAAAAAAAAAAGAAGTGATTTTTCTCTTGTTATTGAATATTTCAACTCTATGGATCAAAAAGATTCTCAGGTGACCAAATATTCAATTTAACAGGGTATTATACAACTCTTTTCTCAGAATGGAATTATTTCACTCAAGTGCTTTTCAACCAGAACAGATGAGGTTCGACCTGAAAACGCTTGCTGATAGGATTAAGGTCTCACTGGCAACACAGATTATCTTGCTTCCAAAACTATTCATAGTATAGTACAAAATTAATAAAACTGGTGACACATAAAGGTGTCTGTTGTGATTTCTGCATCTATTTGGGATGTTGTTGTATCCAAATATAAAAAAATCTCAAATTTGATATTCAATAATCCTCAGTAAGAAAATTTTTACTTCCATATTTTAGGAAAAGTCCAGTGTCAAATCTATATAATTAGAGGTATTATATATGTCAGAAAAAGATGCATTTCTCTTATTACATTCTTATTAGTATATTAATGCACATATCTACTAAACATTCATTGATGTTATCTTGTTCTTTATCATCTTCAACTTTAGCAATTTATTCTGTCTTGGTTAAATAGACTGAGTATTGGTAAGTGTACTATTATATCCTATGGTTGTAAAACATAAAAGATATCTCTTTACTACACCAGTGTTTAATTTCTAGCAATAACATAATTAGGATTAAAGATAATAAGGCTGGTTCTCTCCTTGGTGCCCTTATAAAGACATATGGCTGGTTCTCTCCTTGATGATTAATGGTGAGGACATCATTTTCCTTTAGGTCCAGCTGCACTTTCTATCAATAAGAGCATGCTCTACTCCCTATATGCTAACCAAGGATAATACAGTACTTCTTAATATTGGCATTATGCTTTTCTCTTGGCACTGACATGATAATCCTGGAACAGTTACCCAGTCTGCAGTATTTACTCAAAAAGCAGGAGCAGCAGATTCCAGAATCCTGAGGTAGAGACTTTTCATTCAAATCAGAAGCCTCTGGACATCCTAATCTCAAATTAAATACTGCATAAACACAGCAGACCATTTCCAGATAATTATGAGCTTACACAACATACAAACGCAAATACTGTTAGTATCGTAGGTGTGTCAGCAAGATTCACAGAGTTTGTTTCCATAACACCAGTCTGAGAGTAGTGTTCTGGATTGAAATGGGCCTACAGTTCCTCAGCTTCAAGATCCTCCCTGAAATCCGTGGGACTGGGTTCCTACTCAATGTTCAATATTTTGTCTCTATGGTCTGTGCAATTTTTTCCATAACACACTTTCACCCACTAAAATTTGCTTACTGTGGGAATGCTGTGATCTTGGCCTGAAGGGTTTTTCTTGGCCTTCATGTTTAGTTTGCAGAGAGAACAAGCAAAATGTCAACAAATAATATTCCCCAAATCTGCCAGTCATGGACAAAGTGGTAATTATAAGTACCTCAGCTTGCCTTCCCAATCACCAGCTAGCTCTGAGGCATGCTCTACACAGTCTCCCAGGTTTGAACAGCAGGACTTCATTCCAACTGCCCTGAATGATGTGCTCCATCATGCATGTTTTATTTTATTTTTCCTTCCATGACTCATGTCCTATTCTCCTGGGATTGGTTGCCTTCCCACATAAATGACTTACACTGAATCCTTCATCTCAGGGTCTACTTTGAGGGAAACATGAAGCAAGACTATTATTGTTCCACAAGTTTTTCTTAAGGGTGAAAATGAAGTTCAACCCTCACTAGCCTGTTTGAATTTCACTTCTTATCTTTTGAAAACTGATAAGAGTAAGTTAAAAAAATAGAGTCTGAGTAGAATTAATAATATTCAGATTAATATGCAGGCATTGGGAAATCTAATTCCACATATAAGAACAGAAAGTCATTCTAAATCTTTAGAAGCATCCAATTTGCCTCCTGAAGTGGAACATATAATTTATTTTTTACCATTTGTATGTAGGAAGAAAGTAAAGAAAAATGTATTTGCTGTATAACTTTATGAATAAAAGGACTCAGCAGCTTTGTCTAGCGGAGCAGACGCTGTCTGGCCCAGAGTTAAATCCCAATCTTCACTTTCAGAGACAGAAAATTACTACAGCTTTCAAATAACAATCCTCCAGCTATCATACCCTCCTTTGGACACAACTGTTTTAAACATATTCACAGACAGGGATTAAAATTTACCCATGTTTATTGTTCTAGCATCTTATATTCTTTATTCTATTCAAGGGTACGTGGTCAGCATAAGAAAATTAAATTGAAAGGATTTCTCTAAAAAGCCTGTAGTTACAATTGATATCACCAGCCAGTCCAGTTCTTGGTCATTATGGTAAAACAACAAATGAGATTTGTCGGGCTAATTTTGAAGCCAATCAACAACTAATGAGTGAATAGATTTCAGATTTAGAGTCAAATTGATTTAAAATAAAATATAAAGGTTAATAATGCTATAGACCAGTGCACTGATTTGTAAAACAATGTAAATGAGGTTTGTACAGTTTCAAAAATCAGATTGTGAAAATATATACAAAGAGGATTTGATCAGATCTCATTTTAGCTCAATTTAGTGGGTTAGTAGAGGCAATTCTGTTGAGCTGAAAAGAATTCAAATAGTTCAAATATAAGTGGCTTTGTATAAATATAAAATCAGCGTATATTTGCAAATCATTGTAAAACATAAATAAGCTTTTTTACAAATTCACAACATACATATATTCGTCCTACTAGTCTATTTTGGAAAGAAAAGTCTTGTAGTGATAAGGTGCCTGAATGCACTGCTCATAATGAGGGCTTTCCTCTATATAGTGTAACACACTCTGCCACTCCAACCATAAATTTAGTTTGCCTAAATTATACCTAAGTTTTGCTTCACCTTTTTTCCCTAAAACATATACTTTGTTGTTCATACTAAGCATGCTCCATTGTTTATGTTTTAACTCCATTAGTTTCCATCGTTCTTTAATTTTGTCAAATAAAAGAATGCTTGGTTAGATAGAGTTTCCTGATCTGTTACTATGGCTACAACCTGACATAATGCATTTCACTTGCCATCACAACACTAAATGTTCATAATACTTTTTAAGAATATATGGAAGTGAAAGACACTATTTTCCTCTGAAAGTGCTAGAACTGCCTCGGTAAAGTCTAATTCAGTCCTTTAAAAAGGCTTGTCATCTCAAATATTGTCAATAATATATTCAAAGGATCTATAACCTTTAAGAAAATAAGTGAAATAAGGAGAGGTTATTATACATATAGATCATGATTAAATTAGATTGAATTCATATGAAATACATCAATACTATAAGGTTGTTAAATTGAATATATTTTAATTGAATCTCTGTAAAGAATAAAACTTAAAATAAAAAATTGAATTGTTTTCATGTGTAAGGGTAGTTGATAGGCAGTTAGGAAGGAAATGGAAGGTTAATTTTAAGAAGTTACCTTTCTAGGTAGTTCACCTTTTTTTCCCTAAAACACATACTTTGTTGTTCATACTAAACATTCCCCATTGTTTATGTGGTTCATACCTGTCATTTTCTTCTATTTATTCTTTCAGTTTTCATTTTTTTGTCAGTGCATATTCACAGTACGCCATGATGACACTCCTCCGGAGGAGATGATACATGATCTCAAATCTTTCTCAATCCCCTTCCCTCCTTTCCCTTTCCTCTCCCTCCATCTCTTGATTCTCGTCCCATTTGCAAAAAAGATCTCTCTCCCTATTTGCTGGTATCTGTCTTTTCTCTTACTCTTTATTTATATTTTAGGTTTCTCATGTCAGAGAAACCATGTCACATGTAAGCTTGTGTGTCTAATTTATTTCATTTAACAATACAGTCTCAAGACCTGTGCTTTTAAAAAAGAAATTTCCAGACATGTTCTTCCTTTTCCTTTCACTTCTGAACACCCTCTGCACACAGGCCGCCTCTCATGGTTACCATCTGCCCTGGAGAAGCGCCCTTCAGTAACCTCTGAGTCCAGCGGACACAGCGCTGAAACGGTCCCCTCTGTGTCCTCAGTCTTTAGATCACAGACTGTGTGCTGACTTTCTTGACGGTGTAAAGTTGGGTTGAAATTATTTTTTCTCCAGAATTTAAAATGCATACTTCATAATTCTCCATATATAATACACTCAAATATTTGGGTACGGCAAAATGGATACACTCTCAAATATTAGGATACAGCAAAATAAATGCGCTATGGGCATAATTAAAAATTCCATAAAATTAAATTTAAAAAGCAAACTACATCCATTCTTATATTTGCAAACCGTAGTATACTGGCACTTACTAGAAATATTGTTTTAAAGTCTGTAGTTTCTTTTTAAACATTCTAATATACAAAACTACTTCTTGTTGTGCTGTTTTCTGTTGTATTGGTTTGGGGATTTCAATTTTTTTTTTTTTTAGTTCTAGGTATTTGGTGGCATAAGAAGCGGAGGAAAATGGGAAGAAAGAAGGGAAGAAAATGCATTTTTTGAGCTTATATGAACTTTTATTGACCGTATAGAACTTAGAGCTTCTCCTTAGTAAGGTTATTTGATTTTACTTAGGTTTTATGAAGTCTACATGAGCCAGACGCATGGAAATAATGCCTGGCTTGGTTCTTATGAGAAACGCATCATTATGTTTATTAACAAAAACAATGGAGCTTTTGTTTTTGCTTCCTTATCATTTTTAATAAATTTTCACTCCACAGTTTTCATTATTTGTTTTAGAAGGTACAATTAAAGTACTGAAGTCCACCTCTCTTTCAAAGAAGGAAATACTCATTGATATTATATTAATTATGTTATATTATATTATATTATTATAAATGTTTGACTTCATGGACACTTCTACTTTTTGGAGGGTGGTGGTGGTTTGCACCGGAAATTGAACTCAGGACCTTGCACTTGCCAGGCAGGTGCTTGTGCCTCTGAGCTACACCCCCAGCCCCACGGACACTTCTAAAGTCACACCATAAAATCAGTATAAATAATGGTCACTTTAATGATTATTCTATTTTCAGTTTTGAAGAGAATGTAAGTACAGGAAAAGTTTGGGATACTAATGTCTCCTAAAAACATTTTTTTGTTTGTTTGTTTTTGGTGCCTTTTTCACTTATCAGTGGGTAAGTGAGTAATGGTAATTTAATGTGGAAAATAATTTTACACATGTTGACTGAATTTCCCTTTCTTCCTATAGAAGAGTCACATCAATCTTTCTGTTAGTGAACTAGAAAAACAAATCTGTTTTGAAGACACAGTCAACAGAATTAAGTGTATTGTTAAGTATTCTTTCTTTAATATGCAGTGAGTGTAGACTGCTGGCACGTGGAGAGGAGAGATGCTACCCTGCAGATCATTCTTGTTGGGTGAAGCATGCACTGAAGTATCACTTTCTAACAATTAAGAAATTAGTGCTAACAATTATGTGTCATCTCTTCTCTAGAGCACACAGCATGATTAGTTTATGCCTAATTAAGGGCCTAAATCAGCAAAGAATGTCTGACTTGAGCCTAGAGAGAATTCCTGTAGGCTACTTTCTAAATCTTTTTTATTTAAATTAGAATATAATTCACTTTGAAGTGATGATCTGAAAGGAGTCCTTGCTATTTCATGTTTTAAATTTTCTTTTTATTCTCCTGTCTTTTTCCATGATATACTTTTAATGTGTAGACAAAATAAAGAAAAAAATTTAAAAATATGAACATCTACGCAAAGTCCTTATAAAAATTTTTTGCACTATTTCAATAGACCATTATTCTAGGGTCTCAAATTCTTCAGAAAATGTTTTAAAACCAAAATCTGCAACTCTACACCAAAAACTACATATTTCTTCCAACAAAGGAAAAATGATTTAATTTATTGTATTTGAAATATTGTGTGGATTTCTAAATTGAAATACCTTATTACAAATAGTAAAAAAGAAGACAATAGAGTGATTATGAGAAAAATAAATAAGCCTATAAATAACACACATGCACATTATATATGTATATACACTCTCTATATTTATGTCTATGTGTATATACATGTGGATTTATCAAGCTCTATACTCCTACATGTATTATAATATCTCTATTTTATAGCTGAGGAAACTAGAAATGGAAACTTAGGTGTGTTTATTAACTTTCATGTGGTTACACTAGTAAAATAGCTGAGATACAATGTAAAGAAAATAATGTACTAATATGAAGGAAAGGTCAAAAGAGCACAAATAAAATTTCTAATTTAAAGTTGCCTTTATGATTAGTTATGTCCTTTCAAAACTAATTTAACCCTAAAGGAATGTCTTATCCAAAAATATAAAACAAATGGCTGCAACGGCTTATCAAAAATGAGAAAAAGGTTCTTAATTCAATTTTTGTTTTTCTTTTGACATTTCTTTGCATGACAAATTCAGAAAATGTGGCTAAAGGGAAGGGTGTTTTCCCCTAAGAGAGAGAAATGAAAAATGCTTATGATATCAGTATGGTAAAAGAAATAAGCTAAGAAACCTTGATCCTATAGTCCTATAAATACGAATGCACGTATATTAGAAGCTACTTTAAAAAATTTTCCATGTTTAACTAAAATTAGTTTTATCCTCCTCCAGTTTCCAAAATAAAAATCAACAACCTCAAAGCAATGACAACAAAGGAAAATTAGAAGGGGAACAGAAAGAAACAAATTATAATTCTTTAATTAGAAGGCAAACTTGGAAGAAAAAAAAGTCTTTATATAGACCACATATTAATACTAGATTCTCCCCCTTCATTTTAAATTTATGGATTTGCTTTTTCCCATAGTATGTTTTTGGAGTAGATGCTTCTCCACAAATATGCTTCACTAAGCCAAAAAGTACTTCCTTTATTTCTGAGAGTAAAACTGAACTGGAACAGATTAAAAATCTGAAGTCATATTTCTCTCTTCCAGTTATATAAATACTTTGAGTTTTCATAAGCCTTTGAAAGAAGGGTTTCTGCTGGAACATGGGTCACAGAGATTCACCATTATTGATGATAGCTGATGAATAGTTTTAATTTTGCTCAGACTTGCAAATACAACTATAATTGAGGAAAGAGTGTTAGAAATCACCAATGTTTTTGAAAGTCAATCTGCTCAACCACATAAATATGCATGCATATGCATACATATATTTGTTTATGCATAATACATGTACACATATATGTCTATACTGCTGCTTATCAGATTTTTGTTATGGACAACGCGGTGTTCCTGAGACCCCTGAAAATCCAAATGGCACACACTGCAATATATACCCAGGGCCTTGCATATCCCAGGTAAGCACTCTCCCATTGAGCTACATCCCTAACACAAAACACACCCATTTAAAGACATTAATACTCAAATAAATTCAGTTTTAAAAATCAGAATGTACAAAGTGTGCTCAGTATATACAACCATACATTTTTTAAAAAATTTATTACACATTGACCTTATTCCCCTTAAAAATAGTGCCTCTGGCTTTGACGAGACCTTGCTGGCCACTTTCTGAAGCAGTTCTGGAAGTGCTCTTTCTTTCATGCCCTTTTGAGTAGGCTTTTGAAGTGTGAACACCACTGGCAAATGCCACCCAATGGAAAACAGGCTTGTAGAATCATTACAGTGCCTTCCTTTTCCTTCTTCATGGGATCTGGTACTGCGCAACTTCCTGGCTCTTTCCCAGAGTCAAAACAGCTGTGGAAGTCTTTGAATCTATTCATAACTTAGAGGAAGCCAGAAACGCTCATGAGAAAAGATTACCAGAACCACTTCCCAAAGTGGCAAGAACACGGGAATGAGTATGTGTGAAGTGAGGGGGAAAAGCATCTGGAGGAGAATTGATGACAGTGGGTCTTTTACTATAATAGTTTTTAAAATTTAGACATTCAGCATATTTTTCAATCACATCTCAAATCCAAAGAAATCAGAAATTCTATCTGAAGCAATTTTAGACTGTTCAAATTTTATTTCTCTCTCCATGAACTGGAATTTTACATGGAGAATGTAAGGTCTGGATTATTTATTATAGGCATCATGACTATGCATGCGCAAACCACAAGCAGCAAGATATATATATATATATGCAATATATATATATCAACCTCCAGCTAAAAGTAGTTTCATCCTCGTAATTCAACATATGTAATAGATCAACATTATACAACATTTATTCTATTATCATGTATAGCTTATTGGCTTGGTAATGATACAAAAATACTATTCATGGGGTTGGGGATTTAGCTCAGCAGCACAGCGCCTGCCTGGCAAGTGCAAGGTCGTGAGTTCTATTCCCGGTACCGGAAAAAACAAAACAAAACAAAACAAAAATACTATTCATGTCTTGATATTTATTTTAAAGTAACTGCAGGTCAATTTTTCCCTTAATATTGATAACTATAAAAGAAATTATTGCATCTGAGCAGCAGATGAACACATCATGCATCAGTGTGTTTCATACTCATGAGTTACATGGTTAAAAAATATTTCTATGTTTTGCTACTTTTGTATCTTCTCCAGAAAAGACCATGCTTTAAACCAGTTCAACAAAGTCTGTCTTTATTCTTCACCAGGTCTGTAATTTTAACCTCTTCTGTTTCCCTTTTCACAATATCTATAGTTCTATTGAGTGTTTAAGGGGGAGGAGTGGAGAGAATAAAGACTTATTTCTTTTACTCATTTATTTTACCTGCTCACAACTTCCATAAAATTGACCCTGATGATTAAGTTAAGGCATAACTCAATGAATTTTTTAAAGTAGAAGTTTCAAAGTGCAAATGATAACTAAAACTATTTTTTTATTTTAATGAAAATATACTACTGCAAGTCACAGTACTATTAAAAAAAAGCAGAAGAAGAAAGGACAGAAAAAATACTAAATTTAGTGGATTAGGTGAACTGAACATAACTCCCTTTGTTAGCACTTTTAATGTTATTTTTGTCCTGTCTTTTCTCAGACTGATTTAGAAAACCCATTCCAGACCTCCAAATATTAGGCCCTTTAATAACAAGTTTCTGCTCTGTAGTATTCAATATTCATTTGATTAAGACCATTACCTAGTGAACGTAATTACTTTATAATGGGTGAATTAATGATTTATGATGGACCAAAATATTCATCAATTAATAATAAAGAATTCTGTCTGCTCTTTCAAAAACAAAATGAGCAGCAAATAAATACAGATATACATGCAAACCCATAAACCATCAAAATAACTGCCTCTTCCAATATTATTCTAGGTAAAATCAGAGTTATCCAAATAAGTGACAAGTAACTTTTCAAACTGCCTATTAATAATGTATAGAACAACAAATATTAACAGAATCAGAATACAATTTTTCCATAGTAACTATGAATTGTCAGACTTTGAGGAAATATTTGGACAACTTATTTTATGGACAATATATATCTTTAGCAGCAATGACTAGAAAAGTAGGTAAAATAAGATATCTCATGAAACATAAAATGTTATTTAACCACTAATAAGTAAATATCCCCTATGAATTGATTTATGTAAAGGCCACATCCTAATACTGACATCTGTACCATAGAGCTGTAATAAAACATAAAAATGACTTTATGTGATTTTTCTGATTTTGGCCCCATGAGTAAAACGAATTGTGTTAAGTAGATGTATAATGACCTTGACTTTGGTCATAAATTAAAACTTCAAGAGATCATGAAATTTCTGTTTCACATTTTTTGTTTTACCGGTACCTTATATAATATCTAGCAATATCCAATTGATAGAATCAGAGGTGTTAGTGATCATAAAGACCCTACATTAAGAATTAAACACCCAGTACATAGCACACTGCATAGAAGATTTCCACCAATAACAAAAAAGGTACAAAAAGTCAATCTCACAAAGGGCTTCAGAGACCCTCTAAATATCCCACTGAGTTTATCAAACTGATATTAAAATTCAGTGTTAACTTTTTAGATTTGGCTGGATGTGCAAAGAAATGTTACCTTCTAAATTATGAGATCAGTCAGTACTTCCCAATAAATGCCCATATCTTTTCCAGAAAGTCATGATGTAAATGTACACGTAGCGTTGTTACTGGTGAAGGTAGATCCTTTCAAGAGGAAATATCAAACTTTCCATCTTGGTGCCATTCATTTAATTTTATGAACTTCAATATCCTCATCAATAACATCATCAGTTATGCTTTGTTTATAGCACTGTGATAATTAAAAGCACTAAGAATATAAACCCATGATTGAAAATAATGATTATTACATGTTACAGTTCAACATATGTTACATATTTGTTAGCTATAGTTTGAAATATGAAACTAGAATCCAAGAGTTGGTTCAAAAATGAAAAGGGTTTAGGTTCTAAATTTTAAGATTCCATGACAGTTGACGAAATCTTGAGAATAAATGGGTTATGTAAGAAAAGAATTACAAAACATCCAGGTAAAGACTAAGCTGTCACACAGGAACATAATGAATAAGAAAGACGGCAGCTGTATAGAGAAGTAAGGGCATGACAGTGGAGTACACATGCAATGAAGTTGTATAGAATTTTACTCAAATTTTTTTGTACTCACCAGCTTAAACCTGACAAGTTATTTCGTCCTTCTGTTCCTCACTTTTCTCATCTATAGGCTGGGAGTGATGTCCGAATGTCAGTCTTGTGGGGAAAATAAACCACGTAATTGTTATTAATGAATGTAAAAGCAGACAAAGAGCAAAGAGAGAGGTGAGAGTGAAAGGAGAGGAAGTAAAATGGATGAAAAGAAGAAACAAAAAAGAGGGAAAAGTTTAAGTGGAAAAGCCAAGAAAAATAGAATGAAGAATTGAGGTAAAACCAAAAGGAAAAGAGAAAGAAGAAAAATGAAACAGAAAATGCACAGAGCCAGGAAATTCTAGTTTTGGGGAAACCATATTATAGTGTTTCAAGGTGTGGTCAACCATCTTTGCGGGGGTGGGAAGAGAAAATAGTCCTAAGGGTCATTCTTCTACAGTCACTCTTGTTTCTTCTGTGATTTGCACCCTAATTCAGCAAATGTATTTTTTGAAAAGTCTGCTGTACGTTTCTATAAATAAATACATGCATAGACAAAATCAGCAAATTTTGTGACATTTACTTTTTATTTTCCACTGTATGTTTATTAATGACATGTTTCCATTGCAAAAAATGCATAAGTGATTACATGGAATGCTGTATCAGAGAGACAAAAAATACTATTTGCTATTTATGCATACCATTTTTCTAAGTAAACATATGCTTGCATTTTTGTATGACATTATATGGCATACATATTTTATATTATTTTAGCAATATATTGACATTTTAATTTAATTATAAATAATTGCAAAAGATTCACCTGCTTTCTAAAGTAAGTTGTTACTTTTAGATAATTAGTTTATTTTGTTTCTTTTGTGAGGAAAATAAAACTGCAATGAGGATCCCAATACATAAATATTTCTCCTGAGGTGCTTTTAGATAGGAAATATTTGCAGTAAAGCACTTGAAAGTCTTCATAAGTCATAAGAATCATTCAAATTGAATGATATAGAGTGAGTTGTAAGGAGAATTAACATTGATCAAGTCATGAGTGTTAGTAGAGCATACTAGAAATTGGGGGCATCTCTGTAGATTGCTGTTTAATGCGCAGTTCAACATACAGCTTAATGATTGAAGAGTGATTGATCTTACCTTCATCAATAGACTCAGAATAGCGAGAAAACAGGCCAATAACATCATTTGCCAATTTTCTTTCTGAATATTTTACTACGCTGCTTCTGAGCAGATATGAAGACAAAATTTAATTGGCTCCAGATGGTGCTGCCTGCTCTCCTCTTGACCCAGTTTATGAGTAGTCTGGTTTGGGGGCCGTGTGAAGAGAACTTAGACTGCGACAAACAGAAAGAAAAAATGTGACAGGTAGGCAAACACAAGCAGAGTGTAAAAAGAGGGCAGGAAAGGAGGATGAGAGGGGAATCCTGAAGTAGTTTGCACCTGCTCTAAAGTGGAGGAGCAGGGCTACGGCTGGCAAGAGCTCCACTTCTGCGGTTATTTGAAGGAGCCCTTCTTGAGGTAATGCGTGTTCCTTTTCTTACTCACTTTGATACTTCCTGATTAGAGAACTATATTTACCGTGTGAGAAGTCTGTTTAAAGTATTTCTAATCTCTTTGAGATGTGAGTACTAGAAGTCCAAAGAGAAAAATAGCTTCTTTGCTGGCTAAAATACTATTCTGGAAAATTGAGAAGATTTTAGTTACAATGAAATTTACAAATTTTCCTAATGCATACTCATGCGTCGTTTAATGCCACATATTAGGTGAATAACGACAGAAGAAAAACATATCTCACATTTATTAGGTGTACAACAGAGAAAGTTCCACACAGCAAATGCTCTGGAAGTTGGGTCTTCACACTATGATGACATGAAGCCTGAGTAGAACCCTAGTCAATCCATGAGGACTTGTAGGAAGAAAAAGAAAACAGGAGGAAAGGTATAAGAAATGACCAGGGCAGAACCTAGGTTAGCACGAATAATGCGCACCCCAAGAGAAAACAAAGGGAAGAAGGAAATTCACATGAATGGAAATATAAGTGAGACATAAGTAAAATGTGTACAGAAGAATGAAGTTTGTCATTCACATGTAATAAAATGACTACACCAATGATTGTGTATGTTGCATTTATTTGTGTATTTTTGCACATATTACATTATCTTATGTATACTTATGTAAATATGTTACATTATATTTATGTGCATATTACATTTAATTGAGACATGAATCACCATAATGCCTGATAAAAATGAAGTGAGCTAGCCATGATTTATTTTTTAATAAGTGATCAAAATCTTTAAGAAAATGATCATAACTGCCTTAAAATACTGACATGTGACATGAAGAATTTCTTCATAATATACTTAGTACCTTGAAAGCATACACAAATCCACTCAGAAGTCTTTGTTTCATTATTCCCAATGATATGAGAATGGCTATCTTTTTTACATAGTAGAAATGTGAGTTTTTATACAAAAAATACCATTTGTATAATTTTGCACACGGTGTGAACCTCCAGTGTGTAGACCAAGTGTGTGTGTGTATCCATGTGCAAATACATTCTGTGAACAATTGTTTGTGAGTCCACCTTTTAGATATCAAGACAGATAGGAGGAATGATTCAAAAAGAGACCAGCTATTGTGAATGGATTGTGAGTATTACTCACATTGCAAAGTGCCCCATCCCTGCAAGGCTATCACTACTCAGGCTAGAAAGACTCCCATGGAGACGTTTTCTGTAAATTCCTGAAAGGTTTCATTGTAAATGTACATTCCCCAGCTTTGAAGCTTTGAGGATATTGTGTAAGTATTGAATTCCCATCATTAGAAATTGAAAAGTTTGTCAAGAGGCCAATGGAATGTCTTAGATTCTATAGATGTTCATGGAATTTTGACCTGTGGATAAAATGAAGAGAGATGAATACAGCTAATTCATGGTGATATTGGAGTGGTACGATTTTCAGAGTTATTTTTGTCTTTATTTTTTCTCACAGTTTCCAAATATTCTGCAGTAGGTCTATATTCTTCTCTAATAAAAAATGAATATACTTCTTAAAAATAGCTTATTTATCTATTCATCCAGTAATGGGCATATGAATTGTTTCCAAAATTTAGCTGTTATAAACTGTGCTCCACTAAACATGGTTGTGCAGGTATTGCTGTAGCATGATGCTTTTAAAATAAAAATAGTAGGTTACTTTAAAGAAACCCTATTGAGAATCTTTATTCATTGTAGACATAGACTATAGTGTTAAACAGATATAATTAAACATTTATCCATAGCGTCTTTAAATTCAGCATTGGTGAAAGGCTAACCTAAATTAATTAAGGGATTATATTATGTTAAGGAAACATCATCTTGTTCCCATTTGGAAAAATTATTTTATTTTTAATTTTTGCTTGCCAGAAAGTTCAGAAATAAACTTTTTGCTTATTCGCAACACATTCTTATTTCCTGGATTTTCTGCCCATCTCTTATTTTGATCATACTTTAAACTTATCCTTATTTTGATAGGTTTATTACACATTTATCATACTTGAGCTACCTCCATGTACTTCAGAAGTGTGTGTCTCTGTGATGCTTCTCTTTGCGCTGCAGTATGGGAATGTATGGTGTGCTAACGGCAGCACATGTCTATGTCTATGCATATATTGTGGTCTCTAACTAAAACCTACTTTTCCAGATGGTTGGACTGATGAAATTCTGATTCTCCAAGACTCAGACTGATTATCAGCTCCAATAGATCCAGCAACAATTTAATTTTTATGCCACCCAACACTCTGTATATTCAACTGCATTGAATTTCACCCATTCTCCCACACGTTGTGCATTTGGGGATGGATGGTAGCTACCTTCTTCATCTTCTCAGCAGCACTGCATGTGCAGTAAACACCTCAATAAATAAGGTTAAAATATAAAATGTACCTAGTTTCACTCATAAGTGAAACTAATAAGCTTAACACACTCCTAAACCATCACATTTAACTTTCTATTTTATGATCTTATTTGCAATTTCTTTGGAATGACAGACAGTAATCAAAACCATATTTCCTTTTATAAAATCTGTTTTTTCTTTTTGTGGTCTGATAGCTGTGCTCTGTTCCACTTATCACTTTTTTTTTCATTTATCAAATGCCTAGTAGGTACCTAAGTTTTCCCTGTATTGAGCCAGGAACCAGGAAATCAGAGGCAGCTACTGCAGGCATGATCAACACTCTCATAAAGTCTCATTAGAGCAGCGAAGGCAAGTATTAAACAATTTATTTCATTTTTTAATTCATGGTTATGAAAAATGCCAGGAGAAAATGCAGTATGCTCTATGAATTGATAACAGAGGCTGAAGATGCCGCATTCTAAATAATGTATAGGAAATTAAATTAGAAAGATAATGAAGGGTGGATGGTAGAAAAGTATAGAATGGAGGAACTGTGTGAGTCCTTGGCTCCTTTAAATTGGGGTGTCCAAGAGATAAATAATATATTTTTAAACCACAGTGTTATGGAAACAGATAAATCTAACACTTTAACTGTACAGAAGAATTAGTTTCCCAGTAGAATTCTTCTCCACTGGGCAGTGACGAGAAAAGAAATGCTCTTCTAGCTTCACGTGCTTAGTACCTTGCAGGATACTCTATACAGCAGATGTGTAATTCTTGAATTACTTAATCCATTTTTAGTAAGAAATTATTTTTTCTTGAGTGAGCCCGTGGTATTTTCTATTCATTTTTTGAAGGAGATGAGGAAGTGTGAATATAAAACTCCTTAATATGACACAGCTGACAGTTGCAAAAGTGAACTTTTAAAAGATAAGATCTAACAAAATATGCAAAAATGCAGTTATTTAAGAAATAAAAGAATAAAATCATTAGTGACATGTGAAGAGAAAACAAAGTTTTGCTATTACGTGCAATCCCTTCCTAATTTAAAACTCTTTATATTATTTTTATGCAGTTTCTATTCCAAGCTCTGCAATATATTTTTTTTTATAGTACCACAGATTGACTCTGAGGCCTCATGCAAGCTAGGCAGGCATTTACCATGGAGCAGCAGTCCCAACCCCAAATCTTTAAGTGGTTACAGTAATCCTTCCTATAAAGTGTTTTCAAGCTCTTTTTATAAACTCCTAATAGAATATTATTTGCATTATTTGGATTTTGTCATCACTCAGCTACAATCACATATATTTTATTACTTCCCAACTTGATTCTTGCAGTGCTATTTTGTCTACAATTGTAGAAATTGTAGCTAACAACCTTTGCACAGAATTGTCAATCGATACAAATTTGCTGATTGCTCCATTAATCTTGATTATATTTTATTTCTGCTGCCAACGTGCTCTTATGTAATTCAATTAATAGATTTAAATTTTAAATTCACTCTAACAGACATGCTCTTCCCGCTCACATCTTTCTACAAACCTACATACCCAATTGACAAGATCATGTTTCAGAAAACATTAATACGTATCAAATTGACAAGGATTGAAGCACACCGCTAGGCATTCAAACCCATGTAGTTTTGTATATGGCACCTATTTTAACTGTATTAATCATCCAATAGGCCATAGCAACTTTCAAGTCATTTCAGTCTATCATCCAAATGTATATGTCTATAGAGGAACTAATTTTGACAACTGATTATTTATCCGTTAGCATAAAAAAGCTCAAGTGCAGCTGTTCCTCTCTAACTCTGTAACACTATATTTTTGGCACTTTAAAATAAGAAGAATGTTGACCCGAGACAATGCAATAATGACTTTGTTGTCATTCATCTAGGAACTATTGAAATAATTCTTTCTGAGTAGTGTGAAACCGTAAGCAATGTGTTTCCTACTTTGGTGGAAAAAAAATTCTCCAAAAAGAATCCGATAGAAAAAATATCTTTTGGGAAGTAAAATGTCTAATGTTAACTCAATAAAAGATTTATTGAAAAAATATAAAATTTAAGTTTTATATAAACATACTTTTTTTTTTTTTAGAATGGACAACTGCAAATAAGTTTGAGGAATACAGCTCCATTAAAAGCTATTTAGAGGCCAGGCATAATGGCACATGCCTATGATCCCAGCACTCGGGAGGCTGAGGCAGGATGATCATAAATTCCAGTCCAACCTGGGAAACTTGGTGACTTAATGAGGCCCTGTCTCAAGAGCTGGGGATGCAGCTCACTGCTAAGGCTCTGGGTTCCATCCTCATCAAATGAAAAATGATGCTATTTAGTGGTACAGAGTATTAATTTGCACTAGCAGTCACTTTCTTTGTTGTGAAAATTCTGTTGCAATGAACATTCTGCCTCCCACTAAGGAGTTTATGAGCCAGTGCTTCTGCACAGAACATGAGAATTTTTAAAATGTGTTGTTCTTGTCACCCTAAGTTGTTTATTGTTAATAAGAAGAATACAATGAATAATGCCTTAGCAGAGAAAAAGCATAAGGCAGATTATACCCTAGATCATAATTTTAGTATTCCACAGTATCATGAGGAAATCGCTCATTAACCATGGTTAATTTCAAACATTTAAATGTTGCCTCCACACACTGCTCCACATTGTAACTGACTCCATCCTTGACCCCAGGCTCGGGATGATCTTTTCAAGACATTAACACTATCCCAGTCGCTCCCCTTTCAAAATTCATCACCTTCAAATAGTCTCTGGAGAAATGACCAAACTTTTCTCTTCTGGCCTGCATATTTCCCCCATGTGATTTCTTTTCTTCCACTTTGGTCAGCTTCACACTCCTCTCCATACCCTGGAATACCCTCCTTGTTGAGCTCACAGAGTGCCCATTACCTTGTCTTTGTTATAATTACCACATCTCCCTTGTTAATTTCATTTTCACTCTCTACTTCCATTGGTGGATTCCTGAGGGAGAAATAGTGCCTGGCTCTGTTTAGGATTATAACTTGTTGCCTAACATAGTCCTTGTCACATAGGTACTACTCATTAAGCAGTCCTAAATTTGAAGACTAATCAGATACTGAAAATTCTCCTATTTCTACTTTACAACTTACTAGCACTGTGAACTTAGACCAGCATATGAGCATCTCACCTTCAGACCCCAAAAGGAGCCTTTCTGTACTCTCTTAGGCCCTTAAATAATTGTATTTGAATGTTGTGTCAACCAAGCTTGTTGGCCGGTTTAAGGGTCATGCATTTTCTTACCATAGTTAGAATCAAAAGCTGTACTCAAATGCTCTTGGTCGTTGTCATATGGAGTGTATCCAATGGACTTTGGAACTGTAACAAGTCAAGTATACCAGAAAGCAAAATTCATTGAGTAGTGATACCAACAGGAAGCAGAGATATTCATTCAACAAGAAAAAGAAAGAAAGGGATAGAATTTAAGAAATAGATGAGAGAGAAAGTAGTGAGAAAGTTTGAGTGGGAGGCTCTGATGCACATGTGATTAGGTATCTTGGTGACTTCCCAATTTCCGTGAAAATTTCTCATGTCCTTGGGGAGACGTTCATGTCTCCATGAGCTAGGCTGTGTGTTTCTTCTCATCACCACCACCAATTCCTAACTATGACCCTGAATTTTTATTTTATTTTATTTTTTTTTGGGGGGGTGGGGTACCGGGGATCGAACTCAAGACCTTGTGCTTGCCAGGTAAGCGCTTGTGCCACTGAGCTATATCCCCAGCCTGACCATGAATTTTTAAAACTATGACTTTCAGTTATTTCATTGGCTAAATGGATTTCAGAGACCTACTTCCTGTCGTAATGCTACTCGGAATAAAATGAAATAATCAGTACGAGAGCTTACTCATTTACAAAAATTTAGTTGATTTATTCAGTTGTTATTGTTGATAAACAGCTTGCTTATTTGGAGATTCGAAGGTTCATAATGTTTCTAATACCTTGCAGAAACTCATCATCTGATGAAAAGTTTAAGCACAACTATTTGTTACTGTGATAAAAATATTTCACTTTCCACTTTTGTTTTTTACAGCAAATTATGTAAAAGTCATGTGTAATTTTTATCTAATCAGTAAAGAACAAGAATCATTAAGATCTGCTTCTCCCAAACTGAAATCTACTGTCCTTGCAGTTTGGAATTTTGTATATTATTCAATATAATAAACATAAATAAATAATTATTCAAAAAGATCCAATCAATTACTAATAGAAATTGGTTGCATATTTTTTTCCTGCTTAAAGCACATGTAGGTACTCTTACCTTTAAGCCAAAACAGTGTAGATTTAATCTTTCAGAAAACATTAAAGCCAGAGATGGTGGTGCACACTTGTAACCTCTGATACTGTGTAGGCTGAGGCAGGAAGATTAGAAATTTGAGGCCAGCTGGGCAACTTTGGGAGACTTTGTCTTAAAAATAAAATTTGAAAAAAAATAAATAAAATAAAATTTGAAGAAGGGCTGAAGGATTCCTGGCAATATGCATGAGACACTAGGTTCAACCCCTCATAGTGAAAAAACAAAAAAAAAAATACACTCATATTCACTGTCTAAGTATACTAATATAGAAAAAATTTTGTTCTTCAATTCAGTGTTGCTAAAATTCTGCTCATAGTTTTGTATTCAGTAAAATTTTAATGGGCATTTTTGAAAACTTGTTCTGAGGTAAACAACCATTCTCTTCTCTATACTTCCTGATATATTTATCTTAGAATATTATATCCCCAGACCAAACTGTGCAAAATGCTAGAGTACCTCTGGGTTTTTTTTTTTTTTTTCATTTATGCTTAACAGCAGGGTGCCAGCAAACACTACTAGTAAGGCTCATTCCTTCACTCACTTAAGCTCTGTGCCAAGCGTTGGGGATAGATATCTTGGCAAACATTGCAAATATTTCTTCTCTTATTCCCAAAGGACAAAAGCATAGATGGTAAGTAAGAAATATAAAGGCAAAGACAATAAATAAGAAAAACAAATATGCAATAATAAAGAGTGTTAAAAATCAAGTAAGAGCACAATAGAGTCCAAGGAGGGAATATTGTGTGGAGAAGGTCTTAAATCTACATTAGAATGGAGAGATAGGAAAGGATTTTCCTAGAGAATAGCTTTTACATTGAGATCTGAAAAACAAGATTAAAGCCAAGTCGAGCATGGAGATTACCCTTCAGCAAGTGGGCACCCGGATAAGGGAAAAGAAGGTCCAGACTGACAGAGAAAAGCTGGGATGACATTCTGTCAATGAATGCCTCTATTGCCTACACAGAGACTTCTGATTCTACAGTCACCCTATAGAGTTGTTCAGTACAGGGAGCAAAAGAAAAGTTGCATACAGTGGTCAGGAAAATAATGCCACTTGGAATTTTAGAGACAGGAAGGTCATACAGATGCTTAGAACAGAAATGGAAATAACTGGGTAAAATGTTAAGGCACATTTCAGTTTAGGTCTCATGAAATGGTGTGCATGGCTGCTCTTTTCTCCAGTAGCACCAAATGTACCCACAGGAGATGACATGAGAAATATAGATCAGGGATTCTGTTTTTCCAAGTATGTATACAGGAAAAAGGGGAAAGGGAGACAGCTGTACTTTATGTGGTGTATTTACAGTGATGAATCGTGGAATCTGAGTGGCAAAGAGAGCTAAAGGCAGGAGGAACAGGAATACTAGCTAGAAATAGTAAAATAAATTGATGAAAAGTCTCACTGATAAAGTCTATGCATAAGTAGTCAGCGTGTACTGGAACTGAATAACTAGAAAGATGTGAGGGGAGAGTAAAATATATAGGAACATGATTTTTTCTCATGTGTGGTGTGTTGGTTACTTTTGTCTCATTGCTGAGACAAAATACCCAATGCCACAAATGAAGGAGGGAAAGGTTTATTTAGCTCACAGTTTATGGAGGTCTCAGTCTGTAATCAGCTGACTCCAAGGCAGGGCGGCATGGCACAGGGCAACAGTTCAAGGTGGCAGAAGACAGCAAAAGAAACAAGAGCAAAAAGGGGAGAGCAAGGCTGTTTTCCTCCCTTATATTGTATGCAGGCTACCTGCCCTAGGGTGGGTCCTTTACACCCATGCTATTTTCATGCCCTCCTCTTACGCAGGAGGAGGATGTTTACAAAGTGAGGACCCTGGCCCCCTGTTGAGTGGCCTAGTTAAACTTCTAACCTTCTCAAATTGACACAATGTATCAACCAATACATGTAGAATGCCTGCATTTACTCAAGCATGTGATTACTAATATTATCAATTGTACATCCTTTCATTACCAAAACTTTCCCAATTTTGATGGGGGATATATTGTCCCCCAAAATATTTAAATTTCTGATTTTCAAAGTAGCAAGAATTGTGGTGAGGACAATACAATTAATGGGATCCTAGAAATGGGATGATAATGTATATTGGATCTAATTTATTGATAATAACTGGGGAGCCATGATATCATCCGTGCAGATATTGAATCATTAAGAATTCAGTAATAATGAGTAAAAAGGAAATTGCTTAGACTTTAATGAATGAGATCATTTTAGAGCTGGAAGAAAGATGAATTTGGTTTTGATTCTTTTTTTAAAGCAGCAATAGAAGTTTATTTCCCAGAGGCTAGCCATCTTCCGAAAGCCTAGTCTTCAAAATAAATCTCCAAATGTCTTTTTTATTCATCATTCACCTCTATTCTTGAGAAACAATTATTACATATAATACGATAGCATGTCATGGAAAACAACTTTCCCTAAGTTACCCCACTCTTAACTATCATTAGTGATATCCAACTTCTGTAAGCAGAAAGAGAAAGTTCACTCCTTTTTGTCTTTTCCCATAGAAATAATAAGTAGACTAATATAGAAGAACATAGAAGAATGATTTAGAGATATGGCAGACCATGGAGAACAGAGGATGGAGGAGCACCTTACTCTTGCGAGGTTCAGGCATGTAATATTCACCACACATCCACAAATCACCCTCCTTGCTCCTTCCCGTCTCAGTCAGTGGAGTTTTGTGATCTTTTCAGTGTACATAAATGATCCTCATCTTTTATGAAGCAATGCATTTAAGAGAAGGTATGCATTCCATTCTCACTCTTTTTTTTTTTTTTTGTGACCTAGAAGCCATGTGTTGATGGCATGAAGGCAAAGATGGAAAAGACCTCATTCTATGGATTGCCCCCTAGGCAGCAGGGTGTAGAGCAGGAGTTCCGCTTACACGCAGCAGAATTTGCATGAATTTGTGTGTGTTAATTCAATGAGATTTCAGCTGTCCAGCAAAATCTCACCAATTATGACTAATATAACAAGTGAAAATGTTATTTGATAATGAATGAATATTGTAAACAACAAAAGTGATTCATTGTAGTATTCCCATAGGTAGTTGTTTGAAGCGCACCAGCTACTAAGTCAGATTTTAGATTATTCAAACTAAAAATATAAAGCATGGGAAAGGACACATTTTCTAAGGCTGTTGGACTAATAATTATCTATCCTTGTGCCCTCAGTATCACCCCCACAGAAAAGGGAAGCCCTTAATACACTCTTCCCCTAGACAAGGAGAATTGGTGAACCACACCCTTAAAGGAGATCAACAGGACTCTTTCAAGGATTTATCCAAAGCACAGTCTGACATTTTCATGGAAACAGCCATTAGACTACATCCTCTGGCTCTTTGCCAACTACATCTGCCTTTGTAAACAGAGAAATGTCCTGGTTTTAATCTGAAAAGATTACGAGAACAGTGATTTATTGTTCTGCTGGACCTTGTGCACCTTGGATAAATTGTGCAACTTTGGTTTCTCAGAACTTTCTTTTATCAAACTGCTGCTTGAGTAGAAGGCAACTCAACACAGACTCCAAGTCCAGAAAATAATGTTCTTTTCTGGTATAAATTCTCACACGTTACCAATTTGAGGCATGACTATGATACATACCTGGATAAGTAAGTGATGGTGGTAAAGAAGAGGTAAAGGAAAAGCTGGGGCCAAGATAATCTTGATTCAGCAACCCCAAAGAGGTCCTGCTGGTACTTGGCAAAATCAGAAATTAGACTTCCATATCTCCTGTACACTGAGACCTCTAATTGTCCTTCCCAGAATTTCTGTGGAGTAGTGGCAGAAGCCAGGTCAACTGTGTAGCAGAAACCAAAGTGCAAGCCTTCCCAAAGAGGACAGATGGCCAATGGAACAGCATCTGGAATTGCTTTGCCTGCAGTTAACCACATATTTTACCTTTCGTGCTAGCATCCTTTCTAATAAATCTAATAAGTCTCTTGTTTTAGAGTAATAAATCTAATAAATATCTTATTTTGGAGAATTCTTACTTCTGTTTTTGTAAGCTTTGAGGACTAAATAAACTTGAGCACTTTGAAATGGGAAAAAAAGGTCAACTAGCAATATGGGGACTCAACTTATCAGGGGTCAGACAAGAGTAAGGGAAGTAAGTAGGTCTGTGTTGAGAAGGAGTCTCATACGAGCGCCTACATGGACTCAGTATCCTAGAATTGAACAGAGCAATTGTGAACTAGGAAAATTATTTCTTTAATACAACCTTTGTAATTCTTAGGGTTCCATGCTATGTTGTAATGCTCATTTAGTTCCAGATTTTCATTTCATTTTTTTTTTCTCAAAAAGTCAATGCCTCTGGGCTTTCTTACCTTTCTACTGACACAAAGAAAGATAATGAAATGACAGATCGATTTTCATGAATCCTGGGATTAGGAAATGACTCAGTATTTCTTTATATCTTATAAAGAACACTGAATATACACTGAGAAAACTTGTCACAACAGTATGAAGCTACTGTGATGTATATCTACATTTGACATGGGATGATATTTTCTAAAAGAGGAGGCATTCCCAGTGTCCTTCTTATGACATTGGAGATCTGATCGCATACTAATTATAGGAACAAGGAGAGGCTGAGAAATGAAATCCACTGTGTAATTTTTCTGAACAGCATCTATATTAACTTCAATGAGACTTGATAATCCAGCCTTCCAGAATGTAGAGCAGTGCCTGGGGCACAAATCACTAAGTATCAGCAAAATGGCTCTAATATTTAAAAACAAACATGTGACATGCAGGTTTTGATTGGTACTTATGCAGTAATCCTTTATTCTTTTAGATGATTCAGTAATATATATTATAATATAGAAAGAATTAAATACTTTCCATATAATGCAGGAAATAATTGCAAGTTTGATGTTAAGTTCATATTTGGACCGGTTCTTATTTGCCAATCTAAGTAAGTTCCACTCTCTTATACTAACTTACAGAGGATTTTTTCATGTAAATGTGCACTGACAACAGTACTAGCATTAATTTCACGTCAAATATGGTCTATTTGGTAATATGACAGTAACACCTGTTACGTATCTTTATATTTACACAAAATATTGACTATTATTTTACAGATAAGGAATCACACCCTGAAAGGTCAAGTACCTTGCACAAATTATCATAGATAGGAATAATAGAAAGGGTTATGACTCGGAGGACTTTGACTTACTTGGCTTTAGTTCTGCAATCTGCAGACCATTTGCATATGTACTCCATAGCAAATGTATGATATTATGTAATGAATTCTGCTTTAACACTTGAGCATTTTACAAAATTAAATCTTAAATTATGCTTATATTCCAACTGATTCAATTATCTTCAGTAGATAGTTAGTTTGAACATATAGAAATGAAGAAAGATGATAAAAGTTTTAAATAAACATGCTCACAGAGCAATAAACCTTCCAAAAATTACAAAAACCTAGAGGACATGTTATCAGCTCCTGTCATCACATGCCTGTGTTTTCTTCCAGCCAACAAGATAAACCCCCACAGTATTTATTCCATAAGGCAAGTATTATTTTTTTAACAAACAAATTACTGCCTGACAACTCAGTGTCACAAAATATCTGAGAAAAGTCCACATCATGATACTCAGACATAAAACTTAATTTTTAAAATAAATTTAAAAAGTAAAATAAAGTATAATAGTTACCTTTAAAGACATTTAAAAGATATGGAATTGATAAAATGACAAATATAATGAGAGAACTAGTTAGTGATGATGGAAATTAAATTATTTCATTTATAAAGTGAATGAGATAGAGTAAAAGACAGAAATAGAAGATATAATGAACATTAGGGAAGAGCCACTAATTGATATAACTCATACTCCTCAACCATGAACCTTAAAAAGATAATGTGAGAAAGTTCAAAGAATTAAGAGCACAAATTTAAAATAGTTAATATTTATATAATAAGGTTCCTACAATGTGGATATAAGAAATACAGGAAAGAAAACTTAAAAATGAGTTAGTAGAGAAAATAAAGAAACATTGTTTAAAACACTCCAGATTTGAGGAAGGTCAAAGATCAAAAGAACCTACTAACTTCTACAGAATATAGTGACTAATACTGAAATATAAGACCGAGATATCTGAAATAAATAAAAATTGTGTATTAAATGTTACACCAAAATGAAATTTATAAAAGCTATCTCCAAAAGTTTGATAATTAGATTAATATGAGGTTTGTTATCAACCAGAGATTCTAACACAAAAAAGCAATGACTCCTAGCAAAAATTATTTTGAATTTCATACCCACGTATAAAAATCAAATTAACACTCGTGTAAAGATAGCTTGCATTTTCAATACAACAGAACTTGTACTTTTCAAGAATAAACAAATCTGAAAGTGTCAAAATATGAATCTAAAGAAAAATAACACATCGATTGTATAACAATACCAATAATTTGAAACAATGGAAATAATAGATCAAAGAAGACCATAAATGCTACTATTCACAAATTCCAAGTATGATATTCTAAAATACGTCACTTTGGCATGTTTAGTATTTGAGCTAAGGGTAATTAAGATATTACAGATATAGGAAGGGCTTCCTGACCTCAGCTTTTCCCTAAAATCAAAGCCTAAGTTTTCTGTAAGGAGAATACCATCACTATTCCAAAGAAAAGAGAATGTTCTAATTACTGAAGATTGAAAGTCGATGTCAAGATAAATCTATACAAGCAAAACTACTAAAATAACTTTTATCTGTCATTACTCTTCCTCCTATATTTTCTCATCACTTTGCATGATTTATTGCCCCAGCCCAATCTTTTTTCCTTTTGCCTTATCACAGCTCTACAGTTTATTCTACTTTGTTAAAAATGGATATAAGCAATCAGCAGATGTTAGCTCTATGTACCTAAGGTCTATTGACTTCTTTGTGTCGTAATTTCTTACAGAGGAAGGTCTTTATGCATATGTAAAAATATCAACATCAAATAAAATTATGTTTTTCTGTTTTTAATTTTGTCATTTTAATTTTTCATTCCAGCCAACTGAGTTAAGAAGTAAAAGAAAAAATCTCCCTTCCCCTACACAGCCCTTGTGACAAACGCACATAATACACTAAGATAATCTATTGCACTCATTTAATCATTTTGTTCTGTGAGAATGTGTTTAGTTTAATTATATCTTTAACTAATAACTTTAAAAACTTAGATCCTGAACTTTTATGCAACTATCTCTTACTTTTAAAACAAAACTCTGTATAACTAAGTCTGTATGTTTTCCTTTAAGTGCAGAGCAATTAAAGAAAAGAAATGAAAACTCACCAGTAATGATAAGAT
Source organism: Chinchilla lanigera (assembly GCF_000276665.1). Classification (NCBI taxonomy): domain Eukaryota; kingdom Metazoa; phylum Chordata; class Mammalia; order Rodentia; family Chinchillidae; genus Chinchilla; species Chinchilla lanigera. Next base: position 19,505,406 of record NW_004955411.1, read on the forward strand.
AAATGCTTTCACAGTTATAGAGCAGTCCTACAGGATTAAGACAATTTAAAATCATTGCTAAAGGGCCACCACTCCTTTATCTTGAGGAGATTCAGTTCACTGACCCAAGAGATATGGAGGAATTTATCAAACTCTAAGAGACAAAAATTAAAGCCTCAGAAAATACCTTAATTATTATGATACTGAAATAGCTTTGCATTCATGAAAGACATAAAGCTGCTGCCGTGCTGTTCTTGCCCATTTCTCTGCATGCTTAAATGTTACATATTTTCACTCTGAGGACAAAACTTATGCTTATCGTGTTATCCTCTAGCTTCTTAATCTTTAATCTTATCTGGATTCAAGCCCTTAATCCAGTTTAGCAGTTACAAAGATTCTAGGGACAGAAGTGAGAAATTGTAAGGCTGAAAAAGAAATTACACTTACGGGGAAAACCTCCTAAGAACTGAAATTCTTTATTAAAGTACAAAGGATGTTACAATTTTTCACCACTAGGAAATGATTAATAAGATCCAATCCTTAGTATACTGGGAGTTAAAATATTCTTGCAAATCAAAGCACAGATTATCTGTAAACTTTACGCTTCTTGGATCTCTTGAGTGCCAGCCAGCTCTGTGGTATTGATAATGTTTCGTAAACTCTCTGACTTTTATTTTCTATAAATTAGAGTAAATAATACCTGTGTTGCTGAGGAATTTTGAACAGTACCTGTTTTCTAATTTATGATATTCAATAATACACATTAGGGGATAACTATTGGAATTCTACTCCCTTAACACAGCACAAGATGAAGTATCTACCACAACATAGCATAATAGATAAGATAAATTTTTTAAAAATTGTTTTTGATTTAAAATGTTATGCATTCTCTATGAGGTGACAAACTTAAATCAAAATTAAATGTGTACACTTAGCATAGGCTTTGAGCTTAAATTATGCATGTTGGATTGTATTGTTAAAAGGAAATATTTTTAAGAGAGTAAAGCATTCAGTGCTATTCCATAATACATTATAAACTGCATTTTTCATGTAAACCATTAGTCTGAATATGATAGGCAAATGCATTTTCAAGGAAGAATGAACCATGTGAAGTTAAATTTTTAATGTAAGCCCTAGTCTTCCAATAAATTTGATTATGGAACAAATGGAAGAGACTCCAAATTGACTGGGTCATGCGAATTTTGCCTGATTTTATTCTACATTCTAAATAGTAATCTATAAAAGTTTACTTTGCATAATTGCTTTTATTTCTTTAAAAGATATTTCCAGATAATCATTTTATACAGTTATGTCCTCATGAACACTGTGTCATACACTCAGTTGCTTTTTAAGAGGTGTGATGGAAAAATACAGTGAATCCTTAAATTTTAGAAATGTGTATTATGGTAAAAGGCATGTTGCCATTAATACCTCTGAAAATAGTTACCTGAACTTCATACTTATTCAACTATTCTTGCTACTGTACAATACAGTTCTGGAAGTCCTCTTCCCTGTGTGCCTTTACTTGTGCTACTGTGGCTGACTTTGTGTAGTGAGTCCGTTTGAAACTTTCACCTTTCCTGGTCATTATGACTTGGGGAAGAGCTGGAAGTGATACGGTACCAGAACTCATGAGTAAAGTAGGTAAGGATACATTATGATGTTTGTATGAAATGCCTTTGTTTGGGTGGTACTCAGCAGAACTCACCATATTTTTTATCGCAATGCTTCTAAGTTTGATTGCACTCACAAAAGAGGACTTCTAAAACTATTTCAGAAAACAGCAAGAATGATATAGTATGTCCAAAGTGAAGGAGAATCAGTTGAGAGGAATTAATGGCTATGTGTCTTTTACTGTGATAATTTTTTTTAATGGAAACATTCCCCATATAGTCTGATCATACCTGTTATTTTATTTAGAAAAAGGTACAAGGCATGTATAAATTCTGTTATTTGTGTGTGTGTTTTTGTTTTTTGGGTTTTTTTTTTTTTTTCCTCTGGTACCGGGAACCGAACTCATGACCTTGTGCTTGCCAGGCAGGCACTTTTGCCATTGAGCTAAATCCCCAGCCCCCTGTGTGTATAAATTCTTACAGAATACCACTCTGTATTTTCCCCTGATTTAAAAAATATCACATTCATAAGATAGCGTTTACAGGGTCTTACTGTTCATGACACAAGAAAAAAGGAATTGGGATGCTAGGTGTTGAAGAAGAGGATGACTTCCCACTAGAGTAATTTAAATTATGCAGACAAAAAAAATTTGAAGAAAATTACATCTTTAGTGATGCAAGAAATCCCTGTTGCTACACATATTAACTTTATTGGCAAAGTAATCCAAAAGATAGCGTGGTTTAGGGGTTCTGCCTCTGGGCTTTGTATCCAAATAAATAAGTTAGAATTCTGGTCTACCAATACCATATGTGTCACTACAGACCACTTATTTAATATTGGAAAAAAGTGATTAAATGAAATATGATCAGATGAAGACATTCAGCTTCTGTTGATGCCAATAATTTTGTCATTTTATTACCAATTACTATGTTACCTCCTCATAATAAATATATTTCTAAACTTGGCACTGATTCATTTCATAGATTTGGCAGGAGAGACAATTTACTGATGTTATATCTAAGAAACAGATTTCCCACCTTAGTGTTGTGCCGAAATAAGCTCAAGATTGATGGCATCTTCAGTATACATATGTAATATTGGAAGTTTGGACTCTCAATAATAGTCCTGTTCTCCAAATAGACTCAAATCAAACTGAGAAACAGGGCAAAAATATAAGGAAGATAGCAAACTGAAGTTACCATTACTGTTAGAGCTGAGATCAGATAATATAGTATATATATAGTTATTGAGCCTCCTATTACAAGTGACAATCAAGGTTGAGCTTGTTTTCTCTGTCCCTGAAACATTCTTCTTTCCCCCTCCACCAGACAGCACTGTCAGCTTGTAGCTCAATGCCCTCTGAAAGGGCTGATTGTGTCCGGTAACAAGTATTCTACATGCAGCTCACTCACTCCCAAAGAAAGAAAAGGGAGGAGGGACTTATCCACTTTGTCTCTGAGCTTACCTGTTAGGTCTGGTATTGGTTTCTCTGTCTTCCTGGGAAATAAATGGTGGCAAATAAGGGATAGCAGTATTATGCTAAGATATTTCTCTCTAGGTGTTAAAATCCTGTTAGGGAAGGAAATTAAATGTATGCCACAGCTTAAGAGTTAAGCAAGCTACTCTACACTGAGCCTATTATCTCCTCAAGTGATCCCTGGCCTCGGAGAGGGGATGGAGGATAGCAGGTTGCCAGAACTGTTCCTGATGCCTTTTAGGGTCCGTGTTCCTAGGGCAACCACTACTCTTATAGGTGTCTGTGGAAAAACAAACTGAAGAATATCATCTGCAACCTATCCTCACATGGTAGAGAGGGGAGGTTCTCTGGTCTCTCTTCCTTTTTATATGGACCGATGTGCCATCCTGATGACCTCATCTAAAACTAATTATGTGCCTCCAAGCACCATCGCACTAAGGGAAAGACTTCTCCTTATGAATTGAAGGGAAGGGGGGAACTACAGATGGTCCCAAATAGCACTTTTACAACTGCAAATCAGTAAATGCTGTACCACCTACCAACCCCTAAATATTCTATTCAGATAAAAGGTCTTTCTCCTGTGAAATTCTTGCCATTATAATTGACTGGGGCCTCCATTGCATGCCTAGGTCTACAAAGATTCCTTAGGAGACTAAGCACATAGTTAAAAGCCCAGCATCCGTGAAGTTCAAGGTAAAGTTACAAACACGTGTACAGAAAACTCTCATCGTGGACATTATTAGCTTTTCTGCCATGAAGAGTGCAGCTTGTCTAAAATTACCGGATTCCATGATACTCTGTCTACATCTCAAAGCTAAGCGAGGAGATAGTGAGCACCATGAGTGTCCTCTTCATGGTGTCAGTCTTTGTAGAGGAAACTATCGGGGTCAGGGAAAGAACATTCCCTTTCTTTTCTTATCTACACATACTATTTATACCTATATGAACAATACATTTTTAAAATAGGCACCAAATTCACTTTAATAGAGTCAAATCACATACATTCTGAAAACATTTAACTCAAAAATAAAACTAGTTAGCAACTTTATTGGCAGGACAAAATGTCAGGATGGTGAAAAGTAGGTTGAATAATGTTTCTTGAGCCAAGCAACTAATTTACAATTTTAAAAGAATTAAATGTATAGAGAATTTTATTAACTCACTTTTCTTTTGATTTAGATATTTAAACTTAATGGCATTAAGCTTTTCTTTTATTCCTGTAATAAATATTTAAATTCCAGAACAATGTTACAACGGGTAGGGTCCTACCAGTGATAGTTTAGTTATAATCTTAAAGGAAGCTTACACGACAGAAGGTTATATTAACAAATTAATCATAAAAGTATACACTTTTTAAAAATTATTGACGGTGTAAGATTTATTTGTATAAAAATCTGTGTTCTGTCATAGCAATAAAGTATTTCTATAGGCAAAATATGACATATGGTCCCCTCATTCCTTCCAACTCTGATAAAGTAGATAGGAATTTTGTTGATTTACTTAGTTTTCACTCAGTACTAGCCATGCTTATCTTAACTTGTCTGAAGATAAACACGAAGGGTCTTTGAGACTTTAGCTTCTGTACCTGCTAATGATTTAAGCACATACAATTTTTCTTCTTCAGCTAATACGGCACTTGTTTTTTTAAATCAAAACCTTTTTATCCTACAACCCCAAAATGTTGTGGAGGAGGTAGCTAGCTAAATGTTGAAGAGTGTGTTATGATTATCATCGTCATTCTTAACACTCATTAGAGCTTTTTATCTTCAAAGTGCTGTGGATGCATGAATGACCCTCTCCTCACCTCCTGTCTACCTTTATATTCTTTTCCAAGAGCAATGATGAATCTTCAACGCCACATGACCTTTGAATTTTTAAAAAGTGCCGTCATTGATGGTGACTAGCCTTTGGGGGTCAATCTTATCTGGTGGTAAGGAGAAACATGTGCCTGTTGGTTTAGAGTTAAAGAAAAAGAAAGCTTTCCAAGTGGAATTGAAAAACTCTTGCTTTAAATTCATCTCTCCATTCAGCTCCATGTCAGGTCTTTAACGTAATGCAAATGTACTCATGCTCCTCCAACAGGATAGTGGTGTACACAGAGATGAGCGAACCATCATGCCTTGGGACAAAATACTCAGGAGATCATTTTAAGAGATCTAAATTTTAAAGACTAAGTAAAAATTCAACCAAATATTCAACAGAGTGTAAAGCAGATTCATGCCAGAAAATATTACTTCTGAAGACAATACGTCTTCCAAAAATTGGGCATAAATTCAATTTGAAGAAGGATTATGTACTTTTCATCAATTTCTTCCTCTAAAAGATTACTCATAAAGGAAAATTATTATCAATGGCCACACTTCAAAGATTAGACTGTAGTACATACGCCATCAACTAACCAACTGAACATGCAGAAGCAGAAAACATGTACAAACGTAAGAAAATGCCAAAGAAGCATTCCCGAAATACAAGCAAGATTTTTGGTATAAAAACAAATCATCAGTACAGAGTCCCACCTGCTAATCACTAAATCAGGGAAGGAACCTTGTCAGCCAAGCAAAGATTCCTTTCAGAAGACAACTGAGAGAACTTTAAAGCACAAATAGAGCAAAGAAAAAATATGATGTAGAATGTGCTAACATTAATCATGACTCCAGAATTCAAACAAAATAGTACTGTTGTTTATGGATGTGACTAATGCTCTTTTAGTATTTCGAAAAGTAATTATGACTGCAAAGTCCTAAAGAAAAGAACATTCCCCAGGTCCTATGTGAAGTTTCTGGTTTCGCATTCTATTGGCTCTCTTCTCTTAATTCTGAGAGGATCATTCCGAAATAATGAAAGAAAGTAGTTCTTTACAGAGCAGGATGGATCTCAGTGTTTTTCCTTTTTAACTATTTTAATCTGCAGCAGACTAGTTGGAAGTAAAGTGCTTGCCTTGGGCAAAAAGAAAAAAAAAAGCCTTACAAAACAAATATCCAATATTCACATTGTCTGTAAAAGTTTTTAGCAATGGTTTAATGTTTAACAAACGACAGCCTTAACTAAAAGTTAGCTTTTGATGAAGCACTATAGCATTTCAAAGAACACTCACAATTATAGATTTTTGTGTCCCTTGTTTTGTTTCCAGTGTCCTTTATTCTTTCCATTTTTCCCATTGAGGAGAAAATATTCAGCCTTTGTTAAGAACCCTTTGATAAAAACCTATTGAAACTTAATCAGTTCCACATTTCTAATTGTTTTCTCAGAGAAGGTAGGGATTATTAATTTGGTGAAAGTTGTAAATGTTTGGCACTAGAGTTTCTGGGGAATACGTGGTAAGATTTGTTGGAACCATGTGTTAGAAACCATGCTGCACACTCTACATTGATAGACTAATGGACTCCGATGTTTTCTAAGCCTAATTGCTCTGTGGGGATCAAAGACAAGGTACTTTCTCATCTTACTCTAGGTTTGGTCCGGGGGAGTCAGAAATAAAAGTAGCTCAATCCCCTAAAAGGTGTTATGAGGCAAAATGGAGTGCAATAACCCATACTTGAGCCAGGAAAAAAAGAGAGCAGAAACTTTTACTTGGTTTTAAGTAATGGATGATTTAGGAAATGCATGATCAGTAGGAGAAAAATATTACTAGCACATAGTTAAGGTTTGTAATCACCGCACATATAATGGCAAATTGAAAAACTTTTCTTTTCAAAGTTAGATGTAGTAACAAAATTGTAGATTAACCATCTTCTCCCAAACTCAATATTTAAATAAAAGACTTTTGTCTGGATTACAATTTATGCACATCTGGATTTCTGACATCACTCTTTCATTCATTTGCTAGTATTAAAAACTGATATGTTTATAATCAAAAAACACACAGATAGAAACAATGTTTTACAGAGTTCTTGATACTGGTAGGATAAGTTATTTCCTGAAACCTAATAAATGAAGAAATATGATTTATTTCTTACTATCTAGCTTGACAGCTTGTACTCTCTATCCTTACATATTTCAGAAAGACCACCCGAACTTTCCACTAAATTCCCTGAAATAGCTCTTTTCCATTCTTCCAACAGAAGCCCTGGAGGGGTCATAATTTTCAACTCTAAAATGAGAAATTTCTAGGGATATGTAGTCTAAGAATATATAAGTAACCATAGTAATGGCTAATACCAAGCACATAAGTACCACAGACTAACTTAAAAATTCTGTATGTGTTGTCTCCTTTTTCCTCAATTAAGTCTAAGTGGTATAATTATAATTATCCTCAGGTTGCCGCTGTGGACACAGAGTCTCAGAATGATTAAGTGATTTGCTAAGCGTCAGCCAAGCAGTCAGGCTACAGTGTCTAGGCTCTTGCTTTTCATCCTATCCATCAGTTTTATAAAATCAGAGGCACCATTTCTTTCACTGGTATCTTTTATGAATCACAACCTGATCCAACTTCACTTAAATGATTTCTCCTTTCATGCGCTTTCCTCATTTTCATGTCAAATATTTCTCCCTGACCTTACCTTTATGTCAATAAATTATCTTTCAGTACTTTGTTACCCTTATGAAACAAAACAATTTCTAATTCAAATCAGATATTGTACGTGAAAGTTATTTTGTGTCTTGACAATTACTGTAAGAAACACTCCATTAAAAAATAAAAGCCTCTGCTCTTCCAGCAAACACATTTAAGAAAACCTACTTTAACAAGTAAGAGATACTAATGGGCTTAGTCTTTAACACATGCAACTCTATGATGCTGGTTTTTCTTTCTCTGCATGATGATTTTCTTCCTTCTCCCCCTCCACTACAGTGATTCATTCTATTTAATTGCTAGCTCCCCATGACTTTGGGAAATAGTTATTTTCCAGATTCACATTAATACCAAACTGTATTATGCTAACTTGTAAAGTAGTTAACTGGAAGACTCACTTAGAAAATGAGTGATATTAGCACTATTTCCCTGAAAAATGCTTACCAAACTAAAAGAAAGCACTGCTTTAATGCACACTTCTCTATATAAGCAGAGGTAATTATGGTCTAATTAAAAAGGAACTAAGCTAAAGTCGATTCCGAAGGACTATTACTCTAACTTTCTTAACAACTTCTGAGTTTTGATTTGTATTTGAAGTAAAGTCCACTTCTGTTAAAAATTCACAATCTTAATTAATTCCAACTGCCAAGCTGACCCTATGTCATTAGACTGCCTTGGTTATGTTTTCACTATCCTGTGGATAATTTTCTTTAGCAATTTTCAATTTCTCTTCATGCCCTTAATATACTTTGTGAATCAATTTAACATCTCTTAAAATTGTAAATATTTGGGGCAAGGGCTTCCCCTTTAATTTGTTAGACTAGTGTTAGGTATGTATAAATGTTTAATAAAATGCTTTTAATAATGATTTTAAAAATAACAAAGATGCCAAGAGAATCTAAGTTTGAAGATTTAAATCACTTGGGTTTATTTTATAGATTTAAAGAGACATTGAAGATTTAAAATGGAATGTAGAAAAAGAAAAATGAAAAAGCTCTCCAACTTATCATTTCACAATTTCCAAATTAGTTTTTTTTGAAGCATTCTAATTTTATATATAATCAGCTATTTTCAATTGCCCTCTTCTCTATTTTTTTGAAATTTAAAATAATTATCTCTTTGCATAGTTCAGGTATAGAAGCACACACTTTGTAAGCCAGCTTCGGATAGGAGCCACTTCAGCAAGACTCAGACCATTGGAACTTCCTCTATTGAGGTCTTAAGATTCCTAAAACAATATCTACCCATCACTCACCTCATTTCCAATATGCACTATGTATTTGATGTATTGGGGAAGCGCTAATGATTTTTAAAGGCTCAGCTCTTAGAATTTTCCTTCTTAAGATCCTTTGCATTTTTTGTTTCAAAGGGCTTCAGTATGGGGACTTGATAAAGAAGGATTAATGTAGTTTAACAAAGTGAAAAAATAATTGAATCATTAACTCACTATTCAGATTCAAATATCTTCATTCCAAATTGCATTCACTATTTACACTTCTGCTTTGCTCCTCTGCCTGACTCTTTTCTTCTCCTTTATTGCTGAAAAGTCTTAGTCTTAGACCTAACCCTGCAAAGGTCATGTGAAAATGCACATCAGGCGTGTCAGTGAGGTCATAGCTGCTGGAATAATTGCTTAGGAGGAGCTTTTTCTAGAAGTCTGAAATGTCACATTTCATTGTTTCTTTGATTACCTTAGAATCCTGTTCCTTCACATAAATTGAGGCAAACAGATGACTTGGTAGCACTACTTTTAAAAATTAGAATTTGGTAATTTTGAGTCAATTTATATGTCTCATATACAATATGAATGAAAAGTTACAATTGCTTTTCTCTGAAATTTTGTATTTGATGGCATTGTCTTCACATAAAAACACTATTGAAGATTTGATATCATTATTTTAAAAACTGTAGAATAACTTAGACAAGATTTAGGATACACTGTGAACAGACAATCATTTCATATATAGACAGAGTAAAACATAAATATTGATGTTAAAGAATGTGCTTATAGGAGAATATTTAAGAAGCCCATCACTAATAAGACCTTATCAGTAGTTATTTTATGTACCTAACTCCTTCAAATTTTATTAAACCCCTGATACATTTTGACTTAAGTACTAAACCAATGATGAGAACATACATATTACTATATTTTTGGTCTAATTCATTTTAGGTTGACTGAATTCTTCTGGACCCAAAGATTATTGTCAATTTATATTGATGACAGAATACAGCAAAGTAATCATCTCGTAACTAAGAAAATACTTTACGGTCTTTTACAAAAAAGCAGTTCACTCGGATCACTGGTAGACTGAAGTCATTTTTAGTTAATTCATCTTTATAATGTAAAGCCAACATTGTAAGATATCACTAAGATTTGTTTTAATCCCCGAAATGGAAATGGTTAGTTCTGAACTTAGAGTTAAACTAGGACTCACTCCGTTATGTTTAAGCACTTTAAAAAACAAACTGCTTTCACAAATATGATCACTAGCCATAAAACTATGTCCTAACTACATGCAATTCTATTTGTGGAAGCACCTAACATGGTTCCTGGCATTTGGTAGGTTTTCATTTAGTGATAATTATAGTTATTAGCAGAAATGAAAGTAAACCAAGTGCTTCAGGAATCTCAAACCCTTTCCCCCCGTCCAATTTCTTCCTACAGACCTCAGGCACTTTTTCCTACACAACTCACCATCTTTGCTTTCACCAATGCAAACTGCAGTTTCCGAAGTAGGAGAGACCTGTGCCTTATCATAGAGTCAGATTTTCCTGAAAAGCCCTGATTTCACATGATTAGCTTATCAGCTACAAATAGCCACAACTTTAAAAAACAAAACAAAACAAGTAATTCCAGAGGCTATATTTATTGCTGCACATCAGCACCAAATAAGTTTTAAAAATTTAGGAAATTTCATATTTGATGAAGTAAGGCTCCAAATCAGGCTAGAATTTTGCAAGTCTATCATCAGCAAAGATAATACAATACATTGTGGGCGCGCGCGTGCGTGCGTGTGTGCGTAGCAAAGGACAAACGGTCTAGATTACAATGATTCTCTTCATGATACACTGCAAACCTAAGAAAACGAGAAAAGAGACAAGAATAAGTTTAAAAATAAGTATAAAACTGAATAACAAAACATAGGTTCCCCATAGATTTTTAAAAATAACAGTATTGTTCCCCAAGCTCTCTTTCCTAATTCAGTATCTTTCACTAAACAGAAACAAACTTCCACATAGCAGCAGAGCCTCAGAGGAGCATTTTGTTTCCCTACAAAAGGCTGCACCATTCCAAGTCCAAAGTCGGTGTTGAAATCAACACCAGGAGGCCAGGCCAGGAAGGGGCCCTGAGAAAGGGCCCAAGGGTTAGATGCAAAGTTTTACGGTTTTCTTTTCTCTGCAGATCATTCCTGCCGACGGTGGATGTCTGAGGCCCAGGCTTGGTAGTAATGCTACCTGCAGGAGATGGAGCAAGCCGCTGTCTCCTCCTGCTTTTTCAAGCGTAGTTTCCTGTTCCAGACAAAAGGAGGGTGAGATTTGGATTTACTTCTTCTCTCCCTCCCTGCCGAGGCAGATGTCTTCACACTTTTTTTTCCAAGGATTCAAAGCCCGTAGTATTACTAATAGCTCCACGTACTTGTTTGCATTTCCCATGTTACATATAAACGTCAGAAGCAATGACTTGCAGCCCCCTTTAATCTCCTGACAGCTTTATTATCATGGGTTGGCTGAACTTCAAGAAAAGTTATGACAGTGGCGAAGTTCTGCAAACTGCAGCACATATTTCGGTAATTAGGTAAAAGAGGAAGAGCTACATTTAGAACGCACAGCTGAAATTATTTGCTAAACACTTAAGATGCTGAGGTATATCACATTCCTCCCAGGACAGCCTTTGAAGGATGATTTACAAAGCACTTCTTTTACCAACTTACCGTTTATTTTTCCCTCCAGTTAGGCTGTTTTAGCAGCAGTTCTGACTTGGAAATGGACCTTCTGATAATGGAAATACTCCGTTTGCACGATAAGAAGGTGGAAGGAGAAGAGTGGGCTGAGGGCCTGTGTTTTTCATCTTCTGTTTTGCACTCGGCTTGCTCAGATGCCTTGCTCTCTCGCTTGAATCTTTAGCACTGAACACTGAGGATGATTTTTTTTTTTTCATGGTTCTGGAAGCAAGTCAAGATTTTCCAGCCATGGAAAAAAATAATATAAACTGCTTGAAATAGAGTTTAGATCCCACATAAAAATCATTTGTTTTTTTTAAAACATTGTTATTAGTAAAGTTCTAACAACCATTAGTAATGAAGTTGGTGGTTTTTTTAAAATCAGGTTGAAGGTTTTTTTAAAAAATATGTATCTTGCTTAAAGCAAGGTGATAGACTTTTAAAAGTACTTGAAATAATTCTTCCCAGTATGGTAGAAAGTTTCAGTGACAAACTCCTTCAATAGGTATCCTTTCTAGCGAAAATCAAGGAGAAGATGAAAGGGGTAAAAATCCATGGCTGAAAATGCTCCAGATCTCATATAACTGCACGGTGCACTTGATCCTCCATGTTAAGACCTTAAATTAACCTTCTCAGATTCGCAATTAATGAAAATTATTTACCGTCTGCTAAAACCTTCTACTTTTTGTTTTGATTGAAATTCATAACATTTTGCTACAATCTCACATTTTTCTGGAAAGTTAATATGTCATTTAATAAATGAATATAAAGTTCTCAAATTTTTACAAGGAAAGTATGCTTACCTGGAGAAGAAATCATTAATTATTTTTTGAGACAAGCTCTCACTATATAGTTCAGGCTGGCTTTGTACTCACTGTGTAGTCCAGGCTGGCCTCGAACTTGTGGTGATCTTCCTGCCTCAGCCTTCCCTGTGCTGGAATTACAGGTTTGCACCACTGTGCCCAGCCCATCAATTTTATTTCAGCTATTCCTTCATGGCAAAGTGCTGTGTCTCATATTATTAGGAACATGAAACAGATTGATGTGCTCTTCTGCTCCTTTCCCTTCTCTTTCCCCTCCCCTCTGTCTCCTTCCCTCTCATATTGATTCTATCTTGGGCTTTAGTGCAACATAGATTTGAAAGCACTTAAAATATATTCAAGATAAAGCAAAATAAACCTAATTATGAGTAAACTAAAAGATTAAACCAGAATATTAAGAGGAAGAAATGTAATTCTTACAAAAGGTATGGTGCTAAGATTCAGCTGTGAACTGACTCTGAGCAGGATGAAAAGAGATTGCTTATGTGATTGGACTCTAAATGTTTCTAAGCAAAGGCAAATCCATGTAGTTTGGAAAACATAAATACCCCTGGTCATAGCATGAGAAAAAAATTTCTTTCAAGAGTATTCATGAAAAGAACATTATATAAAATCGTGTAATAAATAGCATCATTTGTAAGACCACTATAATAAGCAGCACAAGCCGCTTCATCAGTCTGTCCTATTTGTCTTTATCTCATAGCTTTCTGCCAAGTCCCAGTTCAGAAAAGGCCACCCCACAAGTGGGCTACTGTGTTTCTGGATTATCTGGCTATATTCAGAAATATGTGAGTTATTTTTCTCTCATTGCTGAGACAAAATACCTTATGCTCAAAATTCAGGAAGGAACGGTTTATTCAGCTCACAGTTTGAGGGAGGTTTCAGTCCATACTCAGCGGGCTCCAAGGCAGAGTGGCACATGGCAGAGGACAACAGTTCAGGGCAAGGAAAAACAGCAAAAGCAACAAGAGCAAAAGGGAGGAGCAGCGAGAGAGTATGCAGGCTACCTGCCTGAGGGAGGGTGTAGCACTCACACCCATAATGCCAACGTTGGACCATGAATCGATCATAAACTCTAGAATCTACCCCCCATGACTGCATGAGGCTTTGGGGACACATCTAGACATGAACCATAATAGATGGTTTCCAATCTAACATGATAAATGCATTATATATATATCCTTCAAATGATCTTATATTGGTATTATTTCTTTTAATTGCACTTTTGTTAGATATTTGGAAACACTAAATTCTAGATTATACTTCTGTCAAGAATTTAGGTTGCAGTGAGTGTATGTTGCTATGTAGTACAGAGGCTTATGGTTTAACACTGGTAGTTATTCCAAAAGTTTTAATTATACATTTGCTTCAACCTAAGTAGATTTTTTCTAGAAAACCTATAGCTCGTATTTAACTTTATTAATGACAAGATTGTTAGTAAATTAAAAGACAGAGTAAACCAGTATGTAACATAAAGATCAGCACAGTTTGAGAACTACATAAAATTATTTCAAATACTAAATAAATAGCAAATATTTGAATATAGATTTAGTAATAATATAATATTTCAGAGAAAATTCATCTTATCAACACATACAGAGAAATTTTTTTTTTTTATTTTTTGGTTTTTTTTTTCCTGTACCAGGAATCAAACAGACGACCTTGCACTTGCCAGGCAGGCGCTGTGCCGCTGAGCTAAATCCCCAGCCCCCACAGAAAATTTTGATTTTGTTTTCTACTTTCTAAAACAAATTTAAAACAACTTTTTACTTATCATATTTTGTTTAAGTAAAATGAACTTTAGTCAGCTACGTTCTATTTTGCATTGTTTGACTTTCAAAATAAAGATTAGTACAATGCAAATGCAATAAATATTGATTATAAATTTATATCAAAAGCAAATATGATGCAAGCTCATCACAGCCAAGTATTTGAATTCTCTGAAATCCATTTATCTCTGAAGCTTAATCTGGTATTTGTTTTATTATTAAACTCACTAGCTATCCAATATTTTTTTTAAATTAGAAGGTAGAACAAATATAAAAACACTTCTTAGAAGTTAAAGGGTCCTGAAAAATTATAAGTCTGCTCTGTAATTTAAATGCTCAGATATAACCTTGAAAAGTGTGTAGGTGTTAATGAAGTTTTGTTTCTTTAGTCCTGCTGAGAGAGAGAAAATAGGGGAGATGATCCAAGAAAAAAGTGAATTAATACAAGTACATGAATTTGTGCAAGAAAATAGAAGCAAAAGACAGATTTATTTTACGAGGCTGTCACTCCTCACATAGAGCACGTAAATGTTGGAATATCGCTTTAATTTCAAATCCAGAAGCTTTGTGCCTAAAGTGCTATAATCCATTTCACAAAAGACACTATTTTATTTTGAATGAAATCATTATTTTTTCATGGGATGCAGCAAGTTTAGCATTGAGACTCACATTTCTCTCTCTTTTTTTCAATATAAACTTCCACAGTTAAAGATAATTAAAGGCCAACATTTTCACCATATTCAACTCACTGAGGAATCATTCATCCACCCATACATGCGCAACCTCAAAATAAATACCTGAAACCACGTGACATTTATCTGTTTGCCTTTTTGTAGTGTGCATGGGAAATAAACCTGCTAAATGCAGTAGGGTCTAAGGAAAATTACACATAACAAAAATGGTTGAGTGTCATAGAAACTAATGTTCATTTGCGTTGTGTCCTCAAGTGCTAAATACGTAAGAAAAATACGGTAAGTAGAGAGATAAGGAACAAAGCCAGCTACAATCATCAAGGAATTTTCCATTTAGTAGGAAGACAATCGTTCGAACATAGGAGGCTCATTGAAGTAGATGAAATGGAGGTTTGGTGAATATCAGTTGTCTACTACCATTATTTTTTACAATAGCTGAATTTCTAACTAAATCACTTTGACCTTGGTCAGATATTGAATTTGTCTGTTTCAAGGGCCCACCCGCCCCAAGTACTACAGTTTTAAATCACTGTGATTTTCAAAATGACATCAGATGTTTGATACTTTGAAACTTTTGTTTTTCTTGCAAAGCACCTCAAATTTTACACATGGTGTGAAAGTAAGCCACACATTAGTACAGAAGAATATGTGGCTTAGAGCTTATCTTTTAACACTAAAATAGCTAAGTGAAATGAAAAGAAGTATAGGGTTTTTTATCACTATAAAAAATGAAATAAAAAGTACACATTAGGAAGTGAACTCTTGTTTTGTTCTTTGTAGAGACTTGACATATGTTTCCATACCAGTAATGGTCTACCAAATATTTTGAAAATTTTTCTAAGTAAACAAATTGTGTATGCCTGTAATGAGATATCAATATGAAAAACTGAAAAAAAATTCTATTATGAATATTAATTTGTTCTGTTCTTTCCTTTAAAGAATATTAAAAGTGTTCTTTTTTCCTGCACTTATACTATTTCTATGGTTAAATAAAAAATTTTTGTTTGTCTTCCGGTACTGAGAATCGAACTCACGACTTTGTGCTTGCTAGGCAGGCACTGTGCCGCTGAGCTAAATCTCCAGCCCCAAACAAAAACTTTTTAAACGTATAGTTATACGTTATGCATACTCATAAAATATAGATTCTAAACACTGAATCACAGGGTAAAATATGTTTACTTGACCATAAAATGTATTTCATGAAACTATTTATCAATCTTCTTACTCTTTTAAATTTCATTGCACTACTTCATTTTTAGAGTTAAGTAAAAAAGTAGGAGGAAAAACTGAGTTTGCAGTAGTTCTCAAGTTTCTCAATTCTATGCTTGCTTTGCATTACATATCTCAGTACTAAAACTCTGTGACCACTCCTTTGCTACAATCAACCCACAACTCATAGTTCAAGTTCTTTATTGTCGTTTTGTTTTAAAACAAGCTGACCTCAAACCTTTTTGTTATTAAATCATTTCTTCCAGGTTACAAAGAGGCAAAATAAAGTACTCACTGAGGATAAATACTGCAGTTTCTTTTTCTATCTCTTCAGTTTGAAAGTCGGCACTCAGAAATGACGCTGTACTTTCAGGAAGTATCTATTTTTTCTGAAGAGACAGGTGTGTAACATCAGCAACCAGACTTGCAGTGGAATTGGCCATGTTTCTAAAATAGGTTGCTTTGGTAAAACAGTCCATAAAGGTAGTTAGACTGGAGCCCAAGGAAGATTTTCATTAGTTTATTCCTTCTATATTAGACCCAGTGCTTGAGATTAGCAGGCACATAATTACTGTTGGCATTCTCCAAAATATGACTTACTAGCAAAGAGGTTTCAACTAGAACATTTCTCCTTCCTCTCCAGAAGCAGCCATGTTGGCAGCCAACCATACACAGGGTTGTTTGTTTTTTCTATCTACCCTTTGGAAAATGAGATCAGTTTCATCTGTCAGTCTGGCAGCTTTCACAAGCACAATAATTCTCGTGAAATTCAGAGATTAAGAAGGGTCTTCATTAGAAAGTGATTGTGTGCAACAGTATCCCTGGGGAGGTGAGACTTGTAAAAGAGACAGGATACAGCACAGTGCAGAAAATTAAAGTGATGTGGTTGTTAAAAGTGCTCATTACTAATGCTGAAGTGACTTCTGACTCAAATGAAATACAACACCAAGGTATGTGGAAAAGTTAGAAAAAAATAGAATAATCACTTCACTTCTAACACTGCAGTCCAGTCTGTGGTTATCTTTACAGTGGATACATCTTAATGAAATGGTGGCTCAAATTAAATCTGCCTGAGATCAGCATATATCAGAGTATGAAAGGAGAATAATTCACTACTTTAATGCTCTGTTGAGCATAAAAGAAAAGGGAATGTTCACCCTAATATTTTTAATATTGACTTAGCTGTCAAAGAAACCTGAATAGTAAGACAAATTTTGTAGTTATCTCCTCAAGACTTAGGGGACTGACACAACTAGGGTCTTTGTTTTTCAACATATACAATTCAAATATTTCTTAAAATAACAACTATAAGGTATAATGAATCCATTAATCTCTATTAGGTATTTATAGGTGATTTAAATTCATTGTGACATCTTTATAAAATGAATAACATAGGATAGTTGAAAACACACTTTTAACAGGTTGCAGTCAT
The DNA here is from genome assembly GCF_000276665.1 of Chinchilla lanigera. Classification (NCBI taxonomy): domain Eukaryota; kingdom Metazoa; phylum Chordata; class Mammalia; order Rodentia; family Chinchillidae; genus Chinchilla; species Chinchilla lanigera. Next base: position 19,522,853 of record NW_004955411.1, read on the forward strand.
GTATAGTATATTCAGGAGACAGTAGAGAGTAGCAATTTAGGTATAAGATGTTGAAGTCATTTGATACCAGTTAAAGTTCTAGTTTCACAATTTATTTGCTGTGGAATTTTAAACAAATACCTTTCCTGTGTTTTGATATTCTTATCTGAAGGATGTGGTTGAGAATAACTATACAACCTATACTAGAGATTATAAAGAGGTACGATTTAGTGAATGTTAAGTCTTAGAACAAGGTATGGGACATAATACATATCCAAAAATTATTAGCAAATAGTGTTTGACAATTTATCTTTGCCACAACCAGTCTCTTTCTGATCTTCTATTTCTCATTACTTTAATACTATCTGTAAGTATTATATACTGGTCTGTGTGAAATATTGATATTATCCAGAGAGCAAATATGATAGAAAATATGCAAAACCGGCAAGAGAGTGTTAAAGTAACATATTCCAATAAGAAATATCATTGGAGTCCTGCAGGGGAGAAGAAAGACAACAGTAATCAAATGTACGTGAAGAAGAGCTGAAAATTTTTCAAAACTGTCAGAAATCACTGTGTGTTTTAAAATAAGATCAGATATTTGATACTCTGAAACTAGCATGAAAAAGCCCTATTAACCTGACCAGCACAAACATAAAAGAAATCATATTAAGCATATTTTTAAAAGGCAAGAAAACTTCTGAAAAATAATAACCAGAGAATACTTTGAATGCCTGAGGTTACAAGGCTGAGGGGTAAGAAACAATCAGACCATTCACTTGCTTAAAGAAGAAAGAAAGACTGCAGCTTGGCAAATTGTGAAGGTGGATGAAATGAGGCTTCAAAAGAACTCTACAAACTTTGTAACGGAACATCCTTGGAAAGGCCGCTACGGATTAACGTTTGCCACATGCAACCTAATTGAAGTAGGGAAATGGTCAGTTAGCTATAGCAAATTATAGTCATTGCATGGGTTCACAAGGCTGTTACCTAAGAGGACATTATTTACCCAAAGAAAAGAGCAACAATTGTAAATGTAAATGAAGAAAGTTCAGTTTCAAAGCTAGTCCTTAACATTGCCCATAATTGTAGCTACGTGACCAATGGATAATTTTGGAAAAATCCTTTGAGAATCATGAGAGTAGAACAGCTATTGGAGTGATATGATTCTACCTCTTATTTCCACGAGGAGAATAAAAGAGGTAGACCAACCTTTAAGCAACAGTCTAAGTCCTTTGTAAACTGAAAAAAATTGTACCAAATTTACTTTTGTTTTTACTTTTTTTAAAAATATTTCACCTCTATTTCTCTTCAATCACCAAGAATAAGGGAGAAAAATAGTGTCAGCTTGTTGCAGGTAATAAACAAATCTAAACCCAAAATTAGAGCACAAATTTTTCAATCAGATGTCACTGTGAAACAATAACAGGGTAGGCTGGGGATTTAGCTCAGTGGCAAAAGCACCTGCCTGGCATGCGCAAGGTTGTGAGTTCGGTTCCCAGTACCGGAAAAAAAAAAAAAAAAAAAAAAAAACAATAACAGGGTAATGCCAAAATAGAAAAGACTAATTTTTTTTTTTATTTTTATTTTTTTTTTTTTTGGTTTTTTGGTTTTTCTCCGGTACCGGGAACCGAACTCACGACCTTGCGCTTGCGAGGCAGGCGCTTTTGCCGCTGAGCTAAATCCCCAGCCCCAGAAAAGACTAATTGTACATGGCCATCTATGTATATATATCACATGTACCTATGTCTATACATCTGTATGCATATATGCATATTCATCTACATACCTATGCGTATGTATATTTCTATGCCCTTACATTGTTCCATCCCTGCTTGATACATTTGAAGTCTGCACATTATTGTCCCTTGTAAGGAGAATTAATTATTAGAAAGCGATTCTTTTAAGATATTAATAGTTCAGTACCTCTACCTATATTCATTCATCTGTTCATTGTACAGATATTTATTAAACATCCACTGTATAACCAGCATAATTCCAGACATGGTACCTGAATGGAAGAGCCCAAGAAATGAAGCAACTGATTGACGCTATGTAAAGAGTTGCCTAGAGAAGAGATTAGAAATCCACGGAATGCAATTTTATGTACAGTGAACATCAAGCTGGTAAAAGTTTTCTTTGTTCTTTTCAAAATTTATTTACGAGTCTAAAATTTATTTAGTGTCTAAAATTTATTTAGTGTCTAAAAGTAGACACTATTTTTAAAACCAAAAGGTACAACTTTTCCTTATTCTTCTTTAGCTAATATGTACTGACAGCTACTATCTTTATTTTATATCCCAAATAAATATCATAGAAATTCCAAGTTATGCACAAGTTGTATTTGCATTATTTTACCAAGAATGACTGTATTTTCCCATTTGTCAGAAAAACCAAATCTAACATTGTAGTGACTGTAGAATGAAAACATACTCAGAGTTCCCTGAATGCATAGATTCTACAATTTGTCTTGAACAACTAGGAGTTTTCAAGAGCCTTGAAAATACTGCAAGAAAAATTGAATTAAGAAGGTCATAGAGTCTATATTTTGGATTCTTACTTTCTATCTCCAGTGTTGTCCAGTTTATAACCCAGCTTTATTTACTGTATCGGCCAGTGGATGGTTTACCTTATAAATACAATCACTTAGCATAGACTTGAAATTTTATGTAGCTATGTATTTGTTATTTTATAAATGTAACAGTGGTTTCAGCTTTGATCAAAAAGGATGTAAACTTTATTGTGTGCTCTTCCCAAACTACCCAAAGATATTTATTTCTGTCCATAATAATTCAGGATGTTTTAATCAAATATTTTAGAGTCAAATATATAAGAAGACTCTTCCTTGAAGATGTCATCTTGGGGCTGGGGATTTAGCTCAGCGGCACAGCGCCTGCCTGGCAAGCGCAAGGTCTTGAGTTCGATTCCTGGTACCCGAAGAAAAACAAAACAAAACAAAAAATAAATAAAAACGAATAAATGAAGATGTCATCTCATCTTTTGCTGGGGCAAGATAAAGTAAGATAAAAATCTTACTGAGTAAGATAAAAATCTTGCTGAGTAAGATAAAAATCTTACTTTTTAAATTGTTAAAAAAAAAATAACCTAAATTTTCCTCATCCTGCAAAGAATTGTTGCCAGACAACAGTGACTTAAAGTTCAAAACTTTGATAATATTTGACAAAGACAATATGATTCAAGTGGAGATGAATGCTTTCCAGGACTCCTTGCAGGATTCAGAGTTGCCACTGTGTGTACTGAAGTTATACAACACAAGGATTGCTAGTTAGACGCTGGAGGAGAAAAACAACAACATATCTTTACTTTAGCATTGTAGGATTTAAAGACATCAGCATTCTCTTCTACTTCAGTTTATTTAATTCGTGTGTAACTCTAGCTCTAAGGATTAAAATGCCAGAAGGAAAATGAGAAGAGGCCTTAAGACAGAGTGAGCTTTAGTCTAAACAAGGCGAGAGGACTTGGCATTATCCGCATGTGAATGAAGAGTCCTTGGATAATGCCTGTAGATTGCATAGGGAAAAAGGCTTTGCACACAAGCACGCATTGTTCAGTCTTTGTCAGAAGCACTTGCTTTGAGGAGCCTCGGGGAGGGCTGGAGGAAGGAATGCCTTCGGATCCCAACAGACTGTTTGATGTCTTCACTTCTAGAATTTTGCAGATGGAGTGAGAGAGAGTCCTGCAAAGTTGGCCCACAGAAAGGAGAGGAAAATCCTGAACCTCCTTATTTTCCTAGTGATGAGCAACGGGGCATTTCTGCCATGATAATGAGCTTTTCTTGTCATGGCAGAGCTGACAGAGCTGCGATGACATCATATGATCTGTGATGAAAAAAATAAAGGAAGGGTAAAAGAAAAATAAAACCCCCCAAAACTATGAAGTTCTCCGGAGGGCTAAAACTAATATTTTAAAGAGTACAAAAGATAGACATGTGACCAACAACGTCATATTACATTAAAGCAAGAAAGAAGAAATTACTAAGACTTCTAAGCCCTCATTTCTAACTTCCATCCAACTGGCCCATTTCCCAGAAGGCTAGAAAAAAGAGAAATAAACACATGAAAACTAAATATTATAAGTTTCTCTGTGGGTTATCTGTCAGAGCCCGGAGGTTCCCTTGCATGCATGCTTTTGGCACCCTTGAGCTTTTCTATGACTATTTATATAATTCAGATATTTTTAGTTTTAGAAATACGATCATATTCTAAGTTGAGGTGTATTCTAAGGATACAGTTATAAAAGACCCATAACTGTGTCAAACAGTCATTTCACAGCTCTCTACATTTCCCCTAATCAGCAAAAGTTGCGAGTCTTACAAAAAGCCAAGTTCATTGTCTTGTAAAATACTGTGGGTATTTATATCGCAGTGTGATAAATCTCAGTGAGAAAAGAAAGTGGGTAAGAGATTTTTAGATCTATTACACCATTTGACTCAAAGAATGTTTATATGACCCACTGCACAAAGTTTAAATACATGAGGCGGTTTTGATTGTTAACTCCCTGAACTTGCTGGCAGAGCAGAGTGAGACAAGACGTTTCTAAACAGCGTGCTCTGGTATTGTTATCTGCTGTGCGGCACATTCTGTCTTGTCAGCTGCTTTAGACATCTGCTCAGTTACATAAAACCTGCACACCAGTGTGGGTCACTTTTGCTTGTTTAGAGTTGAAGGACATTATGTATTAACGGGTTATTAGTTGGGTCTGCTCTCCAAAGCAGATTAAAAAAGAATTTTAGTGATAGTCAGTTCCCAATCCAATAAAAGTTTCTTTAACTTATTCTGTTTCATGTATATTTTTTTCAATAAAATATATAGTACAGCCTCCAACAATAGAAATTTGAACAATGATAAAACATTCCATGCTTAGATTTCCACATGGGGTAACAACTAGATACTTTTAGACTAGTCTTCCCTTTTTGTGTGCAAACTTTTACCTGATTTAAAGATATAGTAAGATGAAAATTCACACTCTGCTACTTTCCCTTAATATGATATGTTCATCATTTCCACTTGCTGCATTATAAAGACATAACAAATTCATTTAAGCTTCATTCTACTGTTGACTACCTAGGTACAAAATATGCCTGAGAATCCAGATTTGAAGTAAATCTCACATTTGCTTATTTGACTTTGAGATATTCTTTTCCACCTCACATGGACAACCCAAGCAAATTCCTCTTCACTGAAGAAAAAGAAAACTTACATATTAACCTTTGGACAAATGATTGCATTTATTTTTCATTAGCTTTAAAAATATACATTTGATAAGATGAACCCAAGGTGTGCATCACCACCCCATCCTACCATTGTGGTGGAATTCTGAACAGGACCCTCACACACCGAGACTCAGAATAATCATCGTGCCAACACCAGGCCTGGCAGGCAGGGGAATTAATTAGTGGAGTGTGCGCCTATAAGGGCATGTGTGTGAGGAGTTGTGCATTAGGTTTATGATAACTAGGGTCCTATTCTAATTCCTTCTCCCAAACTGAAGAGGAAGGGCTAATCAAGCTGTAGTTCCAGGGAAAACTTGCAAATATGGAGATGCCAAATTTAAATGGAATACACAATGAGTCCTTTAAAGCCGTATCGACAAAGTGAGCAGTTAGCTTTTGGCCGTCTTCAATCATCTCTCTCAAAGTCCTTCTCTTGTTTTCTTCTCTCTGGCCACTTTCCATCTGCTGAGTCCTTGGCTTAGCTGTTAATATTCTTAGGGAAAGTGAAGGCTTGGCTGAGGTGAGCTCCCTCTCTCAGTCATGACCCTACCGCTGCCAATCCTGGCTCTCACTCACTTTCCTTTGAGGCAAGACTAAAATTAGCCTGTTGATTTTCTCGCAATTTGTTCAGAGGTGGCAAAGCCACGAGAGATCTTGGGAGTGGGGCCAGAACAGAGCTGAAGTGTTACTCTAGAGATAGACAGCAAAACATGTCTCTATTTTATCCGAATTAGTCATGACAACATGCATAATGACCCAGGCCTTATGAAAATAGCTTGAGTTCACCGATTTTAAATGAATGTCAAGACTAAAGCCTTAGAAGAGTTTTATCAATCAAATAAACTAATTTTAAGATACTTATTCATTAAGTATTTTCATTTTGTATGTATTTTCATTTCATACTCATTTTGTACATTTGTACAAAATACTCTAACATTAATTCATCAGTTGCATGAAAATGCAAGAAATTCTCTACAGTCTGCTAAATTGATAGTCTGTGCAGCCTGAAGTTTTCCTTCCAATCTTGTTCCATGGACACATTAGTGAATCAGCATTACTGAGCTTTAGGAAGACACACCCTCAAAACTGAATAAAGGGAATGAAAATGTCTTAGCATTCGCATTTGTAGAAAAGAACAATCTCTACATCTACTAGTAATCCCATCACCTACTTTACCTTGAGTTTTGTTTTTCAGACAGTCTCTCTCTCTTGCCTACGCTTCATCCAACTCACAGTAATCTTTGTGCCTCAGCCTCCCAAGTGCTGGGAGAATTGCACCCCCAGCCCCAGATCTCCCTAGCAGTTCTTGAACCAAATCTTTGCTCCCCTTTGCAGTAAAACTTCTCCCTGGAGTTGTGACCCAGTGAGAGCCAGCTTTCTTCAGTCCCTCTCCTCACTTCACATTATGCACACTTCCACCGTCCCTATAGCTGTGGGTCTTGAAATTATTTTCGCCAAGCCTACATGTTTTAGTTTGCTTTCCATTGCTAACACAAAAATCTGATTCTGGGTAATCTACAGAGGAATGGAATTTATTTGGCTGTTGATGCTAGAGGCTAGAAGTGGTTGAATCTGGCCGAGCCCCTTGATGCAGAATTGCATGGTGAATGACATGAGGTGGCAGCAGTTCTTGTGACGGTGATACAGAACCAATGCACAGGTACTTCCCAAAGACATCACACAAGGGCACCCTCACTTTACAAGAATTCACTCTCTCAGTAGCAAATCCCACCCTACAAGCATGGGAATTCATCCACTACCAGGAGAATCAACCCATTTACACAAAAGAAGCACTAATCCCTCTCCGTGACTTAATTTTTAAAGATCCACCGCCATAGCCACAACAATGCCAATCAGATTTTCACAAGAGTTTCAGAGGATACAAGCCATATTCAAACTATACACCAGCCATGACATCAAGATTGGTACACTTTGTGGCACTTTCTATTTTTTTTTAAAGTCTAGTGGTCACACTTGTACCAATTCTCCTCCCTTTTCTTCAAGAAGCATTTCTTTGTTACTCTTCCAGGACACAATATTTTCCTGGTTTCCTTCTTACCTGTGAGTATCACTGGGATTCATCTCCCAGGTTCTAAGTCTAACGTTAGCGTAACGCAGCGTCCACTCACTGTCCCCTGTACACTCCGTCCATGTACTGAGCTCAGTCACTCTCAGAGCTTAATAGGCTGTACATACACTGAGGAATCTGAATCTCACACTGCCAGCCCAGTCCTCTACTGTTTTCCAAGCTCATAGGCCACTTCACTTGGAAAAATAACACCAAAATTAATACACTCAATGCCAGATTGCTATGATTCACCCTGAAACATTTTCCTTTTCTCTCAATCTTCACTATTTGCTAAAGAACAAATCTATCCTTACAACGTGTCCAGCAATAATCTTGAGATCACCCTCAATTCTTCCATTTTTCTCTTCTAAATACAAATCCTTTAGTAAATCATATGGATTTAGTTTCAAAATTTATTCAGAAATACTTTTCATTTCTACTAACGTTATCACTTGTTTCCAGACATCAACACCAACCTATCCCGCCTGGTTTCATGAAGCATCTCCTAACACTGTAGGAGGGATGGTCAGTAAAATAATTCTCATAAGTTAAATAAGGTAATATTCCATGTCTATCGAAAATCACAATGATTTTCCACCTAAATCAAAGGCCAAATTACTTACAGTGACTTCATTTTCTTGTGCAAACTCTACTTGCTGCAAAATTTCTTTGGTGCAGAATCTTATATTTATTCTTTCCCTAACTTGAAATATTCTCCCAGGGAGCACATGGCTACCTTCCTTCCCTCCTTTTGGGTTTTGTGTAAGTGTTACCTGCCAGGAAAACTTTCATGGATCTTACGTTAAAATTGCACCTCCCAAAAACACACCCCATTTTTTTCCAGTCTTATTTTCACCATCAGCTGAACCTTCTATTTTTCTTATTTGTCTTCTCGTTAGTATAATGGCTTTCCTTTCATTCTTTATAGCATAGAATAGTGTCAGTACTTAGCAGACACTTTGTAAATACTTATTGAATGAACATATAAATAAATGAATATAAATAAATGAAAGATACTGAAAAGACTCAGAAAACAGTCTCAGAAATTCAAGGTAAGGACTTACAGAAGCTAGGCCATACCTGCAGTAGTGGGCATATTAGTAGATTGCAATGGCAAGTCAAATTCAAGAAATGGATTCCTGTTATTATTATGTTTCGCATCTTAAAAAATACGTACATTGCAATTGAATGCATGGGTATGGGGGGGTCGTTATAGTGAGTCCCTCCCCACTCCTCCTGACTTGATCTATTCTCAATGTCCAAATAAAATTCTACTTCTAAACCTAGAGTACTGAATATCAAATGTTGGAATGGAGTTGCTAGAAAAAATACAGGATATATGGATAAATCATAATCTTATACTAACAAGAAAAAAATGAATGAAGTAAAGTTATCCCAAATGTTACATGAAACATAATTATACTAAATATATGAAATGTTCAGATGTGTACTGTGTATAGGTATATATGTGTGTTTTGACGTGTCTTTTAAAGCCAAACTGGAATGTGATTTCATTCATTTTCTTCTTGTTTGTTTTTGTTTGGGTTTATTGGCTAAAGCTCGCAACTCTAACATGGTCTCTTAATGCTCAGGAGTAATGAATGTTAGCTTGATTCTTCTTCGGGAAGAATATACTAACTTTCTATTCATAAGAATAAACCAAGTGAGCCATATTGTCTCTCTTTAAACTGCAGTTTTACTTTTCAGCGATAAAGCCTATGAAAGATCAAAGCCTCTCTTTTCTTACTGAAGAAAGTTTTGCTTTGAAGACCAATATCAAAATAGAAAATGATTATCTATGTGACTAAGGTAATTAATACTGTGCTGAAGCTGGCAAAGTTTAATTTATCTTATAAGCCCCTTACTGTTTACCTGATTAAATATTGTGGCATGTGGTTTATTCAGTAAGAGTGACTGTCTGATAGAGTCCCTGACATGGACTGACCGTAAGCTGAATTTTCCACCAAATGATGGCCAGACCTCAACTCTTCCCCTTCCCCCCAAGTCTGTTAAATTCATCGATGTGTAAATTACACACAGTGTCATAGCTGTGTCATTCTAGTGGACCGACAGTAGATGGTCTCCTTCCCTGTGTGAACATATGTCCCAATTCCTTTACCTGATTGTCAATTTGGGAGCAGTCATTGCTTATTAACTGACCAGATTGCAAAAATACCAAGGTAAACACCTTAATCCTTCCATCTAATAAGGCTATTGATCTGGTCTGTTCTGAGGCTAGCTCCCAACTTTTTACATAATAACAAAGATGGCACTGAATATCCGGCACAGGTAAAGTTGTGACACCATTCAGACCTTGCGGTTCCTGATAGTGGTACCTCTGATAGTGGTAAAAGTGTCAATTTGAGTTTGGCTGGTAAATAAATGTCAGCTTTTCTTGCTATAATTGCCATTCAAATCTTACTTCTGTACATATGATTACATTCCTAGGAGTGTGTTTAGATTTCTTATAGACTAGCTTCTTTCTTTCCTTTCAAACTATCGTATGGGCAAACTTCTTTCTGAACCACTTGATCCTCAGTCTTGTGAGATTCTCTAGCTTTCTGCAAGATTTCTGACAAAATTAGTGCCTTCTTTTTCCTCTGTTTAGTGCCCTCCATGGTTCAGAAAAGAAGCCTACCCCTTCTTTTAATTCCTGTTTTTTAACAGCACAGAAATACTCAGCAGGTAGAGAAAAGTTATAGAGGAAAGAAAACAGGCAGTCTTATTATCAAGGAAAACAATTAGAAAAAGACTGAAAAACGAAATAGTTTGGCTAGAACTGAGAGCCTCTCCACCTACGTTTATACAACTGTTGATCTATTAAACATTCTTGTTCCCAATGTTAACTCACATTTCTGTTTTCTTACAAACATAATAAACATGGAGGCTCCTGTTTAGACATGGAGGAAGAGTAGGTGGCACTGGTATGGCAGACTCAGTTTTAATGAATCTGGAGTGTTTCCCTTCATCCACCTCTGCATCATCCTTGAGCCCTATGGCAGCTGGTGCTAAGGAGAAGGAATACTGAATGGTAGAAGATTAAAACAACTTCAAATTCATCAATGTATAAACTATGAGAGAAATCAAGCTATTTTATGCTTGCCTTTCAAAAAAATTTTCAGGAAAAAGTGGTAAGAAATGAAGAATATGAGCTGAGCAAGTGATGAGTCTGTATTCAGAAACTGTCACAATGTCTTTAATAATCACACTACGGGAGCAGCAGCCAGGATATATTTTGGGAGCAATGGATTGCATAATCTGCTCCTACCCGGAGTATTCAGACAGTCTTATTTCTTCCACAGTACTAAAGTTCCATCAGTTGTTCAACCAACTTTCTTTTGCTGGAACATTATTTTTATTTGTTTATCTCAAGAAGCTTGAACACCACCTGATTAACAGTAGTTGCTCAGGACAGATTTCTCTATTGAGGAATAAATACAGCAAACCATACTGTTCTTATGTGAACTCTCTTCTTGAGGAAAGTTATTTTCTCAGTACCCTACACTAATATACAATCTTTTCAACTCTTTAATGGAATGTGTCGACTCAAACTAAAATGCAACTCTCGATCTGTTTCTTCCTGTCTAAAACCTACCCACCCTCGAATTCATTCCCAAATTTCTTCAGATATTTGAAAATGCCAGCAATGCTTCTAATGTACACTATTCATTCCTATGTTTAAACTTCATGTTACTTAGTGAATTTAGCATTTAATTGTGTACCTTATCATTTTGTTTATCTTTTCAACAAATTAAATGAATCTTTGAAGTCAGAACAGCTAATTTAATCACTTCTACTTATTTCAAATATTTTCTGTCAGGGTATGCGTTGATTTATTGATGATATAGGTAAAAACGAAAATGAACAAAGGAATATCAGAACATATGAAAACAGAAAAATTCAGTGACTTGTGATGATCACAGCTAAACTTCAACCCTTGACTATAAAAACTTGAATATAACAACTTGTTGAATATAACAACCCTGACTTGAATGTAACAATTCTGTTATATTCAACCCTTGACTATAAAAACTTGAATATAACAACTTGTTGAATATAACAACCCTGACTTGAATGTAACAATTCTGTTATATTCAACCCTTGACTATAAAAACAAGAATAGATAAAGGTGTAGTGCTAAACACAAAATAAGTATTCAATAAATATTTATGAAGTGCACATACCAATAAAATAGGCCTAACTGTATGCCATTGCTTAATTAAGCTCATTCTCACTAACACCAACAGTATTCATTTTATAGCCATTCAAACGATGAAATCTACTTTTAATTTCCCAACACTTAGGTTAATATGAATAAACTTCATTCAAAGGTGTTTAGAACCATACATAATTCCCATTAAGCTTGGAATTAGCATTATATTAAAAGCCATTGGGAATAATAAATTGTTCATTAATTGCTGCTATATGTTGTCAAAAGATGATTCACAGTAAGAATGAATAAGAAGGGGTAATAATTATAAACATACATGCACTTAACAGCAGTACTCCCAACTTCATAAAACAAGCACTACTGGATATAAAAGATCAGGTAAACATCAACATAATTAAATAGGGAACCTCAGTAACCCACTGTCACATAGAGATCATCTAGACAAAATATCAACAAAGAAATATCAAAGTTGAACCAAACCTTTGGACATAAAGACTTAATAAATGTCTACTGAATTACAAGAGAATACACATTCTTCTTAGAAGCAAAAGGAATTTTCTCCAAAATAGGTCACATACTAGCCAATAAAACATGCTTAAGTAAATGTAACTGAATTGCATGGTTTATCTTGTATGAAAAAATAAGCATTTTTCACTCTCACCACTACTGTTCAATATAGTTCTCAAGATAATAGCCAAAGCAATTAGGCAAGAAAAAAGGAAATACAAGTTTCCTAGATGGATGTGATAGTTAACTGATTGCATCAACTTGAGCAAAAAATACCCAACTAAATTGACTCAAGATATTTCTGGATGTAGAAGACCCACCCTAGAGAGGATTGTCACCAGAATAATATAACACAGAAATAGAGAAGGGTGCTACATTTGCTTCTTCAGTGAAGCTCCAGTCTTTGCCTTCACCTAGGACATTGTCTTTAGCCTTCCAGCAAAGACTTTCACCCTCCTTACATGGACTTACATGGGACAGTACAGTGAGCTCCAGGTCTTAGATTGGAACCTCAGGTCTTCAATGCACAGATAGTCCTTTCTTACTCTGTGGGTAGCTATTGTAAACCAATCTTGTACATTCTTCTATATTTGTATATCTTGCATTAAATCTGTTTCTTTAGTAAGCACTGGCTGATTCAATGGGGAATAACTTGGTTGAATAAGGATGGGTATTGTCAAGAAATCAAATAATATCTCATATTGATTTTGGAGGGTAGCTCTTACAGGAACTTTCTGAAAGTCATCATGTTTCAAATTCTATTAAAAGAAACATTTTTTTTAAAGGAAAGAAGAGATAAACTGGATATTGAACTGTCTTTGCATTTTCTGAGGTGAAGCCTACTTCGCTATGGTATATGATCATTTTGATAATTTGTTGCATTCTGTTTGCATATTTTTTTTTGAGTATTTTAGAATCTATTTTCTCTAGAGAGATTGGCCTGTACTTCTCTGTATTTGTTGGATTCTTGTCTGGTTTGGGGATGTCTATCTTCCAAGAATGACATTGGGAGTATGCCTGCCCTTTCACTCTAAAAGAGTTTGAGGAACATTGCTGTTAAACTTCCCCAGAAATTCTTATAGAATTTGGCAGTGCCTCCCACTATAACTGCATTGATGCTTATTTGATCTTTTATGTTCTGTAGTGTTTGCTTCATGAAGTTGGATGTTGTTGTTTGATGCATATATGTCTATAATTGTTACTTCTGTTGAATAATTCTGTTCACCAATATGTAGTGTCTTTTTTTTCTTTTTCTGTTTTGGTTTAAAGTTTACCCTGACTGAAAATAAGATAGCTAATCCTGCTTGTTTTCTGGATCCTATTTCATAGAATACTGTTTTTCATCCTCTCATTTTTAGTTCATGAATTTCTTTCTAAGATAAGTGTATTTCCTGTGTGCAGCATACCGTTAGATTTTGTTCTTTGACCCATTCTCCTAATTTGTGTTCTCATTGAGGAATTGAGATCATTCACACTGATAGTTATAGATGAGATGTATTGACGTACTCCTGTCATTATTTTCCTGCTGCTGATTTACTTTCTTTACCTTCTACTTAATTGTTCACTCTACCTAGTGCTCTGCTCTCACTGGACATTTTGACATACTCTCTAGGCTATACTTGAGAATTTTTTGGAGTGTTGATTTGGTGTTCATGAATTTCTTTAGGTGGTCTATATCATGGAAATATCAGATTTTTTCATCAATTTTGAAAGATAATTTTATAGGATATATCAGCCTACACTGAAAGTGGTTTGTTTTAGAGCTTGAAACACTTCACTTTAAACTCTCCTTGTCTTAAAGGTTTGTGTTGAGAAGTCTGCTGTAATTCCTATGAGTTTTCCTTTAGAAGTAACTTGTTGATTTTCTCTAGCAGCTTTTAAGAGTCTGTTCTTGTGCTGGATTTCTGATATTTTGATTATGATATGTTTTATTTTCTGATCATGGCTTTTGGAGGTTCTTTATACCTCCAAAATGGCTTTTGGAGGTTCTTTATACCTACAAAAGAATGTTGCATTCTTCTTCCATATTTGGAAAGTTTCTTGGTACTGTCTTCTGATTTTTCACTAATTCCAATTAATTTTGATTAATTTTCTTTGTAGCACATGGCAGCTTTTGGGTCCATTTTTCGTGTTTACGTTACCTGTCATTAATTGATCACCAACCATACCACAGTCCTCTGGCCTCACATCGGTCACTTCCACTGCACACTTCTTCAGTCATAGTTTTAATCCCCTTGATTCTCTTTGGAATATTTTTCTGAATTCGAATTCTTTTCTAGTGTCTTCTTGAGATTCATTTTTCATTAGGATCATTATCTGTTTGATTATATTGTCTTTGAATTCACCAAGCACTTTACTGATCCATTTTGTTGCCTCCAACGATATCATTTTGGAAACGTCTTTTTGCCTTTTCTACTCATGTGTCTATTTTTTGTTTGTTTATTTTCTATACAGAGGTTTGCCTGTTGATTACAGTTGGTAGCTTTGTTGCTGCTATGTGGAAACCTCTTCAATTAATATCTGATTTCCAGAGATATCTGGGCATGGCTAATTATTCACTTTTGCCTCTGGCCAAGGATTCAGCTACCTCCATTTATTTAGAAAAGGAGTTTGCAGCTTATTTTGGCCTGTATTCAATTCTTCAGGAATGGACCATAGTATTTTTATGACCCCAAGGCAATCCAGATATTTGCATACATATAAAGTCAATTGACAACTACAGTAACTATGGCATCAAATATAAACTGCATCCTGACAAACCCTAAGAATCAATCATGCTCCACCCTTAAGCAAGCCAAAAAGATCTTTGATTTAACATAATCTCTAAAGTGAATCAGATATTGAACTACATTCAATCAGACCACTGATCTCTGCTGGATGGGACTCAAGCAGACAGCTAGACCCTTAATAATTTAAATCTATATACCTCAGATAAAACTCCTTACATTACTATGTATTTAGATGCAAATGTTTAATTTCAAATAATACTTAAGACACATAGCTATGACATTAAGTTTTAACATTGGTAAGTCATATTTGTTTGAGGACCAGTTATAAATGCTCACTATTTATATAAATTTCATGGGCATTGAATTCTTTCTTTTTCTAGTTTTATAAGAAGGATTTCAGTTTTTGAGAACAGTACATACAAACCCTTCCAATTTTCTGGGTGAACCTTAATGTCCTTGAAATAAAAAATGCTAAGTTCCAACACTTCTTTAAAGGCAGGAACTTCTATTTTTCCTTCTCCCTCCTGTTGGAAGGGAGAGGATATGACATAAAATTTAGCTTTTTTTTTTTTTTTTTTTTTTTTTTTTTTTAATGTATTAGGTCTTTGACCCTATGTTAAAAGTTGCTTCACTTGTGGGAGAACAAAAATCCTCTTCTGTTTTATTTCTGAATCTGAGAAATTAGTTTCACTTAAAACTGAAAGTTGTTTGTATCCTTTTTTCCATTAAATAAAATGGTAATGTACAATAATGATGCCATGTGCAAAATAAGGGTTAAGTATTTGTTGAATTGAGGAAATGTACCTGGCAACAGTCAGATAATGCCTGCATGATTACCAATCCTACCCAAGGAAAAGACCAACACTAAAAAACAAAATCTCCCCTCTAGGCTTTTAATAGTTCCCTTCATAGGGAAAAATAATCTCTAATTAAGTGAAAGTTTATTTTATATTCATGTAGACATAATATGCAGTCTCTCTCATCCCCCCAAGAAAGACTAGCTCTGTAGATTGCAGTTGCATTTAATCAGTTACAATTTGTGTGCTTTCTTTATTCCTTTTCATGAGAAAGCTAGCTACATATTTACATGATCAGCATGATGCATATAAAAACACTTGTTAATGTGAACTCAATCGGAATGATACCAAGTGTTGTACTTTTATGGAGCTGATTCACAGGTGGGAGTCCTTGATTTTCCCCTTTGCAAAGTTTTCCTGAAACATCTTGGAATTTGGGAACTAGTGATAAGCTTAATTAAAGTGAAACCCAAAGAAGAGACTATTTAAAAAGGAGTTATTTTAAGATTCCTAAATTTCAGTAAGCCATTAAACCAAATAGTTATAGGAGTTAAAGGAATTTTCAAACATTGTGATGTTTACTTGTTTTCTTCACATTTTCTTTTTCTGTGTCTTATTCTAGGATTGATAATCTTTTTGCAAATTCAAAAGTGAATTTTTGGTTTTACTTGCTTTTTCAGTTTGAAATTTTTAAACACTTCTACTCAAGGTTCTGCTTTGTAGGATAAAAGATGAGGTACACATTACTGCTTATTCCCAGTATTCATTCTCCTTTTCCATTTTGGCACAGCACACCTTGGACAAATACCTTGGACATTGAAACTACACGTTTCAGCCACCATAAATGAGATATGGCTATATGTCTAATTATGGGCAAAGAGATGTAGACAGACACTATGTGTGCAAGGGGCTGGGGATTTAGCTTAGCGGCAAAGCACCTGCCTGGCAAGCACAAGGTCGAGAGTTTCGGTTCCCGGTACCAGAGAAAAACAAACAAACAAAAAAAACAAACAAACAAAAAAAAGAAACGATGAGTGCAATGAAATCTCTGGACTCCATCTTTTTCCCTTCTTACATATCTTATCTTTTAGAAGTGCTCTTTCTTCCTCTTCTCCCATACTACCTATTTCCATGTATATTCATTTCCACCTATATTAATTATTCTTTCTTATAGACTGCCTGCCCCACACTTTTATAGCCTCTCCTATTAGCAATATCCTCTACTGGAGTGGAATATTTGTTCAATTGACTAACATCTACTGATACATCACTCAATGTATGTAGTTTATGGAAAATTTAAATGTTAGTACTTTGTACACTCTATGGAATTGGGTATATGTACAATGATTATCTTCATCATTATAGAATCATGCAATCTTTTCAGTGTCCTAAATATTATGTTTTCTTCCCATTTATCTGTCCCCCTTCCCAAATGCAAGCAAGTGTTGGCCATTTTGCTGATTCTAGTTTACTTTTTCTGTAATATCATATAATTAAAATCACACAAAAGGTAGCCTTTTCAGCTTAGCTTCTTCCATTTAGTAACAGGCAATTAAAATTCCTTTCATGGCTTTATAGCTCATTTCATTTTAGCATTGAATAATATCTATTGTCTGTACATTCCACAGTTTATCTATCCACCTATTGAAGGATATGTTGTTTGCTTTGGAAATGAGGCACTTATGAAAAGAGTGCTCTAAACATCTGTGTCCAGATTTTTGTGTGGACATAAGATTTCAACTGTTCTGGGTAAATGCTGAGTGCAATTGCTTGGATCATATGGTACAAGTAATTTGCTTTCGTTAGGAAACTGCCAAAGTAGCTCTGCCATCCTGCTTTCCTACAGCAATGAATGAGGCTGCTATTATGTGGAGTGACACTAATACTCCACGTACCTGGCATTTGGTGGTGTGAGTATTCTACATACTGGTCATTATAGTAGGTATGCAGTGGTGTTTCACTGCTGCTTTCATTTGTATTTACTGGGCAATTCTTGATTTAGAGCATGATTTTATATACTTCTTTGCCATGAATACATCTGTTTTCATGAACTGTCTGTTAAGGTCTTTGGCTCATTTTTTAATTGAAAATTTTTCATTGTTAAATTTTAAGAGCTTTCTATATATCTTGGATAGTAATTCCTTATCAGATCAGTTTCTAGCAAATATTTCTCCCCATCTTTGTATTGTCCTCTCCTTCTCATAATATTGTCCTTCATAGGGTAGAACGTTAAAGTTTAACAATGGGTAGCCCTCCAATGATCACATTCATGAATTATACCATTAGTGCTATGTCTAAAATATGCTAATATTCACTAGGTTTCTTATGATTCTTTTCTGCATTATGTTGGAGAAGCTTACAATTTTGCATTTTACATTTAAATCTGTGATTCATCTGAGTTACTCTTGTGAAAAGTGTAGTCTGTCTCTTAAATTCATGTTTGCATTTGGTTGTACTGTACCATTTTCCAGCACCACTAGCTCATAACACTTCCTTTGCTGCATTTTACTTTACTGCCTTTGCTCCTTGGTTAAAGATAGTTCACCTTTTGGGTGTGTCTATTTCTGGGTTCTTTGTATTAATCATATGTCTGCTATTATAACATAGTACTTGTGATAATAACATTAAAATGAAGAAAGGTCTATTTGGGATCATAGTATTGGAGGGTCCAGTCTCTGATCTGTCATCTTGGTAGGATGCAGCACATCATGGCAGGAATCCATGGCACAGCAAAAATGCTCACCACATGGACAGACAAGAGAGAGAAAGAGAGACAGAGACAGAGAGAGAGACAGAGAGAGTGACAGACAGATAGAGAGACAGAGAGACAAATGTCTCACAATCCTCTTCAATAGCGTTCTCACAAAGACCTCAAGATCTCCTACTAGACCCTACCTTTGAAAGTTTCCTGATAGTGTCTTACTGGGAAACAAATCTTTAACATGTAGACCTTATGGGGAAATTTACATCCAAACTGTGCACCATTCTGTCCTGTTGAGGTAGCTGTCTATTTTCACCAGTACGATAATTTCAATGATTGTAGATTTTTAGTAAGTCTTAAAATCATATACTGTTAGTTCTCCAACTTTTTCTTGTCTGATATTGTGGTGGTTCTTCTAAGTCTTTTTGTGTCACCAGTTTGTAAAAACAAACAAATGAACAAAAATAAAACAAAACCACAACAACCAAAAAAACCCAAACAGAATAATTTGCTGAAATTTTGATTGGGATTTCATTGTATTCATAGACTAAATTTCGAACAAGTGACATCTAGACAGTGTTTGTTGAGGCTTGCTGTCCACCAATGTAATTCCTCATTTATTTAGTTCTTTGACAGTCTCCATGACAATTGTATAGATAATTTTATATACATCTTATAAACTTATTTTGTTAGATTTATAAGTAATCCTTTGATTTTAGAGGTGCTAATGTGAATGATAATGATTTAATTTCAAATTGTAGTTGTTTATTGCTAGCATTTGAAAAAGTAGTTGGCTTTTGTACATTTTTCTTCTATCTGGTAAACTTGCTGTAAATGCTTATTATTTCCAAGAATTTTTGATTCTTTCAGGCAGTGTACATGAAAGATTAGGTCATCTTGGGGCTGGAGATTTAGCTCAGCAGCACAGCGCCTGCCTGGCAAGTGCAAGATCATGAGTTCAATTCCTGGTACCAGAAAAAAAAAACAAGAAAAAAAAAAAAAAAGATTAGGTCATCTCCGAACAGTACGTTTCATTTCTTCTTTTCCAAGTTGTTCAACTTTACTTCCTTTTGTGTGTCACTGAATTAGCGAGGACTTTCAGTACAATGTGGAAAAAGGATAGTGAGAGGGGACATTCTTGCCTTCTTTCTAAGCTTAGTGGAAAAGTATAATTTCTTCCATTTAAAGGTAATTCTAGCTGCAAGGTTTCTATATTCTTTTTCAAGTAAAGAGTGTTTCCTCTTACTTTCTACTTTACTGAGCCTTTTTTTTTTTATTAAAAATGGGTGGTGAATTTTGTCAAATGCTTTTTCTGCTTCTATGATTACTCTTTTTAAGCATTTTATTGGCCAGTTGATGAGTTATATTAATTATGCTTTAGTTGTTGTACCAGTCTGACTCACTTGCCATACTGTTTACATGGTTAGAGTGTATAATTCCTTTCCCATGTTGTTGAATTTGACTTGCTAATATATTGCTGAGGATTATTGCATCTGTGTTTATGAGAGATGTTGGTCTCTAATTTTATTTTTTTTGCAATATCTTTGTCTGATTTTGGTATTAGAATAATGCTGTCCTCCAAATAAATTAGAACATATGCTCTCTGCTAAGTCCTTACTGTCCTTGTACATTCATAGATATTTTCCTCTTGTTTTACATGTACATAGTACCCCATTCTAATATAATGTAATCATCCTCCTATATGTACAGTTTATATTATTTCAAAATTAGGCAGTTTTACATGATGTTCAATAAGTGTCTATATCAACTTCTAACTCAGGACAAATTCTCCAAATTTCGGTTGTTGGGTTACAAAGCAAATGCTCACACAATATGTTCCCAAATTCTTCTCCTTAGAAAGCTGTCAATTTTTATTCCAACAACAGACTATGAGAGTGCCCATTGTTCTATAACACTGTTAACAGAATGTGTTATCAAGCTCTTAAAATGTTCTCACTGATTTGTTCACATTTTGGCCATTTCATGTCATGTTTTTATTTTTGCTTTCTTCAGAATCTAAAAGTTTATTTTACTTTATGGATATTCTCCTGATATTAACATTTATGATGCAAGAATTTTTTCTCTCTGTCATTTGCATTTTGGTTTGCCTATGCTTGATTTTGGCTTTTATAATACGTAGACTTGATTGGTTGACTTATTTGTTTTGGGTTTTATAATATGTAGAACTGACTGGGTGATTTCTTTTTT
Source organism: Chinchilla lanigera (assembly GCF_000276665.1). Classification (NCBI taxonomy): domain Eukaryota; kingdom Metazoa; phylum Chordata; class Mammalia; order Rodentia; family Chinchillidae; genus Chinchilla; species Chinchilla lanigera. Next base: position 19,543,246 of record NW_004955411.1, read on the forward strand.
GTAGTTGAATTCATCAATGTATTTTTAATTATATCTAATTTTTTAGCCACATTAAGGTTTTCCTTCTTCCCAAGATACGAAGGACTTCACTACTTTTTCGTATTCTTGGATGACTAAATTTCAAATACTTAGATATATAAACCACTGAAATTTATATTTGTGATGTGTAGCTTGAGTTTGATTTAGTATTTTTCAAAAACTATTCACTTTCCCTATTTCATTTACTAAACAATTCATTTAATACCTTAGTGATTTGAAAAGCCGTTGTATACATGCACACGCAAAATTTCACCATTTACTCAAATCCATTTCTGTGTTAAACAACTCCAATTCCACTATCCAGTCCCTTAAGCGTCATTACTACTGTGTTGTTTTTTTGTTGGGCGGGTACTGGGAATCAAACTCTAGACCTCACACTTGCCAGGCAAGCACTGAACCACTGACTAAACTCCTGGTTCCTCTACTGTGTTTTAATTGAGAAATTTTTGCTGTGTCTTTAAGTATCTGCTACAATAATAAGTTTTCCCTCATAGCTTCTTTTTCACAGATAGTTGGTTACAACACCAAAACTCAAACACAATAAAATTTTTAAATTTTGATTGTCACAAATTATAAGCTAACTTGAGAACTATGATCTTTTTATGGTACTTAGTCATACAGTCCAAAACAAGGTATGTCTTTCACATCAAATTTTGTGGCCATCATGTCAAGCTTGTTTTTGTACTAATAGAATTGCCTATCCCTTTCATTTTATATTCTTTATCAGAATGTAAAATTATCTTATCAAGACTAATTTATTGCATCCTAAGCAAATATTAAGCCCATTTTGATAGACAGTGCTCTGATTTATCGGGGATTTTTTACACTGGAGTTTATTATTTACCTTAGAGGTTCATTTTTTGGGAGAAGATTCTACTGACTTCCTCTTTCTCCCAAGGAACTTTTCCATAAGCTTCCAGACATTTTACCTGTCTACAAAAGTTTGTAACATCAGCTCAAAGCGTAGCTCTGCTAGAAATTGTTTTCTTTTGTATTTTAACTTAAGTAATTTGAAATCTTTTTTTGGTTTTATGATTATGCTAAAGTAATTTCTGTGATTTTGTTTGCCCTGTTGTTCTTTATGAGATTTTTGTAAGATGCATGGGAGATTTTGTTTTAAACTACTGACATACCTTCTCTGGTGGACACTGAAGTCATTTGTAATTGTCAAGTTAGAGATGACTAAATCACGGTCTTTATCAAAGACTGTATGTTACAGAAATCTTCCCATAATTAAGCAATTGGATCCAGTTCAGGCTTGTCTGAGATAAATTTAGAATTTTCTTTCCATTAGGAGATGATTTGTACGCATTGTGTTTCCTTTCTGGGAGAGGAGACGGGTTCTGGTAACCAATATTTGTTGTTGATTCAGGTTTAAATAAGTTAACTTAGCTTGCCAGTCTAAATATTTCTTTGCGTCTTCACAAACAGCAGTTTCAATTTGAGTGTTCCATAGGGTTTTAATAGTTCTGTGAAAGAAAGAGTAGACATGTGGGCAGGCCACATATCACTTCATAAAAACAGCTCTGCTCTGTCTTTATCTGGAATTTGTTATAAATTATCAAGCAATAAATGGTCCAAATGCCATAAGTTTAAATTAAAAAAAAAATACATACCTCTAAGTCAGTTTCTGTCTTCTTTTTCTCCTTCTAAAGATGCACTGACTTCTTGTTTATATATATGTTTTTAGTGAACTATGTCTTATACCACTTGAAAGTACTTCAAAAGAAATAAATATATGGATGAAGATTGTATACAACTAGCACATGACTATTCTGACTCTAATTTCTTACAACTAGATGCTATTCTTCATTTATATGTTGCTAAAAAAGATACAGGTCTAAAACTTGTATCATAAAATGATAACAATGCTATCTGTCACCATTCTGTGAGTTCACTTGCTTCACCAAGGCTGTTCACTTCTGTTCTTCTGTGGGACATTATGCTTGGCACTCAGATGTCAACATGGGATGGTCACATGGACCTTGCATGGACTGCTTAGATGACTGAGCCACTGTCCTTCCTAACTTAGTCTCAAGGACTTTCCCCAAGAAGTTTTTTTTTTTTAAAGCAGTACAATTCCTTACAAGGTACCTCAATGCTGCAAAACATACAAAAGTGAAGGCTGCCTGGCTTTGGTAGCAGAAGGCTCAAAACAAAGGGCTCTACTTCTGTATTCTACTATTTTAAACTTGCTCAAGCCCAACCTAGATTAACACAAAAGGAACAGTACAAGGCCTACAGGAGGAATGATTTATTGTGGTCCTTTTTTGTGTGTTCTTCAATATCCCCTTTTATTCTCACATGTAAAAATGAGCAATAGATAATTTCTCTACAGTTCTGCTACATTCAAAGGCATACTGATCTTCAAATGATTTCCCAGTTTCTCATGTGTCCAGGTTTATTATGTGCTTTTACCTTTTACCTTCCCATTTTCTAGAAAAAGTTGTCTAGATTATCAGCACCAATGGTCAAATCATAGCTGTTCACTAAACAAGTACTGTTTTCTGTAATATGTATTTTAACATAATGGATATATTCAAAGCATATTCATTATATCTTTTCTTCAGTGTGGGTAATAATTATTCAAGTTTCAAAGGAATTGACAGGTGCAACTCTATTATTGTATCATTTGCTTTGTACATAGTAAGTGATAGAACATACTTGTATTAAAAACTATATGAATTCCACCTATGTCCTATATTTCCACCAAGTCTACTGGAAAAAAATTACCTTGTACAAGATGTCTTCTTCTCAATAGCTGCTTTCCTCCCATGCAGTGGCACAAAGCTATATTTCCATAATGAATTCTTCTGACCTAGGTAACTAAATGTAGAACCTTTGGAATGAGATTTTGTCTAAAACTGGAATGTCCACAACCGACAGTTCTAGCCTAAACATGCTTCCCCTTGGGGTTCTCAGTAATTAACATCAGCATTATTCTAGCTATTATTCTAGACTAATTCTATTCAGAATTACTCAATACTAGATTAGTATCTTCACTAGAACTTCCAACAACACAGCCTATGCCTGGACTAACTTTGGCAAATGCATTCTCTTAAAGTTTAATTAATGTAACAAAAACTAGAAAGGAATCATTTAGATTTTAGTTGACATTTTTGCCAAACTTTATTCTTTGAATCAACTATAATGTTTACAAAGATACTACTGAACAGTTAATTTCTACATTTCAATTTCAGTCCCAAATTCCTGCCCACAGGTTGAGAAGGTAGGTGTATGTTCCAGCTAGATTTCATCTGATGTCTAGATTTTCCTTATGTATCCTACTAAATCTTGATTGATACTCTGTGGTTCCTTTAGCTATATCAATGGGGTGCCTGACAGAAACCGAACTAGTAAATTCTCTGCTGAACTTATCTCAGCGGGACTTTTCTCTATTGAACATTTCACAGCAGACTATTATCCGGTGTGTGGGCAGGAGTCTGTTTCAGCAATTAGGAACTTGTGATATTTAATAATACAAAAAATAATTTTTAAAGTAATTCTGATTGGCATTATAACTTATACTGAGTTTTCTTCCTAGAAATATTTTTCTGTGAGCATAAATAAGAGAAGTATTTATCTTTCATAGAGGAGAAAAATGCTGTTACATGGCTCGTTTTTCCTCCCACCGTCAGCACTGGACTACGGTGAGTTCACCACAGGCCTATATAACACTTCCGGTTCCTCCTCATAGCAAAGATGGTCATGAATAGGGCAGGAGCAAAAGTTAAACATTCACAGGGCAAGTATGCCCTGTTGTACCTACTGAAATATATTTGCTTATAACTTGAAATTTTATTTTTGTAACTGTGTAACTGGTCAGTGAGAAATTTATTTAGATACTTCTACTATGTATCAAGTACCACATTGGCAAACCAAGTATACAATACATACTACTATCTTATAAAAGGTTAAAATGGAGGCTGTAAAATAGATCAGAAGACCCTAGGTAGATTACACAGTCTACGCACACACGTGTGCACGCAGTTCTTCTATAATCTTTAACTTCATTCAGACAGAGCTTTACTCCTTATGACCTCTATGAGAGACTTTTCTCTTCCTTTCTAAGATGATTCAACCTTCAAAGCTTCCCCAAGGGTTTCATCTTATGCCTTGACTCTGACTAGACTCCTACGCTAACTCAGCTGATCACAGGAGGGATGCAGTTATCTTGAGTCCGCAAGTTTTCTGCCCCACACCAACATTTTTCTAGTTAACTTTTCTTCTCTTGACCCTACTTAGTCACACTGATTAAAAAAGAGGAAAAGAAATAAAACAAAGAACTGAAAATGTTTCAGACCTACTCATCATGCTAATTTATCTAGTATTAGCTTATGGGAGTTACCTCCATGGGATCTAACAATAGTGAGATGATATATTTGAATAAGTACTTAGAATTGAAAGAGAAACAGATTAAGTACCGTATTCCTACAAGAATATAGGCAATTCTTATGTAGTTTTGTCTATCAGTACAGAGTTTATTTTGGCTAAAACATTTAATTCTCATAACACTCATCCAAATTGGGATTCTTTACTACCATGCACAGGTGAGAAAAGTGAGTTTTAGAAAATCTGCTGATTCTGCTGAACAGAATTCAGAGTTGAATTTGTCCCCATAGCTCCAAGGCTCCCTCTGGCATAGTTCACCCTTACAGAATGGAATCCAGACAGCTAGCATTGAATGCATGCACAAGAGGCCTGACCTACACTTCACACAAATCCCATGTACTCCTCACAGCAACGATATTACAGAAGTTGTAATTTTACTTATTTTCCAAATAAAAAACAGCTATGTGAATTTAAGACAATTTTATTAAATCCAAAAACTACTAAGATACAGAACAATATTAATTTATTTATTTTTACTTAAAATATATATATACAAGATAGCTAAGATAATTGTACTACTAATTTCTATTGGTTTATTGACTTTTTTTTTTTTTTTTTTTTTTGGTACTGGGAATCGAACTCAGGCCCTTGGGCTTGCCAGGCAAGTGCTTATGCCACTGAGCTATATCCCCATCTCCTCCACTGGCTTATTGAAAGGAACAGTTAATGTGTAATTGTTTGATCAACCTTACATGCCTAGATCTGGTTATCTGAGTAACTACTTTGAAGATGACAGTATGTAATATAACAACCATTGTTGATTTTCTATCACCTTGTTTTGAGAACAATATTTAAAATTAGCTGTATTTCATATTTATAAGAAAATGATGAGTGTGTAGAATGGAGGAATGTTAAAGACATAATAGTGTACTAATAGGTGCAGATAGGTAATGGAATCACTGAATAGTGCTAAAAAGATTATATCCTAAAGAGGTACGAACTCTTTAGGAAGGCCACTTTGGCTTCAGTATAGATGACTGATGGGGAAGATTGGATATGTCAAACATATTACATATTTAAGACTTGAAGTCTAATGGGATATGTGGAGTATGATAAAATAAATTGTCTAGTCTAAGGTTGAGTTTTCTAACTGGTTGTGTAAGTTAATAAAAGCCTGTTAGCTAATAAAGAAAGTCCAAGAATAGAAGCAGATTTGGGGAAAAATTGGATGAGTTCAGTTTTGTACCTCCATTAGGTTGAGGCACACTTAGAACATACAGTTAACTTCTACACATAGCCAAATAGATATGTAAAACTGTGTAAATAAAAAAGTTATTGCATATGTATACATATATACATATATAATATAGATATTATACATATATGGTATCAGTGAAATTGTGGAAGTGGGTTAGTTTACTCATATAAAAATGCAAAAAGAAAGGATTTTGTAGCAAATGCAGTAGAAGAGGGAGAAGCCACATTTTAACAGGTTTGAGATTGACCAGATAATAAAAATATGAGTGAGAGAGAAGTCTAGGCCTTTGACAGCTTAGAATCAGAAAATAAGAATCAAAAATTTTTGTTGCTATTCTTCTTTGTGTGATGATGGCAGTGGTCCATGCTTTGCTTTCTATTATCATTGAGATAGAGAAAAACTAGGATTATTGATAATACTGGAGTAGTGGGAACTACAGAAGAATATGTTGAAAACTGTAAAGATCGGAGAAACTCAAAACTGGAAAGATGCAATGAATTCAGACATGAGTCAAAACGCAGGGGCAGGTATCCGCTTCGAAGGAAAAATTCTAGATGTCACAATCAGAGACTCAAAGAGTGGGTGGAGATAAATGAAGGCCGGTAGCTATGGAAGGAGTATATTTATTATCTTTTTCCTACAAACTATATTCTAGGAATGTGAGATCTTCTTGCAACTGGGCCTGAGAACTGGAATAATTTTGAGTTAATGAAAACATAATCAGCATGTATAATTTATTAAATAAATATTTCCCAACAAAACCTGTACTGTTGTGTCTTTGAAACTAATAAGTAACTACATTATCTTTAGTATTGAAAATCCCATCAGTGGCTCTTTACACTATTCTGAGACAGTTAAGATTTGAATTTGTGACACAGTCATTCTTAGGTAAAGTTGACTCAGCAGTCCATGGAGCTGGGGATACATTGGATAAATTAATTTTTCAAGAATTAAATTTTAAACAATTGCTAGTACCTTTTAATTTTCTTTGTAGCAACAAATTTATGTACTTGAAATTATTTATGAGTTTTGACCAAGCAATATATTATCAATATGTAACTGAAGTCTATTTAGTTGTGTTTTCATTTAATTTGTCTCAAAATCTCAAATTTGACTGGCATTTTCATTAAATTGACAGTTATATTATTTACAAGACTCATTATTTGGCATAGGATATGGATAAAATTTCCCTGGTGAGCCCGATAATTTTTGATAGCATTACATTTTATGTGTCAAGGCAAATCTTATTTAACTAGCTATTTCATATCTACCAAAACCAGTAGGCATTACTTTAACTCCATCAAATTCAATTTTGAACCACACACGAAATATCTTTATCCTTTCATTTCCAAACTACAGATAATTGGATCTAAAACAAGTACACACATACTTGTACTGATATCATAATATGTTTATAATAATATTTATAAGTAATTAAGTAAAATAAATAAGACAAAAATATCTTCTCTCTTTGGTTGGATTGATTGGAATATATACAAAGAATGACCTCTTTACAGGAATGCAGATAAACTGATATTAAACTCTTTCAAAGTACAGTTGGTCATTACTGGGATGCCTCTAAGGTTTCTTTCTTTTTCATCTTCTTGCTAAAGGTAGAAATATTTATTTAACAATTTAACAATTTGTTCCCACATGCCACAGGTTTCATACAGAATTCTTACAAACAATTCCCTCATCTTCTGGTGCTTTAACTGTGGAAGCTTTATCTTTTTAAAACATATACTGAGAAAGACAACTGAACAGTAAGCATCTTGGATTCATTTCTCAGGATCACTTGAAAGCAAATCCTTTTCTTATCACCCTTCCTCCCTAGCACCAAAGTCTCATCCACAAATAGCTTCCATGATAACCATTGACTCACACGTCCACTTGAAAAAAAAAAATGCAGAACATTTTCCAGTTGCCTATTGGGAGAGCCCAAAGTAGAAAACACAAGATTTCTCTGTTATCGTGCTGGTCTGACTCCTATCTTCCTCCTTTTAACAAACCTTTTAAGTAAACCTATTTTTGTCTGTAATCAAATACTTGAGAAGCAACCCTTCAGAAATGTGTACTTCCTTCCTTCCCTTGTTAGAACCCTGTTCCTACAGCCAAGAGTACTCTGTTGACATTTAGCTCAATAACTTTCTGCAAACTGTGACTCCCATTTGGCTGCTTTGGACCGATAGTAATCTCGCTGCACATGTATTCTAATACACAGTGATGTGGCAGCCAGTGTTTCAAATGCCAGCGGAAATGCAATCCACTGCTAGAAGAAAGCACTTATAAGCTGGCAAAGAATAAATGGCTGCCGTCGGTAATAAGTGCTTGTCATATCAAAGCTTTGGCAAACATCTAAATTTAGAAAGACCTGGTGAAATGAATTTCATCTACACCTACCAGATGTGATACTGAGACATTGCCAGGTGTTTGCACAAATATATATTGCTTAGAAAATCCTAGGAAGAAATGGCAATTTAATTTTGAAGTTGATTAAAGTTTTATTTTGGTAAACAGGACTGATTTTTAAAATCAGAAAGCATATTTTTTCATGGTCATTATTATGCGTTTTTCCAAGTCATCCCTGATGGTTTAACATGGAACACAATTCATTTGTATGGCATTTTTTATTAGAAGTTGACAGTCCCTAGCATGGTGACATCAAATATAAAGAAATAGATATATGAATGATGATATCCAAAAGATATTTGCTAAAACATGTTATTTTTAACAAAATCCTGGAAATTCTCGATATCTTTTTTAATTTTTCTTTTCAAGGAGGGTCATACATTACTTAAATTGTATGTTCTTTCTGAATTAAAATGATAAGTTAGTTTCTTGGAAGCAGCCTAACAATATATCTGATAATTAAATAAGAAAGAGAAAGCAGACAGTCTTTTTGGATGTTAATACTACAGAAGTTTCATCATCCAATAAAGAAAAAAAAAATGTTTAAAAAAGACTTAAGTTGAATTACCTGTTCCCAACAGTTCAAAGCAACCAGAACAGTATTAATAGAAATGATAAAACAAACATGTTGCACCGTTTTAAGCATGAGGTACAGAAGATCTATAGCTACTGAAGATCAAAGGATAATTTTCAGTGAAAGTGGGGCATCCTTTTTATAAAGGTATGTGAACTGTAAAAATTGAAGTTCAATTTTTATTTTTTTAAAATGAGACTTTTTAATCAAAGGAGATGAAAATTCTTTTCAAAGGTGCCATATTGAGGTGGTGAAATGTATAATCTTATTATTATCATCAACTTTGAAGTAGAGTATTGTTCTTTTTGGTATATATTATGATTTGTTAGTGTTTAAATAGAAACATTGTAGGAAGAAATATTTAAACTATCAGAATAGAGTTATAGGAAAATAAGGGGCATCTGACACTATATTTGAATTTTACCCATTATCCATAATGTGAAAAAAATACCTGACTTTTATGTCCTTATTTCATCCCTGCATACTTGTCATGTATGTACAACATGCCATTCATTCACTTTAATCCAAGTTTTAAAAAAAATGGTCGATAAGAAAGATTATCATCCAACCATTAAGTATGATCTAACCATTACTATCATCTAAATATCTGTTAAATGTTTCAACTTAACAAATGAAATTATCTGTTAACAATTTCATGTAACAAATTATTGGTACAGAACCAAATACTTGTGAAATATGTTTCCTCTCAGATTTTACCTACCATATGGTACTGCTATTATGATAAAATTAATAATTTTGTAGAAGTTATTAGAAGAGTAGTGAGATAGAGCGGAATAAGTTGGACAAGACCAAATCATGTACTACCCTGTAGAGCACAGCAATGTATTTTAATTGCATTTAAAATACAATTGGAGAGCATCTAAAGGCTTTCAGCTTAGACTAGATATAATCTTCTGTGCCATTTAAGATGTATTCTTGCACTGCTAGATGAGTGAAAGTAGACGGAGTAGTTAGGAGGCCATTGTATCCTAGGAGAAATTTGTGGCACGGGTGAATGAAACCACAAAAAAAGATGTGGCTGAGTGGACTGGTGTACATCTCTCCTTTAGGAATAAGTGACAGGCCGTGATGAGTGAATGGATGTTTAAGAAAGAACAAGAGTCAAAGTTTCTGTCTTGATCAAGTAAAGGAATGCTGACATCATTGTGGGATAAGATTTAGGGAAAATAGAAAGGAAATCAAACATATTTGACATGCTGCATTTGAAATTTTATGGGAAATCAAAATGAAGGTGTTAGAAAAGACAATATATCTAGTGCATCCACCCGCTTCCCTCTACCTAATCTTTGCTACTACAGTTATCTCTTACCTAAATTATTCCCATCACAGCCCTTTCCCCCTATTTTCACTCTGGCCTCCTACAATTTATTCCTTAATAAAAACTCAGATCCATGCACAAATGTATGAGCCCCAGTCTGATCTGGCCCAAAGAGCCATGGTGCTTATGTGACAACTGTTTGTTGGGTTTTGTTTGTTTGTTTGTTTTGCTTTTGGTACCGGGAATCAAACTTACGACCTGGCGTTTGTGCCGCTGAGCTATATACCTGGCCGACATGACAAGTGTTCAAGTCAGCCAGATGTAGTCCCACCTTAAGGCATTTCCTCTCACCATGGCTTCTGTCAGGAACTCATTTCCACGTTGAAGAATTTGCTCTAATAGTGCTTCTATTCCTGCAACCCAAGGCTGTTTTTATGGTATGTGCCTTGTAGAGTCAGGGTTAAAAGTGGTAATATTTGACTTGGTGTTTCAACACTATTCTCTTAAATTTCTTAAAGTTTAAGCAAGTTACCCTGCATTTTTATTTTTTCACTAGGTCTCACAAATCATGTAGCCAGTTCTATAGTCACCAGCCCCAGCTCTCTCCATTCTCTTTGCCTTGATTGTTTTCTCTTCATATCAACTCTCAACCCATTTCATTTTATTATTTGATTGTGGCTATCCCTTCATTAAAGTTCCTTGACAGTTTTTATTCAAAGGAGTTAGGAACTTGTATCCACACAAAAACCTACACATAGATTCCTATTACAGACTGACTCATAATTGTCAAAACTTAGAAACAGCCAAGAGGTTCTTCAGTAGGTGAAAGTGTGAGCTGTAGCAACCCAGAAAATAGATACCATTCACTGTTAAAAACAAGTGAGCTATTAGGCCACGAAAAGACTTATTACTAAGTAAAATAAGCCAAGATGGAAAACTATGTATGCCATTCTGGAAAAGGCAAAACTATGAAGAGAGTAAAAAGATCAATAGATCTCAGATGTTATAGGAAAAGGAAAGATGGATAGGCAGAAACATAGGGTACTCCTAGGAGAATAAAAATTCTCTGTATGATATTACAATGATGGATACATATCTATCCATGTTTCCAAACCCATAAAATGTACAATACCAGAAATTAGCTATAATCTAAAACATGGAATTTGGATCATACAGGATCATCAGTTGTACCAAATGTCTCACACTGGTGATCATAAGAAAAGATATGCATATTTGGGAGAGAGAGAGAGTGTACAGATATCTCAGCATCTTCCTATTTTGCTGAGAACTTAAAATTGCTCTTAAAAAAACTATTACAGCTGGGTCACCAGTGTCTATATAACTGACATATTGCGAATACATATGAGGATTCTGGAATATAATACTGTATAAATGATCAAACAACCTCCAGGATAGAGGACGAAGAGCATCAAACGAGGCTCTGAAGGAAGTGATGACAGAGAAAATTCAAAATTGTTTAGTGTTTACAACAGAAATCAGAGAAAAGTATTCCAGAAGTTAGATTAGTCACATGTGATGAACATTACTGAGAAGCCATGACTTACAGAGGCCAATGTGATGTCTGCACTGATCTAGAGAAAAACAGTCTGCGTCAGTGCAAGGGTGGGGGTGGAAGACAGAAGTAAATGGGGAAGTAAAGAGGTAAGGGAGATTTTTTTAAAAACCTTCGCATTCTCGAGGTTATTGATCTATTCATCCTCTGCATTCCATGCATCTCTCTAAATAAATACAAGCATAACTGTATTCATGTAACACTGAACCACGCTTTTTTTCTCAATCTATAAAACTCCAATTAGATACTTTTTTGAACTATACTTAAATCTCTATTATTTTAAAAAATTTTTGAGGGAAAAATTGAAAAGTAATAAATATTTTATCTATTCTCAGGAGCTGTTAATATAATTACTCAAGTCAAATAACTGCATTGAAATAATATTCCAGGATAATATAAAAGAAATATCCCAATGTTTTACATAATGAATGCTCTGTAACCAGAAATGATTGCAGTTAAGATTTCAGAGAGAAAAAGATCACTCTGTGTGGGTAAGCTATGCTTTAGAATAACAGTAGCTTTAAAAGTGATGAGAGAATAAACTATATGCAAACATAAAATGGAAACAAAAGTACATCTTGGGGTAATCAGGATGAGGAAAATTTAGGAGATAAAGTGAAGAACAGAGGGAGGAAGATTTTTAACGCAGTTTGCACTAGAGAGTGTAGAAAGAAGAGGGCTAAGGATAAAGCAGATTGAGAATTTACATGCAACTGTATGGTGAAATGTTACAGTAAATGTAGTATCTGTTTTGAAGTCATAAAGACTTATATTCTCGTTTTGTTGCTATTCGCTCTTAACTGAAAAAGCCAGCTATATACAAACAATGCATCTTCAAAATAAAATATAGCCTAATGTTATTTAACTTACAAGTTTGATAAAAATGTTCACTGGGGAAACCAATTTAGTGTATCTGATACACAACTCATGCCCAATCCATATCCCTGATATTCAGTGTCATCCGTTAGACTGCTAAATGTTCAAGGCTTGAAACAGCAAACAGCAAATCTTGATAGGCAGAGGAAAATTACACAGACACTATGATCAAGATTGGGTATTTTGTTAAGCTTAATCTGCTTTTACAGTATAGAAAAATTGAAAGTGAGAATGGTGAGGCACCTTGTGGATTAATTGAGATTACTTTATACCAAACTAGTATCTGAGTTTACGTCAAGGATATTCTACTCTTTACGTGAATTTAAATATTACCACCAGCAAGTTTTAACCTCTCTCAGCGTTTAATCATGATCAAAAAGGCATGATTTACATGTACAAGTCAATGACTTTCTATCAAGTGTACAAGCCTATACGCACTACTCAGAGATATCAACCTCCCATGTTATCTTCCTCAAACACTCACCTTCTCTTCTCCAATAGGAACCTACCATTAAGTTATCATTCATTATGATTGTTTTGCATGGTTTTGAATTTTATATAAATAAAATCACAAAGAATTTACTCTTTTGTTCTTGACTTCTTTCAGTTTGTACTATACCTATGAGATTTACTCTTGTTGAGGTATGTAGCATTAGATCATTCTTTCTCCTTGGTGTATACTATTTTGCTGTATGAAAATATCATATTTTATAATTAGTAAATAATTGTTTCTCACTTAAGGCCATTATGAAATAACTTTTTGATAACCTTTAAGTGTTTTGAAGTTATTTTAATTGATGTATACAAATTAACAAATATGTGTGTTTATGGGTATCATGTGATATTTTAATTTTTACATGTATATATTCCTTGGCAGATGGAATATGCATAACTCAGGTTAAACATATCTAGCCCCTAAAATACTTACCATTACTCTATTATGAAAACTTTTAGTCATTTCTTCCAGTATTTGGAATATATAATAAGTTATGACTTGTAGTTAGCATACTGTACAGTAGCATAGCAGAACTTCTCCAGCTGCTTTATAACTATAACTTAGTACACACTCATCAGTCTTTTCTTATGCCTCTATTTCTACCACTGTCCCCACCCTCCAGTAGGCGTCATTCTAATTCTCTGCATAGATAAGATCAATTTTTCAATGATCCACATATGGGTGTGATCATGCAGTAACTGTCTTTCTGTGGCTGCCTTATTTGACTTAACCTAACAATCTTCAGGTCTATTCATTTTGTTGCAAATGAAAGTTTACACTTTTTTATGTCAAAAAGTATTCCATTTTGTGTATGTACTTAATTTTCTTTATCGATTCATCAACTGATGAACACACCATTCCTATTTCTAAGGTACTGTGAGTATAGGTGTGCAGATGTCTCTCAAAATACTGATTTCACATCCTTTGGACATATATCCAGTAGTGTAGTGAAGGGTCATTCTACTATTTTTACTTTCTTTTAGTAATCTTAAAACTGTTTTCTCTCTTTCCTGTCTTACTTTATATTCCCATTAACAGTTTCCATTTTTTTTTATCCAAATCTATAAATATTCTTGTATACATCTTTTGGTATGCAAATATATATACTTCTGCTGTAGTTATACTTTGCAACTGAATTATTGAGTCCATAGCTTATGCATCAAGAAATATCTACTACTTTAATTCAGATAGTTTTCCAGGTTCAGATCAGAAAACTCTTTTAGAGACTGTGTTGGTTACTTTTCTCTAATTGCTCAGACAAAATACCCAATGCCCAAAATGAAGGAAGGAAAGGTTTATTTAGCTTACAGTTTGTGGAGGTTTCAGTCCATACTTGGCTGGCTCTGAGGCAGAATATAGCAAAGCAACAAGAGCAAAGGGGGGAATGGCAGCCAAATGGCAAAGCAGCCAGAGCAAAAAGGAAGGAATGGAGGCAAGCAGCTTCTTTCCTTGCCTTACTTTGTAAACAGGCTACCCCCACCTAAGGGGCGTGTAGCTCTCACATAATCTCCATGCCCTGCTCTTCCACAGGCTCAGGATGTATACAAAGTAAGCACCCTGGCTTCCTGCTGAGTCACTTAGCCAAACTTCTAGACTCCCCAAGTTGACACAATGTATCAACCATAACAGAGACACAAATGGAGACATGAAAAACAGAAGACTACCTTGGTGGTGGATCAGGGAACCCCACCAAAATGGAGTCCCAGACTGACTTCCGCTCTCAGATTTACTGAGGAACAACAAAGACATACTGCTCTGCTGAGTGCAGATGTTTATTTCAGGTAGCAACCAAAGCATAGTGACAGTTTGGTTGAGTAACGTTTGCCTGATTGTCCCCTGGAGAGCTTTCTTGTTTTCTCTATCAGATCCATCTCTGCCAGAGCTGGGAAAACATTCCATCTTCAAGATGTTCTGGCATCTCAGAGTTAGCAGCACCCCCTGGCCCCCAGCCCCTGAGTCAACCTGAGCAGACATCAACCAATTGGGTGTTACAAGGAGTGTCACAATAATTCACAAATAAAGTTTTTATGAACAGTAAAGAAACATTTTAAGCATCTTGGTGAACATAAGCGTTAAACACATTTTTAAAAATAATAATGAATGAAAAGTTAAAAATTTGAGTTTTTCCAAAATTGAGAATTTCAGTTTACCCACTGTCACTATTAATAAAAAGCAAAATCAGCATGTTTTGAGTTCATTGGTCCAACAAAATATTCATATCAAGAGTACCTAAAGATCTTATTACATCAAACAGAAAAAAACACAATAATGATTAAAGGAAATTAAAGATATCCCATCTGATGAATTATTCAGGTCCTTGACACAATGAGCTATCCAAATGACTGGCAAATATATGAAAAAATGCAAATTAAATCAAATATAAAATGTGATTATTGTTGTAATTTAGATCTAAAGTGTCACAAAATCATCAGGTGTAAACAGATGGGGTTTCTGGATCTTCAGGGTGCTATATTCATGTGTGGATTAATCCATTTATGAGTTTAAAACAGTTAACTGTGCTGTTCCAAGGTGGGGTCTGGTTGAGGAGGTGGGACACTGGAATATGTTTTGGAATATCTCTCTTTCTCTCACAAGCACATTCTCTCTGTGTGTCTGTCTGTCTACCTCTCTTTGTGTGTCTGCCTATCTCTCTCTGTCTCCATCCATCGGTCTATCTGTCTCTGTCTCTGTCTGTCTCTCTCTCTCTCTGTGTCTCTCTCTGAATTTTTTTCTGCTCTCTACACTCCCATGGGTTGAGCAACTTTTCTTTTCCAAGCAATTCCAAAATGCCATTTCTGACTTGGAGCCAGGAGACCATGGACTGAACCCTTTGAATCCATGAGGAAAAATAACTCTCTTGTTAAATTGTTGGTGTCAACTATTTCATCCTGGTGACAGGAAGTGACATAATTACAAACACAGCAAAATATCTAGAATGAAAAATGTGGACAGTATCACATATTGAGAGCACTATGACATATATTACTTAATGTGATGCTGATAAAACCCTTTTTGTTCATATTTTTACAAATATCACGTGGATCAAGAAGATCATATTTATTTGCTGAATCCAGCTAGAATTACAATCTTTCAACCTCTGGAAACCCTTTTATGCAATAAATTGGAATCCTGATGCACAAAGAAGTTTATTGAAGTTTAATTCAAATTCTAATACCTAAGAATCCATGCCCCCTGACTGCTCAATTGGTGTTTCTGTTTTATCGTCTTGTCATGAAGTGTGGCATTCTCTAAATGACTAGACAGGAAATGAAGGGTAAAATATAATACTTTGAAATTTAACATACTTCACATTGTGCAAGTAAAATCCATTTCATGCAATTTTAAATGAATAAAGGAATTTAAATCACACTTATTTTAATTCTAGCAAGGAAGTTTTAGGCTTAAAATAATAATAATAGTAAAGCCAGAACCAACTATTAGAGATTTGAATTTAGAAGGTTCAAACACAAAAGCATTTCATAAAAACATTTCTAGGTATTAGTCACCATTGTTTTCATACATTTGAAAGAAATTAATAGCCTACTTTATTTTTTTCAAGAATACAAATGAACTGTTCCCCAAAAATCAATTAAGTAATAGGACTGAGAGACATCTTTTTATCATCAGGTTTATTGTGAATTTAGTGCATTAAAGTTAATTCCCTTGCTATTATTAAGGAAATAGTATTGTCCTATCAGAGTTTTAAAATTTGTACTGTTATAAGGACAGAATTTCTTGGCAGACTCAACAATAGACTCTTTGGAAACCCCAAGGTAGTTTTTAGAAAGATCATCTCCTTTAAATTGGTGTGTTTTAAACCAAAAGAGAAGTTTTGTCCCACTTCAAGAAAGCTTTGAATTTTACAATGAGAGACACAAATTATTTTTTCATTTGGGTGAATCAGGTGTACATCTCAAATAATATGCTCATATTTTAAAACATCCAGTTATAACTGCATAGATACAATTAGATGCAACTACAGAAGATTTTTTTCTAGCTAAATATTTCCCCCATCAACTGTTGAAGACTCATCTTCTCTTTACTAAGAGAAAGTGTCTGAAGCTAGTAAGTCAGAGAAACCATATAAAAGTCCTTAAAATAACCTTTGAGTTTCTTTAAGTTTCTCAGCAGATGTTTAAGGATGGTATTTCAATGGTATTGAAGGTTTTAGCTTATCAATAAATATTTGCCAATTACGTAAACATTAAATATAAATCACACATGATTAACAGCTTCCATCATTTTGCAAAAACCGAATGACCATAGAGAATTTTTATTATGTGACTGTAAAAGAACATTCATATTTAAAAATATTAGTTCACATATTAAAACTGTTGGTTCTTCAACTGACAAAAGTAAATGTGTTGACAGTATAAAGGGCAAGGAGCCAAAACATCAGAAAGAATAAAAAGGTGGAGGATGTGAATGTTCAGAGCACATTCTGTAAAAGTTTGTAGAAGACATTTATTCACCGTTATTACTCCTTCACTTTGATGAGAAAGGAATTCAGTCATTATTCTGTTCAAGAAAATGTTCCCAACTTTTTTATACAGTAACTGAACAACGTTTTTTAGGCTTTAAATATCTCCTTTTAAAAAGTGTTTAGAACAACGAGTAGCATTTATATGAATCACTCTATTGTCAAAAAGTCAGAGTGAAAAAAGGTGAATAATCTATTTCTTCAGAATACTTAACATGCAAAACAGGAGCAAACAGACTAGATCTTGGTTTCTTGCCACTATTTTCAACACACTTCTTCATCAGTAATATGGCATCTGTGCTTTATGATAGTGTACAACTGACCAACATACTCAAAGGAGTAGTGCAGTTACCCTAAAACCTAAGGCTGTCATCCCTCCCTTCTTTTCTGTCCTCCCTCTCTCCAGCCCTCCTTTCCTTTCTTCCTTCCTTCCTTCTTTCCCCTCTTCTTTCCTCCCTTCTGTTCTTCCCTTCTTCCTTGGTCCTCCTACTTCCATTTCCTCCCCCTTTGTTCTCTCCTTCACATCCTCCTTTCAGTTCTCTTTTCTTCTGCCCTCCCTCTCTCTTCCCCCTCCTGCCACCTTCTTCTTCTTTTCCAGCTCCTCTCCTCCTCCTTCTCCTCCTTCATCTTTTCTCTCCCTTTCTCTTTCTCTTTCTTTCTCCCTCCCCCTCCACTCTCCTCCTCTACCCTTAAGAACTGCACAAATACGTACCCAGGAATGTAGTCACCCACCAAAAACAGTACTCAGGATGTATCGCCTTGTTTTGTTATGATGCCATATCATTTTTAGTTTAGTTTTCCTCTACATAGACAGACACAAGCTTTTCATCAATGGCTTCTGATGAGCTCACCAAAATTATGTTGTCATTGTCTTTGTTTTTAAATCACAAAGCCTTTCCAGTCATGATGCAGATCTGTAATAATATAAAAATGACATTTCAGTACAGCCTTATATAATACTTGGGGTTACACCTTAGAGCTCTTGTGAGGTTAAGCCAATGTATCATGGATTTTATTTTGAACAATTTTAGCTGAATGTATAGACCAGGAGTTAAAATATACTGAAATATATAGTGTATGCTTTAATTAGTAAAGAGTCTAACTAGGCTCTTTCTTCCATAATGTATATTTCAAAGTGGCTAACAAAGGAGACTTTTTAAGTATACTTACTACAAAGAAATGGTAATTATTTTAGAAATGGATATGGGTTTTTTTTTGTTGCTGTTCTTGTTGTTTTGTCTTTTTGAGACAGGGTCTTGCTATACAATTTAGACTGGCCTTGAGCTCACTTTGTAGCCCAGGCTGGTCTCATTCTCTCAACAATCCTCCTGCCTCAGCCTCCCTAGTGCTGGTATTACAGGTCTGTGCCACCTTGCCCAGCTAGAAGTGGACATGTTGATTAGCTTGATCTGATCATTCTACAATGTACATATGTACAAAATATCACATTGTGCTCCATAAGTACATACAATTATAATTTTCCAGTGAAAAATAAAATACAATTCTGAAAACAGGATCCCAATGTAGTCTTTGTACTCCAGCCCTGAGAATTTCTTTAAAAAGCTTATTCCAACTCCCAGAGGAAATCTGGATTATTCTTGGCCTTCTTAATACCAAGCAAGTTCTGAACGCAGGAACAGGTGAAGTTCTGCATGACCAAGTCTCTCCCCCTGACTTAGTCCCCGTTCTGAACCCTTCTTAATTTCAGTTTCCATTAGGTGTGTTTGCAGCCCTCTTTGTATCCAGTGCACCACTATTTTATTTGTCCTTATGCTCTTTATACCACTTCCAGCATTTGTAGTGAGAAGGACACACAGGACTTTATAAGTGCTTTAGATAATGTAATTGGACAATGTATATATTCCATTTAAATTGTATTACATTCCTCATACTTCTTGCTGAAAATATTTCCGTTCAACAAACTGGTTAGAACTTTGCATTTTTATTCAGCAACATGTATAACAGTGCTTCATGGTTGCTGTGTCAAAAAAATGTTCCTCTCACCTTCTACTGACAGCAGTGGCAAATTGGACTTCTGCACATTTCTTCACTTCTCTTTTCAAACCCTGCATATGGAAGAAAACAAGGTATACTGAAATTTACTAGGACTAGTATAGACTCTGCCATGATCCAGTGCTGAGACCGTAAGCCCACTCGCTGACTTCTCAAAAAGTATTTGCTCACAAAAGACCGATAATAATGTACATGAGTAAGTCTGAGTCCCACAAAAAATGTATTTGAGAGTGAGTACTAAGGCATGAAGATCTACAGAGGTGTTAGATACTCACATTGTGGTTAGGTGACTTTGAGCAAATCATTGAACTCTCCGTATTTTGACTATCTTGTACATTAAAATCAAAATGGATATTCTCCAAGGCAATGTTAGTACCACATCTAAATGTATAATTATGTGTGTGTGTAACAATTTGGTAGACAAATAAATGGAAGGGCACAGAATGGGGCATTTGGTTAGTCATTGGATTTGACCATGACAAAGGCATCTTGAATTAAAGTGGAAGTTCAGACATGAGCAATGAGTCATGATTTGTAATAGTCTGCCCACTTACCGGTTTGTGTGCACACTTCCCAAATATTAAGATCTATCATCTAGTCTTACTATCTTCATTCAATTTACAATGCATTTGTCCTGATTCCTTTGTCAAAATTTTTTCTGTCTTTGACTACTAAAAATAATGATTTCCACACACAGTGAATGAGCATGTCTGTTTACACCAAATCCAATTTTTTCAAGGTCATTCTCATTTCTCTAAATGTTTTCCCCTATATTTAGGTAACTATTTTCCATAAGCATTCAGAATACCTATTAAATTATTCTTTGAATCTTTTTTTTATTATTTTCCCAAAACAGGACAACCTAGGTTATTATACAAGAACAAGCACTTCTACATTTAATGTGTTATTAGCTAAAAAGTCAATGTGTTGTCCATCAATAGATGAAAGTCTGTATCAGAAGAATCAATGACAACAGAAAGAAAATAACTTTGACCTTCACTTTTTCAACCAAAAGTCAAGCCTGATCAGATAATCAAAGCATAAATCACCTGCTGTAGCAAAAACAGCAAAAAAGAATAGCAAAAGGAAGTATCAAATGCATTTGAAAACATCAATTTAATTCTAATAATATATGAGGTCCTACAGTCTTAAGATATATATAATTGTTGATACACTAACAGTTTGTGAACTCTGGGATGACACTTGTACCTTTAGGCTAGAAAATAAGTAGATATGTTGAAATTACCAGGGAAAATTAGTACTTAACTAACCACTCAGTTGCATAAATGTAGACCCTCCCCAGTAATGAAGTTAATTTAATATAAAGTTCATGTTCTTTATATCAAATTATTTGTAGTAATTTCTTTATAGCATTTTCTTACTTTTTATAGTGTCAAACAGTGTTTTGATAGCGAGGAAGCATCAATAACCTATTTGTACAGAATCATTAAAACTTTGACCCTACCGCTGATACAGGACACATTATGATATTAGATATGGAGACAACTTCCCTCACTATTAGCTTCAGACCCCAAAAGACAAGCACTCACATCAGAATCTCATACATTAAGCTATGACTAACATTAGTGCAAACATTGCCACACTGAAGAAAAATAACCAAAGCCATTTTCTCCCTGATTTGTGTTTCCTTTCTTGGTTTTCATCACAGTACAGATATTAGAGAACAATCATATTGATACTGCCTGTTTGGCCTTATGAAATTCTTGCTATGAAAAAGAGGAAGTAAACAAGCACAGCTATAAGTTGAAAAGGTCCTATGTATCGTGGGTAGTCAAGGTCAGCCACTCTTGCATATAGCCAGCCGCAGGTTCCCTTGGCATTTTTCCAATTATTCAATTAGTAGAAGCTTCATTGGATATAGGGAGAATTTGAACCTTAATGCTTCTCTCATGTATTAGTCTACTGAAGCATTACAGGAATTTTCATTTGGAATTTTCTAGCATTGTGTCTTTTAAGAGAGCACTAGCTTTTTAATATTCAGCAGGTATCATAAATATACAAACCTAGGCATCGGTTTTTAATGAAAAAAGTGTTGTGAAAGGCATAATAGTCCTAGAAAATAGATATATTCTTTTTTATTTGAAAGAGAATAATAATAAAAAATAACAGTAGCAAAATACCAACATAGACAAGAACAAAACAAAGCAAAAACAATAAAAATGATACAAGGTTTCAGAATAATATGGTAATATAATTAACAGTGGTTGCTATATTACATATTGTTATCTTCAGTGAAGTTGCTCAGATTACCAGATGTTAGAATGCAAGACTGATCAAACCAATAAAAAGAATAAAAAATAAAAACAAAAAAAATTAGAAATGATATAGAACTTCAGTAAAAAGGATGGTAGGAATTCAACCATGGTTGTTATATTGCATATTGTTGTCTTCTAATTAGTTGTTCAGATAACCAGATATTCTTAACGCTTTTTAAAAAAATAGTTTTACATATTTTTCCACTGAAATAGGCACTTATTTCCAAGAGTTACATGTTAGTCAGGTGGGATGAAACTTCACGGAGGTGACAACAGGTCAAACTAACTTTCTGTGCAACTGAATAAAGTAGGATGTATCTGAGGTGAAAATTTGTCAACATCTTCACTGCTGCATACGTTTACTTTATACATAAGCATATGCCATGGAAACATCCATAATCATTACCCACCCACTTCTCTAGAGTGGTACCTTTAATAGTAAGTGTGTATTATATTATCTTTATGTCATTTGAGTTCAGTGCTTCAAACCAAAGCAGAGTTGTCCTTCATACGGGACATTGTACGAAGCAGGGATTTGCCACCCAGTCTCAAAGGAATTTTTTGTATGTCACTTCACTGAGTTCCTCTCTCCAGAAAATTACAGATCTATGCTTAAAACTAATAGTTAATGTACAGAAGTGTTTCTTTTTGCAAGACTCATCCTTTTCATAATTTTCTCTATGGCAGTGGGTACACCCTATATTACTTTCTTGTTCCCACTGGATGAACAAGGTCTTCCAGTCATTCAATAAATAGTAAGTAATCAGTAATTACTTTTTGAACTGTAGGACTAAATATAGTTCTTTCATCTTATGATCATAATATATTTTAAGAATGGGTAAACAAATTTAATACCATAAAAGAGAAAGAACAAAGTAAATGAGCAGCATATTTAGTGGTTTAAAGTATTCTAATTTAGGTTATTGAGTAATAGGGTTCTGTACGTGTGTACAGAGCACAAAAGGTTGAACTATAATGCTATGTTAGAACAGATCCCTAAGCAAGCATTTCAGCTCTTAAATACAAAAATTAATGCTCATATTTTTCTTTGTGATTTGAAAATCATTCAGAATCTTCATTTTATTTCAAGTTGGTGTTTTTTAAATTAGCACTTTCTGTTAATATTAGTGTTGTAAGTTAGTTTTTGAGTTACTGTCCTCTAAACTGCTACGAAGCATGCACAAACGTTGATGTTATAAATTAAATCTGTGTTTTTCTTACTAGTTTTAGCCACATATAGTTTCAGAAAAACCTAACAATCTATCCTATTAATGGATACTGCAATAGATACCAAAGAAATACTCTTCTGTATGTATTTGTAGGTTATATGTTATATAGATTATTGGAAATCTGTTGATCTGTATATATAAATACTAAAGTTAAAGTCTAAAAGACCTATATTCTAATTATATTCTTGTAAATTTTATAAATGTGCTTTATGTGAGATTATGGAGACTACAAAACAATATGATAAACAGTACCTTTTAATTGCTTAAAGAAAGAATAAAATATAAAACTGTGCCACTAAAACTGTGCTAGCTCACTAACCTACCTACAGTATATATACTTGCCCTTATTTACCCGGGCTCAATAAATTTGCCTTTGCATTTCTATGCAAGAACTCAGTAATTTTACATAATAACTTTCTGTTATTATTTCCTAATTTTAGAGATAGGATGAGAGGGGGCAGAGAAGATGTGTTCATATAATGCTAAGTAGTTCTAAACACCATTCAGAATGATACAAAAGGTGACTATTTATTATTCTTGTATTTCTATGATCTATATTAAATACAGACAATAAAGTTTATCACTGGTATTGTTCTCTATGTTAAGAGACTTTAAAGAGTTGCATATCTCATTTTCCTTGCAGATAGTCAAGACCTTTCAGAGTCAATGACAGGTAGAGGATAACAACTATTAAATCATTAGCTTTCTCACTAAATGACAAAGCTTTTAAATTTACATCAAACTGTAGCTATCTTC
Source organism: Chinchilla lanigera (assembly GCF_000276665.1). Lineage (NCBI taxonomy): Eukaryota > Metazoa > Chordata > Mammalia > Rodentia > Chinchillidae > Chinchilla > Chinchilla lanigera. The sequence goes on from NW_004955411.1 coordinate 19,566,836, forward strand.
CCACTCACACATAGCACAGGTGCTAGTTCCCCTTTCTTAAGTACAGCTCCTTTTCCATTAACTATCCAAAGACTTGAAATATAAAATTCATACTTTGGGAATAAATAACTCACTCTTCAACTTGGAATTTCTACCACTGAGATCTCCAGTGAGATGATTACACACAAATTAATCTTTCCAAAACTCTTCTTTTAGAATTACATTTCACTAGACATGAACCTCAGTGGAGACTATGTTAGCAGAAAGCTTTTTAAAACTATATGTATATATATATATATATATATATATATATAATGAAAGAATAGCTTTGATCTTAAAGCATCAAATTTTGAAAAAATTCAAATTAACATCCAACTACTGCCATGTATTTGGTCCACAAAAACAATGTGGTCAGGTTGTTAAATAGCCAAAAATCAAAACTACAAACAAGTTACATTGCATAGATTATTTACTTATAATTAAAATACAGTAGTGATTTGCATTAATTTGTCTTGAGGCCCTGTATCACTTTGAATGTTCTTGCTTTGATTTGTTCATGTTTGTGATACTGGTATGCTGCTGCTCTTTTATTTTTTTGTTTGTCTGTTTCTCATGTAGTACTCTCTTTAAAATAAAAAATAAAAGAATATATATATAAAAGCATGGGCATGGTGGCGCACACCTGCAATCCCAGCACTCAGGAGGCTGAGGCAGGAGGATAGCTGCAAGTTTGAGACCAGCGTGGGCAACAAACTGAGCTCAAGGCCATCCTGAGCTGCATACAAAGACCCTGCCTCAAATAGACAAAAAAAAAAATATAGATAGATAGATAGATGATAGATAGATAGATAGATAAAACAGTTTTTGGCTATATTAAGACATGAGAATATAATTGATATTATTGTTAAAAGTGTTTCTAACTTAAGATATTTAATATTGCCTGGAGCTGCACTGCTGATTTTATTTCCATCAGAAATGCACACTCAACATGTTTTGGATAAGTTAGCAATTGGGGTTTTGCTGGGCACATAGCATTGTACTTACCACACTGCCTCTGCAGCCAACCTCATATTTGAAATATTAATCTCTCATAAGAATGGCTTATTCCTGCTGTTGAGATCTTCATTTTTTATTTATTCTTCTTAATAACCTCATGAATAGTTCCACTTGGCCTTTGCTTAATATCTTTCTAACCTGGTTTTAGACTTGCTTCTCATAGGCCCTAATGGAATAATCATTTTCCTCATTCACTGTGAACAAACAATGAAAACTGTAGGAAAAATTGAAAGTTAGAAGACAAAAATTGTGAGTAGCCTGAGACGAACCACATATTTTAAATACGGAGATTAAGCATTTGACAACATGCAAAGGCTCCAAACAACATATGCGTGTTTGAACTACTTATTCAGATAAAAAGTCTGCTTTAGAATTAAAAATTAATGAAAAATATTTATATTGATTTCCTTTCCTGATGTGTTTAGACATGCATTTTTCTTACACCAGCATTGCTGATGTTTTGAATACAGGATGTCATGTCACATGCATCTTGAACACAGATGTCATTGCCTTCTCTGATATATTTGGAAGTTACATATTCACCCCCTCCAAGATTAATAACTGTACAATTAAACCCACACAGGTATAAGAGAGTCTACATATGTAACTGAAATAATTAATAGGTCAGTATGAAGCAAACCGAGTAACGGTGGGAAGGTGTTTTGCAATAGCACATGGATTTCAATGACATTAACTACCATAATATGAAGATTGAAAAATAATGCTCTGAGAAAAGTCAAACCTAGTATTCACATACTTTCCTTAGCCTTTAAATTTCCAGATGGAAGATGGAATTTCTTTAACTCAATTATCTTTTTTTTTTTTTTTTTGGTTTTTCTCCGGTACCGGGAACCCGGGAACCGAACTCACAACCTTGCGCTTGCCAGGCAGGCGCTTTGCCGCTGAGCTAAATCCCCAGGCCCTAACTCAATTATCTTATAAACTGAATGTGTTATGCTTTACTATGCACTGTAGTCTCTATCAAATATACTATATTTCCTGTAGACTCCAGCTATAACCTTTAGATATTCAAAGAATTTTAAAATGCAAAATGATATGAGATTATTAAAGAATAATAGTAGGGTTATTGGGCATAACTTTTCCAAAAAAGATATCATTCATTCTGTCTCATGTCTACGGTAAATTCCCAACAACAAAAATGAAGTTTTCTTTAAAAATTAGTTTTGCTTTTCTTCTATTTATTTTAATAAGTGCTTATTCTAATATGAGCTTCCACAGACTCTTCCACAGAACTTTCTTCCATTGAGAATAATAGTCTCATTGTGTAACTATGTTAACCTTCAAACAAAGATTTTTTAAAATTTTTTAGAGTTAGATCCCACTTTTGCCATGGTACTCTTTAGCAGTTGAGGAATATGAAATAAGTTTAATTCATAAGTAATGAATGAAGAACTCTATGCATATGTTTGGAATATAGATACATTTTGGTCAAAACATAGCTCAATCCCATTTTCCTTTCATATCATACTCTAATATTTTCATACACTCTAATATTTTTACTGCTTTCTTTAAATGAATATTGGCCAGGGTTTGTCTCTAATTTAGATTATGTCTTCATGCTGAGGAATCATATATATTCAACTGCTTTCTTAAAACATCAATTTATTCAATACTGGTTGCTCATCTTCCTACTTCTAAGAAACATTCTGTACCCACTAGATCTGTGGTTTATTGAAAGGAAGGGTCAATGCTTAAAATTTCCTTTTTTCCTACCAATTTTGCACGCCTGTATCTGGTAATCAGAATGACTGATCTGAAAACTACAATATGCAGTACAAGAACTATTGTTGAATTTCTAGCATCTTCTATGATGAAGCTTTGTATCATTTCCAATTTTTTTTTTATTACTTGTAACTGTCTTTGACTGTGTTTGATCAGTCTTACATTCTTATGTCTGGTGAACTGAGCAACTTCATTGAAGATAACAGTATGTAATGTAGCAATCATTCTTAATTCCTATCAGTTTATTTTGAGGTCATGTATCGTTTTTGTTGTTTTTGGGTTGTTTTAATTTTGTCTTCATTGTTGTTTTGTTAGTTTTTTTATCTTTAAAAATAAAAAATATAAATTAAAAAAATAAAATATAAAAATTAGAACCTTGAATTTCAATTATGAATGCTCTTTTCTTATAATCAATCAATCTGTATATCATTTCTGTCTTTTAGATATGTTTTAAAATTTAATGATGCTTACAGTAATTGTTTTCATTGTTATAACATTCTGTTCAGTCTCCTTATACAATATTCTAGAAATCGTGCTCATGGCGTGACTTCTTCCCTTGCTTGAAGTGCTATTCCTGGATTTCTTCAAAAGACTATTAAGCAGATTTGAAGTCCTATGCTATTCTAACACTGTCACTGACTTACAGTATGTCATCTGAAATTTTATTTATCCTGTTTATAGACAAGCAACCACATCTGTTAAATGTGTACTTTAGAAAAAGTAGGTAAATTAAAAAGATGCATCATTCATAGATTTCAAGGGTCAGTGCAGAAATACATGTAGAACAATAATTAACATACACCACATAATCAAATATTTATTAGTAATAACATTATTGACACAATTTAAGAATTGTCTCCACTGCAGACCTTCCATTTATCCTCAGCAGCGATGACACTGCTCCTTTATGAACTTCCATATAATCTTGTGCCTATTTCTTACAGCCTTAATTATCTCATGTACTACAATATATGGCAGTTTTGTTTTTGCACACCCCTGAACTTTAAGTTCTTTTAGAGTAGAGATTCTGTCATAATTATAATCGTGCATTTAATGTAACTACTGGTTCACAAGGAGCATACAATAAACATTCATTGAAGAGAACTGAACAATAAAGTGATCAAGAAATTGTAAGTAACCTTATTAATATAGCAAAATATTGATAACTCAGTGAATAAAGGAATATTTATTAAAAACTCATTTGGTGATATAAGTATATATCACCAAAGGAAATACTTACTGTGGTCTTTTGAGGTAAGTACTGTTAACTTCAATTTAGGAGTTATATCCTTGAGATTCAAAGGGTTTGTATGCCCAGATCATATTATCAGAGTTAGGAATCAAATTATAATTTTTAGCATCAAATTAAAATCTCATATTATGAAGAATAGTGTTATGCATTAAAGTCAAATTATTGGAAGATTTGGCAATTTCTCTTCCATTCTGGATCACAAAATTTTGATCTAAAATCCAAAAATAGCCTCTGATGGGTCTATAAATATTCCATGAGTCCATGTACAATTATGTGTATGTGCAGTTTTCTGCCAATACTGCTAGTATGCATAGCATTTATCAGTCACAAGCATAAATCATGAATTGAAAAAGAATTTTAAGCCACATTTTAGATGAAAGTTTTTTCATTACTCAAGATTTTTTAATATAATTGTATATCCTAATTTTACCACTTCTTTTAATTTTTTTTTAAGATAGGGTCTTGCTATGTATTTCAGGTTAGCTTTGGACTCCCTGTGTAGCCCAGGGTGGCCTCACATCTGCAGTGATCCTCCTGCCTCAGCCCCATGAGTTCTGTGATTACCGGCATGCACCACCATGCCCAGTATTTACCAATCTCTATTCATCATTAAATTATGTACAAAATCAGTATGCAATGCTAAGAACGTATAAGACAATTTTACATTTTGTAAGTACAGTAAAGCATTCATTTGATACCAATTCTTGTGATATTTTTTCATAAATGTTACTTGGTTTCTAGGCAAATAGTAACTTTCAGTGAAATTATTGTTCCAATGAAGTAAGCCATTAATATCTAAGAATAATTTACTTATAAAAAGAAATATACAAATTATATGTCATACTATTTAACTAAGACATATCCCTTAGAAATTTGGTAGGAGAGTAAGGGGATGAAAAAAGAATTAAAATGTATTTTGTACATGTATCAACTCCTCAGAAGAAATGTAATCATTATGTACTGCAAACATGTACTAATAAAAAATACAAAATTTAAAGAGCAAGAATTTTTTTGATAATTCTTTGCTAGTTAGTGGTTTTATGTGGCAAGTGGTAAACAGTATTGTCATCTATTTCACAAAATAATGGGAGAGACAGAAAAGCCTGAAAAGCCATTTCAAATACAGAAACACTCCAAATTTTCATCCTTGTAAATAATCAGATATGAATATCGAAAACTGTATAAGTACATGGTTATAGAATCTAAGAAAAATGTCTGCTTTTTTTCAGTTAAAATCCCTTGTGTGCATTTATTCAGCTGTCATCTGTCTGTGGAAGGGTCTTTACCCATCTCTTCTCTTCCTTATGTGTGAGAAGTCACCAATGACACTTTTATTGGTTGGTAACTCTTTTTTTCTCTTAAATATCTCCCGTCTTTGGGTTGGCTGTTGTGATAAGTTGTATGTATTAGGGCAACACCCATTTCTAATGCCTTACTAACTTGTTTTCATGTTATACCTGCTGAAGAGTTTAAAAACTAAACTTCTCAGACTCCCTTGCAGATTAGGGACTGGAAACTCATCCATTTCTCCCACCAAAAAGGAAACTACATGGAAGCCACAAAAGCGTAAGGATCCTGAGGTGTTTCTGAGTCTGGTGAATATAGTGATGACATCATTTGGCTTTCCGGGGGTCTCTGTTGTAGAGATATTTGGTCTACAGTTTGCAAAATTCAAAGAATTGCATGATGGGAGATGAAGGCACTATTTCTTGACATGCCTAGCTCAGACAGGAACATGAAACTACACCCAAATGTAAATTAATACAGAACTGCTTTTATTAGGACATCTCTCTATGAAAACATTTTCATTGAACTGAGTATTGTGCCTAACGACACAGTTGAATCCCAAGATAGTTAGAGCACTTTTCCTCATCCCAGACCAATAATACTGTGCAGACTGGAAACTGGTCCACAGTCCACTCCTTGAATAATTCTACCATAGAATAATCCCACAGTGTGTTGGCTAGTTTTCCTCTTTGTATTTGTCTTGTATTGTTTCCGCATGTGTATTGTCTAAAGCTTATCTTTTAATTCTTTTAAAGATTCTGCAAACTATATAATACATTTTAATGATGTCCCTTTTAATATTTTAGCTGTAATGAAGTCTAGTTTCTGTAAATAAGATAGTCTTTACATAGAAACTTGTCCCTGATATTACCCTATAGCTGTGCAAACAATCATATTTTAACTGATACTATTATTTTCAATACAGGTTTCAGCCTGCACTCTACATATCATCTTAGGCCTCAACTTGCTTTTGAACAAATCCTACATTTCCTCTTATGACTACCTCAACTTAATACTTCTTTTGTTCATGCTAATAATCCTTTGAAGAATATTGAGTTCTCAAATTCCCAACATGAGTCTTTACTTTCAGCCAATCCTGTCTTGCCTGACTTTATATATTTTTCCTAAAGCCTTACAGAGGCAATTGTTTTAGAATACTATACTAAAGTAAGCATGGTTGTATACTGTGTGTTAAGAATTACATAACACTACTCATATCTGAAGAATTCATAATGTGTGTCTAAAAGAGCACAAAATGATGAACCCTCAAAGCAAGCTAGGAAAGCATAAAAGCACAGATGAAGTCAGCCACACCTTAATGAGTTCACCAAAGAAACAATTAGGATTTCACTAAGCCACTATCCCAAGGAAACTCCCTCAACAGTCTTTTCTTTTCCTTTCAGTGAGCACTGAAAGCACACTATTCCCTAGGGCTTTGTCCAACTTACAAAATTTTAGATTCTGAGTTTTTCAATCACTTTCAACCTGACTTTTTCTAAGTAGCTATAAAATGTATCTGAAGTTTGTAGCAGTGGAGGCACTCTCCATGGGAGATTTCATCTCTCTAATGGAATTCCACTGAACTTCATAGAGGACTTAACGAGAGAACTCTACTTGCTCATTATTTTACCAGACACTTATGAGTAAATATAAAGTACTGAAAAGCATTGGTCAACATAAATTAGGCTCATAATCTGTTGTAAAACAGCAAATTGAGAGCATTCCAGAAATTTTGAAGATAATATAAGAGGACAATTATGAGTGATAAGAATTCTAAATATCATACAAGGTACTAAGTTAGTCATGACCTTTATATAAAAATGAAGCTGAAGAAGATTCCCCTGCTCCCTCAAAGGTGACTATAAAGATCTGTAGAATTTAAGGTACATTTCAATTTCAAATAAGACCTAGCATTGTTGGAAAATAAAATAAATTAGATTTGAGTGAAACAAAACATTACTACCCTTTCCTATTTCTCTTCTACTCATCAAAATTATCTAGTCTTAACACTAAGGCACATTTCCTTTAACTCTTTCTTATTCTGAAAATACAGCACTGTGAAGTATTCCATGTACTGCCCTTCATTTCTTGGCCTTTTTGAAGTTATAAGTTTGACTAATTATGTCTGTGAAATCTGAGTAGAAATTGTTATGTGTCCATTTTAAGCAATAATAGCATCTCAAAGCTCTGTATAATTCCTCAGTTCCTCCTTCTCTCCTGTTTGGGAGAAAGCACCTGAACCCTGCTGATTAGCCAAGCAGATGATTGAAGCCAATAAAAACGCTGGGTCACCAAGGGGAGAACCGGGGCATGGCTGGAGATGGAGATGGATCACAGGTGCTGGGCTGGAGCAAGTCCATCCCGAGAACAAAGAGCGCCCAAGGTTAGTTGAACAAGCTGCTCCAGCTCCAAGAAAGCATGGCGTCCCAAGTTACTATGCAAGCAGTGGCTAGGCAGAGGTGTGTACTCCTGACATCAACCTATGAATTTATAAATAAACACGCTGTGATGATTGAACAGTTCCTTTCCTCCCATCCAGAGAGAGGGCTCCACCCAAGCTCAGATTTCTGTATTCTGACTCTTTATTCCTCCATCTTCCCACCATGCTTAACACCCCAACCCTCTGAACTTCGAGAGCTGGTCTGGATTGGGCAGAGAACTGCCCACTGGCCTCATCCAGACTTCACAGGACTGGGGCCTAGATTCTCGCAGCCTTAAGTCACTGGGACATAAAGATTGCACATTACAGGAGAGGAACCTTCCCTACCCTAATATGTCAAGGCAGATAACATACATGTTATACAAACCAAGATGAAATATATTGTTTTTTACTTTTTAAAAAGTAGAATGATTGTATAAATGCTAATTTACAACTTGTTTTCACATATAGCAGTATCTTTCGGTTTTCCCAAGGAAAATTTTAATATATTTAATATTAACAAACCGTGTAATGAACAGCTGATACTCAAGCAATGTATTTACTTTCATAATGAGTAAATTCTTAAAATAACCTTATAAAATTCATTTCATCATATGATGGCCTGTATATACTTTCCATAATGAATATTATTAAATGCCATACCTCACATTAATATATATTAATTAATATATTAATTAATAATTGTATAAGTAATTATATATAATCAATATATTAACAAACATATATTAAACATTGTACCTCTCATTAAAATGCAAATTTATTTTAAAGATTTGTTTTCCTCACTTAAGATCACTATCAAAATATAATTCTTCCTATCAAATGTATTTTATGCAAAAAAGTAGGAGCCTCCAAAAAATATACTTTGTCTTTTTATGCTGGAGGTACTCTGAGTGACATCTATCATCTGACCATGCAGTATATAGAAGCAACCCAGAATAGCAGGGGGAAAATAAGAAATGCCAAAAAATTGAAGCCTACACACAAGAAGAAAACTTCAAATTAAAAAATTTTAAAACGTTAATCACTGTATCAGGATTTAATTCTCATTTATTCATATTTTGGAAAATATTTTCACCAGAAGAATGTTGATTTCTATCCCTTAATGTTATGAGAATTGAAAGACGGTTAAAATAAATGTGTGTGGAGCATTCTTAGCTCTGGGAGAGTGCTTGGTAGGTCTCTGCCCAAGTAACTGTTAGCCTTAAGGTGAATGGGGGTAGGCCAGTAACTTGTTTGTTTTTCCACCCAGGCAACTTTCAAAAACCAAAAGTAAGGATCAAAATTCACAGTCACCCGATCAACCAGTTCTGTAAAATGACCACATTTATTCCTGACATTCAAGTTACTTCAACAAACATCCCTTTAATTGCCAGTGAATTGACCTTACGAAACAGACAGTTTAAGGATTATCCCATGTATTGTTCAATCGGCTCTGCACTGTGAAGCCACCCAGATTTTTAAAAGAAGCAGGATGTTACAGTGTCATTTTCATATCCTGTTTTTAGGATGATCAAACATTTCACAAAGCCAGCTTACAGAATTCTCTTTCTTTGGTGCATTATATCCCAAGAATGATTACTTTATTCCGGGCAATGCTATTTTTTATCTCTTGTCTTTTCCATAACTGAAGAATGGACTGCAGGCCTGCCAACACAAAACATTGTACTTTCTCTAAACTCAGACAAAAAAATTTTGAGCCAGCTCTGCCAACTTTGTACATTTACTAAAAACTTACTGAATAGAGAAGTCTTATTCAAAGAGACAAAGAAGAAAAAAGGCACAGAGAAACAAACTTTACAGGTTGGGGAAGGAAGATTGAGGGAATATCTAAGTGGAAACCAGCCATAATTTATTTAAAACTGAGGGAGCCTTTCACTGACCTCACCTGAGGAAATTCACATATCCCAGTAGGACCAGTTAATTAAGTGAACTGACAGCAGTTTTAGTCTATTTCCCAATAAAAACTAAGACCTCTTTGTTAGCAGAAAACCATACGTTCTCCATTATTTTATAAATATCTCAAAATTACAAATTCAACCAAGTTAAATTTACAAAGGGTACTATGCACAATCACATTACATTGAACTTTATTTGATATGCCCCCCAAATAATGTCATTTTTAAAATAATGCAACTACTTTCCATATGTCCTTATAAGAAGTGACAGTTAATTTTAAGCAGAAGTGACACAACCACCACTATTCAAATTATGGCTCATATTCCAGTAACACTGGCCTTACGGTAGAGCTTGTTAGAAGTGCAGAATCTCAGACTTTGTCACCACACCTAATGAATCAGAATTTATACTGTAACAAAATCACCAAGTAATTTACAAATCACCTTAAGGCTTGAAAAACACTGGAGCAGAGGACGTTTTATTTATTTTTCCATAGCTGATTGGCTTTTGTGTGCACTGGATCGATGGCTGAGGTTCTCAGAGAAAACAGCTCTAAAGGACAGTGATTAACTCACTCCAGACCTTCACAGTTACTATAGGTTAGACACTCTTCTAGCTTTTGCTGCAAACAAAAACAATTTCTTTTGGTAAACTATAAGGTTTAATCCTAATGTCTTCAAGCAATACAAAGCCTATGACTTCTACAAAAAGTTTTGATGCTTTATTCTTGTTAGTTCTTTGGTGAAACAACATAGTTTATACAAATAATTGGGCCTTGCTTCCCATAATTAATTATTGGTCCTTTATGCATCATATTACATTTTTTCTCTTTATCTGGCCACAATGGGTAAGATCGTAGTATTAACTAAGTAGTGATGAATATAATGGAATTTTACTTATAGTAGTAGTATTCTCTAACTAGCTGCTTCCAGATTCATTCCTGGTAAATAAATATTAAAAAATTTAATAAGTCACGCAGAACTAATTTAAAAATTGCAAAATTATGCTTTGTAAAGAAGATGATTAGTTCTATGACAAAACTATACAGTTATGTAAACTATAATTTAACTTATTCATCACCTTTAAACATTGATCTCACGTTTCTAAAAGAGATTTTACACGATGTTTTGCACAGTTAAAACTTCAAGGTATACTGGACTAAGTACATGATAGCAGTCCTTTACCCACGGCACATACATTTGTGTGTATAAAATTGTTAACAATTAAATTAGTAGCTAAGCTTTTAGTGATGAGCTATTCATTTATAACTCTCTGTATCTAACTTTAGAAAGAGTAATGATGCATGTCCTGGAAAACAAATTGTTCTATTTATACTTACATGCATACACACATATACATGTAACATACATGTGTGTAAATATATATATATATAAACCACACATGTATATATACATACAGAATTCTGATTAAAGTACCTTAGTGATTATGTTGGTAATTAAAGAAAGAATTAGCTATTTATGAATTATGAATCCTAGAAATTAAAATGTTGATATATGACTAAAGCATAGAACAGCATGGAAAGCGTTTGTTTTCCCACAACTTCTAGGAATGCCTGTGGATCTTTACTTCGTTCTTGCTATTGGATTCTTAAGCATCCTACTTTCAGTAACTAGGTCACATTTGCAATTGCAACAAGCAATCATTAAGCATCTACTACAAGCACATGAGGAACAAATAGACGTTAAAATAAATGATATACTTAGTACTCCCCCAACTCTGTCATTAACATATGCAAAAACTGAGATGAGTAAGAAGAAGAAGATTGTGGCTGAAATCAGTAGTAGTGTATTTGGGAATCAGTTTCAGTGGTGAGAATAAAAAGTTCCGTCAATTTCAGAGAAGACTGATTGTTTTCTACAACCATCATAATACTTACCCACTAACTAAACTTCTGAAGAGGTCAGCAACCTGACTGAGCTTCTGAACACTGTACTTACCAATTCCAGAATTCCACGTTTCCCTCAAACCCCACAGGAGATATGCTCTCAGGCAGACTGTGCCTGCCCCACTTCTCTCTTTCATCATAAATTCAGGCTGGCGCTTTTTATTTTAGATATTGTGTGATGGCCTCATAGTATTTTGACAGTGGACCACATGTTGAATGAGAAGATAAGACGTCTCAGTGTCTTCCAGCGACAGAATTCCTGCTTTCTACTGAATGATAGACTTCTTCCCGGAGCAAGTGATGCAGCACGTTTAGTATATCCTGGGGGCTTGTCAGAAATGCAAATTCATGAGCCTGTCCCAGCTTCGCTGGACTAGCTATTTCTTTAACAAGCTCTGCACATCTCCTTTGATAGGAGCCACAAAGCCTGCATAGCAGTGAGCCAAAGCTCAGATCCTGGAAAAGCAACTCCTAAATATTTCACCTTGCCTAATTGAGTTAATTTCTCTGTTTTTGCTTCCTGTACAACGTAGGGAGAATGTAGCATTTAGCATCCAGGGTTATTAAGATGAAATGACATAATGGTTTTAGGTATTTAACCTGAAAAAACATAAGTGCTGCATACTTTCTAGTTGTATTTTTATATTGATTATCATAATTTTTAAAACCATGCATGTGAAACTTCATAAATGCACTGATCGCATATACAAGTATATGCAAATTATTTGCAAGAAAGAGAGATATTTTGTGTAGGTAATCGATCTGATTGGTAAACAGCTACAGTTTAGGGAATCACTTAACCAAATGCTAATAGCAATAAGTGAAAATATACTCTTTTGATAGAAGATTACCAGCCATCTTTCGTAATGTAGACTACTGCTTTTCAAATTATTCGTCATGAACAGTAGGTTTATATTTTGTTCTTTTACAAGCATCAAGTAACTCACACAAAAATTAAAACAGAAATTGTGTTAACCCTGTTCAGTGAGATGAGTTCATGGATTTTTCTTTTTGAATATCAAACTGCTCTGTATAGTTCTAAATGCTCACTTTGAATTTTTGCAATAATTTCTTCAGAGGTTAGGAATAAACAGCTCCTGGATCACAATCTGGGTAGCACTGACTAGACAATGAAGATAGCTGACCTCAGAGAACAGTGTTATCTGCCCCTTCCTGTATTGTCCACTAAGGCAGTAATATGGACACACATGTGTAATATGTATGCATAGTAAACTCTAACTAAAATTATGTAAAAATTTATAATTGTTGAAAAAATAACATATTACTGTCCATATAATGGATATTTTATATCAAAGTGAAATTTTAAAGAGATTATTGTTATATCTTCAAATACAAGTATAAAATTTCTAGAATAGTATGGAGTACTAGCTTGAGGAAATTAAATGAGATATTTGCTCAGGACACATGTAATGGAAAGAGACAAGCAAACTACATGGTAGTGATTATTTCATGGCTGTGATATTTTTACTAAATTAAAGGCAGTTTATCACATTTTAGTTTTTTAATCTAACCATGAGTTAAAATTTTTGAAGTATTCAGTTTTTTCTAATTTGTCACTTACATATATCTTGAACACTTGAATGTAGGAAAGGTAGAAACACTTTTAAAGGAGATTATATTCAATACATCAATGATAAAAGGTAGTAATTATAATTTAGTACTCTAAATAATAATCTACAATTTACAATATGAATTTAATCAACATTTTGATACCATGTTATATAATTAATGCTATTAAAATAAAAGTTATAATTAATTATTAGCATGTATAATATGAAATGACCAAATGTCTCTGGACATCTGTTGAGGCCGGATGTTATGGCAAAAGTGAGCCTGTTTACCTGCTTTAGTAAGGGTGACAACAGAAGTGAAATGACCAACTTCAGTGCTCAGGGCACCTGCCACAGCAGTACAGATGCTCACGGACTTTGAACAGCTGCTGAGAGGGTAGGCGGGCCTTTGCAGGCACTGCTCCTCCTGGTAAGTCCATTGCTGATTATTCACCACTTTCTGACACACTGAGGCAGTGCCAACAACAGTAAAACTTAAATTTCTGCATTTATTCATTGTTATGTAAAAAACAGGGTGGTTTTTGGTTGCCATTTTCAATATAGTCTTTTATTTCAAACTATTCTGAAAAATTATGCTGAGCATTAGTAAAGGAGGCCAATTGAAACATTACACCTTTGTTTTAAAGAAAATAATAAAAAAGAATAATAGCAAAATAGACAAAAACAAAACAAAGCAAAAACAATAAAAATGATACAGGGTTTCAGAACAAAATGATAGGAATTAACAGTGGTTGTTACATGACATCTTGTTATCTTCAGTGAAGTTGGTCAGATTACCAGATGTAAGAATGCAAGATTGATCAAACCATTAAAGAGAATAAAAAATGAAAACAAAACAAAACAAAAAAACATTAGAAATGATACAGAGTTCCACTAGACGAGATGGTAGGAATTCACTAGTGGTTGTTATATTGCATATTGTTGTCTTCCTCTTTGGTTTTAGAAATTATCTAAAGATGGATTATAGAATTCTGGTATCACAATACAACGTCATTGTATAAACTTTTGATCTGAAGAAATTCACTGAACTTATTTTATACTACATACTTAAAAATTAAATCACAGAGGCTGGGGTGCAGCTTAGTAGTAGAGCACTTTCCTAGTACACATGGGGCTCCCAGTTCAATCACGAACACTATAAATAAATAAATTTATTAATTTAATTAAATCAATTCTACCACTGAACAATATTCTGTATATTCATTGAAACTGCTATGGCCAAATTAATTCTTAAAACAGACTATGTGGAGATGACTTATTTTCTTACAACTGAACGCATTTCATTTTCTAGTTTTCATTTCTGCTGATTTTGAGAAATGTGAGCTTGCTAATGCATAAACAGAGCTGCATCTGGTTTTCCACTCTGTCTCCAGTCATTTTAAATTTGCTTGCATTCAGGTTCTTCTCTTCCCTTGTTCACTGAGGTGATCTAATTTGCCTGGACTTCTCTTTTGTCCTGGCACCAGAAGATGGGGTCTTTCCTGAGAGGCACACTTCATCTTGAGCGTAGATGGCTGGGCTGAATGAATTAGGATTACTTAGGTGGCTTTGTCAGCCCAAAGCCAAGACACGAAAATAATGAAATTTTATTTGCTCCTGCTGCATAATCAAAGTGGGTCTATGGATGGCTTTGTGGCAGGTTTCCTTTCACTGGTCTTGTCCTTCATTATCTTTTGATGGTGACATTTAAACCCATTTTCACAACTACCATAACCAGGGAAGTGAGAGATAAAAATGTGTACACTAGCAATAAGTGTTTCTCCACAAGTAATACATTCCAAGTGTTATAGTTCACTGTCCAAACAAAGTTAATGTCACATCTAACTTCAAAGGAAAAAGAAAGTGCAATCTTTCCTAGTGGCCCAAGGGCAGAGAACCAAATGTCAGGAAACAGTGTGAATTTCTGGCATGAAAATCCTGCCGAACTTTAGGAGTCACCTTGTGTACTTGGCACAGCCTTTGCTGACGCATGCGTGTCCTGCACATTCTCCCTCCTTCACTCTGCCTGACCGTCTAAGGCTGTGGTCCCACTGCCCAGGCGCCCTTGTCTCCGCTGCTGTCACTCAGTCATCATGTTTGACTTTTCTCTGGATCTTGCAGTAACTGGGCTGTGTGCATAAGAGCCAAGCATAGTTTTTGGCCCTAGGCCACCAGATTTCAGCAAAATTTCAATGGACATCAGTGAAATTTCAGTCCTTGTGGCGATCAAGATACAAAGTCTTTCTGTGCTCCTGCTCTGTTCCTCTGTTCCAAGACTCACATCTGTCATCCTTACTCCTTGAAATTTTATGTCTTTTGGGGTAGAAACTGAGGGTCTGATATCACTACACATTGGTCTTCTGCATTATATGTTGTATAATTTAAATTTCACAGTCTCAGTCCTCCAGGATTTACAGTTTCATATATTGCACTAAAGTTTTAGAGGGAATAAGAAACAAAGAAGAAAATAAAATTTACACTTTTAACCACCGGATTGCTACAGGGAAAAGAATAAGAACACACTGGTTTCATCTCTATGTATCTACATTATGGTTCAACAAAACATTTTTAAAATTCCAGAAGACATTCAGTGATTTATGTTTCATAAGTTCTGTTGCCTGCTCCAAAGGATAGCACCTATGGAAGATTCTCCTCATTGCCCAAGTAAGGAAGGGAAAGTATTTCATCATGGATATTGGGGAAATGGAGGAAAGTGAAGACCCTGGACAACCTCTTAACGTCTCAAAATTAAATAGATAAATAGGTAGACCTTTAGATAGAAATCAGAATGGAATTCAAATTTAGTACCCCTAAATACTAAAACAAAAAGATTGTAATTCCCTGGGTAGCAGCAAAACTTATAGTTCTACCAATATTTCAAAGTCTATAAGAGTTTGTGGAATAATCACACTGTACAGGATGACCTCAAGAACACAGTACCAGGCTATTCCAGAAATCAGAGGTCTATTTCACTTATTCATTGTTATGAACAGTCTTCATACTTGTACCCTCTGAATCCCTGAAGTCTTTTAAGTTGAGATGGATTCGTCCATTGATTTGTGTCTGAAGTCAGAAATCACTCTTAAAGCATCACCCAATAAATACACAATGTCATAATTTGGTGTTAAAATACATAGTAATTTCATGAAGAGTGATATATGCGTCTTATATTTTCCTCTATTTTGGCTGGATTCATAGAGTATCTACACATACTGAAATTAGTTTAGACTTTCTACTCTAATTCCATTTCCTTGGTGACTTCAATCTCTTTCCCCTCTCTCATAGTCTAACTATATTAATCTACTTTTAGTTGTTCCAGGGCCGGGGATATAGCTCAGGGGCACAAGCACCTGACTGGTGAGTACAAGACCCTGAGTTTATTACCCGATACCCCTCAACCCCCAAAAATTCAAAACTTAAAAAAAAAATCTGTACTTTTAGTTGTTCCAATACTTATTCTTTTCTTTATCCCGTAATCCTTAAATTTTATTCCACTTGTCTAATTCTCAAAACTTTTAAAACATATTTCTCTTTTTCTTCCTTTCTCCTTTCCTGCTTTCCCAAGGAGTTCATGGGAACATTTCCAATTTTTCTTTGCTCCCTCATACCCACCTGACTCCTAGGGTTACTGGAATAATTTAGTGACTACTAGAATTGGTTTTGCATTAAGTATTTTAGGATTCAGGTGTCCTCCTATCCTCATTTATTAAATCCATATATATTAGACCTCATTGCTCATCACTATTTCCTCTTCCTAGGTACAGATATACATTTTTTATTTAAGGTATCAACCTGAAATCTTTTATATTAACAAGAAAAAAACTGCCTGAGTGTAAAATCTTTTACTTGCTATTTTCTCTCAAAAATATTAAAAGTTCTTCTATTTTCTATTAGCTTTTAATGTCCAATAATAAAGCATATGCCAATGTGAGTATTTTCCCTTTTCTGTTTAACTTATTTTTACAAATGGGAAGCATACAGTTTTTCTCTTAGTCTTAGAGTTCACACATTTTGTAGGATGCACTTGCTCGTGTCTGTCTTCTAATTAAATCAGTCAGGATCTTAGTCAACTCTTTCTATTTCTGGACTCAAATATTTTCTGAGTTCGGGAAAACGTCCATAGTTGTTAAGTAATTCTCCCCACCATGTGCTTGTGTGTGTGCATGTGTGAGTGTGTGTGTGTGTGTGTGTGTGTGTGTGTGTGGACACTAATTTTTCCTCCTTCTAGTCACCTTTGGGCTGTTCTTTTTTTAGATATATTCTAACAGTTTTTTTCCCTAATGCACTCTCTTTACCTCACTTATCCATGCTTTGACATATTTCTTGTGCTGAAAGCCCCTAGTCATAAAAGCGAGTCTCCGCAGTAATCATTCTTCCCTTCAAAGCATCTACTTGATTTGTAATTTCCAGAACAAGGAATTTGGTATGTGTTGAGGGGTGCTGCATTCAAATATATTCTAATGTATTCTTCCTTCCTTCTTTCTTCTAAAAAAGGTCCTTCAGTTCATTCTTTCATCTATCACTGGGCATTTATCCTAAACTGTAACCTGACCTTTCTTTTTCGGGCTGCTGTCCTTTAAATGGGCAGTTCATTTATCAAGCTCCAATCCAGCTGGAACTTTTTCAGGGCAGGGCTTCTTTAGCTGATGGAAGTCACAGTATTATCTCCATTCTCTGTCTTTTTGGGCATCTCTCCCTGAAACAGTCAAGGAAGCCGCCCAGATTTTCTGTTTTCCCTGCATTCTCACAGCCTCAGAAACAGGGAGGGAAGCCAAACTCTAGTCCTAGCTTGGTCGTTAGTGAGTCAGTTGACAAGGGTCACTCAACTTTCATGTATTTCTTCTGTGAAAGATTGCACATGTTCCAAAATACAACTAGGGTACTAGAGTTCATATGAGCATGACCTAGGAGAGCACAGTGCGGCAGAAGAGAATGATGAAAACAGCTTGCTGCCTAGTTAACAGGAAACGCATCTCTCTCCTGGTGCCCAAACTATTTCTTTCAGAGGATCACACTCTCCTGTGCTCAGTGTGGAAGATTCTCCCTCAGCCACTCATGGCTAATCTTGATTGTCAACTTAATGGGATTGAGAGACATCTAGAAAAGTAGCAAAATACATTTCTGGGTGTTTCTGTGAGGGTGTTTGCAGATATGGTGGACACAAGCGTCAGTCTACTGGGGGACGGCACGCCATCTGAAAGCAGTGGCACCATCCAAAGGCAGGCGTGCTGGATGAAAGAAAAAGCAAAAGAAGGAAGAAGCCAGCCACCACATACAAGCTCCATTTTTCTTGAGTAGATGCATCTAGTCAATACATAGCCTGTTGATTCAGTTGCTCTAGAGAACGTTTACTAAAGCCTCCTAACACCCTGTCTGAGCCATGAGTAAATTGATGATATCAATTCTCTTGCAGTATCTGGTTGAAACATATAGATATAACTCCACTCCCAGGGTAGGTAAACCAGTGACTTCTAGGAAATATTTCTTCAGAGCCGGGGATATAGCTCAGTGGCACAAGCACCTGCCTGGCAAGTGCAAGGTCCTGAGTTCAATTTCCAGTACCAAAAAAAAAAAAAAAAAAACTTCTTCGTTGATAAAAATATAAATGGTGGAAAATATACTTCTTGTTTCTTAGATATCATTCTATCTTCTGCAGCTGCTTCCTGAGTTAATCAATGTAGGTTCCACTCCTTTTTTGTGCGAGTTATCCAATACCTAGTTATATAGACATTTTATATTTTCTGATACTTATGGCTAAAACCAACCTGATACATGGTACAAAAAAAGAACATAGACTTTGTTATCAAATCCAAATACGAATGATAACTCTCAATTTACTTGACCATATGAAATCTTGTGTTTACCAATGGTTTACCTGCTTTACCTGCTTTTGGGGTCACAGTTAATATTACATTCAATGGTTGACCATTGCCCCTATATAGATAGATAGATAGATAGATAGATAGATAGATAGATAGATAGATTTGGTAATAATTTATGGTTTTCCAAGGAAGCAGGGGGACCAAGTATTCACCCAAACATTGGTTGATATATGACACAGATGCTATTACACATATATTATGAGGCTATAAGAAAGCTTACTACATACACAATAATTGTGTAGGAAGGACAGTGTGGGGTGGCCCCCAAGCAAGTTTTAACATACTTTGAGCGAGCAAGGAGTGGCCACTGGTAGAAAGATTAATCATGTTTAGTGGGTAGGTTCAGGGAGAGGGTTCCTACATACAAGTAAAACCCAGTGACTTGAATTCCCCATCGGCACAAGCAGAAAGTATGAGGGCCTTTTTATCAGTTTTCCCAGAAGTGGGGCAAGAGCGAAGAGGCAGAAGTCAGTCGTAAAAGCTCTCAGCAGCCACACATACAAACGGAGTCAGACTTCATTGCAGGTGCTTACTTAGTGTCTCCTTAATGTCTGCTTTCCCCCGTTTGTCATTTTCAATGATGTAATATCAAACAACAGTTATTCGTTTGTGGTACAGGAAATGTGTTCTGGACGGGAAAAAATAATCCATATTCTCATTATTTAACATGCCTTTACAAGCATATAAAGCATATGAGCTCATTTTATATGCCTTTGTCTATGGACACAAGACTCCTATCTGATCTCACTTTAGAATGAGAGCTAACGTGTAGATCACCAACGAGACGATAGAGACATGATTAAGTGCAAAAATGAGCATGGGAATGATTTGTTAGTCTCATGCAGCTTCTATGTTTAACTTCCATTCTTCAAAAAAGTTTGTTAAAAGCTACAAGAAAACTGTCTTTTTCATGATATTCTTTCCTTAGAGATCTGTTTAGGCGTCTTCTAACAGTAAACTGGAAACCTCGTGAACTGTAATCCAAAGCAAGAGTTTGTTAGGAACATTGTGATCTCCTCCTCCTGTTTATCAGTCCGATTGGTGATCTTCTAACCAGCATCTGCGGGCACAGCTCACGGCGCTGTCCATTAGGGACCATAAGCTGTGGCCCGTGCTCTCTCCAAGGCAAAGGAGCCAGCTCTGTTTTGTACATTTCCCTTCCACTTACAGGAAAGATCAAAAAGCAGCGTCTACCAGCATCACACATTAATGGAAAAAGATGAGTAGTCATGAGTATTTGACTTTCAGTTGCCTTTGAGAACACACATCTAAAACATGGAAGTTTTTAGATGGTGGCTGTCAGAAGGTAGTAAATGCGCATCACAACATCCCATCCTCCCCCAAATTGAGTAGGCGTGCTTTCCAAAGACTTTACTATCTACTTTCTTCCCAGTTATCATACACCCACATCGATGCAGTTTTCTACACATCCTCCCTGTTCTCTACTTTAAAGGATTTCATCTTTGCAGTTCACTGTCATAAGCTTTTGGAACAGAAGATCATGTAAAACATTTTCGTTCAACTAGCTACACTCTTGACCTCAGGCAGTCCATCGCTGCCGGTGTCACTCTCCCTCCTGATAATGTCTTCCCTTGGTTACATCAGAAACAGATCTAAACACCTGCTTTAAGGTCACGGACAACACAGAGGGCCTCTGCAAGGATATTTGCAAACCACTCACCAGTCTGTTTCTAATTTTATGAAGGATGAACAAGTATTATTTTTTACTTTCCTGCCCAATCTGTAGTCACTCAATTCATC
This sequence comes from Chinchilla lanigera, assembly GCF_000276665.1. Classification (NCBI taxonomy): domain Eukaryota; kingdom Metazoa; phylum Chordata; class Mammalia; order Rodentia; family Chinchillidae; genus Chinchilla; species Chinchilla lanigera. Next base: position 19,587,609 of record NW_004955411.1, read on the forward strand.
AACAGTTCTATATTTATCTTTGCAATCTGTGGTCCCAACCTTCTTTAGGCTACAATAGTTTACAGGACTTAAACACTGCCTTGGCAATTTGCACTCACTGGCGGTGACAGGAATAGGCAAAGCTCAAGTTTGTGTGAGCCTTTAGGAATCTAAAAGATGCTCCGAACTGTATGACTTCTGTCTCCCTTACACATCACTTTCAAGAGAGAGAATTTGATTTAGGGGGAAAAGCTTAAAAGGAGAAGCTAGGAAATGAAGATTTAGTTTCATATAACCCATTAATTAACTACTTAGCTGTGTTTAAGGTAATTAAAGGTTTTGAGCCCCCATGTCTTTAGTTGTAGAATAAGAATTTCCTTTTGTCCTTTTCTCCTGGCTCCTTAACTTGGTACCTCCCACTAGTAGATGTGGGAGAGATCAGTACAGAGAATGAGGCTCTCCTGAGAAAAGACACAGTGTCGGTACCAGTGCTCCAAACCCTCATGCGAGAAACAACGCTTTGCTTTTGAGGCCTCGCTATTTCGAAATAGGAGAAAAATTAACACAAGGGCTTTCATCTTTGCTCCAGAGTATTCTAATATTTTTCACAGATTTAGAGACACTGGCAAAATTTATAAGAGGTTTGGACTTCCTTCCTCTGAAAAAAATTGAAGAAAATCCTAGAGCCAAAATTCTTTGCTCAACAAGCTTTCATAAAACAGGGTGAAAACCTCACATGAATATACATGCATAAGCCAGGCAAAAAAACTCTTAAGTTTACATAGATTTCTGCTGATTTTTATGTTCTCATTGGTGGGTTGCTTAAATTAAATCATAACATGTAGTCATTTGCTGTTCTTTTATTTCTTTATGATTACTGCGATTCTAAAGAATTAGGCAAAAGCATATAACAAAAATCCTCTCTCTCTGTAATCAGTATCAAAATTCTGCCACAGAAGCTGTGAGTCTAATGATAGGTTTAAAGGTATCAACCTTAATATTTACAGATTTTTGTGATGTAGGAATAACACTATCTTCGCTTTCCAAAATAAATGCTGAAAAAATGCTGAAGAAGGGTCCACGGAGTACACTTTGTTATTTTAAGTACTGTGGCTGCTTTAAATTATGCAGCCAACCAAGAGTCATACCTAAGCATTTCCACAGTGACATGCCGGACTGCCGTGCTCTGGAATCCTTTGACCTAACTGAAAAATCACAATTGATGCTGTTTATTGCCATTTCTGCCAACCACCTCTTACAAACACCTGTCATTCTTGAACGTCACCCCTTGGCATATGTTCCGGGCAGGTATGTGCTAATCCTCAGCTCTGATCATGCCCTCTTAATCGTTCACCAAATATAGATTGCTTGTCCGTCTATGAGACAAGCATTATTCTCAGTACAATGAATATATGTAAAAGAATCCTAAGAAACATTCTTACGCTCAAGAAGCTCAGAATTTGTATGAGCAAACAAAATTTATATATCTGGAAGAATCAGTGAGTGATAGTACAAGATGATAGCCAATTCTAAATCACGCAACTCAAACAGTAAAGGCGTTAAGAATTCGTGAAATTGAAAGAAGGGTTAAGAGCCTTTAACAATCCTTCCACTGATCCAGTTTGATGTAGAGAGTATCTGTCATGCGAGTCATTGTATTATTCAGTGGTCCATACACATCTCTTTCACTGGTTTCTGTCAAATGAAACAGAATATTCAAATTTAAGATTTCCTTAGAGACCAACCTCTTGGCTCTTTCTCTCTCTTCCCCTTTTCTTCTTTCAGTCTTTTTTTCACTGTTGTTTATCCAAAAGACATTTGTCAGAAAGGAGAATAGAAGGAAGGTACACACACACACATACACACAAGATAAATTTTATGTCTAATTGCTATTGGTTCATTGAAAGGAACAGTTAATACTTAATTGTTTGATCAGTCTTATTTACCTATATCTGGTAATCTGAGCAACTACTTTAAAGATAATAATATGTAATATACAACCATTATTAATTTCCTATCACTTTGTTTGGAAATTTTGTATCTATTTATTGTTTTTTGTTGTTTTGTTTTTCCTTTGTTTTGGGAGTTTTGGGGGCGTTTTTCTCTTTAAAATAAAATTTTTAAAAAATTTAAGAAATAAAAGAGATTTGTTTAAGATTTAGACTAGTTCACCTGTCTTTTCTAGATTTTCTAGGGGTCATGAGGGCAACATATATTTAAAAAAATAATTTTAAAAACATATGCTTAATTTTCCTATATCAAGGTTCATTTTTATTTCACTTGCTTAAGACTACGCTAATACCTCTAAGGCAAATTCCATGGTAAGAGCACTTTGGGGCATTTCCACCGTATGGTCCATGCAGGAAACAGTAGCCGGGCAGTGCAGTTTCAATAACCACATGACTGGGAATAGAAAGGCAGTAGAAAGGGTATCAGGGATAAATACTAAAAGCACAACAGTTTAACATAAGATGGGAAGGAAGAGATGGCGATGATTTAGAACAGAAGTGGTATCAGAAATGACCCATTACAAACAACAAACAAAAGAAAAATACGAAGTAGGACTTTGTAGTTCCTATATGATTTATTCATTTTAGCATATTTCTTTTAATTTTACCCTAAAATTCAGCATTATCACCAATCAAAGAGCAGGTTATTCTTCATGTTTTAAAATTTATTTGGTTTTGTATGGTCAGTGAAGGGAATGATATCTGCCAGCACTGTGGTACAGAGACTTTGGTTAAGATGCATGGTCCTAGAAATTAAATGCCTTAATGTCATTTAATTCCAAATCCTTGTATATCAAAGCTGAATAAAGCAGCAGGTATTGTTATTTCTCATTTTAAAGTAATTCTGATTTTCTACCCATACCTACTAAGGCTACTTTTGCCATAAAATAAAGAATGCTTTTGCTTTTCTTTTTAAAACATTGCAAGTATAGAGAAACAAATAGGTTGGCAGTACTTAATTATTATTGTACATTTACAGTAAGTACATGAATTATATTAGCATAGTCCTGGATATCAATAAACCCAGGTATAATTTTATAGTATGAGTAGGTTGACATCTGAGAAATTGGGAACTGATATCTAGAAGCATTTGTTAAATGGGAGAGAAATAAATAAAATATTTTGTTTTAAAGAGAATACATCTACTGATAGTATAGAATAACCAGTACAGTATATCACTTGACTAGTGACAATTTCACCTGAAATTCAGCTTTATATACTTATTGAAATAGTATGGCTCTGGTAATCCATGTTATTAATCATGACATCTTAGACGAAAAATTTTTAGATGTTTTCTAAATTCACACTTAAAGTATAGGTTCTTTAAGAGAATAATTTTTCAGCTATGAGAGACTAAGTCTTTTCAGCACTTTATTTTCAAGTTAAAATACAGACACCTCCATAATATTTCTATGGAAAAACCAAGGATCCATTTGAAAAGCCACCTACGTAAGTATTTTACACTGAAATATACTCAGAGGAAAAAGAATAGCAGAAGTTATAAAGTCAGATATTTTTCTTTTCCATCATTTCTGCCATCAGCTACTGCTCAGGGAGAAAGCCTTTAACTAGGATTAAAAATATCAAATGTTCTAATAGGTGACATTAAGTGTAATGGAATCTTCAGGTTGAATTAATTTTGTGGCTTCCATTATCACTCTGAAGATTACTATTTCGATAACTGGCATCAATAGTCAACACAGGAAGACTTGAATAATTGGTGATCAATCATGACAATTGGGTGACTTCATCCTTTCCAGAATTTAAAACCCTAGAGAGCTTATTGAGAGAAAAAAATAGCTAAACATAGGTTGCCATGAGTTTAATTCACCTGTTTAAAAGGATAGCCTAATCTTCCATTTCAAATTTTCATTATACTATGCTAATAAGCATACGAGAATTTTATAGGTTTGGTACTCAGTCATTTAGGATTGTTTTATATCACTGAAAAGTAATACATTTAACTACTAGTCAAACAACCTCATAAAATTTTCAGAGATAAGATTTCATAAAACTTGGACAGCAGTAAGGGATGAAAAAAATTTCATCTTAATGAAATTCCAAGACAGGCATCATATTTCTGTGTGAAATAGTTTCACATAGAAGTTACTTCACACTGAAGAATCTAAATTAGGATGAGTGCATCTTGGAGCAGAAGCCCGCCATGGAGGGGACTTCAACAAATTCTCTTCTTAAGATCAGCCCTCTATGAAAATAAAAATATTTACACATCTATTTAGTCAGTGACAAGCAGAGAGAAAACCATCTGGCCATTTGAATCAGTGTAAATTGCCCAACCACTCTTGTGAAAAGAGAAAGCTAGTCAAATTAAATGCTTATTTTGTTTTAGAGCTAAACAATTGTCCTAAACTGTAATCATAAAATCCACATTTGCAGTATCAAATAAACAAAAGCAAATCAGGGAAGAAAACTTGTTTTTGTGTAGTAATTGGCAGGAGGATTAGCATTTCAGTAGATCCAATTTCCTAAACCTCCTCATTCCTGATAACTGCTTCAGCCAGCGAGGTGACACACCAAAAGGAATAAATTATCCAAAGCTGGAGATAAGCAGAGGCCATTTGGGGGTTCTGAGTGCAATATAAATAGATGCAAAACAGTAGTAGAACCAGCCCATTGAAAACCTCCCAAGGATTAGCCCTGTGAGCTCTGACTCCTTTACTGTTGTTAGCTGTGATTTATCACGGACAGTAACAGAGACTCAGCCTTATCTGTGATAATTCAGTGGCTTAATGGCAATACCTTTATCTGGAGGTCATAATTAAGCTTGTTTGATCAGGCTGAGAACACGCACCTACACTGTGCTTCAGCCCTAACTATTGCTTTTGGTGTCAAGGGTATAACATAACAAGAACATTGTTGAAAATGGCATTAGTAATTTTGTTCAAGTGCTGTAACAAGTTATTGCTTATCCATAATACAGAATCCCTCAAATGCTAAGAATAACATGCTCCAAGTTTGGAAACTTCTGTATAAGTTGAAAAATACTAGATTAGTTTAAAACCAATACAATTGGTTAGAAACCATTTTGAATATACTGTAGCATTACTTTCAACAACTAAAATCAATGCCTATTAAAAAGAAAATGAGCATTTATTGTATCCCATAATTAAACTACCTTAACAAATGTCACCATCTCTTCAGGAAGAATAGAAGTTATAGGCATTGATTGTAGTAGATAAAATAAATTCTGCTAATCTAGAATTAGTGGATGGACATATTTAATTCTGAGAAATATTTAAACTTTTAATATTTCATGAAATTATATCTTATTACTTTAAAATACTTAACATAATTTGAAGTAGCTACTACATATTCCCCAAAAGAGATCATGTCAGATATAAATTTAATAGTGATAATAGTTAATAGTAAATGATAGACATGTTAAAATATACAGAATTTATCTCTCACCTTTTGAAAAGATATGCTTGTAGTTATTTTATATGCGATATTCTTTTCTTTAAAATGTGTACAAATAAATTGTACTTAGCCTAGGTAGAATTGGTTGCTAATTCTCAATTAATGTATTTTAAATATAGAATGTCTTTTAACATTAGACTTCAGGATTATTTCACATTTGATTTGTCTATAAAATTAAATATTATTGAGCTTTTTCACATGAAACAAAATTCATTTGATAGATACCTGTTCCTAATTGTCTTTACACAAAATACAGAATTTCTAAAGCTTTCTTTCCTACTTTCATTAAATAATTTCAAACAGACCAACTACATCCACAGGTAAGGCTAAATGCTCTGGGTTCAAAGCACAGTTCTGTCACATACTATGTGACCATGGGCAAATTAGTTAGTCTTACAAAAATTTCTTGTATGTAAAAGGAAAAGTAGTAGTAACACCTCTTAGAAGTATTGTAAGGCTTCAGTTTGAAAATTCATTTGGGTGCTGTGCTTTGTTTGTTTTTTGTTTTGAGTCAGTCTTCCTATACAGCCAAGATGAACTTGATCATCTGCCTCAGTCTCCCCAGTGCTAGGATCATGAGCATGCCCTGTGGCATCAAGTTTCTTGTGGGTGTTTGGCACAATGCCTACCTCACAATTCACAATGAACATTAACTCTTAGATCACTCCTCCTCCTCTCGTTCTATTCTTCACTTAGCCAAAAACATGAAGATGACTTTATAAAAGAAGATAACAGGAATGTAGGAAAACTAGATGTCAAGATTGACAAAATACATAAACTCAAGACAACATTTAAAAGTAACAAATCAATTCAACTTCATCATCTATTGTATTTGATAATAGCCCAGTTCAAAAGCTTGAGGGGTTTTGTTTAGTTTTGTTTTTAGTGATAAAAAATCTGATTCCTTTTGCCAATAATTTTCTAGAACAAAGCACAGAAAGGAAACTCATATGTACAATATTTCATGCATATGTTATTATATACATATCTATGTGTATCAGTATGTTATCTATTTATTTACTTAATACTAATTAGGAAGAAAATCAATGTTAGCAAAGCAATTGATACATATGCTATAGCCCTAACTCTCCTATATCACACAATGGAATTATTTGCATTACACAAATCTTCATTCTTATCTAACTGGGATTTTGTCACCTTTGTTCTTAGTGAACAACTTAAACATCACAAATATAGTACTGTTTGGATACACATTGCCTAACCTCAGGTTCCTATCCTGCTGCCTCGGATATGCCAAGCCTCTGAAGAACCAAAGAATCACTCAAATGAAGATGTCTGATCTAGGCTGCAGGAGTTGCCATGAATTAAATCCTTGTGTCCCTTCAAAATTCATATGTTCAAACCTAATCCCCAATATAATCCTGTTAAATGGTGAAGCCTATGGGATTAGATCAAAAGACCTCCGCCTTCTTGAATTGGCCTTATAGAAGAAGCCCAAGGGAGTTTGGTAGCTTCTTCAGCCATGTGAAGACACAAAGCAGATGCCATTGGTGACTCTTGGCCCCCTCACTGTATATCTAATAGGCTGGCACCTGGGTCTGGACTTTCCAGACTCTATAGCTATAAAAAATAAATTTCTGTGGTTTGAAAGATAGACATCCAGCAGAATAGTATTTGTTTGGTGTAAGAGTCTTATTGTCCATCTGAGCTCTGAATTAGAGACTGATAAGATATTGTGATGTCAAAATCTCCTCAGTTATTCCTTTCTCATCCCCCACAAGAGAAAAGCTTGAGTCAGTAAAAAGTAGGAGCAGGAGGAAGATGAGGAAGAGGAAGACAGAAGATGATGAAAAGGAAGATTCAGCTTGGACTATAATTAGCTTTCAAGTAGCACATGTGCAAGGGTTCTTTTAAGCACATATATTTAAAGTATCAATTTAATTGTCTGATTTTTTTTCTACAAACCCCACCAATTTTGCTGTCCAGTTTGTCCTTCAGTGTTTTGGGGATGCAGATCTCTCACACAAAGCAACTCTTTCTTGTCCTACTTTCTCTGTTAGACTATTGTTCATTTTTTTCTACTTGTGATGGTTTTTGCAACTCCATTTTATTAGTAGAAGTCTTCCATTTAGATTCACAATCTACTTTTCCACCTAACAGCCCTTTGAATATTTGAAATTGCACAACAAATATCATATATTTCTCTACTTAATGCTAAATCATTTATTTTTGAATGTCCATAGAAATTAAATCAGAATGGTAACATGGGAGCTAGACATTAGTAATTTTTTAAAACTCTCTGAGTGATTCTAATGTACAGAAATGTTTGAAAAGTAGTGATTAACTGCCTTAACGTAAAATAATGTCAGATTTTGTCATTTTGTTAACAGATGAAAAATGGTATATCACTGATATTCCTAAATTAATTTCTGACTAAATATTAATTTTAAGTTAATATATATATAGATCTTATTAAAGATAACATAAAATTAATTTGAAAATATTACATATGCTTATTGTCACTCTACTGTCTTTTAAGATTGACTCTTCTTATAATTTCACTATATTTCTATTTAATTGCTTTCTTTCAATTACTTTTTGAAGAATATTTTATTGCTCTCAATTCTTTGTCTTATCTGTATTACAAAGATTTTGTAACTGTCACTTAGCTTTAGTTTTTTTTTGTTTTAAAGAGGCTTATTTATTTATTTATTTATTTGAGATAAGGTCTTGCTATGTAGTTCAGGCTGGCTTGGACTCACTATATAGCCCAGGCTGGCCTTGACTTGCTGCTACCCTCCTGCCCCAACCTCACACCTGGAAAATGAGAGACTATATCATAAATTCCTGATTTTTTATTGCTTACATTCTTGTGATGTATTTTTAAAATTCTTCCTTATTCCAAATTCTTCCATTTCTTCATGATAATGTTGGCCAATTTATGAACACAGGGCAAATCTCTATTTATTCACCTTTTTTCAATGTATCCTTTCATCAAACTGTTAAATTCATTCCCAAACATTTACTATCCTTATTTCATTACATTATCTTTCATTGTTGCTGAGTCAGGAAGATGGTACAAACTTTGGGCTAGTCTTCTGACTAAATGTTAATTTTAAATTAAAAAGAAATCTTGCTAGTCTTACTAGTTTTGAAATCATTCCTGATTATCCCTTTTCTAGGTATTTATCTCATAATAATCTTAGTGTCATCTTTTCTCTCCCACACAGTTCATCGTAGTATCTTCATCATGCCCTTCCACGATGAATTATTCATCACAAGCAACACTGAGAGTTTGTGTCTTCTTCTAAATATTCAAAATAATATTTCCAAAATTCCTCATGTCTTTGCTTTAGGTTTTGGAGGAACAATGTTTATCAGGTTAAAAATTTCCTATCTAGGTTGGCATTCTTTGAATCTCTGTATAAATAAGTTCTGAAACTTTTAACATGGTTTCTACATATGTAACAATATGTACAGTGTCACCTACTGCTGTGGTAGGAAACACAGAGATATTATTTAAATAGCTTTCCTTTTCTGAAGTAAAATGTATATAATTATGATGAATTGTTTTGTTAATACCTTATGATTTTTGATCAGATGATGTTAAATTTTTCTACAGCTGTATTATTTTTCAAGATGTACATAATTTTGCTTTCTTATGTAGTGTAAGGACCAAAGTAGTACCTAGATAAATGACTGAACATTTTGTCCAGCTGTTTATTAATTTAATTTAGAGTATTTCAAAAGAAATAGAAACTATTCTTGGCTTTTTATTTTTATTTGGTTGTTTGATGTCTTTCACTACTGTGGAATGAACCAAGGGCACGAAAATAGGCAAGATGAGTTACATTGAGCTACATCCCAGTCTTTTTTGAAGTTTCACTTTTTCTTTCCTGCTTTTCTGCCTTCTTGATTTGTTTCAAATTGAGACAGGATCTAGCTCAATTGCCCAGGCTGGGCTCAAAATTGCAATCACTCTGCCTCAGCCTCCTAAGTAGCTGAGTTTACAATGTACTAAGCTATCTTTGACATTTTGATAGTATTTACCTCTAGTAGTTTCTAGGCCTTTAATATCTGAGGATAATGCCTTTTACCACATATAAATTTCTTTACTGGTTATAAACATATTGAAGTTTGTGGTTTCCTCTTGGGCTAATTTGAGCATTTCATCATTTCCCAAAAACTTATTCATGTTTTCAAATTCATTGGCAGGTAATTGTACCCAATTTTTATGATTTTATACATTTATTTTACATAAGGTTGTTTCTTATGTTTGTTCAATATTTGGTCCATTAAGTCTGTTTTATGAGGCGCTTAGCAGATTAAACAGGCTTCATAGGCCATTTCATGGAATTCTTAATGCCTCTTTCATATTGATCCTTTTTGTGAAGCCAGTGATACTTGGCGACGGACAGTGTTCTGTGTTTTCCAGGCCTTGGCCCTTGGCTAACACTTATGCAGGCTATAAAGGAGTATGTTCACTTTAGACACTGGAATTCCTTTGTGTTGGAAGGTAGTTCTCAAGAATCTGACAAGTATACTTTCACAAGATTTCTCAAAATCGTTTAGAGTATCAAACAGAAATTTTACTTGCTATTAATAATAGCATTTACTTGCTAATAATAATGTGGCCAAAATTTCTATTTATCAAGTAATTTATCCTGATATACTGCTGTGTAGATATGACCGACTCCATATTTTCTCCTTCCTCTAATGCCGTGCCTAGCTGAGAGATGATATATGTATGGCTGGTGGAGTAGGGGATCTTGTATCTAGTCTGGGAAAACTTTCACACAGAGAGGGCCTGCACTTAGAGCCTATAAAAAGCACTGGAAATCAAGCAGAGCCACATTATCTTATATTGTTCTATAGTCTCTGGATGAAAATTTCTAACCTAAGAATATAGACAGTTTACCACTTTTGTGTTTTTTCTTAAACAACTTTCTGGTAAATGCCTAAGATATTTCACTGGGATTTTTTTTCTTCTTTCTGATAAAGGTACAAATCTCTTTTAAACTGATAAATCGGTTATCCACGATTGCTAAATGATAATTTATCTTGTGAGCCAGTGAACTCAGACTATGCAGTCATGGTCATCTTCCATTTGGGCATTAGATGTTTGCCTCTGACACAGCACCCTTAAAATACCTGCTAATTTTCAAATATCTTTTCCTTCTGACAGGAGTTTTACTTTTGGAATATAGGCTTTATGCCCAAATTGTACCCATAATTCAAAAAATAATTTCCATTAGAATATCAGACAGTTAGTGCAGGAGAAAGTCTCAGATGGTGTGTCCAGACAATACAGATAATCATAATTCACAGAACTCTGGAAACATTTTCATGGATCATTCAAGATTGTTCTGTTTTTAAAAAACATTCTCAGCCTGAACTATGGGCAGTACATGCCAATGCGTTTTCTGGTTGTGTTTCAAGGTTGCCCATCAGCCAAGGAATGGATAAAAAAGATGTGGGTTTTTTTTATGTGATGGAGTACTACTCAGCCATAAAAAGGATAAATCTGAGGCATTTCAAGGTAAATGGATGCAATCTGAGACCATACTCTTAAGTGAAATAAATCACACTCTCATGTGTAAATATCACATTGTCTCCCTGGTGTAAGAAACCAAAAGACAAAAGTGTACAATAGATATTGTGAAATGGGAAGAAATTGTTCAAAGGGAAAGAATAACTAGGGCTGGGGAGAGGGAAGGAAGGAAGAGGAAAAGGGGAAAAATAAATTTAAACAGGATAAAATGGAAACAAAACGTTGTACATAGGGAGGGGAAGAGGGGCTGAAGGAAGGAGAGGGAATATGGGAAAAATAGAGAAATCAAAATATATCATGAATAGGTGCAAACTCCCTATGATGAATATGATCATTGTAGGTAAATTCTAACAAGTCTCCACTATGACGTATCTTACCACACTGTGTATGACCCGATTGTTTTAAAACATTTTATTTAGTTTCACATTTATACCTATATCTATTTCAATCATTATATTCCCAAATTCATAATTACTCTGGTAATTTAGGGTTATCTCTGTAATGTCAAGGTTGATAACTGGGTGTTAACAGAGATATGCAGTCAAGGAGGATCATTAAAAACACTACACCTTCCAACAGACAACAGTTGTGTTCGTGCACAAGAATGTGAACTCATGAAGCCAAAATTTTTGCCTATTTTTCCTTCAGCTCTATTCTCAGCACCAAGAGCAGCACCTAAAAGATAGTAGACACTCAATGTATTTTTATGTAGTGAATAAAGCATCAGTTTATTTTAATTCCACTTAAATTATGATTTTAAATGAGGTGGTTGAAAACTTAAACTCAGCCATGCTTAACTCTGTTTTGCTACACTCTTTTTGCCAACTCTTTCTCTGTCAAAGGGCTAGAATTTATGCACAGCCAAATCATGGTATTGTTTTCTTCTTTCATGAACTAATACGAGTGAAATTTTTAGATATGCCCACTGTCATAATGGAACTGAAATAAAGTTGAGTAGCAATCAGACTCAAAACTGAACTGACTCTTTTCTCTAATTTTGAGTTCCTGGGAAGCATGTTGCAGACAGAACAAAAATGTTGGAATGCTGAAAATGGAAAAGCCTTGTTCTCTATCCTCTAAACAGAACAGAGAGCCCCTTTCAAAGTAGGGATGGCTACCCAGCAATTTCAAGAGGAATATCACACACCCTTCTTGAAAAATATTCATGTATTTCTTTACAATAGGCAAGATGAAGAAACCTCTTTGGTGAATAACTGCTTCTTGGAAGTTGAACAATGCAGCCCTGACTCAGTGAAAGTCAAAGAAGGTGACTTATGATTTATTTATAAGCTCTTCTTCAGTGAAAAATTTAGAAAGGAAAAAGAACAAAGTACTCTGACACCTCTAATAGAATAAAATATTCACAATTTACAAAATAAGTGCTTTAAATGACCTCTGGCCAAAATGATATACTCTTGAGAAGAAGATATAATTTACCAAGATAGAAGAGTTATGACCTGTCTAGAAGATACAGTTCTTTTAGCAGAGGAGATTACATTTTTGATGCCAGCAGCATCAAAGCTATTGCCCTAAGGAAAGATCAGTTCGTTCTCTGGAGTATGTCTAAATTCAAGTGCAACAATGCATTGGCATCAGAACTGCTATTGTACACCCAGAAGTGTCTGATATTTTATGGGTCAAAAATGGAAAGAGGTGATGACTGAGGAATTACTGGAAACACTGTACTTGAAGGTGGTCTGACTAAAGATTTCCCTGAAATGCTTTCATTTTATTTTTCATCCAAGCTGATTCAGTTAATGTAACAAGAATATCCAATCTGAGATATTTTGGTTTGGTAACTGGGTGAGTGAAAGAAATGTCTTTTGAAGAAGGAGGAACAGGAGGAAGGGGAGGCAGAAGAAGGAAAAGAAGAGAAAAGGAAAAATAACATGAAGGATATGAGGTGGAAGAGAACCTCGTGATCACAGTCAACATCAAGACCCAATGATATTAAGTGTCAAAGGGGAAGATGTGCTCTTACTGTTTTAAGAATCAATGTACACAAATTAATTAAAATCACAATATAAAATAAATTTAATGATCATATTCTTTTGTACTGTTGTTTTACTTAGACATGGTGGCTCACACTTGTTTTTTTTTTTTTTTTTTTTTTTTTCTCCGGTACCGGGAACCGAACTCACGACCTTGCACTTGCCAGGCAGGCGCTTTTGCCGCTGAGCTAAATCCCCAGCCCCCGGTGGCTCACACTTGTAATCCCAGTCCTTAGGTGACTGAGACAGGAGGATCACTGAAAGTTCCAGGCCAACCTTGGTTACATAGTGAGTTCAAGGCCAACCTGAACCATATAGTAACACTTTCCTGTGAAATTATTGCAAAAAGGAAATCATAGTAATTATATTTGTTTCATTGCTTATTGTTTAAATGATAGTAATTGCAAATGGTAAAATTGATTGTTTATATAGGTAAATTAGGCTTTTTTGTTTTAAAGAGAAAAAAGAAAAAAAAACACTTGAAGTGAATTATACAGAATTTCAAAACAGATAATAACAGAATTTCAAAACAAGACAATAAGAGATTAACAATGGTTAATATATTGCATATTGTTGTCTTCAAAGTAGTTGTTCAGATTACCAGATATAGGCACACAAAATTGATCAGACTCTATAAGCACAAACCATTTTTAATGAACTAAAAATATCGGTAGTATATCTATCTTATCTGTCCTTTGTATGTATATATACTTTTCCTTTCCCTTCCTTTCATCCATTGCTATTGCTCCTTCCTTTTGAACAGTGCTTTCTCTTTTACAATATCCATTGTAGATTTTGGATTTTATTTATTTTTTCAGTTTCATACACAAGGGAGGCAATATGATGTTTACACGTGTATATTTGATTTATTTCACTTATGAGGATTGTCTCTCAATCCATTTACCTATCAGAGCCTCAAGTTTATCCTTCTTTATAGCTGAGTAGTACTCCATTATATAAAATACCACATCTTTTTTACCATTCCTCAGTTGATGGGCATTAGCTTGTTTCTAAGATTTAGCTATTACAAATTGTGTGGCTATAAACATGGGTGGACATACATCACTGTGGTATTATGTTATTAATTTTTCTGGAAAAATACCCAAAAGGGAAATAACTTGGTCAAAAGGGGCCTGTATTCTGATTTTATGTACGGTTTTTATCATGAGTGTGTGTTGGACATTATCAAAAGACTTTTTCTGCATCTACTGAGATGATCATGTGATTTTAGTCTTTGACTCTGTTGATACAGTGTATGTGCTTATTGATTTACATATATTGAACCATCCCTGCATTCCTGGGATGAATCCCTCTTGGTCATGGTCTATAATCTTCTTAATGATTGGCTACATTTTGTGTACTGTTATTTTATTGAGGATCTTTGCGCTTATGTTCATTAGGGAGGTTGGCCTGTAGTTCTCTTTTTTGGTTGGGTCTTTCTCTGGTTTTGGTATCAGAGTAATACTTGCCTCCAGGAAGGACTTAGGGAGAGTTGCTTCCCTTTCAATTTCATCGAAGTTTGAGGACTGTGGGTGTTAAATATTCTCCAAATTACTTGTAGAATTCAGCTACGAGTCCATCAGGACCTGGGTTTTTCTTTGTTGGTACATTTTTAATTACATTTTCAATTTCATTGACTGATAATGGGTTCTTCAAAATTTTATATCTTCTTGATTCGGCTTTGATAATTCATGTTTCCAGGAATCTGTCCATTTCTTTTGTGTTTTTTAACCTATGTAAGTAAGATTTTCAAGTTAGATATTGATGATCTTCAGAATTTCTCCAGGATCAGTAGTGATTTCACCCTTTTCATTCTTCAGTGCATGAAGATAAGTTTTTTCTTTCATTTTTTAGAAAGGTTGACTAGGAGTTTATCAATTTTATTTTTTTTTTTTTGGATTCGTTAAATCTTTTTGTTGTTTTCTTGGTCTGAATTGTGTTAATTTCTGCTATGATCCTTATAATTTACTCCCTTGAATGGGTTTTAGGCTTGACTTACTCTTTTTCTAGAAGCTTGAGGTGCAGCATTAGGTTGGTTGTGTTCATTCTGTTTTCCTGATGTGAGAATTCACTGCTATAAATTTGCCTCTTTGGACTGCTTTCCATGCATCCCACAGGTTCCAGTAAGCTGTATTTGCATTTTTGTTTGATTGTCGATATTATTTAGTTACTACTTTAACTTCATCTATGACTCATTCACTGTTCAGGAGGGTGTTATTTATTTTCCGTGTGTTTAATGGAGTTTTTGCAGTTTCTTTTGCTATTAATTTATATTTTTATTGCACGACGGTGAGATAATATGCATGGGATAATCTCAATTTCTTTGCCTTTACTTAAGCATGTTCTCTGGGCTAGTATACTTTCTTTTTTAGAGACCATCTTGTGTGCAGCTTAAGAGAATGTGTATGCTGATGTTGTTGGGTAGAACACTGTAAATATCTATTAAGTCCATTTATTTACAGGTTTAATTCAGTTCTGTTTTTTCTTTAACGATTTTTTTAGTTGATGTATTTCTTTGTAACAATAGGATATTAAGGCCCCCTGTTACAATTGTCTTGCTGCTTATTTGATTTTTCATGTCAACTAATATTTGTCATATATTGTTGGATGCTCCTATTATATATATATATATATATATATGGTTGTTATCTCTTTTTTTGAATTTTTCTCCTGCCAAGTATGTAGTGACCTTCTTTATCTCCTTTGATCATTATTGGTTTGAAGTTCCCATTGTCTGCAAACAGAATATCTTCCCTTTCTCTTTTCTGGGTTCTCGTTGTATGGAGTATTGTTTTCCACCCTTTAACTTTTAGTATATGAAGTTTTTTTGAGTTAAATGTGTTTCTTGTATACAGCATATTGGTGAATCTTGTTTCTTGATCCATTTTGCCAGTCTGTTTCTTTTGTTTGGTGAATTGAGGCTATTTACATTGATGGTAATAACTGATATGTATTGATTTGGCTTTGTCATGTTATTTTCCTGCTATTGGTCCCCTACTTTTCTCCTCTGTTTAATTACTTGCCCTGCTTGGTGGTTTCTTTCTGTTGTTCTTGGAATTGTGGTCTTTTTTAAAAATCTCTTTCTAGAATATTTTTCAGTACTCTTTATAGTGTTGGTTTGGTAGTCATTAATTTCTTCAGTTTTTCCTTGTCATGGTAGTATTATATCTCCATTAATTTTGAAAGATAGTTTTGCAGGGTACATCAATCTGGTTTGGAAGCTTTTCTCTTTCATGACTTGAAATACTTCACTCAAAGCTCTTCTTGACTTGAGGGTTTATGCTGAGAAGTGTGCATGATTCTGATGAGCTTCCCTTTATAGGTGACCTGTTTCTTTTCTCTAATAGCTTTTAAAATTCTGTTCTTGTGCTGAATTCCTGGGATCTTGATTATTATATGCTTGGGTATAGATTTATTTCGTTTGTGGCTAATTTGAGTTCTATATGTCTCACTTAACTTTATGTCAAATTTGTTTCCCATTCTTGGGAAATTTTCTGCTATTACTTCTGCAAATTATTTTTAAGTTATTTGTATTAACTCCTGCTTTTTCATTGACTCCTGTTATTCTTATATTATTTTTTGTGTCTTCTTGCAGCTGTTGAATTATTATTTCTTGGTCACTTTTATTTTGAAGAGATCATTCCACTATTAATCTCTTCTATCAATATTTTCATTTTTATTTTTATTTTTGGTTTTTCTCCAGTACCGGGAACCGAACCCACGACCTTGCGCTTGCCAGTCAGGCGCTTTGCCGCTGAGCTAAATCCCCAGCCCCCTCTTCTATCAATATTTTCTTCAAGGTCTGAAAGTCTGTCTTCAGTTTCATTCAAGCAGTTTTGCCAGCTTTCATTGGAATTTTTAACTGCTTGAATATCTATTTGAATGTATTTCATGCATTCTGTTTCTTTCCTATATTGATCATCCACTGTTTCCATCCTCTTTTGATCATCATCTATTTTTTAATCTGTCTCTACTGTAGATTTGCTGAACAACTCCTTTATAAATGTTGACATTTCTTTTTTACCTGAGAGATTATTTCTGATCTGATTTCCTCTATAACCTCAAGGATTTATTTCTTTACTTCAGTTGCTATCATTTCAGAAATTTCAGGTGAGTGTCTTTTAATTTCTTCTGTCAATATCTCTTGGACTTGTTCTGGATGGACTGGAACTCTGAGAATACATTTGGCTTTTTTGTCTTGTAATTTTGTATTTCAAAAATTTTTTATTTTGTTTTCTGTAATGATCTTTGTGGGTTTTTTAGTAGGTAGTTTTATTACCATTATCAAGGACTCTCTAGGAAAATTCTGTTCCTCAGGGATGTCTTTTGTGTAAGGAAGATTCTTGGTTTGTGTCTGTTATAAGATCCTACCTCTCCAATTAATTAACTGTAGGATGTTGGTATTTGCTTGGCCCAGTTGTTGGTCCTTTGGTGTAGGACTGTGATGAAATTATTATCCCAGATCTTCCCACAATTGTTACAGAAGGGAGAACAACTTATTACAGCAGATATGACATCCTAGCTAATGTAATAAAATTAGCAATAATAATAGCATCAAGCATAATTTAGTAACTGACAAACTGGTAACTATTGATTGTGTACTTTACACCATAGGAACAGAGTCTATAGGTATATAGCAGGATGATTGTGCATGGTTTGCAAAACTACAGAAGTGGATAGAAAAGAAAGAATGAAGTATTTGAGGGATTATCTGAACTTGGTCTCTGGATTTGGGGGTGGTATTAGTTTCCCTGGGTTGGAGTTCTGCTCAGGCATTTAGAAAAGAGAGAAGAAAAAGAAAAAAAGGAAGAAGGAAGGAAGGAAGGAAGGAAGGAAGGAAGGAAGGAAGGAAGGAAAAAAGGAAGGGAGGTGAAAGAAAGAAAGAAGGAAAGAAAGAAAGAAAGAAAGAAAGAAAGAAAGAAAGAAAGAAAGAAAGAAAGAAAGAAAAGAGAGAGAGAAAGAAATGAAAGAAAGAGAAAGAAAGAAAGAAAGAAAGAAAGAAAGAAAGAAAGAAAGAAAGAAAAAAAGAAAGAAAGAAAAGGGAGGATTAAGAAGAAAAAGAAGACAAAAGAAAAACAATTGAGAGAAAAGGGCCAGTTACTGAGTCCTGGATTCTTCCCAAGCTTGTTGCTTGTCTTACAGACCCCTCAGTCATGTGTTGACTCATATTGTTATTGTTACTTACATTGTTCACACCAGTCTCACCTGTCCAACCTATGCACCTTAGTTGGGACCCTGCTGTGTTGCTGGAGTCCCTTGGGATCTCTGGGCCTTCCCAAGAAGTTCACCTCAGTTGGGGTGGTAGCAAGGGGAGGGGCTGCCCTCCTCTACCTCAGCTCACCAGGGTGCTGGATGTGATGGAGGGGTCATGGGAGGGTTCTCTCTCCTCTTGCACACCAAATTAGACTTTTGAATAAAAAAATTAATCCTGAGAATATTATTTAATTATACTTTTTAAAAAAACAATTCTCAGTTTGGAATTGGTCTTAATTTTTTTTCTTCTGGTAGCCAGGTGCTCTGCAAGACCTGCTGGAGGAGAATCTTTTTCTTATGCAATAATTCTGAGTGCTGGCAATATTCTATCTTGCTATTTTTAATCATTATTTTATTCCAGAAAGAAATGCACTTATTTTTGTTTAGAAGACTAGATTTATATTAAAGTAACCAGAGCAAAATATTAATGTCCTTGTCTTGGTTACTTTTCTCTTGTTGCTGGGACAAAATACCTGATGTCCAAAATTAAGGAAGGAAAGGTTTATTTTGCTTACAGTTTGTGGAGGTTTCAGTCCATACTCAGCTGGCTACAAGGCAGAGTGGCACATGGCAGAGGGCTACAGCTCATGGTGGTGGAACACAGCCAAAGCAACAAGCACACAAGGGAGGAATGGCGGGAAGCAGCCTTTTCCTCTCCCTTACATATGCAAACTGTCCATCCCAAGGCAGGTGTAGCTCTCACACCCATAATCAATCAAACTCTAAAAGCCTGCCCCATGACTGCATGAGGCTTTGGGGGGACACCCAGACACAAACCATAACAGTCCTGTTCACTTCTCCCACATTGATATACTATTGATCATCAGATGTGACCACTATCAAATAATACCATGTTCTAGCCCTTATCCCTATGCGTCAGAGGGTGGGAACATAACTGCACACACATACATATCTCCTTGGCCTTCTGCTTCTTAATACTACTGTAAGTATACTGTATTATTCTAAATCATTTTTTCTTAGTTGTCTTGAGATCACTGTATATCCACTTCTATATTACTTGTGGTTGCATATAATTCCATTACACTGATGTACTGTAATTTAGATATCCACTCTCTGAAAAATCACTATTTTTTCCTATTTCAAACCACACTTTTATATATGGATATATCTGTAGAAAGACATCAATTAATATTCACCATAAAGATAAAACTCAAATATAGATTATGGTAAATTAATGGTTAAGTATCTTCCCATTTATGAGAAGGATGGTTAAGTATATTACCATTTTATTTTCTGAGAAAATAAAGATATGAACATAATGAATTGTTTATATATTTAAACTTTTATTGATAGACATAATTATTAGTGATTAAATGTTAAAAGTTATCTCTGTCTTAAAGTAGGTGTATACCTAATTTTAAAATTTAAGTAATTTCGTATAATATAATATAAGAGAATAGTTCTAAATCATTTGCCAGACTAATCTAACACCATATATTACACAAGGTCAAATTATAGTACACATGTTGTGTTTTATTTATGGTGATATTTAAATGTATATATAGGAACAGAATAATTTGAGCCAAGAAGTGAAGCATCAAAGTGATATTTATTGATTTTTTATTATATAACGAGTACACGAACTCTTAATGATTATCTGAACACAGTCAAGTAAATATTCTTATTTTCCATTTTATCTGTACCTATATTTCACCATTATCTTTTTCTTCCATTTAAGCCAAAGTATCCATGAGATTAAGATAAGACATGCTTATATCAACTGAAAATTTTAAATCTCTTCCAACTTGTAATCAGTCTACTAAATCTAGGTCTTTAGTGTTTATTTAAGCATATATACCCCTTCTAACCTATCCTCAAAGTGATATGAAAATACTGTGAAATGCTTTCTTGAAGTCAACATGTACTTGCCACATAGAATTCTTTTGGTTTAATTTTTACTTTTCTATTCTGTTCAGTGGTTTGATTAATTTAGAATTCTCCTATTTACCTAAAAGTCACTGACATTTTGAACTATTTCCTCTCATTTCACAATATCTATTGTACATTTAGGACTTATTTACTCTTTCAATTTCTGACACCAAGGAGGCAATATGATGTTTACACATGTGAGTCTGATTTATTTCACTTATTGGGGGATGGGTGAAAGGGGACAGGGCAATAGGGAAAAGAGGAAAAATACAAGTCAGTTATACTATCAGTGTCTCAGTTCATTAAAAAGGAAGATTCATGCTAATATTGATTGGAGAGATTTTTATGCTCCTATCTTTTGCTCTGAGAGACTATTTTAAAGATAACATGTAAAGCATTAACTACTGTTATTCTCCTAGGATTGTGTTATGAATTTTTGCTTTACCTTTTTTCCATAAAATAAAAAAAGAAAAAAAGAAGTCAATGACCAAAAAAAGCAAGGCTATTAAATATAAATATCCTAAATGAGTGCGTGGCAAGTAGTTCTTTTTTCTTCTTAAAGAACTCAAATATATTTTCTAATTTTACCCAGGTTTGTCATCCAGGACATAGAGTTTCTGAATCTTGATGCTGCTATTTCCTTTTGAATATTAAGGAGGAATTTGGCCTCTCCAGTCACTAGCAGTTTCTTGTTCCCTGTAACATTTTAAAGGATAATAATATTACTTCTGCAATGATGATTACATAGAAAAGCACTTTGAAGGCAAGATCCTGGCTCACTTTACTCCGTGCTATATGAACAAATATTTTGAGCAGTGCTGGCACTTGGCAGGCACTCAATAAATATTTATTAAATCAATGATTGAATTCTTACACTAAACTGGGAGTCAATTTGTTTCTGCCTAAAGACATGAATTTAAAATATTTAAGTGCTGTCTTATCATGCATAATATTTCTTCTTCCTTAGTCTGAATTTAAATTCACTAACACTGCTTTACTATTTCTAGGTGAGATGCTCTTTTGTAGGGAAGACAGAACATCATGATTATAACCAAATGAAATTTTGTGAGCTGGCTTTTAGGAAAACAGCTCTGTTTCCCTTCCCAGGTGTGCCTCTCAGCAAAGATTTCCTCTCTAAGTGAACTTTTATAAGCTAAAGTGAGCTTTATTTCAGACTGTCAGAAGTGTGCCGAGTTGAGCACTCCTTGGCTGACTCTTGCTAATGTATAAGCCGGAGGGTTGTAGCGGCCTGAATGCAGGTGTGATTCTTCCAAGTAGTATGTTCCTAGGAGAAAGAAAATAGTGATTCTTCAGGCCTCCTCCTTTCTTTTTTTATATCAGCACATGTTTGTGGTGCACAGTAAAAACATATACTGTGGGGAACTGTACATATACATATTGCCTCTTGAGGCTTTTTACCTTCCCTCCTCCTCCTTTCATTCTCATCTCCTACTATCAGCAGATCCCCCAGCTAGCTCCACAGTCTTCTTGGTTCTTATTATCTGTTTTGTGTTGTTCCTTCAATTATTCATATTTCGGGTTTCTAATGTAAGAGAAACCTTGTGATAGTTAATCTGTGTCTGATTTATCTTACTTAGCCCTGTGGTATCAAGGTGTATCTGTTTCCCTACAAATGACTCAGATTAATCCTTCTCTATGGAAAAGTAGTACTCCGTTGTGTGTATATATATCATACTTTCTTTATCAATTTCTCTATTGATAGGCATATAAGGTGTTTCAGGATTTAGATATCATGAGCTGTATTGCTATAAACATGGGGTCACATGTATCACTGTAATACTGTGTATCTTTAAATATTTGAGGAACAGATATCACTGGGTCAAATGGGATTTCTACCTTTAGTTTTTGAAGAATCTCCATACTGATTTCCATAGTGATTGTACTAGTTTACACAAACAATGTCAAAGGTTTCCTTTTTTCTCTACAAACTGCTCAGCATTTGTTGTTTCTTGTGTTTTTAGTAATAGTCATTCTTTCTGGAGTAAGATGAAATATCAGTGTTGTTTTGATTTCTGTTTTTAAATGGCTGTTCTTATATGGCACAGAGATATTTTCTGTCATTCCAGATTACCAGTCCCTTCAAAATGCTCTTAGACTCACACAGAAGTAAAACCCATCTAACCCAATCTTACAAATAGGTAAGACTGGAAGAGATCTTAAAAATCTACAAACCAGGACCAAGAAAGTGTTTTCTGAGTATAAGAATAATTAATTAAACTTATTACTCTTCTTGGTTGAAGATCTGTGATAAATATGTTAAAAAGGTAAAATGTTTATCTTCAAAGTCTCCTTCACACAAAAACACATGAACATACACCCAGTATACTATCAGAAATTTCCCAGTTTTTTTTTTTTTTGAAGGCAAACTGTTATGGCTTGTGTCTAGATGTCTGCCCAAAGTTTCATGTACTCATAGGTGGGAGTTTTGGGAAATGGCTGGACCTAAGGTATGTGATACTGGGAATAAATTATGTGATGATGGTATTAAAGATGTGTGATTACTGAATCAGCCCACTGACTTGTTTGGGATAGTTCTCATTTTGGGTAATGGGAAGGTGCATCCTGGGTAGGGAGCCTGAAAGAGATAAAAGGGAGAGTCAGGTTGCTGTTACTTCTGCTGCTTGCCTCTTTGCTGTGTCCTGCCTGCCTGCCTGCCATGGACTGTTTCTATTCTGCAGTGCCCTCCTGCCATGCCACCATACGTTGTATGAACTGTCTTCACTATGAACTGAAACCTCTACAAACTGTGAGCTGAATAAACCTTTCCTCCTTTAGCTTTTGGCTGTTGAGTATTTTGTCTCAGCAACCAGAAAAGTAACCAAGAAACAGACCTAGATAGTGTACATGTCTGAAGTGGATAGAGAGAAATTTGAAGTAAAATGAAAAGTCTACGTTGATGTCTATGAGAAAGGCACATATAACAAACTATAGAAATAGGAAAAGAAAGGGGAGAAAAGTTGAGTACACATAGAAAATCTCCTAAGCAGACGGGGCTATGAATAGTTTCACAAAAGAGGGAATACTACATATCCTGGGGTCCTGATGAGATAAAGAACTTTCAAAAAGTAAGTGGACTAAGCATGGAATTCCTCTTGGCATGTCACATACTTATCTTTGAAATGTTCAAAATGGTTTTAAATTCTCTTTTAAACACTGGATAATTTTTAGGTTTATATTTTTGTGTTTGCTGTACTGGTTTCCTCAGTTTAAAACCGCACTTTGTCTAGCTAGATGTGGTGGTACTCTCAGCACTTGGGAGGAGGAGGGAATAGGGTCACCATGAATTCAAGGACAGCCTGGGCTATGCAGTGGGTTCAAAGCCATCCTAAACTACATTGTGAGACCCTATCTCAAAAATCAGAAAAACATTAAAAATTCAAAACAAAAATAAAATGGCACTCTCCCTAGGCTAGTTGGTGATGGATGTTGTTTTTTACCTTATGGAAGAAAAACCTAAGACTTCCACTCTAGCAAAAGCACAATAATAGGGACACACTCATATTTGTGCTTAAGTGAAAGAAAGAGAGGAAAAGGAAGAAGAAAGAACTTCATGAAACTAAACATGAGAGAACAGCAGTCCTTGGGAGATGGGAAACAAGTCAGAGTTGCCTAGAATAGCCTCAGCTTTCTCCTTTCGAAGGTTCTGCATTGTGGTTCAGGAAAGGGAACCTGGCTGATTCTAAATTGAAAGGACAAAGCTGAGAGTCCAGGGAAACCAAAACCCCAGAGCTTATAAAAGAGACTACTGGGCAAGACTGTGAAGCACAGAGTACTGGATACCAAAAGACGTCACTTCTTGGTTGTGTAGATTGATTATCACGTCTTAGTAGGAAAATTAGACTAGGCCAGGTAAAGAATCACCCAAAAAATTAGAAAATTTTCTGGTGTTCACTAATTAGAGGGCCAGATCCTACCATTCAAACCAGTAGTTCTCATCATTCATGGAGCCCTGGCTACAGTAATGTAAACAGTTTTGCTTCAATAATGGGAGAAAGTTAGATCTAAACTAAACACAGATCTGGTCCCTCTTCACAAAGCTTAAAACTAAGAACTAAAAGAATTAGACTGCTCTAGTATAACTTACCTTGTTACAGAACAAAGCTCAAAGATATCTATTGAAATACAAATATATCCCTAACCTTATAAAGTAAAGTTCACAATGTTTGGTGTTCAATTAGACACTATCAGGAATGCCAAGACATGGGAATATAGGATATGTAATAAGGATAAAAATTAATCAACTTAAAGCAATCCAGCACAAAACCAGATGTTAGAATTAGCAGACAAGGACATTAAACAGTTATTACAACTGTAGTCCATATGTTCAAAAAGTTAAGTACAGATACAGACAAAAAGACTCATCAAAATTCTAGATATCAAAATTATACTATCTGAGATGAAAAATAAATTGGATCAGATTAATGACAGATTAGACATCACAGAAAACAATATTTTTGATCTGAAGACACAAAAATAGAACCTATCCGAGATGAAACACAGATGAAACAGAATTTTTAAAACAACAAATGAAACAAAACTACATATGGCTGTGGGTAGCATCAAGGAGCCTATTTGTGTAACTGATAGAGGAAGTTTTGATGAAATGATTATGAAAAATCGTCTGAATTTAT
Source organism: Chinchilla lanigera (assembly GCF_000276665.1). Taxonomy (NCBI): domain Eukaryota; kingdom Metazoa; phylum Chordata; class Mammalia; order Rodentia; family Chinchillidae; genus Chinchilla; species Chinchilla lanigera. Next base: position 19,612,333 of record NW_004955411.1, read on the forward strand.
AGAAATTACTAACCCACACACAAATCCAAGCATATGCAAGCATGCACGGGCACACACACACATACACACACACGTTCTACCAAGGCAATCATAGTAAAATTGCTTAAACTAAAGATAAAAGAAAATCCTAAAAAAAAAAATACTACAGGAGAAATGACATATCATAGTGCAACAAAGATGACTTAGATAATGCATATGACACGCCAAATGAGTACTACCTTTCAAGTAGTAAAAGAAACAAGAAAAAGGCTGTCAACTTACAAGTCAACATTCAATAAAAACACATGGCAAAAATGAATGCAAAATAAAGACATGTCCCATTATACAAAAAGTAAAAGAATTCAGCAGCAGGTGACTGACGGTCAACAAAACACTAGTAAAGGAAGAAACAGATGCCAGAATGAAATATGGCTGCTCAAAAGTAACACAGAGCACCTAAAGTATAATGATGAAAGTAAATATATAAAATTAATATTTATGTATATAAAGGACTACTAAATAAATAAAAATAGTGATGACAATAATACAGTGTGAGCATTACAATATATTTAAAAGTAAAACAGAAAGTGTGTCACACTAGCACCACAACTGAGAAAAATGAAGTATACTCATGTGAAAAATGTACACTATCTGAAATAGAAATTGATGAGCTGCTTCTAAAAGTCATAGAGAAATGCAAACGACCTTAGATATTAACAACAAACTTAAAGATGAAGAGCAATATTAGTGTTACTATTATTAGTTTTTTGCTTTTATTTTATTGGTATATTTTAGATGTACATAGTAATCACATTTCTCATAGGCAATTTGTACATCTTGCTTCCACTTTTTTCCCATTTCCATCCCTTCCCTTTGATCCCTCTTTATTTCCTTATTTACAAAGCTTTATTTCAACTTCTCCTTCTACTTTTTTTTGTCCCTCCTTTCCTACGCCCCCATTCCCTTTCTCATTTCAACATTTTCTTTCCACTTCCCAATGTCTATTATATTAGGTCCTTATTTACACTTTCAATTTCTCACACCACAGAAATCATGCAATATACACACATATGTGTCGGATTTACTTCACTTAAGAGTATGGTCTCAAGGTGCATCTATTTACCTAGAAATGTTCCAAGCTCATCCTTCTTTATGGTAAAGTAACACTCCATCATACAAAAACCCCACATCTTCTTTATCTATTCATAGGTTGATGGGCATTTGGGCTGGTTGCCAGGTTTAGCTATTATGAACTGTTCTATATAAACATGGGCAGGTATATATCACTGTGGGATGATAGTTTTAATTTGGAGGGAAAAATACCAAGAAGGGGAATAGCTGAATCAAATAGAACCTCTAAATTTAGTTTTTAGAGAAATCTCCACTCTGATTTCCACAGTGGTTACACCAGTCTACGTTTTGACAAACAGTGGAGAAGTGTTCCTTTTTCACCATAGTCTCACTAGCATTTGTTATTGTTTGACTTCTTGATAATAACCATTCTTTCTGGGGTGAAATGCAATCCCATTATTATTTTATTTGCATTGCTCAAATGACCAGTGGCATTGAACATTTTTTTGTATATTTATTTGCCATTTTTATTTCTTCATTTAAGAAATGTGTATTCATTTCAGATGCTCCTTTTTTATTGTCTTCAAATTTTGGGGGGGGTTCTAATTCTTTTTGTGTTCTGTATATATTCTAAATAGTAGTCCTTTGTCTAAGGAACAGCTGGCCTAACTTTTTTCCACACTGTGAGTTGCCACTTCATTTTGTTGCCAGTTTCTCTTGCTGTGAAAAACATTTTTAATAAGATGTTATTCCAGTTGTTGATTGGACAATGCAGAAACAACTCCAAATATATGGAGTAAGGGAAACTGCTAAGAATCATTGAGACCCCAGATGTGTAAATGAAGAACTCATCTTGGTAGTGCATCTGATAGACTCGGTAGTTACACAGAAAATGAGTTGAATCTGAGAAAGTGAAAACAGGACCCTAAGACAAAATTTGTGGTCCACATTTCCTGAGTTTTTAGATACCAGTCTTCTTGAAAAAAAGCACATTATTCCCTTTTGCAAATTTCCCCTCCTATCCAGGGAGGGGACCTTCTTATCCCATACCTTCAGGCACAAGCCTCAAGTCAAACTTGGTGGGCCTATTGATCCAATTAAACTTCATTTACATTCATTTACACTGTAGTTTTGACCCCTCTTGTTACTGGGTTTTGGGGTGCTGTAGTCTCATTCTAGAAGTACTTTCTAGGTTCTTTCTGTCCTGAACAAAGACTTGGTCAAGGCAAGTGCAAAGGTAGCAAGGTTTTATATTTGTTAAAAGTATGAAAAGAAATGTGCTTTGCACAGTGAATTTAGGGCAACTGAAAGTGGAAAAGAAGTACACTCTAAAAAGTAAGAGTGGATCACTGTGAAAGAAAGAGTACAGTGGTTAAGAGCTCAATGGAGGCTGTCCTTTTAATTTCCCACTTCAGAACTCTATGGCCCACAAGTGACACCCACTCCTCCAGCCAGTTTGCCTTACCCTAATCTCCTGCCTCACCCTGATGGGCTTTGGCTCTTATGCATGTTCTGATTAGGTCCATATAAACTCACCCCCACAATGTGAGGGAGGAGACTCACAGCTGATTAGAAAGAATTCCATTAGTCACCACCCCTAGCTGAGGTAGGATAGAAGAAAAAACATAGGTAGGAAGTCAACAAAGAAAATCATAATTTAAAAGTAAAAATTGCAGTCTCAGGACACAAGCCAAGTTTAAATTTTTCTTTCTGTTTGCTGTGAACACAATAAGTGTGGAGAGTCACCTTCTACCTGCAAATGGGTTGGGCATTATTCTTTTATTTGCAAATGGCTTTATTTTACCTGGGAACAGACAATCTCTTTTTAGTAAAATAGACATCCCCCCATGAATGAACTATTGTGGTAGGACATCCTTCCCTACCTACCAATCCAAGAGTGAGACTATAGGGCTCCCGGAGGGTGCCTGGGGAGCCTCGGGCGGGGAGCGCCAGTCTTCGGACCGGCGACTCACTCCCGGCCTCGTGGTTCCCCGGAAGGAGGGCTTCCGGCGCACAGGGAGCTGCGGGTGGGGAGCTCCAGCCTTCTGGCTGGCTAGCTTCCTGCCTG
>NW_004955411.1:19617127-19643673 GCF_000276665.1 Chinchilla lanigera
TAAAAAAAGAGTGAGACTATAGATTAATTTCACAGATTTCTATCACCAAGCACACACACACACACACACACACACACACTCACTACACAAGCATTTCCAGTTCTAAATTTTGGTGTCTTTCTCTGTTGAGTGATCACATTCCACTCTTGAGTGTGCACTTAAATATTTGTCTAATAAACCCTTTCCATGGCTCTGACTACTCCTAAAACTTCTTTTTGTGACATTGATATCACGAGGTGTTTCTGACAGAGATGGTGTAGGTTCTTTTGTATGACAAGCAAAGAATTGCAAGTGTACATCCAATGGTAAAAGAAAAAGCAGCTACACTTATTGAAGGAAAATGGGGAGATATGCTCCGGGCAGGTTCATCCCAGCAGACAGGAAAAGATGGCATGAGCAGAAAAGTGGTGTCTGGAGGACATGGAAATAAAAAGCACAGCACAGATTAATCAGACTTTTGGCTTCTGCTTGGGTCTCTGGATAATATTGACAGGAATGATTAACAGGGTTCTGTCATCTCAGGGCTTCTAGCACTCAGGCCTATCTCAAAGTCCACTGTGTTTAAATTACATACAAAACATGCAGTCCATATGTATGAATCTTTAAAGATTTTCAAGTGGGGAAAATGTTGGGGAAGGTCAGACCATGAGATCTAATACACATTTGCTCTGACCTAGAGTTTTGGGGGATTTTCTGGGTCTTTGTTGCTATATTTTCTACTTTTTCAGGTGAGTGGAGAGAGGACTGACCCAAATCCAAGTGGGAGAAGAGGAGTGGCCTCCCAACCCCAATTTTGCTACCCGTGCTAAGGAGAGTCAGCACATCTGTAAACCTGCTTCATGAGTAGGGTTAGTACGGGTGGAAAAATGGAAGCAGAACACATACTTGAGCCCAGGGGGCGCTTTAGGGTCATTCTCTCTTAATCACTCCCCTCCACTCACTTAAGCTCAAGCATCACCCTGGGACCATTTCTATATAACCCCAGACCAAAATGCATGCTTTCTTTCATGCTTGAGCTAGAAAGCTCGATTTGTCTGTGTGGGTTGTACACCCACACTTTATGGTTCCAGCACTGTTTCTGCCACGTGATCTTCAATAACTATAGCTGCTTTTCTTTCCCCACTGGGTGCTTGCTTTGCATTTCTTTGCTTGTTGTACAGAACAGCTTGGAATTTATCTATCCCATCCATCACATGGTAACAGTGTGCGGTAAATTCCTTATTTCAGGTTCTGAACCTACTTAGGCTCTATCCAGTGACATAGCCCCTTCTGCAAGATCTAAGAAAGGAAAACAAAAAACAACCCTTGAATTCACTGTGAATGCCATCTCTGGGTCTGCCCTCCCTTCCTCCTTAAGGGTGCATTTTTCTTATTAACAGTTGCCATGCCTGGCCCTGACTTCTTAAAATCTACCAAGTGTACCATGCTTACTTGCAAAAGTTAGACTTATTTGAGGGTACTGTTGCACCTCCATAAACATGCTTGCTAAAAACTTACTTTCTGACTATGAGTTCCATTCTGTGCACCTCACAAACCTTCTCTGGGAGAATCTGAGAGCTGAGACCACCCTGAAACAGAGGAACAACCTGCAGAGGCTTGTTATGGGATAACTCCTGCTAAAAGGGGTTCCCCAAGTACACATCAACGAGTTCTGAGTTGCTGGCCTCTCCTCCTGGAGTTGGATTGCAGGTTCTTCTCATCTTGAACAAAGAATTAAAGGAAATGAGCAAAAAGCAGTGGCAAAGTTTGCTTGAAAAAGTAAAGGGAGAAATTGAAAAAGATTGAGGGAGAAATTGGCTCTGCAGAGCGAGCCTGGGCTGAGTACAGAAAAAATCAAAATAAGAGAACAACCTGGAGAAAGTAGGGTAGGCTATCATGAGAAAACTCTGTGTCCTTTTATGTTGTCCAAATTTCAAGGAAGCCCACAAAAACATCTACACAAGGGTACTGAGAAGAGGTGCTGGGATTCCATGCCTTCTGCGACATCAAAACTTCGTCATCCTATTGAAAACCTGCTTAAATTCTCAAGCAAATCTGTGTGCAACACTTGGGGGACTGCTCTGGGCATATGTTCCAGGATCTAGTAGTTAATAGGTCACACCTATTTCTCCAGCCAGTTTTGCCACACCCTAATCTGTCAGGCCGACCCTAACTCTCCACAGACAGATCTTCCTGTTCCATGGCTCTGCAGAGCAATGCAGCAAGCACCCAACCAAGTTCTTCTCACATTCTTGACACATAAAGTTGTCATCACAGTAAACGGGGTATTAGATGTCACTAATCTTTAAAGTAATTTTTCTCCATGAATAAATCACGAAAACAGAAATTATGTCTTAAAATGAGTTCTGCTGTTTCACAAATCTGAAAAAGCATTTGCTTGGGACTGGAAGGCAGCCAGAAGAGAGAAGAGCACTGAGAAGACTATTAATGAAGAATGAAAGACATTGTTACGAGCCTTGGGAGAAAACACACCTTATTGTATAAGGGGAGAAAGTTTGGCAACAATATCACGCGTTAAGGTGCAAAGTAGAATACTCCTACCTGCTGTGTTTTGGTCTGAATACAACATTTCATTATTTCTAGGCTGAATGATGAAAGTGATTTTTTTTTGTTTTAGCAGGAAATGATAAAAAGTTACAGACAAAGGGGTTTAAAATAGAATTACAGAGGGCCTAGGCTCATCTTTCCAGATAGTGGGTTTCTCAAAGTAAGAAATTGCCTTAGGGTTATGATAAAATTAAGAGTAGGTAAAATTCTAGGATCCTTTATTGAAAACTCTGAAACCTTTAAGGATATATTAAAGACTCTATTTGAGAAACAAGGAGGCTTATAAGAATCTTGAGGATAGTGTTTTGAAATACTCTGCTAGACAAAAGGACTATTCAGGATCACATGGGCGTGTCTCACAGCACTTTACACTCAGAGCAAAGAGGAATCTGTATCTCAGAAATCAACAGATCTAACTTCTCTCTAATAGAGAGAACTTCAGTGTGATAAATAACAACGTGAAGTTGGTAAGAAAATTTTTACTTGCTCTCTTGGATTGGGAAAAAAGAGACAGTTCAAGACATGGAATGAATAAAGAAGTGAAAAAAATAATCTAGGGGGAAAAGGAGAAAAAGGAACAAAAAGATTTGAAGGCTTCAAACAAGGTGTCACACTTAAGGAACAGAACTGGCGCTTGATTCAAGAACATGATATGTGTGTGGCTGGATTGCAGAAATGCTTTAGACCCCTGGTGGCTACTTACATCCCATTTCACACTCTCCTACTTTTTGCACTGAATCATCGATCGCACTTTTTCTACCCCTCCATCAGTATTGTATGCTGGGTGTGAGGGAGGCGGGTAACTTATCTCCTGATTGCAGGTTTTAGTTGGAAAGGAACTGTATTTGAGAAAACTTACCATACCCTAACCTGATTTAGATGATGAGCTCCTCCATTTTGCATTAATGACATCCTGGAATGAGAAGATGCATAAATGAGAGTGAATACATTTTACATGTGAGAGACAAGAATTTTAACACTCCGAAGCTAATTGGTAGAATCCCTGCACATGTGGTATTTCTCATTTTAAGAAGGGAATTTAATGTGCTTCCTTTTGAAAGTAGAAAGATGTCAGTAACTTACTTGGCTAACAGACTAGAATGCAAATGGTACTTCGGGACTTTTGAGGTAGATGATAATTCTTCCATTTTACCTGAGCCTCTCAGGCTTCTTCACTTGGGATAACACTCCTGAAGCTTAGAAGTGGCCCCATTGAAAGGCGCATGCAAATTCCGTGTATGTGCTTCATTCAACAGTCCTGGAGAAGTTCTCAGCCGGCAGTTAGATTATGAATGGGACGTCTTGGGTATTCAGCCCAGCTGTGCCTTCAGATGACCACTGCCCCAGCCACCAGCCTACAACGTGAGACTCCGAGTGAGAAATGCTCCTCAACTGATATGCTGTGGGAGTTACAAATGGATTCCTTTAAGCCATTGGTTCAATAGTGTCTGTCCCACTATAAGAGATAACTTATCCAAAAAGTCTGTGTTTTGTGACAAAAAGATGAGCTTCAGAGATGTGCCAGCTGAAGCATATTTATGTCTCAAATTATAACAGACCCTGGAGATCCTTCTGAATTCCCTACTTTCTCTGCTAAACATCTTCAAGCAAGGAGCCACATTCTTTTCAGTATGGAACACAGTAGTCTCTCCAATTACAAAACAAGAAGAAAGGAGAAAAGGACAATTGGGAGTGAGTGACATAATCTGTGCTCTGGGTTATACATATATTTGCACACTCACTACTTCAAATAGTAATGAAAATACATTTTAATATCATTTTCCTTGATTTTTATGTTCAGGTGAGACGTGGGGAAAACAAAAGAGGAACACGTTTGCAGCATGATTTGTTAGAAGGGCACATATTTTAATGCACATAGTTTAAAAGAAGCACCTTTCTGTATCTTTTTTTGATGTGTGATAGACAAAAGGTTTTAGAATCAGCCCCATTGGGTGTTTATTTCCAGCATACAAAAACTCTCCCAAGACGCTTGTAGTGCTTTAGGAGTGAAAACAAAGCAGCCTGAGGTAAAACATTTATTTTGGATCTTTGGGATTCTTCAAAATCCTCTTGCTCCTAACACTGCTCCTTTATCGGCAGTGCTCATACACACAGCTTCTATCCTATTATCTTTCCAACTGTTAGTCATATGTATCCAATGATACCGCTCTCCTTGTAGCCCACTGGATGGGGTAGAACCTGCATCTTTGTATTCCTCACAGAACCAGGCCTATTTATTCATGTAGGGTACTGCTCAGATGGCTGCTGAAAGACAACATGTCTTCAAAGAACAGAGAATGCGAAGCCACACTGCGTTGCATTTCCACCTTGGGCAAGGGTTGTTTAGTGGTGTTTTACCTGTCAGTCTCTCTTCCCAGAGAAGCTTTCCACCTTAACAAGCATCATTACTTGTAAAGAAAATCCCCAGCATTCCTGACATAGTTCCACTCAAAAAGCACAAATAAAGGTTAAGCAAGGAGAGGTGATGGGAAGGTGGTTGTTTCAGAAAAAGATTGTTTTCATCACTGAGTTTAAAAGTTAGAACTTGTAATAAAATGGCCTGGGAAGCCCTGGGTAGCGAAGATGCTGGAAGGAGAGGTGATAGTGTTAAGAAAGGCAGGAATAAGAGGTTAGGGACGCCAAGAAGCCGGAGCCTGGATGATCAGCCAGAGGTAGAGAAATCAAAAATAATGACAAAGTGAATGAGTCATAGGTGAACAGAGAAGAAGGAGCAGGAATCTGGTAAGGTGAGTGGTTCAAAACCAGATTCTTCACACTGTGTACATGTGACACTATTGTGTACTCCTCAACCATGAGTCATATAATTTGTCACAGAATTAAGATTAAATTAAAATTTTAAAAGGATTTTAAAAACTGATGAAAACCAAGCATGTGGTGAGAAATTTCACGCAGATCTACAGGAATTCCTTGACAGGTCTTGATGTAATAATGTATCATGTGGGTAATACCAATAAACCAATCAACACAAAGAAAGCCACTTCCCTCTGCCCATCTCTTCCTGTAAAGCTATATTTATCACCTATCTCTAAGCAAATCAGTGCCAGGGTGCTGAAGATACAGGCATACCTGGAGATGCTCAGTTATTCCTTTCGTAGACTTACATTCTAGGGCAGAAGTAATAGTCTGAGAGAATAGCGCTGATTACACTAGGGGTTACACAGACCCTCAAAAGTAGCCAAAAAGAGATTTCTTGGAAAGTGAATTATCTGCCCCCTAATTCAGTGGCCATTCCATCCACCTTTGCCCTGTTTAGAGATGATTGGTAAATTTCCAAAAGAAGGGGATTAGAATCCTCATTCACTGAGGCAGAAGCACACTTGAGAAATCAGCAGCTGAACCACAAGCCCTGCGCATAGGAGATCTCCTTGCTCAGTGGTGGGGAATTCCTGCTGAGCTGCTACAGATGGCAGCTCCTGTTAGGGTGTCAAAGCAGAACTTCCTCCAGGAAATTCTTAATATGGAGCAAGAACATGAACACAGCAGTGCTGAGAAATCTTGCCAAGAAGAAAGAGCAGGGTTTGTTGCCCTGTGGGAAAGGTCAGCGATGTTCCCATCTGATTCAGAGACTCACTCTTTGGACCCCCTGCTCACTAAATCTCCTCCAAGCCCTCCACTCTGATTTCAACCCATCCAGACTCTACTATTGCGTTCATGGAGGTGGAGAATGTTTCTATGAAATGATTTCCTTGAAAATTTTTGTTTGGTTTTGTTTTAAGAAATAAAGAAAAGCCCGTGAACAACCAGCATTGACCGGCTGAGTTTATAACAACAGCCTTGTGTCCTTCATGTGCGTTGGTTGGTAGCTTCCGCTCACTGTCACCTGAAGACTAATGAGAAATCTGTCCTTAGTATCACAGCCATAAAGAAAATATTCTCAAATATAAGTGGGGCATAGAAAGAGCAGCTGCCTATCGCAAGCAAGGTGTCAATTAGTGAGGTAGGGAAAAAAAAATCACAAAACAAAGAAAAATAAATACATGCTCCTATCCTATAGGTGGACAAAAATGATATTCATGTTTGTATTTTTGAATCAATATTTTAACGAGCCATATATGTTTCCATTTTGAGAAGAACTAATGGGTGGAATGTGAAATTTGAAATCAGTCCTAAATTTGAATCCCAGGACAGACTTTGAACAAGATGGCTAATCACTTTCTGTTTCTCAATTTCACTAACTATAAAGCTAAGAAAATAATTCCTTTTTAAGGCAAAATATAATATAGAAAAAGATTCTGTCATATATTGAGCCGTCAATGAAGAATAGTGAATTTGCTGTACTAAGAGGAATCTGAGTTAGAACTAAAGATAATGCCTCCAGAATTACAGGTGCTTTCCCTGATATCCGCAGTTGGCAGACATGGAGAGCAAAATCCCTCGCAGAATCCTGTCTTCAAAAGGTCCGCACACTCATTATTTTCTTATGCATGTTTGCCCCCGCCTCCCTGAGCCTACATTTCTTTATTTCATGTCACAGACGATTTGCACTCAGCACAGGGACACCAGGGTGATCTGATACAATTCCCGGTTGTGTATGGCTTCAGAAATAAGACAAAGGTAAGGAACTTAAGTGCTGCTCTATTAATAGAGACGTGAACTAGCACCCTACTACTGCACTGCTATGGAGTCACTGGGCATCATAAAGGCCTGATGAGAAATAAGAAGAAGGGTTGAATGGGGCACCTTACTGCTCCACTTGTTTTTGGCAATTGTCAGTATTTGCACTTTACCTGTGGCTAATTACATAGATTTTTAAACTATACAGTCTATACTTAATAAAAATCAACACTCATAAATTAGACAGTGGTCCTAAAAGGGTTTCTGAAAACAAGTCTGTTGTCTGTTAATAAAGCAAATAACCCCAGCACCAACAAGCCATGAGGATGGGAGGGACGGGACCTCCCATGTGAGTCTTCTGAAGGAAAGCTAGTTTCACATCATGGCTCCTCCTGCTCCTGTGGGCATGGCAGGGCCACAGGTGCACCTCTGACCTCCTCGTGAGCACTTGCTGTCTGGCTACAAGTGCAGTTAACCGGAATCTTCTGGATAACAGAGCTGCGTAGCATATGACTGAGCACGCAGGAGTGTGGGGGTCTGACAGCTTCTACCCAAGGGGACCTCCTCTAGGGCCAATATCTGGAGGGCCCATTGGGGGATTTCCATTTGCAGATCTGCAGCCTGATTTGAGATGCTCCCTACTCAGTCTTGCTTCTCTCCACCTCCACTCTCTCCACCTCTGTCTTCCCTTTTAGGGGCTCAGCACTGCTTGCACCGAGGTCTGAAGGCTTTCCTTGCCTTCTTGCTTTGTTTTTCTTTTATCTTTCATGGTCATTTTTTTCCAATCAGATTCTTGAATTCATAATCCCATCTCACTATCTGCTTCTCAGAGAGCCCTGACACTAGTGTGAGTCTCTCTTGTTTAGGAGCTGTAATAAGGGATTTTCCACTTCCACAAAAACTGGATACTATGGAATTTCCTTTTTCCTTATATGTCTACTTTTTGTTTCTTGTAACTTTAACAACAAACATTTCATTTTGCGATGTTGTCACATGTTTCTCACTGCCTAAAACTTGGACTTTCTCACATCATTGTTCACAAAGAATCTTGGCATATTAATTATTAAAACATATGTATACACTGCATTTTTACACTTTTCTCATAACATCACATTCTTCAAAAGGTAAATGGTTTTTAAAATCATTTAATGAAATATCACTGAATATTTACTCTACCAGACACCTCAAACATGGTATGATATTTACAGTTCACCCAATGGCTGAATTTAAACATAAAATTTTATTCGTTGTTCAATAGACTTCTTCATGAGTGTAGATGTATTATGTCTTGAGAAAATAGATTAGAGTATTAACATTTAGTGTATTTTGTGTTCACTTCAATTTTTAAGTTGCCCACAGTTGGATATTTTGCAGATGTCCCAGTTTTTAAATAAATAAATGTGCCTGAATTGTGAGTATCTTTGGAAAAAATTTATTTCTAATAAGCATCCAAATACAGTAAAGCTCGTTGTCCAGTTGTAGCTTATTTGTTTCATTAATTAGATTTTTACAAATTATATTTGCACATATTTAGGAGGTAAAAAATGATGGTGTAGTAAATGCATACAATGTGAAATGACTGAATTAACCTGATTACCATATTGATTATTTTAAGTAGTTATCATTTATTCCTCCTGTCTGAATGATTGTAAACTTTGACAAGTGTCTCTCCAGTTCCTTGCTAGCCACCCCTTCACATTACCACTCTGCTTTCTGCTTCTGTGGGCCTTTTTTTTAAGATTCCACATGTTAATGAAAGTGAGTACTGTTTATCTTTCCGTACTTGGTTTACTTCGCTTGGCATAACACTTTCAAACTCATCGATGCTTTTGCAAATGATATAACTGTCTCCTTTTTAAGGCAGAATAATATTCCATCATGGAATATGTTTCCTTTATCCATTCATTTTTTATTTTTTTTGGTTTGGCTTTGTTTTTGAGACGGGGCCTCGCTGTGTTGTTCAGGCTGTTCTTGAACTCACTATGTAGCCCAGGTTGGCCATAAACTCACAGAGACCTTCTCGCCTTGGCCTCCCAAGTACTGGGATTACAGGCGTGCACCACATGCCTGGTTTATCCATTCATTTCTCAATGAGTATGAATTATTTTAAATTGCTTAGTATGGTAGGAGATGTTAGGAACCAAATTTGATTCCTTCTCATTTATTTGTTAAGGGTCTCAACTCCTGTCACCTCAATATGTTTGTACTTAGAAATAGGGTTTAAAAGAAGAAATTAGTTTGAAATGAGCTCACTTAGGAGAGTACTTATTCAATATGGAAAGTGTCCTTATAAGAGGAGGAGATATGGACACAAAGAGTGAAGACCACGTGAAAAAAATTAAAATGGGAGAAGTCAGACTAGAAGAGAGGAGAAACCAACCCACCTCAGGAGAAACCAACCCGCCATCTCCTCAGTTTAGCACTTCCAGCTTTCAGGACTATGAGAAGATACATTTTTGTTGCTTAACTCACTTAATGTGTGATATTTACTATGGCAGCCCCAGCAAGCTCACACCAAGAATTATACAGATTTCTGTGGAATTTTACATAAATTAGTTCTTTGGCTAATGTCTAATACATTTTCAATATCTTAGCAACAGCATTCAAATCTGATAGTTTAAGATTATTGTGCCAGAATAACAATATATCTATTCAAATTATCCCTAAAATAAATAGTGAAGTTACCGTGTAGTTTGAGATCATCAGACATTTATATCTGTTTCAAAATTCTCTAACTTGGGGCTGGGAATGTAGCTGAGGCATAAAGTGCCTGCCTAGCATGTGCAAAGCCCTGAGTTCAATTCTTAGTACCAACAAAAGCCAAAGAAAAGAAAAGAAAGAAAAAAACCAAACTCTCTAACCTATGTAATCATAAATTTGTCCATGCTCACTAATTACTGTAAGTGAAGAACTTCATTGCTTAAATGAACAATTTAGAGAAAAAAGTAAATATTCATTCTCAAATTGCAAAGTTTGCTTTTTATATGTTATTGAAACCCATCTGCTTGTTCTGAACTTAAAATCAAGTAGACTGCTAGGACCACATTGCCCAGAAGAAGTAGCCAGCCTTTACCCGACTCACTGGTGATATACTGGCCTTAAGAGTTTGAATGCGTAGTATAAAAAGTGTTCAGCAGGGACCGGAGAATATAGCTCAGTGGCATAAGTGCCTGCCTAGCAAGCGCAAGGTCCTGAGTTCAATTCCCAGTACTAAAAAAAAAGCTCAGCAGTGGCTCAGTTTCAGCCGTGACCCAGTCTCAGACATCGTGTATGCCACTGAAACACTAGCATTGCCAAATGAAACCAAAGCCCAGAAACAAAGATAAAGATTGGATTTTGTCCTACTTTCTGTGACAAACAAGTCAAAATCTATAAAACAATACAACTCCAGACTGATGGATTTTTGCCAGGATGTAGTACAAAAAAAATACATCCATATGGCTAGAAATCCTCCAACTAAACTATTTGGAAATTCCTGGAGGAAAGAAATTTACTACAGACATTGCGATGAGCCAAGCTAGCACTAATACTAAAGAATAATAAACCGGCTAAGGAATGTTCTTTACACACCAGTATCCTTAGGGCATGGTTCAAGGCATTGGTTGACATTTTGGCTCACAGATTAGAAAGTTATTTAATGGTGTGAATCAAAAAGTAGATTCACATTCGAAAGGATAACATTATTAATAATTTTATTGCATGCCATACATCTCAATCATCATGCTGGTCAAGAAGGCACAGATGTTTCATTAGAGGTTAAGAAGGAATTTATTAAATTAATTGCCATGTAGGTTTTACATTTAGTAAAATGTCTCATAGAGAGTAAATCTTTCCAGAAGATTAAGATATAAATTTCAAGGAAGAAGCCTAACTTTAACATTCACTATCTTCAATTTCTTTCTTTTAGTCTCCCTTGAAACAACTCCAATATGTATCTCACTGCTCGATTCCAGAAAAGCTGTGCCTTCTGAGGTCCATCAGTGGATTCCCAGGCTTCAATGAATACCTCGTGACATTTGGCAGAGTAAATCACTCCTGCCTGCAAGAAGTCTGTTGTCTTTGTGTTCTAGGCCAACGCTCCCCTACATTGTCTTCCTATCTCAGTATCTGTTTCTTCCTGTTCTCCTTGGGTTGCTTCTCTTCTTCACTCTGGACTTCGGAGGTTCTCCAGAATCTTGCACTGCGGTCTGAAGGCTAGTCCTGCTTCTTTGTGTAAATTCATTCCTAGTTATCTCATTTGGGTTCATGACATTCCTTGCCATTCACCTGCTGCTAACTTGTGAGTTTACTTTGCTGGGTCTCATGTTCTGTCTAAACTCCACATTTAACTGTTTGTTATCTCCTCCACTTGGACATCTAATTACCCAACAAAGTTAACATCTACCCATGAAACTGTTTTGTAACTAGCTGTATTATGGCTTGTGTCCAGACATTTCCCTAAATCCTCATGAAGCCATAGGTGAAGTCTTTTTGGAGGTGGCTGGACCAAGGGTGTGTGATGCTGGGATCAAGACTGCAATTCAAAGATTAAGAGTGTGCACCCTAAGGGTGGGTAGCATGAGGAAAATATGAGGGACAAAAAGAGGATTGTTGTATGTTGCTTTTTGCTGCTGCTGCTGCTGTCCTCTGTGCTGCCCTTCTTCCAGGCCACCCTGCCTTGGAGCCAGCCAACTATGATCTGAAACTTCCACTAACTGTGAGCTAAATCAACCTTTCCTCTTTTAACTTTGAGTGTTGGGTATTTAGTCTCAGCAGTGAGAAAAGTAACTAAGACAAGCTCGAAATTGTTTCTTCTTCCACTGTTTCACACATGAGTAAGTACTTTCTGTTTCTCAGGTGCCCAGTTCTGGGTGTCACTTTTTCCAGCTCTGCTTCCTTTGCTCACCTCCTACTTTGAATCAGTATACACTATTTCCACTTTCAAATTATATCCATTATCTCCTTCCTAACAACTCTACCGCTGTGGTTAAAGTGCCATCCAACATGCTTTATCTTCCTGTGGGAAAATATTTATTTCATTGGGTGGCCAAGCTGTGTTGCACTACACAATATGACAGGAGTGTGATCAAGGTCAAAAGGCACTTAAAACCTGGTGTGGTGGCACATACCTGTAATCCCAGCACTCTATGAGGCTGAGGTAGAGGATGGCAAGTTCTAGCCCAGCCTGGCAACTCCACGATTTAAGGAGACCCTGTATCAAAACAAAGGAATAAAAAGGCCTGGGGATGTAGTTCAGTGAAAAGGCTCTTTTTTTCAATCCCTACATTATGGTTTATATTTGGACACCCCCCCAAAGTGTCATGGGTCACCCCCCCAAAGTGTCATGGGTTCATAGGTAGAACTTTGGGGAAGTGACTGGACCATGGGTGTGTGATGTTCATCAGCGGATCAGTGCACGGATGAGTCTCTAGCTGGGTATGATGTTGACAGTTGAAGCCTGATGGGAAGAGATAGGTCACTTCAGGTGTGGCCTGGAAGGTATTTATCCCTCCTCCTCCCTTGATCCCTTGCTACTTCCTGCCTGCTATGCCATAGACTGTCTTCTGTTGTGCCCCTCTGGCTTGGAAACTGCTGATGAGACTGAAATCTCTACAAACTGTGAACCAGAAAAAACCTTTTCTTCTTTACCTTGTGGGTGTCAAGTATTTTGTCTCAGTAATGAAAAAGTGATTAAGTCACCCAGGTACTGGGGAAAAAAGGCAGATAAGCACTGCTCCGATTAACGACTCGAGGCAGCTAAGAACTGACAACACACACATGTCCGGGACAAATACTGCAGTATTTATTTATGTTTAAAATTTAAATTAATTTTTGAGACAGGGTCTTTTTTAAATTTTCTTTTGAGGCAGGGTCTCACTATGTAGTGCAGGCTGGCCTTGAACTCACTAAGGTAGCCTAGGCTGGGATCAAACTCTCGGTGATCCTCCTGCCTTGGCCTCCTGAGTGCTGGGATTACAGGCGTGCACTACCACACCTGGCTGCAGTACTTTTAGCAAGAAGAGAGACAGAATATACCAGGTCCAGCCCTTGTCATACATTATCTCCTCTGGGTAGCTCCATTGCACACCCAAGGCAGGCAGTGTGGCTACGTGCACCCACTTTGCACTGAAGTAAAAGAGCTCTGATTCTTGCACAAAGAAGTGTGAAATGCAGACGCTGTGGGGTGTATAAGCGACAGTGACAAATGCATTTCTGAGAAGCTCAAAAGAAGCTTTGCTCATATGTGACACAGAGGAAACAGGGCCACACTGGGGCTTATTCCCATGCAGTGTATTTTGTGAAGTTATCAGCATGCCCAGTACTGGGCATAGAGGAGGTATCAGTATGTCTGTGGGTCCTGCCCTAATACAGCTTTTGGCTTGATCCTCTCCTTGATTTTCCTCTCCATGGACCAGCCTCAGTAACCATCTCTCTGTGCATCAGATTGCATTTCTCTGCTCAAACCCTCCCTCACTTAGGCATCCCACTGGAAATGAAATCAAAGCTGTTAAAAGCGTCCAGAAGGATTTGGTTTATCTGAATCTTCTATTGCCTTACAGATTTCCTGTTCCTCAAACATGTCAGGCCCGCTCCCTCCAGAGAACTCTGCACATACTCTGCCTGGAACTCCCCTCTTGGCTGCTGCCCCTCCTCCACCTCCACAGGGAGTGTGTGCAAATCCTGCCCTTGCTCTGAGGTCTTCTCCAATTACCCTACTTAAAATTGATGCATGTATCTAGCCCTTTAGTGAGGCCTATATCTTCCGCTCCCTTTCTATTGCTCTTATTTTTTCTTCAAGAATATATCAACATCTAACAAATAATATATTTCACTTAATTATTTTGTTTGTTCTCTGCACCTGTCTACCAAAAGATGAAGTTTATGTGAACTTTTATGCATTTTACAGCCCCAACTAGAATAGTGCCTTCATGCATATAGTATGTTTTCAATAAACTGTTGGTACCTAAATGCAAACACAAGTGTCTAAAATGCCACTGTGTTACATTCAGTTCTGCCAGATGGAAGCATGAGTTGTGTCAGAAATCTTTTATGACTATGACTTGAAGGGAGGCATTAGCAGTTAAATTATTGATGACTAAATATGTTCCAAGTACATTCTAAGTTATTTATAAGAATTAACTTATGTTATCCTTAAAAATATAATGGAGTCATAACTTCATAATGGCATAATTCAATGCCATTATGTATTTTATCTACATCAAACTGAGAAAGTGATTTTACAAATTCTGAGAGCTAGCACGAGACAGATATGTGATATGAATTCAAGCAGTTTAGTTTGAGGGTAAAATTCAAAACATTAAAAAATATTACCTCTCTGCCACAGACACCTAAATTTTCTATTAAAGGCAAATAATTCCAATCCTTAGCAGAAAGTGACAGAAATCCCAAATTAAATTGGTTCACAGAGGAATTTACTATCATATATAACAAGGATAGAAATCACCTCAGTGGACAGGGCATAGAACATACCTGTAATCCCAGCACTCGGGATACTGAGGAGGAGGATCTTTGTGATTCTGAGTCTGGGCTACACAGCAACACCCTATCTTTAAAAAAAAAAAAAAAAAGAAGAAGAAGAAAGCAAGAAAGAAATGCACTATGGCTTTAGTGGTTGATGGGACTCAAAATTATCATTAACGTTTTCCAAATTTCTCCTATATAATTTCTGCTTCTCTAGGTACGACAGTAGTTTAGTCAGGAGAATTAGGAAATGAATGACTGTTATACATTTAAAAAATATCAGGGAAGGGTACCTCCAAAGGTTCCTTGTCAGGGAAACTGAAGTACTTACAGAAGACTTGGGGTTTTCTGATAACGGGAAACTATTTCTCTGCCCTCTCTTTTCCCAGTGCAAAAGCTTAGAAATACTTCATCACTACGCTTGCACTCTGGTGTCCCTACATGAGCAGTTGCTTAGTAGAAGGCTTTACATAATGAATTGTATATACATTTTTGCCTATTAAGTAAATGTCTTATCTTCCCCAAAGGGCTTTATCAAAAATCACTGATCATTTACGCTTTGTTAGAGTTGATACAGTTTTAAATAGCAACAAAGTACACAGTGGTGGAAAATAGGCACAAACTCTCTCGGCATTTCAATCACAATAAGGCTGTCCTACTTTATCTGTTCAAACTTGACGTCCATTTTCTACCGATCAAGTTGGAAAAAATCCTATTCTGACCTTACAACATACACATTCTCTCTCTGTGTCATACACACACAGAGATTCATTGAAATTCCCACTGTAGATTACAATATGTCGAGAACACTATGTCCTGCTTATTCAAATTTATGGCATCCTTCTGTTTTATTTCCATTTAGAAGTGGGAAAAACCAATTCAATTACAAAGAACACAACTTATTCCTTGGGCACAGGTAACTGTGATGAAAACAGCGACTTACCTTTGGGCTAGATGTTTTCAGATTGCACTTAAATAACTATAGTTAGAAATTTCTCAATGCATGCTTTCCTGCCCAATGCATTACCCCTGTATTTAATT
Organism: Chinchilla lanigera; assembly: GCF_000276665.1. Lineage (NCBI taxonomy): Eukaryota > Metazoa > Chordata > Mammalia > Rodentia > Chinchillidae > Chinchilla > Chinchilla lanigera. Next base: position 19,632,752 of record NW_004955411.1, read on the forward strand.
AAATAATCAGGTATAGGAGAGCCTCAGGTAATGACTAAACATGTCATTATGAACAAGTAAATCTAAAATGCAACTTCTACTCTTTTAATATATATATCAGAATAAACTTGATCTATAAGCATTATACTAACCATTTCTTTGAGTTATATTAGCCAACATAAAAAAGAGAAAAAAAGAATGTCTTTATAACAGCATCATTTCCTGTTAAGAAAGTTGAAATAAAGGATTGTAAATTCTTCTGTATTAATATTTTATTATATAAACCAATTAGCTTTCTGATGTTAAAAATAAAGTTACTGGATCAGTGTTGACTCTTAAAATATTTGTATAAAATGCTTTTGATTTTTTTTCTAAGTCTTCTGATTACTGAAATGAGATACAATGAACTTGTATTTTCAGTTATCGCTATTTTAGGAAAGGATTACCATTCTATTTACACAAAATAATTACGAAAGATTCCTCAGAGCCAACATAAAGTAATTCTTATTGCCTGACATTTTAAAGCAGTATTATAAATGATCTTTATAAGAGAGATTTGAACCCACAAACTTGGAAGGCTTTTGAAAAAGAGTCTTTTAATTCAAAGCAATATCACAGTGCCCTTCGTTATCTGAGGCATAAAAGGGATTCAAGTTTTCCGTGTAAGGTGTGCCAGGGGCATGTGGCGTGTCTTTGTCTTCTCACTCACCTTTATCTTCACAGTAAACGGTTTGATGCCCAAACAATCAGGCATCCGCAAAGAACTTTGAGTCAAATGTTTTATTTCCATTTATAGACTGAATGTCTAGCCTCTTAAATAGAAATATTAAATAAGAATATTCCAATATTTTTTTCAGATCTGGATTATTTTTCTACCACAGTAAAAATCCTAAAAGGCATACATGTAGGTATACATAAACACATGGCTAGATTTACCTTTTGATATAGATATGTTGGCCGAATCATGCAACAATTGCTGAACTATTACAGCACACACATTAGTGAACATGTGTGAAATTCTCCCAGTTCTCTATTTTGTTTAGCATAAATGTGCTCTGCAATAACATTTACAGAAAGCCTCCATGTATTTTTGTTCACAGAATGATAATCTACTGGAGACATATTGTGACAGTGAATAAGAGTCCAACTGTCATTCATCTCGGCGCCTTCCTATTCGTGCAACCATTCAAGGTCAGAATGTACTGGCAGTAGCAAGACAATTGAAACCTGTAAGTTTTCTTCTCCCACCCTGCACACTAGTGTCTAAAATTATCAGCAAAATGGTTTTTATTTTTACATTTTTATTACAGAATTAATTATAACAAGAAATTTCACTAATTTCCTGGAAGAGGACAATTGCATGTCAAAGATAAGATACAACACCACAATTATCAAATTGTAAGAACAAAAATGTAAGCCGGTGTCGAGGAGGCAGCGCAGAGAAGTAAAATGTCAATTCAAGGACAACGTAAAAACTGTTGTTATAGGAATGTGCCTTCTTACTTTCTGACTTCCTTGGAGAATAGCACAGTTAACTCCCCTGCCCTGCTGACTTGGCCTGCCCGGGGTGTAAAAACAGACCAGCAGAAGTCTCACACTTGCTTGGAATATTAGAAAATAAGAAGAGACTTTTCCCCTGATGTAAACATGTTTTAAATTATTCCTGTTTTCCCTATGAAAGAAAGGCGTGGCCTAAATTCAAATGCTACTAATTTGTGTTGATGGATTATAAAAGGAAGGCAAGAGTATGAATGTAATATTTTCACAGCAACCTCCCCATATGGAGAGACAAATTTATCCGTCAGTGAGAAACTGACCATAGCACTGAGACCCAAAGCTGCTTAAAGAGAATAGCCCTCTCAAACATGAGTCTGCCCTTGGATTCCTCCTCTGGCTCTTTGCTGACAATTATTTGCTAAGTGTTGCAGTAAGAGCTGGGAGACAGAAGATCACCTGAGATATCAGGCAACTATATAACCTTGTCCCAGCCTCATGACTGCTAAAGAGCTCTTGTTGAACTTGTCTCTTTGAAAGGGGAAAAAAAAAGCATTACAGAACTGATATGTACACCCAGAACTCATATCACAGCTGACACATCAGATACACATTCAAACTACTATGCTGAGCTGTGATAATAATTATCCTGACTGTTAGTATCATTGTGTTCACATGATTGCACTGAAAAATTGCACCTTGAGATTGTTGTGATGATTCAGATTTGAATCTATTCATGTCTACAGTATAGACAGATACCAAAATAATTTCAAAATATTTCCTTAGTCAAAGATAGGATATCAGGCAGGTCTCTAAAGACAGCTTGAAGTAAAGAATAATGTGTGACCCAGCAAAAAAGAACTTAGGTTAAACTCAGGTGTTTATTCCCAGCACACTTTTGAGGAAGTTATTTAATTTCTGTGTCTTCATTTCTGTTAGCAATGAAAATAAAAACAACAGAAAAAAGGCAATAGGCTAGGATTTGGTTTCATTTTTCTTAAAAGACATTAGAAAACACTGAAGCTTTCTTCTATGTGTTTTCCTTTTGTTGGTATGAGGATAGGCTTATGCTCTTATGAGTGTAATAAAACCATTAAATATCAGCATTAGGTGTATTATTGTAAGATAAATTGGAGAATTATTTGAAATCTTAATACAGAAAAATGAGACCATTAGATGTAATACCAACCTCAAGGATCACCTAATTCAGTGGTTCTCAAACTGCTGTCCCTAGGCCAAGCTCACAGAAGCACTTCGGAGTTTGTTGCCACATCAGTTCCCCGACCCAACCTTAAACCCAGGGAAGCAGAACCTCCAGGCATGGAGTGGAACTTTAGCCAGCTTTTCTAGAGCTTGTAATACTGTATTCACTAAAGTCTGAAACTGCTAACCCAATTCAAGTCTTCAATAGACACATGAAGAAAGTAAAGCCATTCTTAGAGGTTGCCAGAAATATTACTGTAACCTGAGGTAAGACTGGAAGTGTTTTTAGAAAGTATTCTTTTTTTTTTTTTTTTTTTCAGTTTTATAAGACAGTCTCACTATGTAGGTTCAGGCTGGCCTTAAACTCACTATGTAGCCCAGGCTGACCTTGAACTCACTGCACTCTTCCTGCCTCAGCCTCCCAAGTGCTGGGATTACAGGCTTGCACCACCATACATGACTGTTACTTCTCTTTTTTGAAAGTACATATTTTATTTTTATTCAGTACTTGGGACTGAATCCAGGGGTGCTCTACCATTACACTCTATCCTCAACCCTTTTTCTTTTTTATTTTCAGACAGTCTTCCTGAGTTGCCCAGGCTGGCTTTGAATTTGTGATCTTCATGCCTCAGTCTCCCATGTAGTTCAGATTCCAATCATGGGTCACTACTTCCACACTGGGCTTAAATCTGAACTGAAATCATGAATAAAGTGCTCTCTCCCTCTCTCTTTCTGAGGTGCAGATAACTGAGTGTGGGGTTGTCACAGTCAGCCACATTCCCAGCTTTTTTTATTCCCACCCTCTCCCCTTACTGATGGAATGCAGACCCTTCACAATGAGTCCTCTTCATTCTTTTTTAATTTTCTTACCAACGTCTTGCTAAGAAATAGCCCGCGGTGTGCTCAGATTGGCTGCCCTCCTCCCTCCATCTCCCACATTGGCCTCAGCCTTTTTATCTTATTTTATTTCATTTCATTTTATATTTTACTTTATCTTACACAAGATCGCACTAAATTTCTAAATTAGCCAGGCTGCATCTAAAATTTTGATCCTCCTTCCTCAGCCTCCCAAAGTGCCTAGATTATAGGCAGGTGTCACCGTACCCAGCTAAATAATAACTTTAAGGGCTATCATTGAACATTTAGAGGTGCCTTTGGTCTTCATCGTACAACAAAAGAGACCGAACTATACAGCTTCAGGCTCACGTTTCTTGAGAATTTCAGTCTTGGATCAATAGCAGACAAGGGTCTGGACCCAGGCATTCTGTTATACCTGTGAAGCACTAATAAACTTATTTTTAGCTCTTTTGAGATACAATTATAAAATTACTGTAGCGTTTCTACTTTCCTCTAAAAATTTAAAAATATAATTGGAGAATTGCAAGGTACTATTATTATGCTTTATTACTATTTAAAAACATTATTATTTTTCTAATTAAATGTAATTTTTAAAATATTGAACCTTTTACTAGACAATCCTTAAATAGAGATTTTTTTTTTGTACTGGGAATTGAACTCAGGCCCTTGTGCTTGCCAGGCAAGCACTTGTGCCACTGAGCTGTATGACTGGCCCAATAGAGAGCCTTTTGAGGGGCCAGGGGTATAGCTCAGCTGCACAAGAACCTGTCTAGCAAGTGCAAGGTCCTGAGTTCAGTTCCTGGCACCAAAGAGAAAAAAAAAGATCCTTTCTACTGAAATTAGTTTTTAATTTCTATGGAGAATATAACACATTTATATTCTATGGTTCAAAAAAAGCACTTACAATAAAATTCAAGAAATATATATCTGTATTTCTCTTCTGCTAAGTGGATGATAACATAGAACCAGAAATGTAGAAATAAACAAACAGGTGTTTGTTGGGTTTTGATGGTACTGAGGATTCAACCCAGTTCTTAGAGGTGAGCTACGTTCCCAGCACTTTTAATTTTTCTTCTGAGACAAGGTCTCACCATGGCACTGAATTGCCTCGGTGGAGCTTGAATGAGTGTGGGGATTACAGGTGTGCTCCATTTAAGTAAGTGATTGTGTCACTGCAATGTATAATCGCGGCTTTCTCGTCACTGGGACCCCAATGTACCAAACACCCACAATTTAAAGGAAAAGTTTAACTTGGCTCACAGTTTCAGAGAATTCAGTCCAGAACAGCTGGGCAAAAGCAGGAACATTGTGGCAGAAGGGCTTGGTGCAGAGGCTGCTCACTTTGTAGCGACCAGGAAGCAGAACAGAACAGTAGAGCCAGAGAGGAAGGTTCCAGGATGGGTGACAGAGCCCACGGTCACCCTCCGCGACCCCATCATACACACCAAGAACTGGGCTTGTACTTTACTCACCCGAGCAATCAAGCTGCTCACCCAACTGAACTGTCACATGTGGCGTGCAAAGGAGGGTGTGAGGCTTCGGAGACAGCTACCGCCAGCACAGCTGTTCCCCTCAGAATACATAAACGAACTTCTTCAGAATCTGTTGTTTTCATCCGTAGACTGAAAATGATATATCTGCCCAAAGAATTTTCATAATAAATAAGCAGAAGGCACATATTGAGTCTAGCAATGAGTCTCCCTTACGAATGGTTCTTTTTTTTTTTTTTTTTTTGTCTTTTTGAGACAGGGTCTCCCTATGCAGTTCAGGCTGGCCTTGAGCTCACTTTGTACCCCAGGCTGGTCTTGAACTCCCAACAATTCTCCTGCCTCAGCCTCCCTAACGCTGGGATTGCAGGCATGCACCACCACACCCGGTATAGAGATGGCTACTATATAATGGTGTCAGCATTTAAACATCCTTCAAAGTTTAGCTATATCATTAATATACTATTTTATTCCTTCATCAAAACATCTGTCTTCAAAAAAAGAACAACATGTCTTATGTGTTCCTAACTTATAAAGTTGTGCATATTTTTATTTTCTGGACCCTCAACTATCTCAATAGCCTCTCTAAATTAGAAGAGTTTTTATCCTTATCATTTTGTTCATGCTTGTCAATGCTTCTGATATCATTTTCCAATATGTACTGAAAATGTAGGGTAAAGATAATCTTTGTTTAAAGACCTACTCATTTAATGACTATTTGTACTGACAATTGAGCCAGGCTGTTCAGACTTAACCACTTGCTGCTTGAAGTTACAGGACTTGTAACACAACAAGGTGAGCGGCAATGCGGCCTTATGATGTCTTCCTCTATGAACAGTCCTGTAATTTTATCTGATTGTATAATACGGTACTGTAGCTTTATGTTCTGCTTTACATTACAGTATTGCATGTAAGATTTGTGCAAATAAAAGCAAAGTCTACAGATGGGAGCTTCCTTTAACTGTTTATTTGTCCTGAATATAATAACGTATAACTACATATAAAACCTCATTTGGTGACCAATCTGTCTAACAACCCAGTTGCTGGAACATGAGCTGGTGGTTAAACAAGCAATGTCAATTCAGTTTTAAAGAGTAGCTTCAGCTTATGATACATTCCATCTAAGAAGTATGTTAATTTCTACCTGCAATTATGGGGTGATAAAAATTTATAAGAGGAATTGGTGGGTTTAAGGCGTTGCCTTAGAACTCAGGAACTCATGACACCTTGTGAGGGCAGCCATTAGAAAACCCTTATGGGTTATATATTGACAAACTTTGAAAGGAAACGTAAATTACAGTGAAGCCACTTGAGTTGGATGTGCTAAGCAGCCTGGCCTTTGGTCATAGGGTGGTTATCAGATAATATGGGGGTGGGGGAAGGAGGCAGGTATGATGTACACTGCTCAACATGGGAAAAGAATATTCCACATTTTAAAATGTGTAAGTCTAGGTGGTTTTTAAAAACAAAGCCTTACTAAGTTATAGCCAAATGTTTGAGTCCAATAATTTTTACTCCTTGAAATACATATGGATGTGTTCTAAAAACAATTGAATTTAAGTCATTGTAAATTTAAATATATAAGAATGTAGGTTCCACATGAAAGACACCAAGTATTTGACTAACAGTAAAAGAAAATCAATATTCATTCATGTTCCTAAATATCTAGATATTTTGTCATATTATACTGACCTTTAAAGAGTGACTGGATTTTAAACTTTTCAGGATGTTTAGATGTGACATGCTAGGCAAAGTCTAGTGTTAATTTCATTACTTTATATCAAGCACAGGTTTTAGAAAAAACTTACTGTGGTTTGAATCCTAGTTTTCACAGTTTTTCCCTATGCTGGATAAATCATTTAACTACTCACATCCTATTTCCATATCTAAAAATGGGCATAAGAATAATACTCAATTTGCTGAATTTTAGAAAACACAATTGAAATAACTTATATACCTATTTAGTAAACATATTGCAATTCTATTTATATTTATCACTAATATTATCAAAATATAACATTATTATGTTGACTATTACATATTAAAATACATCTCAAAATGATAATTAATTAATACTCATTAAAGAAAGAAAAATAGATATACAATCTGGAAATCCTGATATTATATATAAATTGGCATTTTTGATAATGTATCTCTAAAGAAGACTTCTAATATTTTAAAAGTTTGTTTGATATAAAAAAACAATTTTAATACTATGGAATCTCTGGAAATAACTAAATCTTTTGTCTGATTTTCTGAGGAAGTGACATGGGATTAAGGATTTATTCACCTCGGTAATATGAATAAAAGTGAATCAAACTTTACAAGCAATTTTTTGTATCCTGTCTTGTAAAAATGTTACAAGGTACTTCTATCATTTGTCTGAAATTTCTTATCTACTTGAAATTCATGTTGATGGAACATGCCCAATAATGTTTTCCGTGAAGAAGCAGAAACATGATGACTATGATAGAGTTATATTTGTGCACTTATGACTTAGACTTACTTAGAATTTTGCATTAGAACATTCGGGAAAAAAATGTTCTATATGGTATAGAATGTCCTACAGAGAAATATACTGTTATTTCATGAATTTTTAAAAATCCCACAAATGTATTCAGATTACTCAAAAACAATTTTATGGCAATGATAAACACATCTCTCTTGATCCAGAGGGATGAGCTCAACTTCCCATTTCTTGGCTAAGGAAGATTAACATAATTAAGTTGAATATCCTTCCCAGAACATACCTCCATTATAGATATGTCTAAAGCTTTATAGAAAAGCACAAAAGAGAGGCAAATCATTTTTTTTTTTTTTTGAGGTTTCATTTTTCTTGAGATTATGAGAGGTCGGGGAGAAAGGAGATTTGCAAGCAATCATCATTGATAAAATTTGCTTTTGTTGAAGGAAGTGCTGGAACTGTTTTTATATAGGCCTCCCCAGAGCCTGGAAATCTGTAGTTCAAGTCAGTGGTTTGCAAACTTTGCTGCAAAATAAAATTACCTGCATTTTTTAAAAAAAATCCCAACAAGCACATTGCATCAAGACAAAGGATGTCAAATGCTCATGGTGGAAGCAAAGCATTAGTATGTTTTTAAAGATCCCGTCCCACCCCTGGTGGATCCTAATGTATGCCAAATTTAGGAATCATTGCTTAAGTAGTAAGTAACTTCAGGATCTCAGCTCTAAAGTTAGGACTTTTTCTTTCTTTTATCACATTGCCACCTGAAGATTTTTACATGAAAGTAAATACACAGGTGAAAATACTTAGTGTTGGCCCTTTCCATGAAATTTGGAAGAAGTAATGCTCCAGTAAAGTGAAGAACAATAACAAAAATTAAAATGATGCCAGTATTTGGTGAAGGCTGTTACAGAAAGCATGGAGTGAAAGTGCTTATCAGGGCAGAAGGAGAATTACATTGAGTAGTTTAAGATTGCTCTGGAGAAAGTAGACCTTACATCGATAGGTATGTAAAATACTTAACAAAACTCACCATGTGATAGTAACTTTGTTTTGAAATATAACGAAAGCTGTTCTTGGATTTCCTGAAGTAAATTTGTCTCTTATTTTCCATTCCAGGGTCCTTCAAGATTTTTGGCAAATGAGTCTCAATCTACTGATGGTATAAGGAAGTGTTATGATCAATTATGCTTCTACTTATCTACAAGGAATAATAAGCAATTTGGAATTTCTCGTCATTTCATGGTGCCATCAAATTATGTGACAGGAAAATGGGCATTGTACTTACTTCAAGATGATCTTAGAATACTTAATATTGTTATGTACTTATAGAACTACTTTTATTTATTTCAAAACCAAGGCAAATTTCCTTTCTTTTTCATCCCTAAGATTCCCAATTAAAGTAAATATCCTTCCTGAAAACTGTCTCCATTATAGATATGTCTAAAGTTTTATAAAAAATCATGAAGTAGAGACAATTGCTTCATTTTTCCTGAGGTTATGGGCGATGGTGGTAGACAGATTAGCATAGACTTTCCCTGTGAAATACCTATAACATTAAAAGTTGCTTTTTGTTTTATTTTTACAGTACTGGGGATCAAATCCAAGGTCTCACACACGTGCTCTACTTCTGAACTGTATCCTTAACTACTAAAAGTTGATAAAAAATAAATTAGTTCAACTAAGCCTCAACTGCTGTCTTCCAAATGAAAGAATGAAATTAGAAACTTTCACAATTGAAATCCTTATAAATCAATAGAAATGCTGCCAAATAAATTAGAAGCTCAGACTTGAAATACTATGATATAGAAATATTAACATTTGTTTTAATATTCTTTAATAAAAGCACAGAAGTTCAATTACTGGGAGTTGAATAACAACTTTAAAACTTTTAACAATATTTCAAATATGCATTTTGCCTCACACAAATATTAATGGGTAGGACTGTAAGTTGTATGGCTGATTCCTATCCAATAGAACTTTACATTCACCTATTTCAATGCATTTACATAGGGCTGGGATGTAGAGACCTTCTTGACTTGCCTTTTATTGCTTAGCTGAGGCTCTTTGCCTAGTTATTCAAATAGATTAACTTTTATAGGATGAACTGTGCATGAAGGTGAGATATTATTTTTCCTCCAGGTGACACAAGATAGAATTCATATCATGATAAAGTGGAGAAAGATTATGTTGTTCTATAATTTTCATGATTCTGCCTACAGCTATTTAGAAAACAGGGAAGAAATTGGATTTGTAAACCTCTACAGTTGGAGAAAGGCGAGGTGTTGATATATTTTCTTGAAAATTAACTACCACTAGGTTAAATTAGTGAGAGGAATCGGCATTTAGGAAAAAGGGAAAATTATGTTATAAAATAATAATTAGGTATTCTCTTTCTTTGACTTTTATTTCTCCTTTACTAAATTACATTGGTTTTGAGACAAAGTTACATTGCTGTCTTGTCCACCCTACCTGTGGTATTGGACTGCATTATTACCACAAACACCAGGCCGCTGTATATGCTCACGCACCCTCCGTTCAATTACCTTCTATCTTGTGTGCATATATGCGTCACGTCAAATCGTGTCTCCTTTAGACTGCTTTACTAATTACACCTCTGCTTCCAGAGCTAAACATCCAGAACTAAGCTACTTTTTCCTTCTTTTGTTCTAAGTTTTTTTTTTTTTCTTTTTGTTCTTGGATGTTGTACATTTTTTAAGTCGGCTATATTTTAGAAATTGCCGTAAATTCTGAATGATTCTAAATTTTTGTGACATCTTCACAAATTTAAAGTCTTAATTATTGCTTGCACATTACTAGTAAAGCAACATGGGGAAAATATATAGCTGAAAGTAAGTACACTGTCGTCATCCTTAAGAAGTGATTAGCTGGGATTTTCTTGTTTACTGTGAAGATGTGATCATTACTGCATGTATCAGTCAGTGCTTACTAGAAAAAGGGATATAATGCAGGGTACACAGATATATAAGAAAGTTCAAGGTTGGCTTGCAATGGCCACCCACAGAGTAAGGTGTGGGAGAGGGCAGAAGGGCTGTCTGTGCTGGAGAGCCGAAGGATCCAGTTGAAGGCCTGGAGCTCACTGTAGCGTCCCTCGTGGGTCCCTATCAGGAGAAGGGTCTGCGAAGTCCAAGGTGAAGATAAAATCTGGAGTTCCTCTGAAATCGTATTTCATTCAGGCCACAAGACTACTTGTTGCTCTCACTCAGATTCAGAGTGGGTCATCTGAAAGCCCTGCAGCCACACCCAGAGCGATGCAGCTCCAACTTAGGTGAGTGTCCCTTACTCAAGGGAACACTGTTAGCTGTCACACTACCCCAGCTGTGGCTGTCAGTATTTTTCTTTCTTTCTTCTTTTTCTTTCTTTCTTTCTTTCTTTCTTTCTTTCTTTCTTTCTTTCTTTCTTTCTTTCTTTCTTTC
>NW_004955411.1:19643773-19755400 GCF_000276665.1 Chinchilla lanigera
TTTTTTCTTTCTTTCTTTTTTACCATTATCTTCATTTTATTTTTTGATTTTTTTGAATTTAGTTTTTCTTTTTTATTAGTGTGTAACTGCAGTAATTTACTCTAGGAATTTTGTAGATGTACCTAACACCCCTTAATCCTCCTCGTGACCCCCTCCCTTCCTGTCTCTCTCTGCCCCCTCCAACTCTTGACCCTCCTCCCACTCGGTAAATCTCTATTTCCACTTTTTCTTTGAGTCTCTTCCATAACTGTTTTGTCCCTCTTTTTCCCTCCCTATTTCCATTTCTTATTCCCTTTCCCATATTGAACTGTTTCTCTTACATGAGAAACCCAAAATGCAGCACAAATAAAGAGGAAAATAAATAATAGAAAGTGGGGAAGTCTTTTTCAAATGAGAAGGGGCTGCAAGTATTTCTATCACAGGACAGATCCTGGCTGACCAAGGAAACAGCTCAGTACCTCTGAACGTCTTGTCAAGTCCTTGTGTTGGTAGCTAGGAGAAAAGTAAATGTGTTAAATTACAGAAGTGTGCTAAGGCATCTCAACAGTCTTGCTGTAAGCAGCACTTTGAAACAATGCTTTTAGTCCCATTTGACTGGTGACAACACAGCTTCAAAAGCTCAGAGAAGTCTCCTCAAAGTCATATTTAGTGAGTGACCAAATCTTCAGTAAAAGAGACATGTATCTTATTCCACCATGTACGCAGTTATCTACACCTGATGGATGGAAATTAAGACATCTAGCTTACTGTGACCTAAGGCAGTACCTATAGAGACTTTCTTCTCCCCTCTCTGGAACCTGTCCTTAGCTCTTGAAATTAGTGCTTTGAGATATTTAGCTGTCTTCTTTCAAAAATTCTCTTAAAGCTATCTCTTGGGTTCTCTATGTTTTTATCATTTATACTTTCACAATCATAGTGCTCAGAAGCTTAAAAATATTTCATCTGTAGGTTGCTGTCAGGGAATCTATCTGCGTGCTTAAAATGAAAAATTTCATCCTCAGATATGTTCTTGCCCATTTACCTACAAATATTGAGGAGTTTTTAGTTATTGAGGTTTGTGATTGAAATAACAATAGCCAGGAACTCTTCTAAGAACTTCACATGTGTTAATTTATTTCATTCTAACAACTAGCTTATGAAACAGGTACAATTTATCATTCTGATTTCACACTGGGGAAAAATGTGTTTATGTAACCAGTCTACTAGTAGTGAGTGGAACTAGAATTTGAAAACCAACAAAAAAGCATTTTTTTTTTTTACTTCCTTCACAGCTTTAGTAACCTTTTCTTCCAATCCAGCTTAAGTATTTGTAGACACCTAACTTGCTCAAACTTGTTATATCATCTGACCAAGGACAAAGGAGACTTATTTGTCATATCTTGAACTCCCATGAAAGTTACAATTTCACACATCTACTTTGGAGATGAAAACACAGACCACCCTCACCTTTTGTCATCGGATTTTGAGAAGTTAAATTTAGAAGGAAGTGCTGCTAATTTGAAAACCAAAAGAAAGAGGTTTAGGAACTAGAATTGCAGGGTTTTTAAGAAATAACAAAATGCAAATAATGCATGTGATATGCCATGTATTATAAGACCTGTGAATAAAGTAAGAAATACATTTATTTACTGAGTCATAATATTTTAAGTAGCTTTAAAACACTGCTACTTGTGTGTACATATACATATTTCTACCTATCTGAAATATACCAATAGTAATGATCTCTTTTTAAATGGAGCAAGTCATTTAAAAATCAAATAATCTTTTTTAAAAAGCTGAAAAATGCCGGTTATCTAGTATAATTTTTAAATAAGATACGGTAAGAAGGATCAAAAAAATCTTGCCATGTCTGAGTCAGATGTGAATATTTACACCCAAGTTATAAATCTTTAAGATTATACAGAGCCTAAGAGCAATATTGACCCAACTTCAGTCACCTTGCTTGAACTCTAAATGTTCAGCTCTAGTCCTATGCCTGACATTTAAAGACAAGCAAACCATCGATAATAACCTTACCTAACATTGCACACTGTGTTAAACCAAACGAGCATAATTAGATATTCGTCTAAGCAAGATTAAAATAGAGAAATCAAAATTTAGTATACTCTGGAGCACTACTGAACAAGCAAACATAATTTATTCATGCCGAAGTTACAGTTGTTAAATTCAGGCAGCTTCTAGGAGTGCTAAATAACTCCCACCTTCTGTAACCCGGGGGCCAACACGCAGAATTCATGATGGTCAAGAAACTCCAGGTGAGCCATAAGAGTAGATAAATAGCATGTAGTTTGGGAAGAAAGGGACACGATTTACAGTTTATGGGATTAAGAGACCTTGCAAGTTACATGCTGCAAGATCACTGGGAGCTTCAAAAGCTAAAAAGAAAAACCTTGAATTTGAGTCTGTGCTTGGCAGGAAGCCACTGAAGCAAAAACAAAGCAGAGTGTACAGGGCTCAGCGAGATTCTTGGGCTGTGAACCCAAGTCATGAAACTCGAAAAGCCACAGTGAGTTAAAAAATGGCTACTTAAATATTGAGAAAACACAAAGTCACTAATAAATATAAATGCATCAATCTTTTTCATATACACATATTGGAATTTAGGAAAATACACTGAAACATGAGAAGGCAGTTGCCAAGAGATAAAATCTTTTTAAAGAGATAAAATTGTTATCTTAAATTCATTTTACATTATTTAAATCCCATTTGTCTGTTTACTATCACATATCCCTCATAAAGTAACAGAAAAAAAAAAAAGCAAAAACTAAACTGATGGATAAGAACACTGAGCTTCACAGTTGAAGTGTTCTGCCAAATGTCAAGGAATCAATAAATGCTAAGTAGACTTACGAGCTGACGCACAAAGTGGTACTGCATTATATTTTTACTTCATTCTAAAATTACTAATATACTTTGATCTTAAGAACTAGAATGAAGGCTTTCTTTTCATACAAGAAGAAAAAGCATTTTCTCTTGTCCAGGTCTAATTGTTAAGTTACAACATGAGACCTTGCTTAAGAAGTGAAATCACATTTCACTTCTGCATATCACCATGCCTTTAAAAACATTCTGGCCATATCTTTGCCTTGTCCAATGTAATATTGGTAAATAATTTTTTATTGTTTTTCTCATCAAGTCTGATTGCTCCCATTTGATTTCAAGTCCGTTACTCTTTCCCAGATATTTACAACCCGTGAAATCCTCCATTCCTTTCAATGTCCTGCAGATGCTACTTAGTATACCTGGTCTTGTGCACTGTTCAGTTCCTTCCATCCTCCACATCTTTGCCACCCCTCAGGCACTCCTGCTGCCCCAGCCTATCACAGAGCCATCTATCTGGGCTCTGAGGTTGTTTTCTCCCTCAGCACCCATTTCCTGCTGCCTTCACTGCCCCCACTCATCTTTCAGAGCACCTGGTCCTCGATATACTTTAAGAAAGAAAGTTGAACTAATTTACACTTCAAGGATTCTAAAATATTTATAGTCTACTGAGTGACAGAAACCACTAAGTCCCAAAGGACATAAAACAAAGAATTTCATTTGGCTTTTGCCCTCTAAAAGTACTTGATCTAGTGGAAGAGAGACACACACACAATCTGACAGAACAGGTTGGGATAATCACAGTGCTGACTGCAAGCAAAGCGTAGAAAAGCGAATTAATTCTGGCTCCTGATGTTATGACAACTTAGAGGAAATAACTTTTGAGTTGTGTCTTGATGAAGAGAACTTCCTCCACTCAGAAGAGCGTGAGGGAATGTGAGGGTAGAGAGCAACACAGAAGTATATTCTGCTGCTCTGGTTCAGAAAGGAAGAGGAGTTATTTCATAATTCAGAGATCACTGCTAAACCTTACTCCACAACACTTCTCTGGTCAAAATTGCCAGTAATTTGTCAGTGCTTTTCCAATTAAAATATATTTCTTCTATGTGACTTTCAAGATTTCTTAAAATTCAACTCTCTGTCTTTTCAATACAATATTGCTTGTCCCTATTCAAAATAGGAATATGAAGGATAGAGCCAGGTGTAGTAGCACACAACTGCAGTCCCAGCACTCAGGAGGCGGAAGCAGGAGGGTTGCCATGTGTTTGAGGTCAGTCTGGGCATATTGTGAGTTCAAGACCAGCCTGAGATACATAACAAGACCCTGTCTCAAAAAAACAAAATAATATTATGTGATGTTTGCTAGTTTTGTCTCATTACACCTTATCCTGCTGGCTCCACACCAGCTCTTTACTATGAGGGATGCCATGCAAATAGCAGCAAGATCTTACACATTAGTCCAATGCTCCAGTAAAGGTAAGATTGTCTGTGTGTAGTATCAGGCTATTGTTTCTGTTAAGCTGAGTTTTGACTCATGTGTATAGAGCTCCGGGTGCAATGGGTAAGGGTCTAAGCGAAAACGTGGACTTATAATCAGGACTAACCAACAGGTCTCCAGATCCCCTGAAAATGCCTCTGCAACTGTCAGAGCTGATTTTTTTCCTAAGAGTACATTTTAGCCTTCTATTTTGTCTGGCACTTAATATAAACAGTGCATATCTCTAGCATATTGACAGAGGGATATCAGGGTAAACTTAGAGCTTCCTGTTGTAATTTGCTCTGGAATCTATGCTATCAGTGTAATAAGTATCCGCAAATTCATTTCACATTTAAAAAGCATTCTTGAGTTTGCCACTTTTCTATAAATTTTTAAAGATTTTTAAAACTTTTAATATATGTGAATATCTATTCTTCATATGTAGTTTATTTTCTGTACGTGTTTCTCTAGAGTTTGTTTTCTAATCACGCATTGTATTTACTTTGCATTCTGTAGTGGAATAGTGAGGCTGGTATATTATGTCTGTCTTTTTCTAACCCAGAACCAATGTTACTGAAAAAAATGTGTCTGCTTCTTTCTCCGAGTTTTTTCAAGATCTATGATTAGCTGCACATTGAAAAGTAGATCGTACTTCCTTTAGTTATGTACATAAAATCCACAAATATGCCCCATTACAGAGAATGATTTTCTTTTTTTTTTTTTTTTTTTCTGGTACCAGGAATTGAACTTACGACCTTGCACTTGCCAGGCAGGCGCTGTGCTGCTGAGCTAAATCCCCAGCCCCTACAGAGAACGATTTTCAAAGGAAAACAAACGTAATATTCAACACTAGAATCTTGGGGACATTTGTATTATTGTGAACTGACAAGTACAGGTGAAGACAGACAGAGCTTTGTCACTCGGGGAAGTTCACTGTGAATTGCATTCACTTGTTACTTTGTGAAATTATCAAATCTAGGACTACCTGCTGCTGTTTAATACCTAAGGAAGCTCTTCTTTGCTTACCTACTTAAAATATACTAGACTAGCATGACTGCTTATTGCTACTTAAACTGTGCAATAGGCCCAATTAAATGGGATCAATTAATTATATTTATTTTAACCTCAAGGTCAGTCAGAAGAGGTTTTTTATTGTTTAATTACAGATTTAATTACATTCAATCACTGAACTTGAAAAAAAACACTTAGAGCATTTAGCTCTAATGAGATTCGCAGAAGCATCTTGAAATATATTTTATTTCCCTGCTCATATCTTTCAAGCTAGGCAGAGATGCATCACTGGGGTGAGCACGGGAGGGGAGGCTGTGACAGGGACAGGGACACAAGGCCAGGAGGATGCAGTTCTCTTCAGAGAAACTTGAAGATCTGCTGATTACCACGCATGGTCTTTTATCACTGAGTGTCTGTAGCTATCATCTTTGTTTTTAGGAATTTGACTACCTTTTCATTCATATGCCTTCTCTCAGCAGCTATCTTCAAAACTGATATCGCATTTTCACTGCAGTTAACGATATAAAACAAAGGGTAAAAGTGGAAGGTAAGCACATCAACAAAAAATTGTTACTGATACCATAAATATTCAAACATAATTTTTTCTTAGTGGACCTTGCATAGTTTTAGATAATGGCTTTATGGTTTTGGAGGGAAAAAAGCTGATAGGATAGGGTAGCCTTGTAGTGCTTATAAAGCTAGTAATATAAGGTAATTTGATAACCTCGGGGTTATCCTTCAGTGTTCCAAGTTGTGTAATTACCACTGTGTGAAATTAATGACAGTGTTGCTTCTTTTCTTTTCCTCATCTACGCCTTGCATCTTTGATCACCATATTATTCATTTGCATTTGTGTCAAGAGTGGGCAGGAACCGGTTTCAAGATTATTTTTCAAATTTAGCTCAGCCTAGCTCAAGCACCAGCTTCCAAATGTGATAGGACATTTGGCATTTTCCTGTTATTATTATCATCTTCTTGAAGCATGTTTGAGATTCATATTTGTAGAGGCTGAGAGGGCCCTGATGGAGAATGTTCTTAGCTTCAGGTGCAAGTTGAAATGATCACCGAGTCAGTGCTGATGTTAAAAGACAGAATCGTACAACCAGATTTTTCACTGTTCCTATTTGCTCCAGTAGCCTAAGTGCAAAAACTCTCCAAGTTACCCTGTTATAGCAAATGTCTAACACCTGGCAGGGCCCACAAGCAAAATATTTTCTTTCTCATGCAAATATTTTGGCTATGATCAAGTAGTATTAGTTTCAGGGAGAAACAAAAACAGTCCAAGCTAAAATTTTTGACAGTAGGGGTCCTTAAAAACAGTCTTGGTGTTCAGGAATAATTACAGTGGAATGAAGTCGGTATGCAAGACGATGAGGGGAAGCTAGGGACATTTTTACTCATATTCCGATCACTCCACTGGAATATTTCAATAACTTTATCTCTTCTCATGGTATTGTGTAGGACAATAAAGAATGTGTAAGGGACATAAAGGAATTCACCAATGATTAGAGACAGGATTTTCTTTACATTGTCTAATAGACTCATTTATTATTTTAAGCTGGTAAAAAGAGACTTATGATTCGTGTTGAAGAAAGAGTTATTTGTGCTTGATACATTGAAGACACTGTTCAAAAGCAGTTTGTCCTTATAAAAGGATGACCCCTGTAGTAATTCTTAGGCAAGGAGGGACAAATTCAACCAACAAAAAGCACATCTCGCCCCAAGTTCCCCATGATTTCTCCACATATAGCAAAAAAATACACATCAGTAATTTATTTGAACATGCACATCAGCGAGTAGCTCAGTTCTAGGCTACTCAGGAAATAAAAGGGAGAATATCAGCATTACCTAAATAAAAAAGAGGTGAAGCACACCGTTTTAATTGTCTTTAAAACACAGATAAGAGGAGCAATTAAAATATAGTCCTAAATAGTACTAGCTAATGTAGATTACATAAGTATACAATATGATTCAACTAATAGTGCTCTGACAAGCATAAACCACCAGTTCTTGTAAACAAGGCCCAGATCAATTGCTAAGAAAATGTTAGATTCAGATGTAACAAAAGTTACTTTTATTTCAGTACTGAATGCAAAATACAGGTCAAGACCGAAGACAGCATTTTATAAAAGGTGGCTCTATGAAAGCAAGGAGGCCATTTCCTTTTGCATTTTTATAATTTTGGAATTCCATTTTTGACGTTCACTTCCTTTACTTTTCCTCCCCTGAGCACTAATTTATCAAAAAAGATTTCAAGGTGCAAGTTGTACATTCTTATCATTATACCATCTTATCTCTTTCTGGAAGAGAGTATTACAATCAGCATTACAATGTTAATTCTTTTTCTCCTAATTTTTTCTCCACATACACATACTCCAAAATCATAATGTTGATCGAGAAAAGAAACCTACAAACGAGAGATAGTGATGTAATCATACACTTCCTATTGTGCTGTGTGTCTTTCCCATCCCTTCTCCCCTTTCCCTGTAAAGAGCTGTAAAAAATTTAAGGCAGATGAGGTATATTGCTGAAGGAAAAAGTTATTTTTGAAAAAAACTCAAAAAAAACTTTTATTCTGCCCTTCTACTCAAGAAAAACTACTCAACTATAAATCTAGTGCTAGAAAAAAGCAGGAAAGACACTGTTTGCATGTACCATACTATGTCTTCTATTTCTAGAATGGCTTTTTGTTAATTTAATTTTAATAGAAAAAATAAGCACCTTAAGCTATGAACGAGAAAAGAACTTCATTATTAGTGAGTCTAGAATCCAAACGGAATTAAGAACACTCACTCAAACTCTTTCACTCATTCTCACAAAGGCCAATGCTACTGATTAGGATTGTAAAGTGCTGTACTTAGTATAAACACTTGTATACACTGCAGACACTGAAAAATAACCCTCAAGCACATTGTGTTATAGTTCCAAAAATATATTTACAGTCTATTACAAAGATTACAAATGGAAGTGTCTAGGTGACTGTATTACGCTAATTAAAATTATTTTTACAGATTTTTTTTCCTTAGGGACAAAAACATTTTAGTGAAATTAAAATGATCTTCTAGTCAATCAAAAAATAAATTAAAATATCAAATAACACTGTACAGTGATTTAAAAGGAAAAAAAAAGGGTGGGGAGGGGTTTGGGAAGCGATCCATTTGAGTTTTTCTATAGCCATCTTTGGTCCTAAATGTGGGAAAACACATAATGTAGCACTGAAAATACCTGTTCTTTTGTGATGCTCTGCAAGTAAAATAGAAAAATATAGTGCATTTTCAATGTATTCAGAGCCCACTACAGAGAAATGTGTGTACAAAACAAGACAGTATAAATAAAATTTACAAGTTTTACAAAGGAACATTTACAGATTTTGTTTCTGTTGTTTGTTTGTGGATGTCCACATTATCAAACAAGACCAATTATGACCGATCCCTGGGATCTTTCTCTATTAAAATCATTATAAACAGCCCAATTTTCTTTGGAAGTATAACAGTTCAATTCTGGGGTAGTTCATGATTTTCATAACTTTTGAAAGCATTACTCACAATATGTATACATTCCTGAAATAGCTATAAAGACACATTTAATTATTGCTTATGAAATTCTAACACAGTAATCAAATAATGTGGTTTAATAAATAAAGTTTGTTGTTTAAAAAAGCCAGATCCTTAGCCTCTTCCTTCCAGGATAAAAAGAGTTCTTTCAATGAACAGGTTTCTCGCATCAGTGTTCACAAATAAAAGACTTTTTGTGTTGTTTTGTTTTAACCGCAATGGTATACTCTATGCAGCAGATTTGTTTTCGAATGGTGAAAATTGTGAACTGCCCCTTTTATCATGCTTCAGAGTTCTAGTATAAAACATAATTTCTTTCCTTTCATATTTGGACTGCATTTCAACAGAAAAGAATAGAAAATATATGTTAACTATTTCTCTTAAATTGCTTAATGTCACAAGACTGAAAAATCTTGATATACTCAGAAGAACTTTAGCTAACACTGGATAGTTCTTGCTTTCAGAGACTTGCGTTCACCAGCGTTCTTCAGATGAAGTGCTTCATCTTTTTTAAATATAGTCATGAACCTAAAATTTAAGTTTTGTTAATTAAATCCTGTCTAGTAAAATCACTCTATAAACAATCTGTTAAAAGTGCCTTAGAGTATTTATGGATCATTATTGCTTTTCTTTTTTCATTGAAAAGTTAGTGTGTTGTTTCATTTTTACAAAAAAATTTATTTTTAAAAAATATCAGAGCTCTTGGCAACTAACGTTTTCTGGACTACCTGCCAATTAGCAAACAATATCAAAACAGCACTGATTAAACAGAATCAAATGGCACAAAAAGGATACCAATGTTATGACAAAGATAAATCTTAATTCATGCTATTTTTTGTTGGTTTTTGTTCTGAGATTCTTTTCAAGGTACCCAGTGTAGTAAGGTGTCATAAATTTAACACTAAAAAGGTTCAAAGATATAAACAACTTTCTAAAACAAAGTCCTTATGAAGAATAAACACAAATGATTTTAAAAAGGAATAGCCTGAAATCACATATTTAAGGAAAATATTTCATTAACAATAAGATCATGATTTTATTTGACAAATATATTCTTTCTTAAATTCTTTATGTACATTTTAAAAAGTCTTTAAGATAAAAAGGAGGTTAGAGAGCTCAAGGTGTTTGGATGTTTTTCAGGTAGTACTTTGTTTATTGTCACTGCTGTTTTCCTGGCCACCAGTGGTGGATCCTAAATTCCCTTTTTATATATTCTGGTGGCACTTAGGAGTTCAAGTCTATAGGTGCTTCTTACATCTTCTCTTCTGTCGGAAGGACCCAGTACATCACCTGTCTGCTAGCAGCATTCTATGCATATACTGAAGGCCAGTACTGTTCTCTTGAAGTCTGTGAACTCCCTCATAAGGGAGAAGCGCGTATCACACTTGAATGCCAGTTCCATGTAGATGTAGCATTTGTGCTCTCATGGTTTGAACGCTGCTCATGATTTTCTTTTGATGGCCAACCAGTGTGATCCCTAAACTCATCACATCTCTGAAAAAGACAAATATTTTTATTAGGGACTTTACAAAGAATTTGTAAGTTGTAACTGTCCTCAGGGGCTTCACTAGCTACTCTTACCTTTCAGAGTTCTTGGTACCAGACTGTATTTCTACAGGGATTACGTTAGCAACCTATACCATCTACATTCTACGCTCTCAACTTGCCATGGAGGTTATTTCTGAACTGTTCTGAAGTATTTATTATATGCAGTGTTGTTCAAATCTTTACAATTATTATGAACATATGGTCAGGAAATGTTATTTGAAATGTACTTTGGAATCTAGCTGGGCCTACAAGTTTTAATCAGACAAATAGGATACTGTGTGGATAGAAATACCCCCTGAGATATAGTAGGAAAGTCAGGAATTACCAGGGTTATCCCATACTTACATACTTTGTGTTTGCTGGCAAGGGCTATACCACTGAGCGATATCCCCAACCTTTTTTATTTTTTATAATTTTTTAAAGTTTAAGTTGCTGAGGCTGGCCTTGATTTTAGGGTCTTCTTATTTCAGTCTTTGGAGTAGGTGGGGGTGCAGATGTGAGACAACACCCCTGGTCAATCAAAACCTTTATACTGAGGAGCTTAATTATTGTGTTAGTAATTCTAAGCACGTTATTTATTGTATACTTCAGTTCACTTATTTGGCTATATGTTAGGGGAAACATTTTATAAGCAGTCCAATGCTTACTGTTAAATTTGAAATGTTTATTGTACCTATTTATGCAATTTTGCCTTTTCTAATAGCCAGAAAGATTGAGTTTAGCTTTTTACAAGGAGCAAAAACAAAATAAAACAAAAAGAAGCTAAAGCATTATAATACTATAGTATTTCACAGCAGGAACTTTAAGAAGCATAGTTTTTCAGATTACTGTGAGGACCAGTTCTGAATATACTACTTTTACCCACATACAGATTTGAATAAAACCAAACAAGAGAACACGCACATGTTTAAATTCACGTACATACCATTTCCTGATGTACACCAGGAAGAGCATTTGATTGCTGGTTTCATTTTCATGTGGGAAATGTGAAGCCCTTCTCATGTCAGCACATAAATAATTTTTCATAGCTGGGTGTGGTGGTGCACACCTGCAATCCCAGCACTCAGAAGGCTGAGACAGGAGGATTGCTGTGAGTTTGAGGGCAGCCTGGGCTATATAGTGAGTTCAAGGCCAATCTGCACTACAGAGTGAGACTGTCTTGAAAAAAGAAGAAAGAAAGAGAGAGACAGAGAAGGAAAGAAAAAAGGAAGGAAGGAAGGAAGGGATAGAAGGAAGAAAGAAAGAATAGAAGGAAGAGAGAAAGGGAAGGAAGGGAAGGAGAAAGAAAGGAAGAAAGAAAGAACACCACAAATGGCATCTTGATAATGTTTCTCAGCTTTAGACACACTGCCTGGGAGGGACTACATCTCCCATGAGCGCTGTGCTGTAGGCAGGGAAACTGAGGTTTGAGATGTTAAACAGATTTTCTAAACCCACACAGTCAGTAATGCAGCTAGGAAGCAAAATTTAGTTCTTAACTTCAAGTGTATAGCAATTTCACAAGTTGTTCTATTGGGTCATTTTTTAGGGTTAAAACAATTCAATCAATCACATACTTCCCAAAGAGTAAATAAAACTCTTATAGTTATTTGAATTAAGCTTCCTAAGACCTCATCAGGGAGGAATTATATTGGACATTCTAATGTATTTTGGAATTGGACATGAGATTGTGAGTTTTTTAGTGTCTGATATAAACATGGTACAAGAAATTCTTCTCTGCAGTGGGAAAAGTTCTCCTAGACAGCAGGAACCTAAATGATACAGTAGTTAAAGAAAGAGGAAGCCTCACTGGGTAGTGTCTAGAACACCCGTGTTGCTGCAGTAATTGTCATATACCAGCCAAGTTAGCTTAGAGAAGAGATTGAATCTACCCAAGCCTTGCCTTCCTCATTTATAAAATAGGTACACAACTATTCCCATCATCAAATGCTAACCGTGAGGATTTAAAATAAACGCATGTTAAAAGGCCTATTACAAAGTAAGCACTTTTTGAAGGAATGTTTTCTTCCCCGATTTTGTGCTTCTTATCTGTTTAGTAGAGAGAAGCTAGCCAATGTAGGAAATGTGGATTGTACCTAATCACTTGTTAAAGGTAATTTTAAAAGTTTCAGCTTACTCAATAGTCATCCTAGCCACTGACTCAAGGGAGTTATAACCAGCCGCTGTGAAGTTATCTTTATATCTCTCCATCTTAATAGCTTGCAGCCATTCTCCAACTGAGCAAAAGGTAGTGAAGTCGGGAGCGTTTTGATCCAGAAGAGGGCTTATTGGCCTAGATAAAAATAAAGCAGAAAAAATAAATAGTCACATGAACAACCAAAAAAGTATAGTAATGTCTTAGCCACACAAGAATAATGGTATAAGGAGTAAAGTTAAATATTTTAATTTATTATACAGGCACAGATGAACAGGTATGATAATAAAAACCTAGAGTATGCCGCTTACCCAGTAAACACAAATTCCTGAATTTAAATTTTATTTTGATGTGATACCCATTAGGTTGTATCTTCCACATGTTATTAAAAGTACAGCTGATGGGTATTTAAATTAGTAAATATTTATTCATTTGCTTCTTCAAAAGTACGTAAGAGCTGGGTGTAGCGGTGCACACCTGTTATCCCAGCACTCGGGAGGCTGAGACAGGAGGATCTTGAGAGTTCAAGACCAGCCAGGTCTACAAAGTGAGCTCAAGGCCAGCCTGACTGCATAGCAAGACCTTGTCTCAAAAAGACAGAGAGAAAAAAAAAGTATATAAATGGGAGTAAAGGAAGCACAGCTGGGTATGTGTTAATTTCCTCAGGCTACAAGAGTGCTATTTAGAATTCTGTGTGTCCACTGTCCCAGCAGCATCTTGTGTGGACCATAGGAGTTCATGCACCTGCACAAGGGCCTGACCCGTGGCTGCCAATGAGGTCAGAGTATCAAGTTTTCCCGGCACCTGGAGCTGAATAACCACTAATATGCATTACAATGGAGAAAGCCAAATGAGAAGAAGGAGTGGACTTTTCAAATGTATGTACCGCTTAAATCATATGTTGAGCTACTTTTGCAAACTTTAACTTCACAGAAGCATTTTATTAAAAAACTTAAAGCAAAACATTGAAGAAGGCAATATGTATATAATGAAAAGTAGGTCAACAGTAATAAAAACCCATACAATTTGGTACTGCAAAAATAAAATGCTACTTTGTCACAAAATTCAGTTTAGCAAGTTTTCTGAAAGAGAAAGTGAGTTGTACAATTTTTAAGAGAAAATAATAAATAAATTCTCTTTAAACAGTAGTTTAGGTAAACCATCCACCCAGAAAAATGACTGTAAATGTATGTAATATGGATTAACATTTCAATACAGCAATCAATAAATTATTGCAGTGGGGTTAATGAGATAAAAGGTTTATGGGAATATGTTAATGTCATCCAGATTCTCTCCCATCAAGTATTTCTTACCTACTACAAGTTCCCAGGGGTGTTTTCAGACTATTTGGATTTCGAATCATTTTGTCTAGAATTCCAACTATCTGTTCAAACTTTGGCCTCTCAGCACGTTCCTTCTGCCAGCAGTCCAGCATGAGCTGGTGAAGGCCAGCGGGGCAGTCCATGGGTGCTGGTAAGCGATAACCTTCTTCTATTGCTTTTATAACCTGACAGCCAAGAGGACATTAAAATATTACTGAGTTTCAATTACAATCAAAGGAACTGCTTGGTAGGCAGTATTATTTATCCAGATAAGACTGAGACACATTGCTTTGCAAATACACTGATTTACTTACTTTTTTTCCAAAACATTCATAAATATTAAGCATGTTATTAAGGGGCTCATGAAGTGCAGGATATGATGACATTTTCTAGTTAATTCAGCAATAGGAAGCAGCAATTAAGTTCACCAAGGTGCAAGAGATGGAAACATATTTAATGTCATCCCAGAAGTTTTCAAAAGGGAGCATGTTATGGAACTATTTTACTTCTATAAATTGTGAGCATACATCTTGGCTATAAATTAAGAAAAAGTCTGCAAGTGGAAAAGGAAATTAAATTACTCAGAGTAATAAAAGATTCACCACAGATGAGTGCAAATGACACTTTCAAACAGACAGCAAAATATGTGAATATACAATGACAGAAAATATTACCAACCAACTATTCCTTTAAAAAATGACAAGCTTAGTCGTTAACTGTTGTAACTGGTGTGTGGAGCCAGTTCGTGCTGGATCACAGAAAGTGATCCTATTCCTTCCTACTCAGATCCAGAGCCTTCATGCTAGCAGATAGAAATCAACGTAGAGGAGGATGGAAAAAATTAAAAGGAAGGGTTTCCTCACCCAGAGTCCTGGTGTTTAAACTTTTATTAGCATGCCTCTATGCATATGTAATAGCAGCCTGAGACCCTGTTCATTTCAAACTTGGAATGTTAATTAAAAATAGGTTTTCACGAACTTTTCCACCTGACAATCAGAATGTCTAACTTATTTATGCAAATATTTTATTTACACAGAAAACAGAAGACCTTAAAAATGAAACATTTTTAAAGAGCTGAGTAGCACAGAGAAGATAATGTGAAGATAAAAAACACAAATACGAAGAACTTTATTCAAAGGGGAATAACAATCCATTGACACATATAATAGCAGTAAAAATGGAAGACAAAATGACTTCCTGAAAAAAAAAAATAACAAGTTTTTGAAGACAATAAAGTCATAAGTAGACAGACAAAAGGTGGCTTTAATAAATGCTAATGACCTTAATATCTTTAGGGAAATATGTCCAGGAGATTCATATTGACATTTAAGAACACCATAATAAAACTATGTTAACATAATTGCAATGACAATTTTGGGGGAAAATCTTTTGAATATGTGGAAAATTTAAGAATCTACTTTAAAATTTAATTGCAGGAAAATCTGTGTGGTTAAACTGATAAAATACAAAAGTTAAATAGATAAATTTAATTATAGTACATTTGAAAGGTACTGCAAATATAAATCTTGGCTCTAATCCTCTCCTAGTCACAAGGTCATAGTACTTCCATCAGCCTCCTATTGTCTCAGCAGGAAGCTTCACAGGTGTCTCTCACTCTAAATTTAAACTTGAACTTATTTTCCTTCTGACCTTTTTCTATTTCACTTAATGGCAGTATCAGTCATTGCAGTCAAAAGGCTGAAAACATCATCCCTTCCTTTTCTTTTGCACATAACCACTCAGTTACCACTTTCTGATGATTCTACATCTTAAATACAATATATACTAAGTACTAGAAAAGTATTTTTCACTCCCTGAAGAAGTATATGGTCATTGTCCCATCGGTAAGTCTTTACAAAGTCCCCTAGCATGAACTACTTTCCTAAGGACTTTATTTTAAACAAAAATTACAGAGCAAATACTTTAGCTTTAAGTGATCTTAAATAAGCAGTGATGATAACAAATGCTAACAGAAGCCATCTGTTAGAATTTTAAAGTTTTTGACAATATAATTATATGTGGTGGATCACTGTAAACACCCATCTGAAATATCCCTCTTTAAAGCTATTTCTCCTCTAAGCAAACATACACAAATGGTAACTCTGCAAAGATCACAAATATATAAGTAGAGGAGGAATTCTACACTAACAGAAGCATTTTAAATGAGAAAAACTTCATGTGGTTTTGTGTAATATTCCAGTAATAATACTGTACTTGGACCCAAAGGTGTTATAAGTTCAATAATTTAGATAAAAGCAAGTATTGTGTACTTTTAGAAAGCTTGGTTGAATGATTTAAACAATGGTCTCATTTGTGAATAAATAAACTCTAACTTCTAAAATTTTATGTACTCAAAATAGCCACATCATAAGCAATTGCAGGGACATTTTTTCATTGGCTAAAGAATGGTTTTCCTTTACTTGAAGTTGCTTGAATTTGAGCATATGCAATATCCTTCTGATTTGATGGAACTGAACTCTACTGCTCATAACTTAGTTCAGTGTTCAATTTTCCATCAGCTGCTAATCTACTTCTCTGCCTGCTGCTTCTTCAGGTATCCCTAACGAAACGATGCAGATAGAATTTCTCTTCCCTTCCACTGATCCTTTAAAATATAAATCTAAATCTGTTCATGATCTTCTTGACTTACGTTTCTTCCACAGGGCATCAAGCTTTTATCACAACATTCAGAACTCCTGAGCTGTGAGCACAATGTATTCTTAACCCTTTGTGTCAGTGAACAGAGCACAGTGCCTGCCGCTCAGTGACTCTTACAGGAATGAAAGAGTTAAAGGACCTCTCTAGGTAACAATTACATTATAGAAACCTGATGAAGCCTATTGTTATAGCAGAGGAACAATACTGATCTCAACACAAAGCACAATTTCTTGCCACGTAAGTTTCCAAAATTTTAAAGGAGCAGCAGCAGAGTATAAAGCATCAAGCAGTCTCCTAACAAGAGGAAGGAATTTGGGATCCTAAAGCTCCCATTGATAATCATTTCCCTGACCAGGGGAGCACTACAGATGTTTGCTGGGAATTCCTCTGTATAATTTAGGGTGGTTCGGAATAATCTAAAGTATTCCCTTTGAGGATAAGTCTGCCAATAGGAAATTACTTGGTCACAAACTGAACCTCAAGATTCTACAATTTGTATGTGGTTAAAAAAAAAAAAAATCAAAGAACAACTTACCTGTTAAGTACACAACTAATGATAGTGGAAAAAAATTTACTTAATACTTACTCTATGACTGGTTTTTAAACAGAAATTATTTCATTTGATTTCTATAAAAGTCTGGTTAGATAGGTATTATTATTATATTGACTCTAGAGAAAATAATCTTTAGCACATACAGATAGAAGAAAGGGCCAATATCATACAGCTGCCAACAAAAGAGATAGAATTTGATTAAGAGCTTATGTGGGGGGCTGAGGATTTAGCTAAGCGACAAAGAGCCTGCCTGGCAAGCGCAAGGTCGTGAGTTCGGTTCCTGGTACCGCAGAAAAACCAAAAAAAAAAAAAAAAAAGAGCTTATGTGGTTGTGAATGGCTTTGTATTTCCAAATAGGACAATAAGGAATACTTTCTGCAAATAGTTACATATTCTTGGAAACAACGAAGCAAGTAGATGAAATGACTGAACCTTTACTTCTTAGAGGATTATGTGCTTATTTACTGAACTCATTTAAAATTTGTAAAATTACCAGAAACCCCTTGGATTTGTCTGCGCTGATGTACCCTTACTACTAATAAGAGTCAGAGAAAATATTGATAGAAACTCTACATCCAGATGTTCCCAGAAGAACAGGAAGTGATAAGGGCAAGCAGCATTTTCTAAAGGACTTCAGCGGCAAACCAGAGATCATTGCTTTGTCATATACTGTTAAGAAATACATAGAAATAAAGCCAAAGTTACTGATTGAGAAAGGTTTCCATATTATCACAGTGTGACCATGATAATTAGATTAAAAAGGAGCCTGGGAAGACATCATCATGATGGGCCTGTAATAACTCAAAGTGGAATATAACAAGATCAGTTTCTGTCTTCTGCTTAAGGCTCATTTTCATTTCATTAACCTCACAATAACATGACCTACATTTTTACAATTAAACATGCTGGACTGCACTTAGTGGATTATGTCAAGGTTTTAGCAAAATATCTTGCAGTTTTATGTCTATCTTAATATGAAAAAATACAAAGTCATAAATCAGTGGTGATTACTCAATGGATAAAATGGAGGGCTTACAATCTAGTGAAGAATAAATTTAGTTATAAATATATTTTAAAGGTATTAAAGACTTAATGGATGATTTGAAGGAATTATCTTTATGTCCTATATCTTTATGGAACCTTATTTTTTTATTATCCTAATGACGAACTACTAATAAAATTAACAACTTATTGATCTACCCTAAAATAAGAAAAAATTATTTTGTTGAGGAATACAAACAGAATAAAACCTATACAATAATTTGAAGCTTTCATAACTCAAAAGCAAAGAACCTTTTTTTGGGTTAATGAAGATATAAGTTCAGTTGAAAGACAGCTGTTGTGAAAGCCCAAAGAGGATTTTCAAGTTTTTGCAGTGTTTATTATGCTTGACCATATTTACATAAAGATTTTTCTTTGAAAGGGCATTAATGGAAAGAGCTAAAATCTGCAGACTTTTCTGAGGATGTGCAGTTGAAAATCTATTTGGAAAGCTTACCTCTTGATTTTATCAGCAGATGTCTATATGTAACTAACGCATTGCAGTTAAAATCGAAGAAGTTTTATGTATAAGAAAATAAAAATAAGTGCTCACTCAAGTTTTACTCAAGGGATAAACTAGCTGGGTGTGGTCTGGTCATTTATATGCAGACTGGTTTTCCCTAAATTTCTCTTGCTCATTGCTTTGGCCAGAGTGAAGCCAAGCCTCTCGACAACTAACTGACTTAGTGACTTGTACATAACCTTTTTTCTTCCTTCATTGTGATTATAGAAATCTCATCTCATTCATCACAGTCTAGAATTGGTGGACTTGCTTAGAAATGTAACCATCACTTTTTCATGGTGTCTTAAGAAAAATTTTAAAATCCAAGGCATTTTAAATTTGAGGGCTTTCTAAAATCCCCGACAAATGTCTAGCTCATAAATTTAGACAATGCAAAATGAATTGTACACTTAAATCCATCTAGGTGACTTAAATATCTTTATCTGTAACCATTTCTACATGAAAATTTGATTAGGGCAATCAGTCCAGAAAAATACAATATATACCTCTACACAGGTATATATCCTACATATGCTAAGGAGTTCAAAGATCTCTTTAGTCTCTCCATGAAGTCTTCAGATAGATGCCATGTAAAAAAACTTTTTTCCAAAAATGTTAACCCAGAATTATTTTGAATTATTCAGTTTTTCTCCACTTGCATATTGAATATTATACATTCAGTTGCTAAAAGTATTTTAACAGTGTCACTGTCAAAAAATGAATATTATACAATAAGAGCATGAATATCCATTTCACAATAAAAGCTGATATATCAGATAATTTATTAGTACTCTATAAATTCCTATCTGATTTTAACTCAGAACTTAAAAATGAAAAATAAATAAATGAAAGGAAGAAGTCAAAGAGGATGATGCCAAATATTCAGTCAGAGCAAAACTCTGCCTATATAATTCCATGTAATCACTTAAAATATTTATTCATCTTTAGTATAATGAGTCTATAGTTATGAGTCATTTTTCAGATAAAGAAACAGCAGTTAGTATTGAAATTAGAGATTTTTTTTTTCCTTCTTAATAATTTTCATTATTGTGTTTGGAAGTTAAGTGAACTTTGAATTTAAATCATCTTATATCCCTGTCAGCCCTTTTATGTTTGAATCTGATATAAAAGAAGGTGTCAAAAGAAATGAAACTCCATGAAGTGTCTGGGGAATGTAAATATTTCTCTTTCTCTGCCCCAAGGATTTGTTTGGCCATATCTTGACAGTCCATGAAATCTCTGACACTGAGACCTGTCAAATATTAACAACTTTGCCTCTGCCAAAAGGACTCATCATTTAGACTTTCACTTTGAATCATAAAAATAAAGCAACAAAAAAAAAACCAAGTAAAAAGTTTCATGTAATTGCTGAATTCAAAATATCAAAATACTTAAACTCATTAAAAATTTTGCCCATTTCAATTAGAACATTTCAGTTAACATGGATATCGGGAGGTACATGCACCAAAAATAACCTTCCCTACCACAGATCAACCGCAGCCTTACTTTAGTTGTCTAAATATAAGTTTTGAGAGACATAGGAATGTGATATGGACCGTTTTAAAATTATAAACAAGGATATTGTTTTAATATAACATTTTCATAATTGCTTTTTGAAAACTAATGCGGTTGTAACTATAGCCAGCTTCTATTGCTGTCATTGTTTACACAATACTTTGAGAGCTAGCAACTCCAAACTAGTTTGCTGGCCATATTTATATTCTAAATGACAATGCAAGCTCTCCTTAAGCATTGATTATGTTTTTCTTCCCTTTCCAAGAGCTTATACTTGTAATGAGTTCCTAAGTCCTTCAAAGAAGCATTTCAGCAGTTTATCCTGACATAATGTGCTTTTCCAAAACTCAGCAGTGAGTTTTATTTAGTATCTTTGTTTTGTTTGTTTGTTTGTTTGTTTTCTGGTACCAGGAATAGAACTCACGACCTCGCACTTGCCAGGCAGGCGCTGTGCCACTGAGCTATATCCCCAGCCCCCAACTAGTATCTTTGTTACAGGAAACATGAGTCCCTTTGGCTGGACTCAATACATCACCTGAGACTTTTGCTTCTGGACTCTTCAAGATGCTGTCTTGGAGAATTTTCTCATCATGTGTACACAAGATCTTCACCAAATTTCCACATAGTTCCATCTAGGGAACATTCTTAGATTCTGTAGTTTCTCTACAGGTATCTAAATTTCACTCACATTTTCAATAGGCTGAACTATATGAATTTGCCAATATTTAAATGTTCTCAACTGACAGAAATGGGATTGTATGAAGTTCAACCTAATTAAAGCAAATATTTATTTGTGCACATATGTGATCACTTATTAATAGTATCTTCATATACAATATATGTTTCTATGAATTGTTCTCAGCTCCTTTTCTCAAAGCATTGCAATGTGTTTTATGTCTTAGTATGTCCTCATAACAACAGGATATCCATATTTAATAAGTCATATATCTATGAAATTTTCAAGGATATTCTCCTTGTGATTGCAGTGTAAATCATTGCTACAAAACACCATCGATTATAAAATCTAGATTGTATCATGAGATTAAAATGTGACATAGGCAACAATAGGCAATTTAAACAGATTTTTTTCAGAACAATAGAAGATAAAGGCAGCTAAGCTTTAAAGAAAAAAATATGCAGCTTAATCCTTTTTCGCCTCCATTCCACAAAGCGTTCCTTTCTGGAGCTTTCTTTACATAACCATGCAAATATCATCAGTATCTTTATTAAAGAGGAAACGTCCTTTGTAATCTTCCTCTATGCCAATAGAAATGAAAGGAAAAGAGAAAATAACTGTTCAGAATGAAAACCAAGATAAAACTAATAGAAGCATTAACTTATAATTCATTGTGGTAATCTGCAGTCATAATTGTGGATAACTGAGAAAACACAATGTCATAATTCTACGGAAAGTTCTTAACGAGTTATTATCTATATGATCCAACAGGAAAGGATATTACTAATGTATTAAATCCCTTTTGATTAAACAGTATAACACCTACGTCTTGATTTGACATGTCCCAGTAAGGTCTTTCTCCGTAAGACATAACTTCCCACATGACTATGCCATAGCTCCATACATCACTGGCTGAGGTGAATTTCCGGTACTGGATAGCTTCCGGTGCTGTCCACCTTACTGGAATTTTCCCACCCTAGTATGAAAAGAAGTTGGTATTTTAAATGTATATAATAGCTTATAAATCATTTAGGTCTACTGTTCAGTATTTGCACATTAATTGGCAGCTCAGAGCATAGAGTCTATCAGGCTTGAATCCTTCTAAGTATATTTAAAGTTACTAACTTTTTTATAAGACTCTCCCTACAAGTTTTCATTTTCCAGACAACTGTACTGAATAGGTCTAAGAAAAGACAGAAAAATTAAGCAAATTTACTAACAAATTGAAGGGAAGTATGAAATATTAAAAGACATTTTCATACAATCTTATTTTTTCTAATATTACAGAATTAGGAGAATTAGCACAGGAAATCTATTTTAGAATTTTTATTGAGTATCTCTTTGTCTTGAGCTATGGACTGGGCAGTGTATGAACTGTATAGTGTTTATAGGAACACACTAACAGAGGGGAAGCCATGCTATCACTCTTAGTATTTCCCTCCGTCACTTACATGTAGATTGCAATACAACAATCATTTTCCACAAGGGAAAAAAAAGCTACCCAAAATGCTGGATCAATTTGCCTCTTTCGAGAGAAATTGCTGTTTAATGTTGTATAAGTCCTGCTTTCATGGCAGGAAAAGCTTAAGAATCTTAGGAATATGAAGAAGCACAGCAATAGTGTTTCTTACAGTAGTTGTATAGACAGCTTCCGGATCATCCTCTATAACCCGGGACAGGCCAAAGTCTGACACTTTACAAACAAGGTTGCTGTTGACGAGAATATTGCGAGCCGCAAGGTCCCTGTGAACATATCCCATATCAGCCAAGTATCTCATTCCAGCAGCAATTCCTCTCAGCATTCCGACTAGCTGAATGACTGTAAATTGCCCATCGTGTTTCTGCAGGAAGACAAAACAGAAGTTCAGATAACTGTTCTTCAAAGGAGACAAAAATCACTATAAAAATTGTCTGCAAGCTTGTCATTTACAATTGCAATAGTAAGTGCTGATTTTCTATGGACCCTGTGAAAAAACAAAACACGTGATGATTTAACTGACAACCAAATAAGATAATGTTGTGGCACTTGCTTCATTATTTATGTGAACTTGTTATTTTAATATTAACTAGTAGCAGTTTGAGTTTACATGTGTTTGAAAGTATATGTTAACTTTTGAGTCAAAGTTAGAAAAGGAATATCTAAAAGTATTACTTCTGACAGCTAAGTGTTCCCTAATGCCGCAAAAATTATATAAATAATCTAAAAATATTTAAAAAGATGAAGATGCATATGTTTTTTCCTCCAAGTTGAAATAAAAAGAAAGGACAAATATTTGATTGAAAATGAATAAAAATTTAAAAAGTAGAAAATGATTGTAGTGGCTAATTTTGGTTTCATTTTATTCCTCTATTTTGCTATTGACAGAAACATTGCTCGCAAGACTGAGAAATGTTTGCAATCAGACAGGCCACCACATTTTTCTGGAGTATTTTTAGCTCACAGATTTCTACAACTGCACACAAAAATGCTGAATATAGGACTCTGGCTTAAGTTGATGAATTTCCTAGGTTATGGCGCAGAGAGATGATCATTTGTGTACCATAAAGATACAGCCCTCTAAATTAAAATTTCTCTAAATCCTGATAGCTTATGAATCTACGTTGAAAACATCATGCTAGATCACACAAAATGACTTCTTTATATTATATTCTCCTTAGCATTTGGAAAATGTTAATATGTTTATCATCTTATTAACAGTCTCTAAGTGTGTAAGTAGTGTGTGTATATGCACTTGTCTTCACAGAAAGTTACATATCATTAATTAAAAATAATGATAATTGTATATTTTATAAACTTAATTCCCCCAAATGCAATAGAAATGGTTTTACAGAACACGTTCACATTTTACCTGGCAAAATGGAATGCAAATTTATATCAGTAGCATGTACGGAATATTCTGAATTGGGGGATAACTTCAGTTCTTACCCTGAGAAATGCATCTAGGGCTCCATTTTCCATGAATTCTATTACAATCATGACTGGTTTTCCTAAAATTGAAAAAAAAAAAAAAAAAACAGAAACATTATTTCAGAAGCCTGAGCTAAACTTTGGAGAGGCTGGCTGGTAAGATATGAGTATTTCTAATATTTCTAGTGCTGTTGTTAAACTCAGGAAAGTCATTAAATGTTAGGTTAGAGCGAGTCCATGTATCTAAAATTAAGTCATACACATAAAGATAGATGTGTTGTCTGACTCTTGTCTCGTAAGCAAAACACCAAGAAAATGATACTTACATAAAAATTACTTTTATGGCTTATGAAGCTAAAGAAAAACACCTATCAGTCTCTTCATGAATCACACTAATCTTTCAATTATTATCATATTTTCATTTATCTTGATTTCTTCTCTGAAGTGGCAACATATAGGAAGAATTAATCATATACAAAAAGTCATTCAGAATATACAATATATACCTAATTTTGTTTTTATTATGTACGTAGTAATAGTAATTTCTTTCTTTTTTTTTTTTTTTTTTTTTTTTGAGACAGGGTCTCACTATGCAGTTCAAGCTGGCCTTGAGCTCATTCTGAAGCCCAGGGCTGGGGATTTAGCTAAAAAGTGCCTGCCTGGCAAGCGCAAGGTTTGGTTCCTGGTACCGGAGAAAAACCAAAAAAAAACAAACAAACATTTTGTAGCCCAGGCTGTTCTCGAAGTCACAAAGATCCTCCTGTCTCAGCCTCCTGAGTGCTGAGATTACAGGCGTGCGCCACCACTTCCAGCTGAGTAGTACTAATTTCTGACAATCAGTTAACTCAACAAATGATAGGTACAATCATAAACTACCTCTTGTAACAACCCCTTCCAAATGGACCACATTTGGGTGGTCAAACTGTCCCATAATGCTTGCTTCACAGAGAAAGTCTCGCCTTTGTTTTTCCGTGTAACCGACTTTCAGTGTTTTTATGGCTACTGCAACATCTCTTTTCCCTGGCAGTTTCAAACGACCACTGCACACTTCTCCAAATTCTCCTGAAATAACAGAACACACAGGTACATTTCAATTTCTGAAATATGCTTCCTTCAAATCATTTTTTATTAAGAAAACATTTTCTCCCAGTTAAAATGAATGCATTCCTCTACACAAATGGTTCACATCCCTCATGGAAAGAATGACAAAATTAAACTAAACCTGGAAGGTACGTTTGAGCTCTTCATAGAAATTAAACTTTCCTAAAGTGTTAAGCAGGCTAGTACTTTTCAATTCAATCACCAAACATCCTTCAAGAGTTGACATTTAGATTTGAAATACACCTATACTGCCTAATAAAGTATAAGAGTACAATAACAAATACTAAATGTTGCCAGTGCTTTTAATGTTTGAGAAGCAAATATTTATCAAATATCTAAAAGTCTGGTATTTATATGTGTTATGTCTGCGGCATTTAAGGGACTTGGGTACAAAACTTTATGATTATTATGAAAATAGAGAAAATAATATACTCTTTAAATACTTCAAACATTAATTTTCTACATGAAGGATTTAAATCATAAAATAGCTAATACATACAAATACACAAGAAAAGATACAAATGAAACTTCAGGGGCTGGGGATTTAGCTCAGCGGCAAAGCGCCTGCCTGGCAAGCACAAGGTCGTGAGTTCAGTTCCCCGTACCAGAGAAAAAAAAAAGAAACTGCAGCATGGAGATGGCAAATCAAGTAAGTGGAAATGTAGACTCCATTCAGGAAGCTTCTAATTTTTTAAAAAACTAACAAATCATTTCTTGATCAACCAGCCCAAACTATTATGAAATAGTTTGAAAAACAGTATCTTAAAAATCCAACACAAAAGCAAATATCCACAGATTCTCTCTACCACGTGCTTCTTTTTTTTTTTTTTTTCACTTTTTTCCTTAAGATTTCATAAACAAGTTACAGCCCCATTGCTTCTAACAGTTCAGGTAAATGCAAAAGTTCTAGACTTGAGGTATAATTATTTGGCTGTCATTATGATGTATGACTTTCGATCCTGCCTAAATGGAACAGCTGAACAAGGAAGCTGCAGCAGCCTTACCTGCACCAATCACACGCTCAATTTTAATACAGGAGGCATCTAGCTCCTTGGCGAATTGATGGACAGCTCTATTTGGGTCCTCATAGGTTTCAGGGTCAATGTAGGTTTTGGTGCCTGGAAATTTAACTGTAATGATGTAAGAAAGCATGACTGTGATGAAGCAAAGCACTTATTGTGCAGTCAGCCCAGGAATTTCATTATGCAGAGTGCTTCTTGGAACAGTGAACTTGCTTCCACATCACCTGATTCACAGCAGTTTTAACAGACTACTTCAGTCTGTTGGCGTATAGGTATTATCTGCAAGCTTCTATAGGTAACATAGGATCCAGTTCATAGGTTACTAACTGAATTGCTTTTCCGGTAAATCAACAAAAGACATCCACCAAAATTTCTGACATGACTATCAGACTGGAGGTTTAATTAAATGCACTGCTATCATGGCATAGTTCAAGCCATATTGAGGTTTGTAATGGAGTTGGAAACACATTTATAAATCTATCAGTCAGTCAATCAATCAAATTAATACACCGGGAAAGAAGACATTTCATTTACAGGTAGACTACTACACTGACAGCAATATGAAAAACATTTAGACATCTTACTTTTTTTTTTTTTTTGATTTATTTTTAAAAGACCAACCACCGTTGACATATACATAAAATTAATACAAGATATGAGGGACTGCTATCACAGAATCAAAGAGAAATCTTCTAAAGACATAGTTTCATCTTCACCTTGAAGGGTAATAGAGGCCAGATGTACAAAATGCAGAGGAAAGTTAGAAAATTTACAATATTCCTGGGATCTCTTAACCAAGTATGACAGCAATTTGAAAGAGGAGTGGTTTATAGGAACTCTTAATTATAAGGCTTTGGAAGATCTTAATTGCTATGAAGAGGTAGCCAGTAAGCCTCACAAAAGGTAGAAAAAATTCAAACAACATAGAATCATCTTAAAAGTTAAAATCTTATTGAAATGCACCCAGAAGCATGCAGGTAACAGATAATGGAATGCTTTATAAGAAATCCAGTTACAATAATGTATTCCAAATAATCATTTGATTAAAGACAAAGATAAGATAGATAGGCATATATTTGGATATATTAATGCAATGAAAAAAATTACATTATATCCTTAAAAAAACTTTATTGTTTTTAACAAAGCCACCAAACAATCTTGTCATTAAATCTTACTATGTGGAGAACAATATATTTCTTCATATATATTACACTGCAGCCTAACTGTGCTTATGTCATCACATTAAATTAAAATTATCTCTTAAAAATAAACATATAACAAACAAAAAGAAGCATAGTGTAGAAAGGAAAATGGGATTTAAAAATCTTGATTTATTCTGTTGTAGTTGATTGTTTATCCAAAATTGATTGTCTTAAACAATTATTGTTGCAGTTTATAAAACTGACAGATGCTCATTTGTTACTAAAGCTGAACATGAAAAAAAAAACAACACAAGAAGAAAAGAGAGAGGGGATAGAAAGAGAAAAGAGAGAAGAAGGAATACAGGGGAGACGGGGGGAAGAGAAAGAGAGAGAAGGGAAGAAAACAATAGGTTAACCTCCTAGATCGGCAGGCAGATGGAGAAAGAGCCATCTTCTCCCTTTTAATTCTCTCTTTCTTTCTTTCATTGTTTTAAATTGTTTTTGTTTTTGATAAGTAAGTTAGATTGGACATACATAGCCTTCTGCATCTCAAACGGTTCTCTGATGGTTCTTTATTCAAGCTGTCATAAAACATTTTGACAGGCCAGACCTATTTTGGCATAAAAACATGAAATACTGCCCAGCTTGGATTCTAAGACATTGCTAGAAGAAATCGTAGGAGGAAACAAAATGTAAATCGGAATTGCTTCGCTAAACTCCTCCATTGTGTTTACATCTTGAAATGGAGCACTTGGGGCCACCGAGAGTTGAGGGCACCTGATACAAACAACTGGACATTCTATTAAATTCAATGCTCTAAAAGCTAGTTAAATGGTTGCTTTCATGTTTCTGTAAAAATTCAATCTGATGCCTTAGCACCTAGGAAAATTGTCAGTGTGCTAAGGGAATAAAAGGACACTGACTTGTAAATAGCTGTTGTATTTCAGGCATTTTAGATACAGTCATAAAGCAAAATAAAGTGCTTAGTTCTCACCAAATGACAAGCAAAGATATCCATGTAAAAAGTATGACTCAAAAATACCAAGAATATACTGAGACAGGAAATGTTACATGTGTTTTATTTTTTCCTATTCATTTAAAAATAAGATATTTTAAAATAAAGAAA
Source organism: Chinchilla lanigera (assembly GCF_000276665.1). Taxonomy (NCBI): domain Eukaryota; kingdom Metazoa; phylum Chordata; class Mammalia; order Rodentia; family Chinchillidae; genus Chinchilla; species Chinchilla lanigera. The sequence continues at coordinate 19,671,884 of NW_004955411.1, forward strand.
ATATTGACATAATGTCTGAATATTCTGGTCTGTTGCTTGTCTGAATTAGAAAGCAAGTTTTTTGTGTGTTCTTTAATACTTCATTTACTTATCTCACATATGTTAGGTATTTTAAAACCACCATAGGTATTTTGCCACAGAGATGAAAGCTGTTGATATACAGCAAGCTTATCTTGCCTATTTTACCAAGTAAGACTCATAGTTTTATATTTTTTTCTTCTTATAAAGTGACTGTGAAATGTAAAAAAGTGAATGGCATCAAAATATTAAAACCGAATGATGACTATGAAACATAAGATTCTAAACAAATTGTTGATAAGCCATGTTTCACTTTAACGTCTGCATTAACCTACAAGTTAAAAGCAAATAAACTAAAACATGCTTGATCATTCTGAGAAATGTCAGATATATGCAGCAAAGAATAGTGACACATTGGTTATGGTAGTATTAAATACCTGCGCCATTTAATTATTCCCATATAGGTAGGATAAGGGATTTTATGAACTATGATTTTATGCTACCCTTACCTTTGAGAGTAGAAATAAAAATTTAGACATTCAAGTTTGGACCTTTCCTTTTGGGGAAGTGTTACAAATATTAAAAATATTCTCTACATTTATAACAGAAAGAAAAATGTAATCCTCAATTTTTCTGTTTATGTTTTAGCCATAAAGTGGCTAAGGGACTCTTGTCACAGGAAAATCCCTACCAAATTAGCAAAAGGAAGGTGCCACAGTAGGGGCATCACAAGGAATAACAATGGGATAGCAGGGCCACATATATTCAGTCTCAGTGAGGGGTAGGTTCAAGTTTGGTGAGTCTTGAACTTTAAATGCTTTGGGACACCCTCTTTAAGAAAAAAAAATTTATATATATATATGTATATAAAGTTGCTGGGGCCTCCAGTGGCCTGAAAGGAAATCTGTGAAACCCCTCTCCTTTTACTTCAGTAATCTGTAGTATCCCACATTCCCCTGTATGTGACAGAGTGCTACAGTTTCAAATTCAGTGGGGATCTGCACTATGCAAAACCACCTCTTTTAAAAAATCCAGAGTCAAAGTAACTATTGGCTCAAAAAATAGAAAGCATATGAAATATTTTAGAATGATAATAAGATGATTCACAACTTAGGTATTTGAACTACATATTCACTTGAGCTTTAACAAAAAAGAATCATGAGGATACTCTATAATGATTAGACATTCTTGAACCATGTTAAAATATTTTTATGACTTTAGGATGGGTCTATGACCAGGTCCTTTTAGATACTGACATAAGAATATGATAAATTACTCAATAAATGATAGAATTCTTATGTCATTAATAGAACATTTATCCACACCATGAGAAAATAAGAGTAAAGCTTATAGATACTAAAAAAAAAATACATTTGGCTTTTAATATTTTAAAGGGTTATAATAAAAAACAATGGGCTCAGATAAGAATGACATGTTATCAGAGTTGAAATCAGTTGACTGGTAAGGTTTTACTTCGTTTGGAAAAAGTATAACATTTACTCTTAAGGCTCTCATTTTTGTTCCTTTGGGCTAAGAAAGAAATTAATGCATATGGACATCTATTTTCTTCGGGTCCCTAACCTCTCTTCAGTTATGATTTCCAATAGGAACTTTTAAGAATCAAGTGACTCAAATTGTAGAAAAACACCAAGACTGAATGTTACTATACTCTTTATGTTTTGTGAAATATCTAGCAGACATTAAAAATTTGTAGCATAATGAAGCTCTTCTTAGTCTTCCAGATACTATCACACATTGGGCAGGGAAAAAAATGGTCCATTTTTCTAATTTGAAAAAATATTCCTTAGTTAAAAAATGGGCACAAGAAACATTTACTAGATTGTTACTACAATCATAAAAAGAATTGGGGAAAGTTTACAAAAGGAAAAATTGTGACTTAAAAGGAGATGAATATCCTATAATTATATTACATTTCTGAACCCATCTTATTTTGTGAATTCATGTCATCATTTTCACTTTCAATACCATATTCAAATGCTTTAAAGGCAATATTTTGAGTTCACGTATACTTTCAAGCATGATGCCTTAGGAATTTTTTCATGCCAATGCTAACAATCAGATTTTTGTATTAATTGGGGTATAATAATAATAAAGAAAAACCAAACACTTACAATGAAAGTAAAGTTCTTCATCTCCTTCTTGATCAGCTTTGCTATAACCACAGTGCCTACAAAGAAGTAAATTTGTGACAATCTCAACCAACAATCTTAATTTATACATTTAGCCTTTAGTATTATATCTTATGTTTTCTTATTTAACAACATACTAGAGTTAAACTAAATACACTTTTTTCCAAAGTCATGAGCCCATTTTGTATAGTTTCAAAAATGTATAGAAAATAGAGTAAATGTCTCAGTTTACGTGTGTGTAAGTGGCCCCTTAAAGTCATCAGTAAAGGGAAAAGATTATAAAAGGCTTCTTACAGACTTTTAATTGAATAACTAAAAGAGCAAATCTTTCCTTAGGGAGCGTCTATATTGGCTATGAAAATGTAACTCTGAAAATAACCGATAAAAATGTACCCAATAGATATGATAATACTCATTCTCCTTAAGCTGAAAGCAGTAAGCAAACTACTACTGTATTTTAATGGGCCTTTCTGTTGTCGTTGTTACCACGAATCAAACTCAGGACCTTGCACCTACAAGGCAGGTGCTTGTGCCACTGAGCTATACCCCCTGCCCTCCTTCTGTATTTTGATGTTGGAAAATAACAATTTATTGCCCTTTGTAGTTTCCTATCAGGCAAGAGATGTCTGAATTTACTACTTAAAATTCTAATAAATTTAGCCAAGTAGAGGTTGATGCAATTTTGAAAAATTAATATATTTCATGTTAGATATTAGCACAACGCTATAGTTTACCTTCTTCCGATAATGAACCCGAAGACCATAAACACCAAAATGATGGTCCCCGCCACCGCCACGACAGCAATAATAATCACAGGATTCTGCTCACTGGAGACAGCTGTAGCTGGTAACAGAATAAACAGGTTCAGAAACACCGCCAAGCAGGGACGTGAGAGGCGACACAAAGACGTATCTTGTTTACCTATTTCACTTCTAATTTCCCAATTCTAACGTACATTGAATAAACGTTTACTTTTCCATTTTAAACAAGTTTCCTGCAAGTACTTCAAAAATATTTTTATCGTTATCTAATTGCACTTCCTGTACAATACTAAGCGATTTTTCTATGCTTATTAATGAAAGCTCAGCTGGACTTTTCTGCATATCTCCTTGGGGTGAGTACATGTTTCCATAGGCAGCGTCTGATTTGGAAGACTTCAAAATAACAAGAACTTACTACCTTCCTTCATTTTTCCAAATTAGTTGTTTTTTTATACTGTACCTCATTGTTGTCATGGTTTCCCCAGAGTACTATATTTTAAAATGAGTACAGACTTACTAAAAGCATCAAAGAAACAATGAAAATGTATACTTCATAAATAATTCAGTTGTAAATATCACATAACACATAAAGCCTAATTACTAGAAGCAATCAACAGCTATAATCTTTAACTGAAGGCAGAATGGAAAAAACTACTTCAGTTGGTGGCGAGGGACCGGATCTCTAGAGTAGGAAATTATACGGAAGCAGAGTACATCCTGCTAAAATAGCCAGTAGGAGTGTTTTGCTGATTGGCCTATCTCTGTTTTATCCACGATTTAATTTTGACAACTGAACTCTTAGTTTTGTTTACCTAACAGTAGATCCTACATTGAAAAGCTGGCTGGTCTGATCATTTCTGAACAAAGGTATTATACACACTCTCTAATTTACCACCCGCTGATTAACTTCCTTAGGGAACTAAACAAAAGGTGAAAGAAAAAAAAAGAAAAGAAAAGAAAAGAAAAATAAAGAAAAGAAAAGACAAAAGAAAAGAAAAGACAAAAAAAGAAAGGAAAGGAGAAGAAAAGAAAGGAAAAGAGAAGAAAGGAAAAGAAAACAAAGCAAAGTTCAAGCTCTCATTTTTGCGTTACAACCTAGTAATATACAACAGTGAAAACATAACTCCCGAATATTTTTGTTTGGTTCATGTGAGGTTTTGTTGTTCTATCTGGCTTTGTAATATATTTAAGAAAGAGGAAGAATGGAATCATTCTCATGAAGGAAAAACTTCTACATGTATGTGCAGAAATTCCTTTCCACCAACATGTCCCATGGGTCTAATTCTCCATCACAGGCTCAGTCATTCGTTAGAAGCAGAGCTCCACTGAGAAATTCGGGCTCAGGTGAATGATGAATCAAACTTTTCAAATACTTATTTATGTATATTTATAGATAGTTAGGGTAAGGCTTTAATCTTTTAAAAGCTGATGCTTATGGTTAATATTTTCATTTAGTTCCTAGTCAAAAATAGTTTGTAAAGGTTATAGTAGTGGTTTAAAAATTGCAAAAGCAGAAAAAATCAAAAACTAAACAAACCACATTGCCCAGATTTTAGAGAAGGAATTTTAGGATATATGAACAATGGAATAATCTATTTCACTGTTTTTTGTTTTCGTTTTTTTTTTCCAAATTGTGCTCAAATGATTTGTCCTAGGCAGCATCCTCTCTCCTGTCTAGCTCCCTAGAATAGAAGGCCACTACTCCTTGACATGCTGATAATATTAGGCTATGCATTCTACCAGTGTGTAACTGTACAGCTTCTGTGCCATACTGCATGCCAGCAGTGTTCTGTATCTCTGTGTCTACCCAATTCTTAGCATGGGGCCTTTAGCTAAGTCGGTGGTTTTCCAAGGGCAGTCTAGGAATCCCCGAGGGTTTGTTAGGATTTTCTAGGTAGCTGGCATGGTAAAATTTATTTTTCTATAATACAAATAAAATATTTCTGTTTTTCACCGTTATTTGCTTGTAAGTACATAGTCAAGTTTTCCAGAAATTCTAGGACATGGTGACATCATGGCTAAAAAAAAAAAATGGCCTTGGTATTTTCTTGGTGGAAAGAGGTGTGGGGGGGTACTGAGATGTGTTATGTACGTGTACCTGTTCCCTATAACGAATGTAATCATTATGTACTACAATATATACTAATAAAAATTTTTTAAAAATTAAAAATTTGGTTGTAATGTTTAATGTGGCAAATATCCACAGGTATAACTGTTATAAACACAATCTTTTGGGGGCATTAACAATATTTTTTAGTATTTTATATAAACACAATCTTTTGGGGGCATTAACAATATTTTTTGCCAGGCACTGCAAAAACATTAGTGAAAAAAAGAAGAAATCCTTCTTTTAGCAACTTTGCGTATTCTAGTGGAAAGAATATTCTGCTAATAAACATAATCAAACATTTCTAATGCAAAAAAATACATTTTTAAGTTGCATGTGACCACTTAGACTCTATTACTTCAACTTAATGAAAATAATATTTATTAATCTTTATATTAAAAAAATAATAGCTTATCCTGATGTTCTCAATTTACAAAGGAAGGAAAAGGCATAAATATATTTTGAAAGTTTTGAAAGCTGAAGCTCTTTAATGAATAAAGGCTGTTTAGATCAGTGTGAGATAACTAACTGGCATTTTAATTTAAGTTTAAACTATTCATTGTAACATAAAAACATGATTTAAACTGTCTTACTACACTGGAAATTACAAGATGATATAAAGTAATTAGTCTGAGTTAAAAACTTCTAGACCATAATCTAAAACTCATATTTATATGCTGAAATATTTACTTAACATAATTTAGTAGTGTTTTGAAGGCTACCAAACTTACATACTCTGACTATTTGTCTTATATACTTGATTTAAAATGGTAGTGCTAGGTGTTGTGGCACATGCCTGTAATCTCAGCACTGGGAGGCTGAAGCAGGAGGATTGCTACAAGTTTGAGATCAGCCTAGGCTATACAGTGAGATCAGAGACAGCCTGAACTATACAGGGAGATCCTGTCTCAAAAACAAAAAAACAAAAAACAACAAAAAAATGATAATCATAAATGACAATAGTACTAGGCTCATCATACCAAGTTACAAGACAACCTTTTTCATTTGATGTCTTTGTATCTACAATTCAATTTCAAATACTTATATTTCAAACTGATTTCATCATACATTATATTACTTGTGGCTATTAGGGTTACTGATTTCTTTAAAAATCTAAAAAATATTTCATAGTTTGAAAAATTTCAGCAAATGTAAGCATCAATTAATATAAAGGCTATTTCTCAATAATACCTTTACAAGATCTATAAAAATCTTACTCTGAAGTCAAAGCAACTCTTTTATCATGATTGCACAGATTTGTCTTAAAATTTTTTTTATAGTGTAATGAAAGAAAAATCACGTATTATTTTTCTTCTCATTTCCTACTAGAATCTTCTAAGAGGACTAGACTGGCAGGGAGATGAAGACTTAACTGGTCAGTGAGCTGCATGTATGAACAGTAAGGACAGGAGAAATCAGAACTGTCCCAACATAGAAACACGAATTGAGCCCTCAGCACAGTTGAACAGCCTACAGTAATGGTATTCAAGGTGTCTGAAGTCTTGACAATAAACTGGGACACACTCTTCAAGACACTCTGCTAATTTCTCATAAGCTGTACATTTATGCACTCTTACTATAGTCTTATGGTACATTATAAAACACAAAATGATAAGGGGACTTCAAAGACATTGATTATATTCTGTGACTGGGATGTAATGATATAGATTTAACTACTGGCTTTATATTTCATCTATACTTTAGATATTTTTAACATGCTTGAAATCTTTTAAAACAAAAACAAACCAGGCAACTATAAAAGAAATGAAAGCTGTTAGATTGTCCTGAACTCTAATTTTTGAATTGTTGCCAACGACCAATCAGTTTAAATTACCACAGCTTCTTGGGTATCTTCCTTTTGCCCACCCAGTGTATATTCTGGCCTCATTTGGGTGTTGTGCAGAAGTAGCTACTTTGATAAACACAATTAGAGTAAATTCACTCTGAAATCTACAAATGTATCTTGCATCCTCATATAAACTAAGTAAATCCTGCTTCTGCTCCTAGTTTCACTTAAAAATATACATATAAACTCAGCTTATGTCAAAAAAGACTAACATAAATCATACGGTTCTAACATTGCCAAAAATACTTAGATATTTTTATATCATTATTGTAAATGACCTTTACAAAGTACACCAGTTTTGCACATATATTTGTATTAATATGTACAAATTAATAATTATGCAAATTAGCACCCTCAAACCTGGGGGGGAAAAGCTGGAGTTACCAAGAGTAAGAATCCAAACCAAAGGTGGTAATTACCTTCAAACATTTTACCTGCAGCTTCCTCCAGCGTAGCTACATCAAGCCGGGGACTGTAATTCCCATAACCTGCAGCAGTAAAAGCCCGAATCTGGAAAACATACACTGTTCCTGGTTTCAGATTATTAATGGAGGCTGAAGTGGACTTGGTTTTTACTGTGGAGTAGGTCCTTTCTCTTTGATCCTAGAAACAATATTTACAGGGAATGTTTAAATATGATAATCTGACATCTAACTCTTCCAATTTATTTTAATTTGCTACCTTGCTTCTAGGGAGGCAAACTGTACCTTGTGGAATATTATAATACTGAGTTACTTCTAAGATAATACAGAATAGAACTGTGACATACATGCCTCTGTCTTACACATTTGAAAGACAATAATTTTGTTAAAAATCATTATGACATTTTGCACGTTTTCTTCGCTGTGATAGGGCAGTGCAGCACAAAGGTTTTAGTGATGATATTATTAAGCACACTATCGATCAAAGTGTAAAGTGCCTGTAAAATTTACAGCTCAGCTGAGGTTTTCATATCATAAGGTAGTTTCAAAGCATTTTTCTGGAATGACATTCAGAAAGAAAAAAAAAGTCATGTACTAGAATTTAAGAAAAATAGTAAATGAAGAAATTCAGTTAAAACTACCACCACAGTGCCCTATCAATTACTTTAAATAAAACTATATTTAATAGAATAAAATTACTTCTGCAAAACAGTATTCAGTGGAATACTTTAATTAAAATATCAATATGAAGGTAAAATAATATGTGATTTATGGTTTGACAGTACTTTAAAATTAAATTTAATTTCATCACTTTTCAGGTCTGAAAACTGAGGTTTGCAGAGTTTCTTGAAATAAGTTATAGCTCATGAATATTGTTTTTATATATATTTTTATATAACCCAGTGAAATAAGTATAAACATTCAAGCATGCAAAAAACTTTTAAAAATATTAATTAATGGTTAAACTTAGATTTTTACTGATGTGACTCTCATAGGTTATTCATGAAAAAGTTTTTTAAAGTTATACTTTAAAATATATTTGAGTTTCTTATTCATTCTATATAAATATCCATGTTAAACTTTTTCTAGAAATAAAATTATTCATTGAAATCTGAAAATGTCAGTCTGATTGATTTACCTTCATAATAGTTGTAAAAATGCAAGTGAATATATACATAAATTGAATTTCATAAAACTTGTGATCACCTTCATTGTAATCATTTATACAAATGACAATTGGTGCACTTAGTTTTCCTCAAAACAACTGGGCATAACCAAGATAACATAATGATATTTTCATCATACCCTTGTATACGTTTCAATGTATTGCATTACTAGCACTATTAAAATTGCCTAACACTGTTTGTTATGCAAAATAAAAACTATTTGAACACATTTTAGTGCTAAGATTTGCAGTCTTTTAGATATGTATTGTAAGAAAATTTTGTCTTGCTGCTTGTTTGAAAAATCTGCTTTATTGCATATTGCAACAAGGCATGACAGCACATGCCTGTAATCCCAGCACTCTGGGAGGCTGAGGCACGAGGATCATAAGTCCAAACCAGTTTGGGCAATTTAGTGTCTTAGCGAGATTCTATCTCAAAAGAAAAAAAAAAAAAAGAGAGGGAGGCTGAGATATATCTCAGTGCAAAGGTCATGAGTTCAATCTCTGGTATGAATTAAGAATGTTTTATTGTCTTTGAAATCTGTTATAATTTCAGCAAAGGTACTAACAGCAGAAAACAAAAAACACATCAGAACTAATTGTCTCCTATAACACATTTGATGAAACAAGAAATACGTTTCCCAGTATGAAAATGAGCTGTATAAAATGCAGCTTTGGCCATCATGACCTAAATACATAATGTAAGTAATAAGAAAAATATTTTAAAGTTAACGTGAACATTAAAACTAACCTAATTTTAAACTGTTTTATCTTCAAAGAAAAAACGTCCTTATTACCAATGCATTGTATACATTGCATTTTATTCAACCGAGTAACCCAGTTTTTCAAAGCTTTAGGTCCCTATTTTGTAATACCGACTGAACAGTTAGAGTGTTTGTGTATATTATAGCACTTAGGCAGCTCACTTAAGTCAATGCTACTGATATTTATTATTAGTGTAACAATAGTAACAGTTTCAATGTTTTAAACCATGATCCAGATCCTTCTGAGAGGTGCACAGTGATTTGTGAGCAGGTCATACATATATATTTATCTACCTCTAAATGAGACAGAAATAAATATACACTTAGACATATCATTCCTAACCAAAATTTAGTCATGATAAGGCAATTACAGGAGCAGCACTTTGGCTTTAGCCACAATATTTTTCATGCTGGGAGGGGGTGTGACATTATGTTAACATTACACACTTGTACAGCGAAACAAATTTCACAAGGAATTTAAAGGAGTGAAGTAACATCATCTGATTCTTAAATCTAGAGACCACCATTATATTGTTTTACAAAATATTCTTACTTTTCTTGATTATTAAATTACTTAAGAGCATCATCGTTCCCACTGAAACCACATACATTAAATGAATCATTAAGGTCCCAAACAGACAAGGTCAAACAAATACTTTTGAAAATGTCCCGCGGGGCTGTGTAGTTTCTGCAATACATCTTATGCCTGTATTGCTATCAAAAACTGAATAAATAAATATAGTACAAACTGAAAGTTTTTATCTTTACAACATATAAACTCAATACACAGACATCATGATCATAGCGTTAAAGCAGGGCTTCCGGGAGATGGTTATTAAAAGTGGCTAAAATTAATTACGAATTTTGAAGGAGCACCAAAGAGTTGGTGTAATGACCAGCTCTAGCGAACAGCCCTGAAGGATGACAGGAGACACGGCGCATGCTGTTGTACACTTCAGCTGCTGTTAGCACTTACTTTCTCGTAATACTTGATTTCATATTCGGTGATGACTCCATTGGGGTGCTCCGGTTCCTGCCAGGAGAGCTCCACACTCCTCTGCAGCACTCTCTCCTTCATTACTCCGCTCACTTGCGAGGGAGCTGTTTGGACAAGATGTGTCAATAAACAATGAGAAAATTCACTGGATGCCTCAAATCAAATGTCACAACTGATCAGTCCCCTGCTGTGCCAGTTTCATTAAGGTAAAAGAAAGCACCTTTTCATAGCTTACAATTCAGGAGCTAATGAATATTCAAACAGGACCTTATTACTGTTCATAAACCTTAATAGGAATTTAAATTAAAGTGCAAACAGCAGAAGATAGCATTGTTGAAGTTAGTGCAAAATGGAAGTGATGGGGCAGAGCATGACAATTAAGCAAATGAATGCTAATTAAGGCTAGAAAATATGATTTTAGATTAATCTCCAGTGATAAACTAAGTCCAAGTATTTATTTCACATGCAATAGCAATATCTTTTCCAAAAGGAAAAAAAAAAAAAATACTATAGCAGGAAAAGTATATGAAAGGCCATTTAAATCTCCAGTGAAGGGGATCACACTTCACAGAAATATTCCTTATGTTTCATTTGTGTGTTTACATATGTATTCTCAGAGAATACCAACCAACCTGGGAAAGCATTTTAGCACTTTTAGTATGTCAAGATGCAAAAGACGAGTCAAAGCTGCTCCAATTTAAATATGTGCATGAATACACACATATACAGGTGCAGACGCTCACACAGGTAATTTACACCCACGTATCCTCGGATTCAGGCTGTGGTAGAAGCAATTCAGAGCTACAATTTCCCTTCCTCTTTCTACACAGATAATAATATGCTTAGAGTTCTTCCACTCTAATTAGTGGCATATCCTCTTTTTGGTCGCTAAGGCTGTGGAATGCAGCAAACTAATTTGCTCGTGATGATTAACTAGTTGTCTTCTCTGTCTACATGAGTAGCTGCACTGGCTTGGCTGAATTTCAGTGGGGTCATTACGTCTCATGCATCATGCTCTATCTCATTCTGTAAAATATTCTCAGGCTGTTAATTTAATTTTCAGATGTCTGAAATTGTTAATAATCACCGACAGAAAAGCAATTATATGGGGCCAAAGCTATTTAAGGAAGCTTCTGATGTTTATCCCTTTGGCTTTATTTATTTATTTTTTCTGTTTCTTAATATTTTCTTGCATCAATGTCTAGAGAACACATTTTTTACTTCATTCTTGCTTGGTAATTCTGAAGTGAAGACTTGGAGGATTCATGCTTCCCATTTTCTCTCAGATTGCTAACGAAGAGTAACTGGGCAGATTAAGTGGGACAAGTTCCTCTTGAAGGGGATGCAGTCATATTTCCAGACTGACTGCATTTCTGTGATGTTTTCAATGAGACAAATTCCTAAGAAGCAATCCTGCTTTCCTCAAAACTTTGGAGTCCTGAGTATATATCGTGAAGAAGAACTTCCCCCAGAACATGCTTAACTTAGAGCCTGTGATGATCACAATGTCTCTTAATGCATAGTTTTGGGAAACATAAACTCCAATCAATCATGAGGTGCAGCTCTACTTAACAAATAACATTTCATACCCAAATTTACCCCTTAAAATGTTTCAGAAAAATCTACACTTTAACTCGATAAAAAGTAAGAGCACAGATGAAAATATTGCAAAGGAAAAACAATAAATTACCCACAAGACCCGCTGATCTCTGATCAGGATCTACAATGTACTTATGCCCTTTGAAAATAGGTTAGCAATTGAAAATAGGTTAGCAAGAAACAGGTGCGGGAGGTTATGGGTGAGAATATCTAGGCCTCTTTCAAAAACATATAGCTCAATGGGATTTTTCAATGTAAGTCAAACTGTAAGAACTTTGCTATCTCAAAATAGTATAGCGCAGGAGGCAGGAAACTGCATTCTCTGAGTTATGGAAGAGAGCTGGGGTATAAATCTACCTTATTTTGTTTCTTGGTACACAAAATATGATCTGAGTTTAAAATAAGACTTGATTTTTACAAGTTTCATGCTAAAATTCATGATTTCATCCTGGAATAGAGCTTTTACCAATGAGAGTAGAGTAACTGAGGACTGAGAGGAAATAATGGCGCCTAAAAATATGTGGAGTATATGACGTGTTGGAATTCTTAACAACACTAACAGTACATTGTGCTTGAACATATTCTCCATCTTTTGCAGAGGAAGCCCCATCAGTAAGTGATCATACTCAATATTTTCGTATACTGATTTTTGTGTATTTAAGTCCTTGCTAATACTTATTGTATGAAGTCATAGATTTTTAAAAGGTCAGGCATAGAAGTATTAGTACATGGCCTTTCTAAACACAACATTTTGGTTATATTTTCCCTGAAGTATTAGTATCTGAAGCATAAAGGATACAGACACACGAACTACAGAGTTTACAAATGAGAAAAGCTTCAATCTCATCCGATTCAAACAAGGTCATCATTTGTAGATAAAGTTATATGTTAAAGGAAAATTGAACTGACATAAACACAATGATTTCTATGGCTACTATCTCATATTTGATCTATTAATCACACCCTGGGGACTTCTCTAAGAATCTCCTCACTCTTACATTGAAATAAATAATTGCAACTGGAAAATAATAACTAGTAACCAACAATAATAAACAGTTACCAACAATAAATAAATTCTTTGAATTAGAATACAATTTTACATATAGGAACTGCTTAACATGAGTATTTAATGAGTTTGTAACAAATGATGAATAGATTCATTTCTCACCTAACTTTCTGGAATTATTCACATATTGACAGTTACTTTCAAATGGAGAAACAGAACTATTTTGAACTTTAAATTTCTTCAAGCCTGGGTAGGATGATGTACACCTGTAATTCTAGGACTTGGGAGGCTGAGGCAGCAGGCTCACCCCTAGTTCAAGATCACCCCATGCTACATAGTGAGGTAAAGGTCAGCCTGGATTGTATAGCAAGACTCTCTCTTTCTCTCTCAAAAAAATTTCTTCAAGATTCATTGAGAACATAAAACACCACAAACAACTAAAATGTAAAAGAAACTAAGCCATAATGCACATTTGCTAATCATATTTGAATCTGAATAAATGGTGACAAAATATAATTTTAGGAAATCCAGCAATGATTTCAAAAGTTGAAGGTGGTAAACCTCAGCAATATAATATCACAGTTGACAAAGTTAATAAAACAGGAATTTCAAATCTCTTATGAAAGGAAATAAAGTAAATCTGTTGGCTGACTGTGTTTGTTGGTATGTTTTGAATTAGAAAATAATCAGTTATGAGAGGTGGGTTCATATATACACTTAAGACATTTTATGTATTTGAGCTTCAATGTACTCATGTATGATCCTGAATCATAATTAATTTTCAATTAAACTCAATACAAAAATATGTTTATGTTACAGTATAGAATATCTTCTGAAAGGATCTATTTTTCCGTCCTAAAATGTTAAGCTTAACTATACGGAGAGGAAACTTTCTAATGTGCAGTGGGGAAAAAGACAATTTTTAACACATTGTAAGAGACAGACTTGCCCACCAAAAATACCCATAATCTGGTCTCTGAAACAGATGAATGTGTAAATTTCATGGCAAAGGGGAAATTGCAGACACAAGTAAGGTTACAGAACTTAAACTAAAGAAATGACCCTGGACTTTTTTCCAAATGGGTCCAATCTAACCACAGGAACTCTTTAACAGCAGAAGAATTTTTGATAGAGTCAGAGACACAGTACAAAAAGTCAGAGGGATTTAAATTACACAAAAAAAATCAATCCACCAGTGCTGGGTGAGCTCAAAGGAAACACTAGAATATATGAAGGTAGTTTTTAGGATCAAATACTGGACCTGGCTGACAGGTAGGAATATGGAGACCTGTATCTTACAACCACAAAGAAACTCAATTAAGGAAACAACATGAATGAAATCTGAAGTGGAATTTTGCCAGAAACATTCAATAAACAAACAAACAAACAAACAAACAAAAATTTCCTAACCAACTTGACTTCAGCCTCATGTGGTTGTCAGCGGAGGATCCAACTGAGTCTTAGGGTACGAAGACTTGATTCACAGAACTGTGAGATAACAGATGAATATTGTTTTAAATTGCTAAGTTTTGGGGGTAATCTTTTAGGCAGATATGCAAATACATTATCACTACGGAATTCACACTTGGCAATTTTGGAAACAACAAACCTGCATTATGACACGTTTGGTATTCTGTAATACATGACTTTTAGCTTTCTTACTCTTCCGTACAAGTGTTTCAGTTCTGAAGTAGAGGACTAACAATAAAAATGTGTGGAATTTATCTCAATCACAAAACACTAGGTCATAAGTGCATGGTCTGGTATAGTGTCATGTAACAGAATCATTCCATTTCTAGGCTATGTAGAAATGTGTACAAAAATTTTATTAAACTTTACTTTTCTGCAAAGGAAAAAAGGGTCACTAGTAAATTATAAATAATGAATATAAAAATTTAAGTAACCAAGCAGAAGACTAAAGGCATTTAAATGTGCGATGATGATGCAGAAGCCGTTTGGAATAGCTGTCTGTCAAACTACCTGGTTAGAAAGAAGCACGATAAGGCTAAAACACACATAAAATTTAATTTTCTATTAAGTAGTTGAAAAAAACAGTGGGAGATAAATGATTTTTCTGCAAAGCTAAATTACATTTACACTGGTACCTATTTAATAAACTAATTAGGAGAGGGGGCTGGGGATTTAGCTCAGCAGAACAGCACCTGCCTGGCAAGTGCAATGTCATGAGTTCGATCCCCGGTACTGGAAGAAAAAAAAAACATACTAATTAGGATAATAATGTTTTATTCAAGATGTAAAATACATAACCAATGAATTTCTGAAAAAATTAAAAGAATAATGCATGAAATGACAATTTGAATAGGGGCTAAAGATAGGATCTGAATTTCTATGAAAAAATGAATATGAAAAAATGAATATAATGTTAGACTAACACAGAAGAAAGGTAATAGCACTCTAGACGGGAACCCTAGTCAAGTATTTGTATGCAAGTCGGGTCTATATTATTTTTCAGTAAGGTAACAAAACATACTAGAGGGATGACAAAAGTCATTATTTCACTATTTCATCAGCAAAGAGTGAAGTTTCTTAAAGTAATGACTGTAGAAGTAATCAGACGACACTTTTCAGTAACGTTTTCTGTTATCACTGGAAAATTAGTAACCAATTGTTTGGACTTCTTTTGGACATTTAGTTAATGGGTATGAATTAACACCTTCCAGCACAATCTTGAAGTGAAATATTTTAAGAGTCAGAAGTAACGGTTGTGGAGAAAGCTACCGCTTGTCATAAACAATTAGTCTGCAAGTCTTCATACATTTTCATTTTGATAAAATTCCTTTAAACGTCAAAACAAAGACAATTTTAAATATAGTAGATATAAAACAGGCAGATATCCAGAAAGAGAATCTTACTCACACAAGCCCTATGCAATGAAGAATAACTAAAGGATGACCTAGTATTTAAATACAGAAAAAAAATAACGAGACCTTGATATTGAGTCATGCATGTTATCTATCTTTTCAATCAACGATTGATACTACCTTTCTACTATTATAGTTTTATTCAACAAATATTTTGTTTGGTATTTACTAGGCACTAGGCACTGTGATCCCTAAGTGTTTGCAAAATTCTTAATATATATAAAGTCATCATATAAACACACATAAAGTTTGCATATATAAATTTTCCACCTATACACCGGTCTTCCTTTCTTCTAGGTTACAACCCAGCTGCATAGACATACTTTCCATTTTACTAATAAAGACACTGAGCCTTGTAGAAATTAAGTAGCATTCTTTTAGAACGTGGCAAAAATTCTGAATTCAATGCATATTTTAAGTCCTAATTTTTAGTTTGTTTTTAACTACACTGCAATAATTCTATTTCTTGAGAATAAACACAAGAAAGAGGACAGTTGATGACACATTCACATAATGTTTACCAAGGGTCCATGATGTTTCAAAATGCTGGGTTCTGGGGCTATAATGATGAAGAGACCCTTGGCTCTGCTGGACAGGCAGAAGTTCCAGAGTCTGATGAAACTAGCAAAGGTTGAACTGAGTAGAGACTTTACTATATCTCTTTCTTAAAAGCGACATATGCAATATACGCTACAGAACTAAAAAGTGCAAATGGATGAAAGGGAGGAATCTACCAAGCTGGTCTTTTTGGTTATAAAGATAACTTTCCCTAAAGCAAGCACACTATGGTGTTTGATATTGTCCTACAATCTAGTTCAATGCAACTGCATGCATTTTTAATACTTTTGATATTATTTTTCCAGCATATTTAAGAAGCTTGATTTTTCATTTATGCTGTATTTTATGTTGTGCAATTTAACACATACAAATCTGCATTTCTCTCTTATCAGCTGTGTTGTATTCTCCATATGGATGTGCCATATTTATTTGACCGAATGCTTACAAGCATGCTTATAAATAAGCATGGTCCTTTCCTTCTCTTTCATCATAGTTTTAAAAACCACAATGCAGTAAAGCTGCTGACAAAACTTGCGATCTAATGTAAATCTTCTAAGGAGCATAAACTATTACAGTAGTACAGTGTCTGCAGGTGATATCACAAGGTGAATAAGGTTAGGCAATCAGAGTGGGCAAAATCTGCCCATTGTTAAAACTAATGTAGAGTTACAGGCTTATAAAAGGAAATGAGGATTAAGTATAGTGGTTATTATTTCACATAGAAGATTTCAGTATGGAATATTTTGCTAGAATAGAGCAGTGCCAGCCAGAGTGCAGACTGGCTACTGAAAGTGCAGCTGCGAGCCACTGGTGTGCGAGCTGAGAATTTGTGTCAGATGTACATCAATTATGTCAGTAAGCATTTTTTTGTGTGTTGCTCAGCTGATTTTGTTCTTAGCAAGATTTCTTGATGAAAGAAGTTTTTATTTTTCTTTGCAGCTTTCATGATTTGCTTTTTCAATGCAAACTATTTGTATATCACATATTGGCATTTTGAGCGGAAGTGTCTTTTAAAAGTGCACCATTGTTGCTCTTGAGCACCTTTCACAGTTGCATTTCAATGCCCAGAAGGTCAGAGCACAATAATCACATTTTTATTGATTTCTAATGTGAATTTCATTCATCTATAACTTATAGAACATTTTCAAGACTGATTACAATAAAACAGAATTGTATGGACGGCCAAGATTATGAGGTCTCAGTGGCTATCTGCTGGGGCATTTTAATCCAGGAAACCAGGTAGGATATAAATGTACACAAACAACTTGCATGTCAAACTAAATATTGCAGCACAGACAAAATATAAACCAAGTGCCAGCAAATTCTTGGGACACACTGAGGAGCAAAACACACAACTTCCCTGTTGCTAAAAAAAGTTTTAAGTCACTGTTTCCTTAGTACAATCATGTCTTTAAATTACACATTGGAAATGTTATCATCATAGCTATAACCTCAAAGAGAAAACTTTATATCAGTTAGATAATAATGGAGTAAGATTAAGGTTGACTCAGTGATTTTTTTTTTTTTTCTTTAGTGGTCTGCAAACTGCAAGAAACAGTTCCTTGAATCATTCTTCCTTTGCTTCATGTGAGACAAATTCTTTTTTTGGTGGGCGCAAAAATACACAGCGTGGCATTAAATTATCTCCCACCTGTCTCCCTGGCTATTCTGATGTTCTTAAAATGTAGGAGGAGTTCAGGAGTGAAGAATATGCGTCCAAGAGCTTGCCTACCAGGTATGCACCTGCTTCTTTCTGCTGTGACATTGAGCAAAGAACGGAACATCCCTGTGGCCAGCATTGTCAGCCTTAATATAGAGAGAACCAGAGTATACACTTCAGACATAGGATATTCATAGAAAATAAATGTGTAAATTCATGTTAAATATTTAAGCCTGTTCCTGGCACATGATAATTCCTTCCCAATGTATTATTATCTCATATTTATTTTGCCTGTATTAAAATTATAATCTCTGCAACCCATTCCACAGAACTCTGCAACCCTTTCGAGAATAGTCTGATCAGGAATCAGTACTTTTCAACTGCCTAAGATAAAGCTGACATGGCAAAGTTTGAGAAAAATTACTCTGAAACTTGGCAGGAAAATAAGCTGTCATTTGTGGTGTGGAGGGGTGTCCAACTCCTTTCATAACATATGCTGATAATGTTAGATATTTACATTTGATATTGACAGTTTTCTTCAATAGTTGAGTTGGTAAATTAACACTTTATATGATGGAGTCTATTTTATGTGCACCAGCTTGATAGGAAAGTAAAACATCAATGTGAGGTCATTTAGAAAGGAGATATAATTGTGAAAATAGGAAATAAAACTGCTAAAATGAGAAAAGCACCAATAAAACACACCTTTTCCCAAATGTTATAAAATGTATGGAATGGTGAGGAAAATACAAATGAAGCAACTTCGCTTTTCACTGTTAAGGAAACAAAAATTTTGAGCAGTTTTTTTAAACCACCTATATATTTGGTCTATTGGGTAATCTGGATCCATGTCTAATTCTCCATGAACCCGCTGGCAAAAAATACCTTAGTTATAAGGTCAAATACATGACTATGGCCTTGCTTTCATGTCAGAATATTTATAGAAAGCATTTATCAGGAAGTAGGAGGCAACTATGGCCTACAGCCATGTTACTTTTTCATAATGAAAGTGAACTTTTGAAAAGAAGATACATTAATGATCTCCTTTCTAGGTCATGTGAAAAATATTTTCAGTTGTGTATGTTTACTTTAGGGCATGTTTTTATTTATGAAGAAAGAATTATATAATATACAAATCACAAAAGCTTTGTAATACCATTCAACAAATTTGAGATGGTAACTTAGCCCAAATGCTTAGATATAAATACATTTATTTATAATTTATACCTGGGTAAGCTCTATATAAATTTAAATAATATATAAATTATTAAGCTCTATATAAATTTCTATATTGTACACAGACTATTTCACAATCAACACAATGTAGCTGTATTTTCTTTTGTCATTAAATTATTGTCATTTTCATTTAGATGAGGTTACATTTAGATGAGGTTACATTTATCATATGTTATAAGCATTAATGATCCTTAAATTATTGTCCTATACACTATTGTCCTACATATTGTTCTATAATATTGCAGAAATTCACAGATTTGGTTTACTTTTCAGTAACAGAAAATTAGTATTTAGACAACCAATATGAGGTTTACTAATAAGAGGAATGGAAAGAATATTAATGAAAAGAAAGTGAGATTTGTCTTAAAGTAATGTGATAATCACATATATTTTGATGAAATCATATTTTTCTATTGGAATGAAATTTGCATTATGAAATACAAACCATATGTGTATGCCTATACTACAGTTTATAACTTCCCAAATACTTTTCCATTACACAGCAGCATTCATTACCATAAAAGCAGTGCAGTGGAACACATTCAAACTTTTAAAAAATGAATGGTAGAATAAAAATTGAGTTCAACACATTTAGTAATTAATATAATTTAATTAGATACTTATTGTGCATGGGTAATTATATATATGGATATATTAAAAATATATAGTATGCACCTATAAATCACTATTAATAAATACATTTAAAATTTTTGAAAGTGACAGTATTACATGACATATAAGTGAGAATGTATCCATTTATACAGCAATATATTATTTTTTAATTTGATATAATATTTAAGTACCTACAAAGCTATTTGATTGCTCCATGCTACAGTATTTATAATTTTCATCCCAAAGTTCTTGGTAATGGTTGAAGATAATTACCAAAATTCCATTGTATTTCATCTACCATAAATCTCATTCCTTCTCTACTTTAATGTTGTTTTCATTTTATTTCTATTGTAAGTTTCCTCTACTTTGATATGAATTTTCATTTGACTGTATTTTTTTCTGGGCCTAAAACAAATATGTATCCAAACTAATCTATTTTCTTAAATATTACTTAACAATCTCTTTTTTCAGAAACTGTTCTCTATTAGTTGTTTTGTTCATTTAATTTAATTTAATTTATTTAGTTATTTACTTTTGTCTTCTTTTGAGACATGGTCTCACTCTGCAGTTCAGGCTGGCCTTGAGCTCACTTTGTAGCCCAGGCTGGTCTTGAACTCAAATGATCCTCCGGCCTCAGCCTCCTGAATGCTGGGATTACAGGAGTGCACCACCATGCCTGGCTCATTTTATTTTATTTCAAAATCATATGGTGAATCTCAGAATTCCAGTAATTTGATTTAATTAAATAGCCTAGAATAATTAATAATTAAATAGCCTAATAGATGGATAATTTGAGTTTTTCAACAGGGAGATGGAAAAGGAGAGGAAAAGAAGAAAACAATGAAGAACAGGAGGAGGAGGAGAAGAAAAAAGGACGGAAAACCAAAGATCCACTAATTAATATTACTTCAACTAAAATAAATAATTAAAAGGTTATCATTTCAATTTCTCCAGGTTCTCTGAATATACTTTTTCTCAAACATACATAAACCCAATACATACATATTACATAATAATAAATTCTCAATGCAATTCAAGATTTATTACTTTATTACAAGAATGTGCTGAAAAAGAAATTTTTACTCATTTTTCTTTATTCTTTTGATTTTTGAGATAGCGTCTTGCTATATAGTTTAGGTTGGCCTTAATCTCTTTATGCAGCCCAGGCCAGCCTGAAATTTGAAGCAATCCTTCTGCCTCTGCCTCTTAAGTGCTGAGATAACAGGCGTGTGCCACCATGCCTACACTCTGCTAAATGTACTTCATATAGCTTTGCAGCTTGTATTTTAAAGTTATGTCACAAATTATAAGCCACTAGAAGAAAGGCATAAATGAAAATTGCACTGTAGTTCTTACACCTGTCTTACATAAATGGAAACCTGTGACATTAGTTTATTATACATATGTCTTGATGCTAAAATTAATGCAAAGTCCATAAAGCATCCCGTTAATCTCCAAGGACCTCCAAGGACTCAGTGCTTTTGCACTGAGAAATTTTGGTTAAACATGAACAGTTGTATGTAGAAAGTCAGAATTTGTGAATAAGTTCTGTACCAAAACTTAACTCAGAATTTGGTTGCTTCCAATGTTGACTTCATTTATCAAAAAAAAAAAAAAAATCATACATAGATTGGCCATTCAAACCACAAACATTTATTTGCCTCAGAATATTGTTAAAATAATTTACCTTTGCACTGAAAACTATTGTTTTAAATATGAAGTATGTGAAATAGAGAGACCAATGCAGTGTGCCTGCTCTTAATACTGAACGCAGGTGTTTCAGCTCAAGAGTTGATTTCCTCGAACCTGCTCTCTCATTTTGGTGTCTCTTGGTCAAAGGCAAAAAATGATCAAATTTGATTGTCCTCTGTTCCTTTCTGTCTGTAATACTGCTCAGACACAAAACTCCACATCCACAGCTTGGAGAAAAGGTTTAATTTGGCTCCTAGTCTGAGGGTCACTCCAAGGCAGAAACACCCTGAAAGAGAGGCATGGCAGGGTAAAGATTTTTAGTTCATGGCAGCTGGGCCACAGAATAGGGGAACAGTGTGGTGCAGAGAAAGAAGGGACAAGGGGCCAGACATAGATCCTGGGGGGCCCAGCCTCCGTGTCCCTCTCAACAAGCCTCCAGTGGATCTCAAAGCAAATCAAGTTGACTGCTGCACCTTCCCTAGCTTCTTAAGAATAGAATAGAATTTTCACTCTACTCCTAAATAGTCTTTAGACCCCCCAAAATAATTACCTCAATAACTAACTAGGATATATATACAAGGAAGACAATAATCTCTGTTTCATCTTTTATCAAAGCAGAAATTGATAGCTCACAGGCTTAATCTGGCCGGCCACTTATTTTTATAAATAAAGTTTAATCAGAACACACCTGAGTTCTTTCTACGTATCGTCTAGGCTGCTGTTGAGCTAAGGCATAGAAGGAAGGTATTGTAACAAGGCAACAGGACTCCTCCAACGTCAAATATTTATTACATGGCCCTTTTAAGGAAAGGTTTGCTTTCGCTCTGAGTTAAGAGTCTGTTTGGTGGCAAGTAAGAAAAAAAAAACAACACAAATAAACAGTAGTTTAATGTTTTCTCACGAAAAATAAGTATTCCACAGATAGATAGTTGCTATTTCATTCAGGAGTTCGTGGATATAGAGATGTTTCTGTGGTCGTTTGTTTATTGTTATAGTTGAATCGCTGCTGCTGCTGCTGCTGCTGCTCCTGCTAAAGGTTTTATGTCCATGATGCAGGCATGGAGAAGGAAAAGGATATGTGAAATGCTCCAGACCTAAATTAGGTGAGCCAATGCTTTCAGCAAACTCTGGCAAGTTCCTAGTTATCCATTCCATAGGCTGGGAAATGGATTTTTAAACTTAAGCTGAGAATACTGCTGCCCTTCAAGAAAAGACAGAAAGAGAGAGCGAGAGAAAAAAAAGACGGTATGAGGAAGGAAAGTAATAGCATCTGCTACCATAACCTTCTCAATAACAGGGAAGAGAGAGGCTCTGTACTGAACCTGGTCCCCACCTCAAACATTAATTCCTGTTGTGAAGGTAGAATAGAAAGGATCAAGGGACTTGATTCATATTCCTTACATGAAGGCAGCACAACGTGGCAGAAAAGTTTTGAAAACTAGGGCTTAGAAGGATATTTGTGATATCACTTGGTCTTCATCTTTCAATAAATAAATAAATAAATGTCTGCATTATTTTTCAAGCTATGTTTGGCTACACCTGGAGTTTGTTGCTGGTACATTTTTCCTTGTAGGAGAATACATGGGTAGAAAACATAAGCAGGGCAGAAGTCAGGCTAGAAAAAGTCACATCAGGTGATTTAAATGTTTCCAGTGGGATAAGTCATTTACTAGATGGTATGAATAATATTTTGACTAACATGAGCACAGAACTTATAAAAACAGCCCTCCAATAATACTACTTAAACATTTTATACTTGAAAACATCTACATGAAGAAAAGTCACATTAATTCACAGTACTAGCAAACAATTCTCCATTACAGGCATTAATATCTAATATCTAACAAAAAACATTTAATACTATAAATTGTCCTTTTACATAACCATCTTTTTCCAGTATTTCTGTATTTCCTCAAGGCATTTAGGCCGAAATCCCCAGGCTGGCTCTGGCTTTAATCCACCTCATTGTATTACATGAGTTTTTGACAATGCCAGTAACAACCCGCACATACTTTACTGAAGGGCTATTTTCAATCCCTAATTGTCTTGAATTCAAAGTACCACCAATATTGTTAGTCTCTTCTTTTTCTTTGGTTTTCACAGTGCACTCTCTCCTAGATTTGCTGTTATTCTTCTGGCTCATTCTTTTGCTTTCTCTGTACGTCCCTTCTCCTTAATCAGGAGCCAAAATTCTAAGTCCACATGAAAAGATGCTCTCTTCATTTGTCATTATGAAAATGTAAATTAAAACCACATTAAGACTACTTGATCCTCAGAAGGATGAAAAAGTCAGGCAATCACAAGCATTGGCAAATTTGGGAAAAAAAATGGAATTTGTACACATTGTTGCTGAACATGTAAAAATAGTGAAACGACTTAGAAAAAGCCATTTTCTAAAATGATAACTATAGATTTAACATGGTTAACGTGCTATAACATGACCCAGCAGTTATACTTAGGTGAAGACTTCAACAAAAACGTTCACAGAAACACTATACATATAGCCAAAAAAGTGAAAAAAAATCTAAAAGTTCATAAACTGGTGAACAGATAAAATGCAATATATACAAGTAGTAGAATTAATAAAAATATATGAAGATGCTACATACAGCATAGAAGTACCTCAAAAAGTATCATACTAAGGGAAGGAAGCCAGATACCTAAGATTTGAATAATATGGGTCTATGTAGACAGAATGTCTAGGAAAGGAAATTCTATCGTGACACAAAGCAGATAGTGGTCATCCAGATCAAAGACTAGGAACAGCGAGTGAATGTACTTGGGCTTGAGGAGTCACTATAATAATATAAAATTTTTAATCTTGGACTGTGGTGATGTCTGTTCAACACAACATATTTTAGTTAATATATATTTCCATGAACTCTTCTGAGATAGAAAAACAAAGTATTCACAAGTTATAAAATAACTTTTTATCAAAATTGATACACATTCTGTACTTACACTTATCATGTATCTTGTTATACTTATTTTGAGTAACATCGCATGTCATAAACTGCTCACAGTTCTTCATTTACAGTGTTTAAGCTAACAGTGTTCTCTCAAAACTATTATGTGCAGAAATACAAATATACCACAATAATTATATCAAAAATTCTACAAATTTATAGTTTAAAGGAATCTATGACCAATGCATTTTGGCAATGCTATGGCTATAAAATTCTCTATGGTAATTACAGAGAAGTGGTGGATATAGATGTGCACTCTTAAAACATATTCTTTATTTATCAAGAAATACCAAAAATTGTATTGGCTCATGTCCATTAAAATGAGCTACATATTCAATGAATGTATCAGATTTATAAGTTTTCAGCACTCTATTCAGAGGTTAGCTAGTACTTCGGAAATAGAAGTTCCTCCAGTAATGAGGCTAATTTACCAGGACTAACACTGAGAGACTGCAATCAGGTCCTAAAAATTAACTCTGTGACAAAATTTTCATACCTTTGAATTATTTGAAACTTTCCACTAGAATGGAAGGAATTTCTTCCTTTTTTCCTTCTTCCATCTAAATTTTAATCCCAGTTTTAAGCCAAGCAGCCAGTTTTAGATGTCCTTGGCCTTAAATCAGTCATCTATCTACAGACTTTCACCAAAACTTGGCAGCAATATTTGTTTCCTGAGATACGAAGCAATGCAGGTACGAATGCCTTCCAGTAAATGTTCACACAACAATCTTATTTCACTAAACGACACAGGAATGCTCTTCAGGAGGTTCGGTGTCTCAGCACTTGAAGATTAGCTGTCTGCCAGAAAGTCATACAAATGATTCATGAGAAGACAATAGTACTTAATACAAATCTGATCTCCATTGTGTCAGAAAAACAAAAACAACAAAGGCTACAACTGTACACAATGAATACAGGACTAAACTTTATCCCCAGAGTCTATTTTGCAAATATTACTCTGCAGATGTTCACTTAATATTTGTAATTTATTGTCCAACAAATGCTGACCTGTTTGTTTTTTAAAATAAGTGCATTTTCTATTTTTTCCAGTAATACAATGTTTCTAGTGACACCCTTTTCTGGAAAAATTCTTTGTACTTATAAATACATTTCTGCTGGAAACTGTCTTAAGATGGAAACCAAAGGCAATTTTGTGACATACTTTGTACAGAAAGTATTATCTACTGATGAAAAACGACAGGCATATTCTCTTCAGTTAGTACTAAAGAATTTGTTTCAAATGGAAAGTTTCTGATGCAAGCATTTTAAAATAAGGACATCCGAATTTAACAGAGTTCTAATGCTTTGTGCTTTCTCACGTTTTTAGTCAAACATAAAAAATAATTTTCATAAAGCATATAATCACACAACTAAATAAATGGTTTGACAAAAATTGCAAAATAGTTCAACATCTCACCACTAAAAAGAGCAAAAGATTAATTTTTTTCTTGCCAGATTACCAAGTTATGGGCTCAAGAGAAGCAAATTAAGGTATATAATAATAATGTACTCAATATTCATAAAAAGATAGCAGAAAGACTACAGAGTTTTGACCAGAAAGAAATAACAAATGCTTGAGAAAATAAAATGGTTAGCGAGATATGAACACTACACAATGTACTCAGGTATCAAAATCTCACATTGGTGCCTTGTGAATAAGTACAGTTTTATGTGTCAGTTAAAATTTTTTAAAAATCACAATAACTATTTGCTAGCTGCTTCCCATTGATTCATTTAAAAAAACTGAATCGTATATTATTATTCATATGAAGTGGAAAGGAATATTTAGCTACTGAGAAAATACACACGTGCATATGTACATAATATGTGATGCATATAATGAATACAGAATGAAATTCTATTATATCTCAGAATGAGAAGGAAAAGTATTTTCAACTACACCTGGACTGAATTTTAGTTCTAGTTTTTGGAATTAAAAAGAACAAAGTATTCGACTGGGTATTTTCTTCTTATGCATAAATAGCTATAGTAAACAGAAACAAAGAAGATGGTGGCTAAAGCCGTTCCCTATAATCCTTTGCAATCTTCAAAATCATGCAAAAAAGGTTCGGTTTCCTTTTTGTTCCTGTCCTAGTTACATCATCTTGCTCCAGTTGCTGAACTTCTCTGAATCACTAATTTTTCACCCATAAAATGGAAATAATAAGGATACTAAAATAATTTTAAAAGATAATGAATGAGAATCATTTAGCACAACATCCAGCAATCTTTCAATAATGGATTATGAACGAAAAGGAGGAATCAATGTGCAAAAAACTTTATAATGAAAATATTCCCAGAAGCACTTATAGTCAGTCTGTTTTTACTATTTATCTTATGTACAAACTGAAATTTAAAAACCAAATATAAATATTTTAAATATATTTGAAAACCTGAGTATTTTCCTTTACATTTAAGATATACTATTCATAGGCATCTCTTGAGGTGCAGAGTTGCACTTGTTTAATATTGATGCCCTATATAATTTCCTTCTTATCTGTGTAATAGTGGAGAACCTAACAAAGTATTTCATAAAATTAAAACTCATCCATACAAACTCTAACATAGGATATTTATTATATAACAAACAGTAAGTAGTACAAACTGTAATATATCCTGATTACAATTAATTTTATTTGATAATATATCAATTTATTATTGTGATTTGAAAGCATGATATATAACTTTATAAGATATGTGGTAATCTGCAAAATGTTGCCCTTGATTATGTTATTCAGTGTTTTTATAATTACAAATTATAACACTGGAAACCTTAAGCTGCATGATTGCACACATTATTTCATTTTACTTTTTGTCAGTTTTCTCATCTCTTACATGGACATAATATCAAGCTTCAAGATGTTGTTAATGGTATTAAATGAGAAACAATAAGATGGGTTTAGGATAAAGCACATAATAAGTGCAAAGTGTTATAATACTAGTACAGCTTACAAAGTCTGCTATGAGTTTATTGTCTACCTCTGATTACTTGCTAGTATAACCATCCATAGTTTTTTCTTATATATGTATATCAAGATATTTAAAATGGTTTGAAGTTTAACAAGAAAGCATGTTCTTTTTGTTATTGTTCATGCCATTTTATGAATTCAAGGTTATGACTGACCAATTTCTTCTACATGATATCATTAAACTCTACCCACTTGGAAAACTGCTCAAAAATGCAAAAGAACTCAAAGATCAGCTTCTCTGTATTTGCTGTATGCTTCGGTTTGGGCAATTACCTGCTCATATGATTTCTTCCCTTGCCTGTGTGCGAGGTAAATACTGTGCTTATTTTTTGGGTTTACCTCTGGACGCTGCAAAGTACCAAACATGAAGCAGCTATTTTATACACACTTGTGCAAAAACCAGAAAGATTCTTTGAATTTAACACAGATAATGAGCCAGGCGTGGTGGCGCACGCCTGTAATCCCAGCATTTGGGAGGCTGAGGCAGGAGGATCCTTGAGATTTTGAGACCAGCCTGGGCTACAAAGTGAGCTCAAGGGTGGGCCTGAATTGCATAGTGACCATGTTTCAAAAAAAAAAAAAGAAAAAAAAACAACAAAAAAAGACAGACAATGAATCCACTAGAAAGCATTCAAATTTTCACATATGTATGAATACAAAAGGATTCACATCTGCATTTTTACTGCTACTACTACTAGTATAGCTGATTTTATCTTAGTGTTTTAAAAAATCTATGTCCAGAGTGCTGATACTAGTTAGAAAAACAGTCACAAATATACCTGTTTTAGAAAATGGTAGTTTTAAAAAGAGTAAGATAAAAAAGCAGCACTTTTACTTGTGTTCAAAAGGTTTCTCTTTAGTTATGTTCCACATAACCAACTTTAACCCTGATAAAAGGTTAGAGTACCAATGTATTATGCTATTAATATCTATTGCTTTAGATCAATATCCAAGAAATTCTGTGCTGTGGTTACAAGGCCAGTGTATTAACGTAGACATAAATGAATCAGTTATTTTACACTACCAATAGCCTAGAAAGCCGGACTTCACTTCACTGGACAAGCTCTCACTTTGTTGTATTAAGAAGTAACGCTGACAACTTCTGTAAGCACAAAGCAAAAAGGTGAACAACTTACTACAACACAGGGAATGCATACGTAAGATAGGGATGGTCATTTATTTAAAATAAATCTACCTCCGGTTGACGTTCCATTTATAATCTTTTGCTCTCGTTTTGCAAGAGATCATAAAATGTATGTTCATGTTGATATGCTCAAGAGAAGTGGGAGAGAAAGATGTTATTCTTTTAAGTTTGAAGACATTTAAAAATGTAAAGTAATTTGGATTTTGTAAAATTCAAGGGTATTTCTCAAAATAAAATGAAGAGTTACAAAATATTTTAAAATCCTGCACATTTGGCAATTATTAAAAGATATAACGTATATATAATGATTTTTCACAATTTTGTTTTAAAATAATCTTTTATCATTCAATTTTTCTTAGTTATAATCTGTATGTTCCACCATCAAAATTTGGGTCGTAATTTAAAAGGGTTTCAAAGTTCAGTTGTTTTAATGTCAAGTGATTATTATTAAATTCTGAAATCTTTTTATTTTTTAAAAACTATGTTTTACAATTTGAGATAAATTTCAGAGAGAGATGTAAAGTTAAACAAGCCACTTAAGAAAATTGGATATGATGATTTACCTGTCATGCTTTTTATGGTTAGTGCTTGTTCCCAAATCATCTTGATGAAATCCCCTGTTTCTTTCCTTGACATGTGAAGGAAAATATTGTCATTTTTATGTCTTTTTAAAACCGGTCTGTCGAAAATGGTATCAAACAACTTTGAACTGATGTTGAATTGTGTAACAAGTGACAATATCAACTCCCAAGGCAGCCAAAATGCTTGCTTCAGGAATGTGTTTTGACAGGTCAGACACCGACCTAACACTTACAAATGTGCAGCAGAATATGCAAGCACCACAGATAGTAAAGAGACGCTTCAATGTCCCTGGAAGACGTGTTTATACTCTCTGAAAATATTATCTATTAATTGTTGTTCTTTTGCCTTATCTTTGTTAGGATTCACCACTGTTATCGTATTTTTGAAAAGCGAAATGGTTGCCACCCGCTTGTGGATAAAAACTCTGGCCCACTGCTTCTGCTGTTTGTAAACGACTCCCAAAGGCAACAAGACAGGGTCTTCCCAGGTGGGCTACTCATTTACTTTCTGTTTTCTTTCTCCCACTATTCATCTACGCTGACAAGTGTCAATTATGGACAGGAGATTTATGGGACGGGAAAGATAAAGTCCAATTTACAAATCATTTCCCGTGCCCGCAGACAGCAGCAATGACAGAGCTGACTTGCTGTAATTGAATTTCTTGCTGCTATCTACTCACTCACGAGAAGATGTCAAACTCAAGGATGTTAGCTATGGGAAGAGTCTTAATACACTATGATTCTGAATGTGGAGATGACAAAATAGCCTGGGATTCAACTATGGATACTGAACGAATATACTAAAGTATTTTTCTTTCATGTAATAAACATTGCCCTTGCTCCTTAAACAGGCAGTGTATCAAGGGCAAGATGTCAAACTAGCCTAAATTTCAGTGCTGCGATGATTGTGGTTAAGTATATCCATTATGATGTATAAAAAGTGACTTATACATAACTACTGATGTATTAAAGCTGAAGAATATTTTATATATATATAATATGTACACATGTATATATGTATAGAATTCTTGGCAGGTGCTTTGGTCTTTATTAGAGGAACATATAGAGATTTCCCAACATATACAGATTTAAAAAGCAGTAATACCGCAATTTAGTGAACAGATAGTTAAATTTTTAATTTCAAATACATTATTCGTAGGAAACTATGGCTATGTTAATTACAGCTTTTCAGCTCTCAAAATTAACTTTTACCTGTTATTTACTTCGACTTGCTAGCTTAAATCCAACTTTTTCATGAATGTACTCATAGATAAGAATATATGAATGACAATGACAATATTTTGGAGAACTGCAGAAATCACACAGAATTTTCTTTTGTATACACGCATCTTTTTGAATTTGCTTTTGGAAATGTGACAGCTCCATTAACATACAAATTTTAAAAGTTTGGGGCTTAAATATTTTTAATTGACCTTTTTTTTTAAAAAAAAAAGAAGAAAACTTCCAAATCATACATTGTATTTACTTTTCAAATTGATGGGACAGTAAAGAGAAGAGAAGGGAAGGGAGATAGGATGGGAAGGAGGGATACAGAGAAAGGAAGAAAAGAAGAGGAAGCAGAGAAGGAGAGAGAGAGAGATCCAAACTTTTGGACAAAATGTGGTTAAATTTTTTGTATTAAATTCAGCAAATGTAAAGAAAAATGTCATCCTAAAGCACAGTTTCTTAATATTTAATTTCCATTTTTGATTGTAAATAACTGATTAGAAAAATGATAGGCTGAACCATTTTAAGATTGTGTGTGCTTTCATTTAATTAAGATAAATTTTGATATTAATTGCTACAGTACTCAACTATTTTACAAATTTATAATTTCATCAGAAACATGAAATTCCCATTTTATGTGTTCTTGAACACATTTGTTATTCTTATATAGCCATTTCTGTTTGATTCATTTCAAATATTTGATTAGATTGTTTTTCTTCTAGATTTGTAGTTTTTCCTTTGAAAAATGTATATAGTAGCTTTTATTCCTTTGTCAGATCCTATATGTACAATATTTCCACTCACGTGGCTTGCATTTTCATTTTTATGTCAGTTCATCAAACTTTTCTGCACAGACTGGGCTTCCCAGACATTCTGTATCTGATCAGTGGCCACAGAGATAGAGCTGTAAATTTTTCTCACAATTGTCCTTACTTGTTTGTATTGATTTTTATAATGTATAGTACAACAAATGGTGTTATAGTAGTACTTATAATAACTCTGTCATATATTACATTTTCATGCTTTTGAAATTTTGTTAAGTTACTACTTATCTTTTTGCTGAATACTATTTTCTTAATTCCAAAGTTTAATAATAAATACCGCACTCTTTTTTCACATTTTGTGAACTATTCCTACCCATTACCTCTTTGCCACCGAACTCCAAAAACTCATTACCTGATTAAATTGCACTCACAGATTCATACCGAAATAAACATATTATACACCCATTTGTACACAATAATTTGTCACTGAGAAATGTGTTCTTAGGTGATCCCTTCACTATGTGAAACAGGCAGTACAGAAAAACCTACTTAGTATAACCTACCACTCACCGATTTTGTATGGCATAGGCTATTCATTGCACCTAGGTTACAAATCTGTACATTACTCACTGTACTAAATACTCTAGGCAACTGTGACGAAATGGCAGGTATTTTGCAATTAAAAATAGCTACATATAAAAAATCTACAGTAAAAATGCTAGGTGATAGGAATTTTTCAGCTCCATTATCTTATGGGGATTGCCACCATACAAGTGATCCATCACTGCCTGAAATGTCATGACTAGACATATGGAGCATGTGTGGATTATTATTCTGCCGCTTGCAACAATAGAGATGAACCTGGAGGATATTATACTAAAAGAAGTCAGATACAGAAAGAAAAAACTATGGCATGCTCACACTTACATGTAGAATCTAATAGGAAAAAAAAAGGAGAAAAATAGGACATATATATGTAGAGAATAAAACAGTAGTTACCAGGGATGAGTGAGAAAATGGGAAAATATAGGTCAGAAGTTCTGATACAGCAGATATGTAAGGTGAAGAAACTGCAACACTGATGTATAATAGGAAAAGAAATTATATTGTATTGTGGGTTCCTTCCAAATGAGTAGATTTTCTACTTTTTCCACAAAAGAGATGAAAGGACAGCGAGAGGATGAACATGTTACTGTGTGTCACTGTGGTAACCCAATTCACTATGTGTAATCAATACATCAAGCTGTACATCTTCAGGGTACAAAATGAAATGTAAAAAATAAAGTTCTGCCTTCTTATTGGTCCCTGTATATTTCTCAACTTTACTACCCTGCCCCCTAAAACAATGCCCTATTTTATTTCTTGGTTTAATCTTCGAAATGGTTTCAGAGATCGAATTTTCATGATTTTACTGCTAGGAAACAAGTTCAAAATTTTAAATAACTTTTCCAAAGTCATGAATCCTATAATACTAAAAGTAAACAACTACAGTATAGATTCAGCGTGGGCAGTTTTTCTTTTCAAGTGAAGTACTCTTTTGTTATTTGTAGGCTATTGTGTATTGATCTTAACCAAAGCTTATTTTTAACCTAAAGTTCTCATGTTCAATATAGTCATAAAGACCACAAACCACATTCACAGGAAAATGTTTTGTTTCTCTGTCTGTACTCAAAATACTTTTCTTTGATGTCCCATTTAGCCCTGTGTTAATAATTAGTTCTGCTCTCCCAGAGGTGACTGCAATTCTGTACAGGGGTTTGGAACCAAAGGAGGATTTTGAGAAATGCATGGCTCTTTTATAAGTGCAAGTTGCCACTGGTTATTAAAATAAAAGCTTTCTCATATACAACCTTGTCAGCAATAGCACTTAGTGACCTACAGGGCAGCTATTTACTAAAAACAAGAACTCAGTAATTGAGGAGCATATATACTATATCACCAAGTCTGAACCAAGCCATACTACAAAAGCTTGAGCTAATTGCTTTTTAAGCCACTGAACTTTCTACTTCAGCATATGTCTCTGCCAAAAATACTCAAGTTAGTCCTTCTTTCCATTATAACATTTTTCTTGAAATTCTCCACTGATTAGAGATGAACTTATCCTTAATTTGGATGAGAACAGAAACTAAACAAGGTTTTGCTTTAGATAAGTATACCCGCAGAGATTCTAGTTCAAGGTGTTTGGGAGGTCAGTAACCTGTTAAACAAATGTTGCTTCTGTACCTTTTTTTTCCCTTCTATTTTCAGTGCACAATAATTTCTATCCTGAATTGATCCTAATGTAATTCACAGAGGCAGAAATTTCTCCAATTTATTTAAAAGCACGGTATGCTAACTAGGGACAAAAATTATCATTTATACAGCACAAATTTTAGGCTCTATATTAGTACTTTATATTATGTCATTCAGCCTCAAAGAAATCAATGTAGTTATTATTATACTTTTTAAAATACATTGGCATGTTGGGGTCTAGAAAGGTAAGGAAGCTTGCACACAAACACATGCCAAATGAGCATGGGATAAATTTTAAACTGTTACCAAGTTCAGTATACAACTAACTATGACTTTCAGTTCTGGACTAGGAAACAGTCATCAGAGAATTTATTGCAGTTGAATTCTAGTGACTAAGAGTTTCCTCTCCTGCAATTCAAGGCTTTGTTCTCCCCTAGACGTCTTCCTAATTTGTACTACAGACATAGGAAATATTAGAACCAGAATGACCCTTAGTGCATTAGAATCTAGTTCTTGTGAGGCCAGGGACTCGGTCCTGTTCCTGCTGCATTACCCAGCCAGAGAACAGTGGTGAAGATACAGAAGGAGTAGTCAGCATGTTAAAATATTTTTCCCAGAGCTTTGAATTTTGTAGCTAATGACAATGAGACTCCAAGAAATTAAGTCACTTGTCAAAGATAAATGGGGACTTGGTAGGAAAGTGGAAAAGAATTCAGTTTCCCTGTGTTATGGGTAATAGTCTTTGTTGTACGTGAAACGGCTCCCAAGTAGCAGCCGAGAGAGAGAGGGAGTACCTTTCTGATTCATGGATTAGAATCACGAAGACAGAAACAGAGAATGTTCCCAGCTATGTGTGTCTTTCTGCTACAGGGTTTAGAGATCTGGCCCGCTGGGCATGGTGTAAAACACTTCATTCGAAGAGAAGTAACTCCTAGTTAAATAAACTGGCTGAGAAAGATTACATGATCAATTATACATAGTGCACTATTGTGTGACCTTTAAAACACAGCACATATTTGTAAATTTTATAAAATGAAAAGTTAGTGTTCATTTTGCAGACTTAGCCTCATAGCTCTGAAAGTCACTAGATGTATTTTCTTTCAAATGTATACATTATTTAAGAACCATCACCTAGGTATATAACTGGAAAATCAATAGGACTTACATAAAAAAACAGTGGTCCTTTATGGGGCTCAGAGGCAGATCTAATTAAGCAGAGGAAGACACTACGTTTTTGGATGGGCAGACTCAATGTGAGACAGATCTTCATCACACAGGAATTAATGCATTATTTCAATAAAATGAAAACTCAATGTAAATTCCAAGCTTGTTTTTTCAAAAGAATACTTCGCACAAATAAATTAAAATACAGCTTTAAAAATAAAGGATTTAGGAGACTCAATAAAACTAAGAAAGATATGTATAATTAGCTGACAGGAATTATAAAACACGTGAAATAATAAGTCAAACAAAGTCATACCAGCAAACAAAATAAATAGCAAAGAATTAAATAAGGACATTAAGTCTAGAAATAGACTTTATCTCCATATAGCTTTGGAAAAAATATTAGATTCCAAAAGATTGTAGGACAATGAATTTTACAGTAAATATCATCAAAGAGAATAAAAAGATTGGGCTGGGGATTTAGCTCAGCGGCACAGCACCTTCCTGGCAAGTGCAAGGTCATGAGTTCGATTCCCGGTACCAGAAAAAAAAACAACCAAACAAACAAAAAAAGTAGAGAATAAAAAGATTATGGGAAAGAGTGAGTCCAAAACATCTTGACATTATACATCAAATATATTGTTGATAAATTAAAATTTAAGCCACTTAAGAAAAGAAGGATATATGAATAAATATTCTCATAAGACTGTTATATCTATAGGGTTTTCCAAAGCATATCATGATCATAAACTACTAAGCAAAAGACAGATTCATAAAAATTTAAACTTCCCATTCTCAAAGAGTACTATAGGTAAAATTTAAGGTAAAAGACAACTATAAATATACACGTGTTTATTATATACACACATATATATTAGAACTGAAATACACAAATAGTTTATACCATTTTATCAGTGCTGGGGATAAATCCAAGGGCTGAGGCATGCTGAGAAAGTGCTCTACCACTGGGCAACATACTCAGGCCCATGATTTTTGATGAATAGAATAGCATCCTAATTTTTAACTTAGACAAAAAAAGCCTAGAAAAGCACACTGATAACCTCAATAAGTCTGTGAAAAACACTAAGTTTTTGTTATGATTTAGATCTAAAATGTCCCCCAAAGGTTCATGTGTTCAGAAGTGGGGCTTTTGGAAGATAACTGGATCATAGGGGTGCTCTTATGAGTTAGGTCACTGGAGGCATGACCTGAAAGGGTGGATTCTTGTCTCCAGCACCTCTCTCTCTCTCTCTCTCTCTTTTTATTTCTCTGTCTCTGTATCTCTCTGTCTTTCTCTCTCTCATAATTTTTCTCTCTCTTACTTCTTGGTGCCTATAAGATGTCTCTCTTTCTCCTTTCTTCCCCCTTCCTCTCCCCTCCCCCTGCCTTCCTCTTCTCCTTTCTCTCTTTTCCCCCTCTCCTCTTCCTTCCTTATCCTTTCTCCTTCCTCTCTCCCCACTTCTTGCTAGCCATAACATGAGCAGCTGTCCTGCACCACGTTTTTTTATTATGCCATTTCTCACATGGAATCGCTTGACTATGGAATGAATCCATAGAAAACATAAGCCAAATAGACCTTTTTCTCTTCTTTATATTGTGGGCTTGGGGTATTTTGTGCAGTCAGTACGAAAGTGACTAAGATAGAAAACTGGTACCAGAGAAGTGGGGTTGTTGCCCTGACTACACCTGACCATGCGGTTCCAAAGCACTTGGAACTGGTTTGTGACAGGGGTTTGGAAAGGTTTGGAGAGGAAGGGTAGATAAACTTTAGAATGCTGTAATCAGAGCTGCATGGGCACTTGTGGGTCAGAGCTCAGAAGCACAGAATGCTGATAGGAATGAGGGCAGTAAAAACTAGGTGTAGGAGCTTTCAGATTGGATGAGAAATGCACTGCAAAAGAGGTCAGAGGCCATCCATGTTACATTCTGGCAAATAACTTGCTTTCAATTTGCCTATGTCTGAAGATTTTGAATAAGGGTGAATTTAAAAGTAGTGGATTAACTAATCTGGCAGAAGACATTTCAAAGCAACCCAACATTCAGGTTGTTTCAGGGAACTTATGATACACACACACACACACACACACACACACATATATATATTAGGAACTGAAATACACAAATAGTTATACCATTTTATCAGTGCTAGGGATAAATCCAAGGGCTGAGGCATACCCTTGGATGGTTGTTTTCAGCCAGGTCTACAATGAGAATCACAAGCAAAAGAGCACAAAAGATGTGAATATTCTGCAGCATAACCAGAGAGAAAGCATGTAAAGTTACAAGGAGAGGTCGATTGCTACAAACATGAACATTAAACAGAACTAAAGTAGTTTGCATTAGGAGAAAAGAGGGCATCTCAGGAATTGGCCAGACCCCTCTTATTACAGCCTTCAGAGTGCAAAAGGGTAAAATCCTTTGAAAAACTTTGAGAAATGAACCCTAGGGCAACTGCAGGGTCCTTATGTAAATTGATCCCAGAGTTCAGCCATCACTGTAATCAAGCCTGTAAAGCATGGTCAAGTGGGCGTAGCCATTAAGTTTTCAGGCATGCATAACACAAGACTTATGGGGGCCATAGAGCCTTCAATTACAGAAGGTTTGAGAGGTTAGGGAGAAATGTGTGACTCAGTCACATTCCCTATCAGAAGCTGGAGACAGCACTGTACGAGGCTAAGGGAGTGAGGGCAAAGAGTAATCAATGCCACAGGAAGTTGGAGATGCCATGAAAGCTCCAGGGAGTGGAGCCAGCCCAATAGAGAAGCCATGTGGGCTGCAACCAGCAAGGCCATGGAGTCAGAGAGCTGCCCAAGCCCTTTGGAGCTCATATCCCCTCCAGTATCCCGAACTGTGAAGATTTGTTAACTGTACTGGCAAATACAATTCTAAGAGATACAGACTGTTTTACTTACTATATTACCTGCAAACTTTGTAAGCTGTTCATATTGAGAGCCAATAACAAAATGATGTATTTGCAACAAAGAATTTCATTCATGAACTAGTTATTACAGACACTGGAACAGCTAACAATCTTCAGGCGAGAATGGATGTTTCTGTTATCCTTAGATAAAAGGAGGGAATGGAGAAGGCAGAGTTACTGGAAGAGACTGATGAGAACTAACTGGAACTCTATAGATGGACTTGGAGTCACAGAAGAATACAGCTGCTGATAGAGACCACACCTACAGTAGAAAAAAAAAAGTGAAATGTTCTGACTTTATGCTTTCTCCTACCTTCCACATTCCTATTATTTCTCATCATGGGCCACATACACAATAATCTGGAAAACACTACCTGTACAGTGAAGCCACACCATACACAGAAAGCAAGGGAACTATCAAGAATGAATCAAAGCTGCTAATTACACGGGCATCAGACAGTTGTCTCATATTAGTCACATGTGAATGTAACTGCAGATGCCTATAGTCGAGTCTGCTTTGCTAACAGTTAGGACTGTCTCAACAGAAACTCACCTTTGCAAGTACTTGAATGAGAAAACATGGAATTTTAACAAGCACTTCTTTGTTTATTATACTTCACTAAGTTCATCAACAACCCCTTTCCCTTCAGTCTTCAAAATACAGTTAGTATCAGCTTCTCATATTAGATAGCACTACACCCTCTCATAGCTGTGTCCCTACTCCCACTTTTGCCTGCTTTGGTCTTTTCTCAGAGGAGCCCATGGGATTTATATCCTAATAAGAGGAGGAAAGGAAACATACAAAATGTGATGAATAAGTAAAATAGATACTATGAGAAGTATCAGTTCAATAGATACTATGAGATACTATCAGAAGCTGATGAGAAGTATTAAACAGAAAAATATCTGGGTACACACATGTAAAATGTTAGTTATGGCTACAGTCTTAAATTTTGCATGCAGATTACCTTAAAGAATAAAAAAATACCATACATTGCTTTCTAAAGAAATGGGACTAAAGGCATACACATAATCACATGGATCAGGATAATTATCTGTAATGGTTGATACACTGTGTCAACGTGAGAACTGGTTTGGAAGTTTAACTCAACAGGGGGCCGAGGTACTCACTGTAAACAACCTGAGCCTGAGCAAGAGGAGGGTAGGGAGACGGTTTGGGCAGGTAGCCTGCTTACAGTATAAGGGAGGGAAAGAGACTTGTTCTCCCCTTTTTGCTCTTGTTGCTCTTGCTGTCTTCTGCCACCTTGAAGTGTTGTCCCACACCATGCCACCCTGCCTTGGAGCCAGCTGATTACGGACTGAAACCTCCACAAACTGTGCGCTAAATACACCTTTCCTTCCTTAATTTTGAGTGTCTGGTATTTTGTCTAAGCAATGAGAGAAAAGTATCCCAGACCATATGTACTCTACATTTTAGAAATTAAATTAAATAGGCTTTGACTGGAGGTTTTTAGATGTAATTTCATCTGTACATAGGTCTTTTATGATTCTGTAGAAATGAAAGGTGAAACTATATTTTTGTAATATAGAAAATCAAGGCAAGAGACCACTCTTTTCATTCTATAAATGTCCACAGGAATTCTACATATCTTCTATATGCCACTCTTCCCCATAAATTGTTCCCTCTGACTTTCTCTGATTGAATTGTCAAGCATTATCTGCGGAAACCTTTCTTCTATTACCTGAATACCACTTAATATGCTTCTCACATGCTGCAAGGCATAAATGTCTGAGAAATGAATAGGACAAAGATGGTTTTGCATCTTTTAAGACAGCCTCCACTGCACTCAAAGGCAGAAGACACTGGGAAATTTTCAGATTCAATCACAGGATGCGGTACAGAAGAGGCAAACAACCAGCAGGCATTTTAGGATGAAAGGACCCATAGGCCTAAATCCTAAATGTTGAATGCTTGCTCAAATTACATAGTTAGAAAGCTCACAGAGAGCTACCTAATGGTGTGTGATTTATTTTTGGTTCTAGATTGCACACAGAAAGGCCGTTTCCATTGGACTCTTTATACTTACAAGGTAAACCACCAGGTCTCTGCAGAAAAAAGTTCAAGAATTTCCAAGGCTGACAGCTGTGCTTATTTTCTACATTCTGCTCCAGCCTCCCAAACCAAATCGATGATGCTTTACCACATGCCACTACACCACCTACTACTTTATTCTAGGTGCTCTGGGGATAAAAAAGAACTGATTATATCTCATGTCCTTGACTCAAAGGGGCATATAATCAGGTTAGGGAGCTAAGAAGTGCAGAAAATAAGATAAAAATGATTGCCTTAATGAATGCCATGGCTTTAGAGCCTGATCATGTCACTGCTCTGCTGCAACCCTCTGAAGGCTTCCCAACTACCTTAGAGAAAAAGGCCGAGCCCCTACAGTACGTGCTTGGCTTTGATGCCTTCTCCTTTCTCCCTTGCTTTCTCAGCAGTGTTCTTCTGTGTCTTGGTTACTTTTCTCTGGTTGCTGAGACAAAGTACCTGACACTCAAAATTAAGGAAGGAAAGGTTTATTTAGCTCACAGTTTGTGGAGGTTTGAGTCCATACTCAGCTGGCTCCAAGGCAGGGTGGCACATGGCAGAGGATAACCATTCCTGGTGGTGGAAGACAGCAAAAGCAACAAAAGCAACAAAAGCAACAAAAGCAAAAGGAGAGGAGTGGCAACAAGCAGCCCCTTTCTCCTGTTACATATGCAAACTATCCGCCCCAGGGCGGGTATAGCACTCACACCCATAATCCCAGCATTGGATCATGGATCAATCATAAACTCTAAAAGCCCACCCCATGACTGCATGAGGCTTGGGTGGGGGAGTATCCAGACAAACCATAACATCCTTGTTATTACCAGAAATCAGCAACCATGCTCCAGCCTCATGGCACTGGGCACAGAGCCCAGTTTGTTTAGGACATTCTCTCCTCAGATGTAC
Organism: Chinchilla lanigera; assembly: GCF_000276665.1. NCBI lineage: Eukaryota > Metazoa > Chordata > Mammalia > Rodentia > Chinchillidae > Chinchilla > Chinchilla lanigera. Next base: position 19,712,282 of record NW_004955411.1, read on the forward strand.
ACAGAGCTAGCTCCCATTCCTTCTCCATGCTATGCAATGCCACCCTCACATCAGATCATAAGATTGTCAATCACTCCCCACCTCACCACTCCAGTCTAATTCATTTTTATTTATTGTTTTCTAAAACACAATACAGTCAATTCAATTTATTTAATTTGTTTTCTCCCCATATCACTAGAATATCCACTGTAGGAGGGCTGTAATTTTTATCTTCCTTTATTTGCAACTCTTTCTGAAGCTTCCCACTTGGTATAAGATAGCTGTGGGCAGAATCAAAGTGCAACTGAAAGACTTCACAGAACAAAAGCATGAACTAGATCTTAAAGGGTGGGGAAAGATTTGGGGACAGGTAGAACAATATAAGGCAAAAAGAAAATTAGATGATGCTGACAGTAAAAAGATAAATCATAACTACAAAATCTAAGGAATAGTAATATGAGGAAGTGAAGCAGTCTTCTTACACAGAATTTCATAGATCTTCATGACGCCTGATACTGGTTGGTTAGAAATCACTTTTTAAAAGAAATCACTCCTCCTTGATTTTTTTCTATCAAAGTTAAAAATGGTACAGTTAATTTCAACCTATACTTGAAAAGTGATACACATTTTTTCTATCAAAATTAAAAGTGGTATAGTTAATTTCAACCTTCCATGTAAGAGAGAAAAGGAACTTTTGGTAACCAAACTAAAACACAATATACACAATTAAGTGACCAATAAGTAGCTATTCTAAAAGTGACTTTCCTTCTGGTTCCTCAATTAATTTTAATGCTAACTTAGACTTACTAGAATTATTAAGTTACCTTGAAAAATAGCATAGACTAAAAATTCAAGGCAACAGAAAGACTGGGTAATTAATTATTCAATTAAGGAAATTTTTTTTGTTTGTTTCCTGTTGTACTTCAATTAGTGCAATCTTTGTAAAGTTATGTTTCAGTAGAAAACATGTATATATTTTAGTATTCACTCTCATATCTCCAGAATGTTCAGAGATACAGCACCATTTGATGAAGTCACTTTATTTTCATTTATTCAATAGTATCCAGAGCTTTCTTAATTCAAAATAATTAAGCCTCTATAATGTGTAGCACAATAAAATACTACACTATAATTTCTTTGCATCTATGAAAGTATAAACACTTGGCAGTATTTTACAGAAAAGAAAAACTTGTATGGAAATGACTATGTCAGAGTTATATTTACTCAAGCTAATTTAGTAAAATATCTGTAACCCTAAAATAAATTTTAAAGTTTGATTAGTTACAGAATTTGGGAAGCAGTCTCTATTTTTCTCTATTTCAACAAATTCTACAAGGACTTGAATGGAATGAGTGTTTATTTTGCTGATATGCCAGAAATTCTACTGAGGTCAGATTTTATCTCATTTAATCGGATAAGAGAACTACAATGTTAATTTCTGTGAAAGTCAAAATATACAGAATACAAACATACACCAATAAAAATAAATTTTAAACATATTACTTTAAAATAAGGATGTTCTCAGGGAGTTTGCTTAGTAGTAGGTATATGCAAGTATTAAAAAAAGTGTAGATTCTCAAATATCCAGGTGGATTTAATCAGAGTAAATAATTTCCATTTTAATAGCCCACCCTCCAAAATATGTGCATGTTATGCTATGGACTTAAAAATTCTAACCCCCAAAATTTAGAATAGAACAAAGATCAAATAGATTTAGGTAGTGAATTTAGTTTGTCTGACTCTGATATGAGATACTAAATAAACTTTTTTGCAGTAACTGTTGGCTTTCTGTGGACTGATTAAACACTGGCGCAATACATTAGAAGTAGGTATTACAGAAAAGTAGTTGGCCAAACCTACCCCTTTGGTTCTTCTTTAAAAGAGCAGTCTTCTAAGAAGCTGGATCTATTAAAAATGAAAACTACACAGTGATTTCTACATTTTATATGATAAAGTGTAAAATTCTGAGTCAAATTCCTCACCACTTTTCTTAGGCTGACTAATGCAGATCAAATTTGATGGCATCAAGACCAAACAATTGTGAGCAGACAGTGCAAAACACAAGTACGGTAGAGCGTGCATGCACGTGTGCTGCGTACTGATACTGACTGACGGCCACACCGTGCTTCTTCTCCCCTGATGGCGCATGAGCGCATTCTGTCCTCTCCACTTTGGGAGAAGTCATACACGCTTCAAGCCTGGATGAAATCAAGCAGATTCAGAACAATAACTTCTTCTATGGCTACTTGAAAATAGTGAAATGGTAAACAATTTCTACCTAGTTCTCAAATATAAATGCTTTGACTTCTAGTGCATATGAATTCGTGTATTTTTGCACAGATGTCATCACTATCAGAATAAATGGACAACATGATCCTGAAGGTTTTCATTTGCCAGTTCTCGGTCAAGGGTGTGTGGTGGGAGAGTTGCCAGTGAAGAGAATAAGCTGGGTATCAGAGGCACTGAAACCTGACACTATTCAAGCAGAAAAGCATATTCTTTGTAGCTAATAAAATAGTGACCATTTTTAATCTTTTGAGGTTTAATCACTATTGAGTGATATGCTACCTGATAAGTCAAATTTGGTCACAGACCCTCGCAATCACCTTCACTTCTCGCTGGGAAACACTAGAACCTTCTCTGTGCCTGCTGGTAGGAACACCAGGCCCTTCAATACATGTTCTGGCTGCTAGGGAGTAGATTTCAATAATGAAGAGAAATCACGTATTTCCTTATTTTTGTTGCTACAAATAGAATCAATGTATAATGAATTCTGATCATACTTAGTGCTTACAGCAAGTTTAAATACTTAAATACACAATATCAAAATTATTTTGACTATGCCTATAAATAATTAAAATCATTTAATAAATAAATGTCAGAAATCTCTTTTCCTTGAGGACTAACAGAGGAATTATTTGAGATTCATCATGACATGAGTGCTACTTTAAAAAAATGTTCTTTCTCTTTTATTTGAAATGGTGACAATAGAAAGTTATAATAGTCATCAAATTTCTGAAATTTTCCTGGACATTTTTTCCATGAATTTATCATAATCATACTTGACTGAAAAGGTAATCTAAATATAAAATATGACTTAAAAAGAAATCGCTACTTTAATTTAATCATGGCAAAAAATACCTATATCAAATAACACTAACAAAAATATGTATGTTGTATGTCATTGAGAAGAAATTTATTTTTAAATACCCATAAAGCATGATCCCACGTAGCTTGTATGATTAAACACCAACATAAGTACAGGAGAAATAGAGTCTACATCTATCTAAATATTGTAATAACATAGTATGAAATATTTTGGTGTAAGACATTTCATTCAACATCAAAATTAAATGAAGAACAAAACAAATATTCATGTATAGATTGGCATTGTAAGCATTAATTTTTGATATTAAAGAACACAAATAGTTGCAAAATTAAATAAACAGTGGAGATAAATGTTCTGTTAACTTCGCTCACGTAAAAAATAAGATTTTTCATTTTTCACATTTTTTAAAAGGCAAACAGAGAAAGTGAGATCAGGGGTATGTAAATTAACTTCTAAGAGATGAATTTTAATCACTTCAGTCATTTCTCATTTGGTTCAAAGTCAGTCCTTAGTAACTCTTTGATAGTTTTGTTACTTCTCTAGGAATCTAACAAGTGCATTTAGAAAGACCAAAGATAAAAAAGGGCTGGTTTGGAACAATCTTAAATAAAGATAAATTATTTAAATCAATTTAATTTTCATGGTGTTCATAAAATCTGGAAGAAATTACTTGGCTAATGTCATAAGCTCATAGAAATTTTGGTTATAGCGTCAGTACAGAAAGTTGTACCACTCTCCATTAAAATAATTTTTCAGTTTCAATATTATTGAAAATTAAATGAAAATAAACAACATGGAAATTCTCAAATAGATAGCATTAGTTTTTCAGTGTTGAAATTTATAGTCCTCAAAAAGTTACCAAGAAAAAAAAATCAACCGAACAAACAAAAACCCTTAAAGGCAGTTCCCCAACCATCTCATTATATAAAATATATGATAAATTAACTGTAATTTCACAATAAGCACCAATTCTCTTACCTGGATAATTTAACTTCTGTAAATATATCCTAAATAGATACCACTGTTTCAAAAAATATGTCTTCAACCAATAGGAAGGGATAATGAACAGTGGTGAAATACTGAAAATACCTTAAATGTCCTACTATATTAATATTACACTTAAGGTAATCATTTCAAGAAATGTGTTATTTCTTGAGAAAATTATATAATGTGATTTTTATGGAACAGTAACATGTAATCAAATATAAAATAGTGATAAACATTTGAGAAAAATTAAACAGTTGGTGATTATTTTCTTTCATAGTTTTACATCATACATATCTAGATTTCTTTTCTATAGCAAACACATGTTGTCTGAGCAACCAGAAACAATAAATGTTATTATAAGAGAACTTCAAATAATAAAACTCTCTTATACTGCTATGGAATATTTCCTCCTTTATTTTCCTATTCCATCAATCTCCTCACCCTTCTCTTCATTAATTTCCATTGTCTCATCTCCATAATATGCTAATTACACTTAACAATGACTATCTCAATGCTACAAATGCAGACTATTCAGAGTGTTTTAGAGAATATTCATATTGACACTCTCATACCGTGTTCACATTTTTATTCTTGAGATTGAACCAGCATTTATCATCTGAAGTATTTGTATTTTTCAGGAAAATACATAAATTAATTTGATATTTTTATAGAATATACCAAAATTGATTATATCAAAAAATGAATGTGGACAAGCTTCAGGTGTGTTTCTTTTAAAAAACTGCCATAAGAGTAAAATCTTGTATAAAATCTCGATTTCCAATACATTATAGAATTTAATATTAATTATTGAAGTATCATTTGCCTGGTGTACTAGTCATCCTAATTATTGATGTGAATCCAACCACAGGGACGAGGAGCTCAGGCTTGGGTGAGTATTTAACAGAGTGGTATAATGATACACGACTGCAACAAGGTCAACAGTTTCCAAAACGTGGCAGCCCCTCACACCTCTCCTAACATGCCACACGATCTTTAGTTGGAGTGTTGTTCTACTTAACACTTAAAGGGCACTCAGTTCCACCATGAGAGCAGAAAGTGTGTCTTCTGTCCATGACCCACAAGCATGACCAAGTAATTAGAGTCCACAGTGGAAAAAAGTATTAGTGGGTTTTATTCTGAAAAATACGGCAAATTGTTGTGGTAAAAAGATATAATATTTACTCAAGAAAAATGAATTTATACTTATATATTGTGATATGTATATATTTATATATTGTGATATATATATATATATATAACTTTTATTAGCAGATGTTTGCAGTGCATAATGATTGCATTACCTTCCCTGTAGCAGATTGGTACATGTATACAACATATTCAAATTCCCTTCTTTTTCCCCCTTTCCTCCACCTCCTTTTTTTCCCCCAGCATCAAATTCTTTTATTTCTCTTATAAGACCTTATAAAGTTAATCAGACTCCTAGGACAAAGAACACCTAAAACATATAAGACAAATTATACTAAATCAAGTTACACCTTCAGATACACTGTCCGTGCTAGATTACAATACCTTTCCTTTCCTTTCCTTTTTTCCTATTATCTGTCTTCTCTGTCTTACTTTATATGTATTGAATTTTTCATAAAAGAGAAACCGTGTGGTATTTTAGCTGTGCGTCTGAGTCGTTTCACTAACACTGTGCGTCTGAGTCGTTTCACTAACACTGTGGTCTCCAGGTGCATCCGTTTTCCTACGGTTGACTCAAGTTTAGTCTTTTTATGGCAGAGTAGTGCTCCACTGTGTACAAATATCACAATTTTTTAATCTTTTCATCTGCTGAAGAACGTGTAGGCTGCTTTTTGCTTGTTTGGTTTTTGAGATAGAGTCGCTATCTAGGCCATGTTGGCCTCAAACTCGATTTCTTCCTTCTTTGGCTACTCGAGTATTGGGATTATAGGGGTGCACCACTACACCTGGCTTAACTGATAATATGAAGTCAGATGGAAATATAGGATGAATATTTAAATTAAAAATAATTACAGTAAGACATCTTTCTAGTAATCTCCCTTAAAATACTTTCCCTTCAGTGTGAACACACATATCATTGCTGATACCACTCTGTGAAGCAGCTTAGGAAGCCTTTTTCATGAGTGTTTTTACAAAGTACAATTTAAAAGAAATACAGTAAGGGTTGATGTCAAGTACCACCCAGTGGAAAGGTGGGCTCGTGAAAACATTCAAGAATGTTCATCCCCCTTATTTAGCACATCTGTTACCATGCAACATCTATCTCTTCCTCAGAGTCAAAGTGAGCGAAAAAGGAATGTTGCGAATTGATTCAGGAGATTGAGCCAACAGTGACAAAGACTCTCAGAAAAAGTGGACTTCTACAATTGCTTTGGAAATGGCAAGAAGGATAAACTGAGTATATTGACAGTGAGTGGGAAAATTTTGTAGGGGATTAATGTCTATGTCTCTTCCTGGAATAAACTGTTCCCAATCATCGTAATTTTAATCACAGCATGTATTTTAAATTGAACTTTGCACTTTATTAATTTTGTCGTTATTTAATAAATATTTAAATTTTTGCAGTTTTTTCTTAAAATATTACATTATGATGATATTTATACATTAAAAACTGGAAAATTAACAATACCAATTGATAATAGGATTTTCTTACATAAAACTACTAAGTGATTAGTTAGTAAGCGGATACATATGTTTTCAAAACCTGATAAATCAGAATTTTAAAATTTTTCATTAGGTTTAAATCTCTGACCAATTACTTAGACATTGACCTTGAAAAACTAGGTTAATTTGTTCCTAGAAGTTGTAGGTAAAATATTCCAAAAGATTTCCACCAAACTATTAAAAAAAACAATTTGTAGGAATTTCCAGCGGCTTCACGGTCTGTACCTTCAAAAGGCCTAAATCAAACAAATTTAAGGCAGATTTGAAGAGGCAATACTACGTTTAGAATTCAAAAATGACAAAAAAAAGAGAAATCCATTTCCTTTTCAAACAATAGTTTACTCTAATTTCAACTAATTTCTCTGGTTGTGAAAACCACTAGCTTATTTTTATATCTGAAAAATCTGTATAACTAATTTTCTTTTTGTAGATAAGTGCCAGCTTCTATATGCTTTTTAAATTGAACTCTAAAACTAACAACTTGACTCTCCTGATTTTTATCTTGTTAGGGTTTTTACCCATACAGAACCATGCTTTGTCTTAGCAAAGCATGGGTATAAAGCTATGAAAACTTCTTAGGATGTTTTCTTTTACTTGCAAGACAAACACTAAGCATTTGTTCTCAGTTTCTATCTGATATTGAAGGAATCAGTGTTTATGTTTTATTATACGAACCTTATGTAAGACTAGACCCTCTGAAGTGTGTGCTTTAAAATATACCTGATATGGCTTGAGAAATTCAATTTCATTGTTCCTTTTGTAGAAATTAAAGTTCTTTTTAATCAAATAAATAGTTAAGATAAGCCAGTTTTTTAAAGTGAAAAAGGGGCCACAGTGTGAACACATTACTTAAAAGAAAGCAAAAGTTTGGTTATGTTTATATGTTTACATAGTAAGGTTTTGTACTACTACAGTTCTGGTAATCATAGAACAAAGTCAACGGATCATTAGAATAAGCCTCTTCCATGCACATCAAAACTGGTAAGGCAGCCAGAGGTTGATTTCTTGAAGTTCTTTGTATTTAACAATGCATATATAGCTGATTATGTTTAAGAGTAATTGTATAATGCCCCCTTTCCAATTTCCTAATAACTTAATCTTGAATTAAATCCTTTCAAGTTTTTCATTTTGGTAATCTGACATGTGAATTAGTTTATAACATTAGGATTTATTCTTATATTAACTGCAAATAGGTTTTTCTTTCTGGAACTATAGATATTTTCAGAGGGTTTAAGAGCTATTGTTCTGATGCAGACAATATTTATTTACACACTGCAATTATAGAATGTCTTAATGGTGTTAAACAATTTCAGTGTAAACACCTACATTTTAAAAGTAGCATCTGTTCTTTTAAATATCTACGCATCAGGTCTAAATCATGCAGCTCATGTACAATTAAGCATTTACACCTAAGATATCAATTGTGCAATTTCTATACTAATATGTAAAACTGACTGTGTAAACCTGAAGCATAAAGTCTTACTGTGTCTGATTAAATTTTAGAAAGATTAAGTATTTGTGAGAACATCTGGTGATACTGAGTTTCCACATTATATAAATTGATGTTGTTCATTTCAGGATTATTTGGATGCATTTCGTATATGTATGGCTTCTAAATGTTTAAGTGATATCGCTATAAAAGCAAATATTGAAAACATTTAGAAGCCAGATGGAGAATAAAAATTTGCCTTGACAAGAGGAAAACTAAACCACACTCCTAAGACAGAATGTAGTAATTTCATACTGCATGTTTAGTAAAGCTACCTGCTGTGTATCCCAGGGTCATTCTTCCCTGGTTGCTCTTTGATAAACATATCATAATATCTCAACGTTTTGGATTTCCTCTTTTTCTCTTTCTTTTTCTCTCTTTTCTCCCTGTATCTCTCTCTGTCTCTCTGACTCTGTCTCCCTCTCTCTCTGCCTGTCTCCCTCTTTCTTATAGTATATAAGCAGGCTTATAGGCAAATGTGTTTAGGGTTTATTCTCTAGGGGGCAAACTGTAGTTTATATGAGCAGACACAAAACAATCTTGCAGGAAAAAAACAGTTTAGGGGCTTTGGAGTTTATCATATGGATTTTAGTATATGTGCTGCTGAACCTAGCACTATCATATAGATTTTAAAGATTTACTACTTTAATGGTGTTTTAAATAAGCTAATGTGAAAATAAATATTTATTTCCTTCTGCATAATAGGTGGCAGCATGGCTTAGGAATGTACCATAGAAAAGCAACAGTAACTAGCCTAGGGAAAAATAAAATGGCTTTTCAAAAAATAAAGCTACTGATGTGGAGAGCTCATGTTGTAAGTCCTAATTTCCTGATTGCCTTGATAATTTTTACATATGAATTTGAAGGTTGATTCCCAGACACATTTTCCAAGTCCCTCCTGTTTCCACATTAGCCAAGTGATTAATTCAACTATGAACTTTGTTTTAATTAGGTCTTGCCATATGAAGATTTAGTCTTAATCTGCATTTACACTTAGCGGCAGAATTATACATAGTCACAAGTTGAAATATTAACTTCTTAGGCAGACCCAATTTCATCAGAATTAAAATGCAGCTAAAGTATATCTTCCTTCCATATCACCTCAACCCATCATCCACTGCCCGACCCCTTCAGCTGTTTACAAAGTAGAAACCTTTGACCATGTCTAGCACCTACAACATGTGAAACTGGCTCCTGCTGCCACTACAGCTGGCTTAGAAATCCCTTGCAGAATCATTAGCTACAGAGCGAAATGAAGTGACTTCTCTAGTAACGTGACATATGGGTTGGAACTCTTCATTTTCCTTCAAGACAGCCATCCAGCCATCAAAGTTCTCATTTTTATCTCCATTCCTTCTTCAGAATCCTTTGTGGTATCTGGAATGCCCCCACTTCCTCTAGAGGGAAATATTGTACTGCGTGAAGTTTGGACAAAGAATCAAATTATGAAATTATTCTCTTTAGAAAATGTACTTATAAGACATACTGAACTCCTATGTGTGAAAGCATCTTTCTTGCTAATTCAAGGACTGCTTAAGTGAAATAATGTATATGAAAACACGAACACAGTGGTGGGTAGATAATATGGCTCTTAAAAAGCGTTAGTTTCCTTCTTCTTGCTTTTATTTTGCCCACAAATTTTAGCACAGTTCTCAGTGCATGGCAGGATGAATTGGCCTCCGTGTCTCCAAAGTGTGCCACTATGCTGCCATCTGCTTGGTGGGAAAATGAAATATGCGCAGAAAGAAGCTTGCTGGAACCAGGCAAGTTGAAGCCAAAGGTATGTAAGTTCAGGGTTATAGACAAGCATGATTTCCGGGAGAAATTTTCACCAGAATTAAGAAAACAGAGAATGGATGAGAACAGTACTTTTTTTACACATGTAACTATGTTTAATCTGACATTTTCTGCTTATACAGTTTTAAACACAATTGCTTTTATTTTTTATTTATTTATATTTTGTCTTTTTGAGACAGGGTCTCGCTATGCAGTTCAGGCTGGCTTTGAGCTCACTTTGTAGCCCAGGTTGGTCTCAAACTCACAAGGACTCTCCTGCCTCAGCCTCCCAAGTGCTGGAATTACAGGCATGCGCCACCACACACAATTGCTTTTAAAAAGCAGTGAAGATGAAAGTGTCCTGGCACTTCATTTTATTTTATTTTATTCATTTCATTACATTTCATTTCATTTCATTGTCTATGTCATTACCCTTACAGCAAGGATGCTATAAGATTAGTTATTAAAGGTTCAAGCAGGTTTTGATGGGGGAAAAAAAAAACTTCAAAACGAGGTCACAGTCACTTGTTAGCACTTCTTTTGTAAAAATATTTTTTCTTAATTTTAAAGATCTAAAATTTTAGTATCAGAAAACTATTATTGTGACTGAGCTACATATGTGTGTAAATAAAACTTTTTTTTTGTATTTCAAATGTTCTCAACCTTTGTTGTCATTCATATTCAGATTTTAAATTTTATGCATAAAATATGCACTTAATGATTTCTCTTCCTACCAGTGTGACAAACTAGATTTCCATTCGATGTAAAATACTTATTAAGAGCTTCATACGTTCACACCACTCTTGCTAAGTGTTAGGGAAATAAAGGAAAAGAAACATCTTTATGCTAATGAAGCTTACATGCCCCATAGGAAGACAGACAATAAAACCAACAACTAAGAAAACTGTGGGTGAGAACTAAGGAACAGAGAGTAAGGAAAAGGTGTCCACAATGCTGTTATAAGTTGTTACAGGAAGTAAGGTTGTCAGACTAGAGCTCACTGAGGAAGTACGGCACGAACAATTATTTGAAGATGAAGAAGTCAATCAGATACCCGGATGAAGACAACTGTAAAGGAGCGGGAAGAGCCGGAACAGGGCCCCAGGCATGTACACGCCCTCCTCGTGTCTGTCCACGGCATCCACCAGAAAGAATGATGCGCGGAGAGCACGTGAGCCGGGGGCAATGGTAGAAGAGGTTAAGAGTTGTACCACTGACTTCTACTGCTTTATTGAAAGGAACAGCTGATGTTTAATTGTTTTGATCATTCTTACACACTTATATTTGTTTATCTGAGTAACCAATTTGAAGATAACCATATGTAATATAACAACCATTGTTAAGTTCCTATCACCATGTCTGAAATTCTGAATTGCTTCTATTGTTGGGGTGTTGTTTTGTTTATGTCTGTTTATTTGTTAATATGATTTCGTTCTTCTATCTTTAAAATTAAAAAAAAAAAATTAAAAAAGAGGCTTGGGTAGAAAGCAGATTACCCAAGGCCAACCACATTTTTGCTCTGGCTCTGAGTGAGATGGGGAGCGGAAGGAAGCTCACAGTTTTCTGTTTACTTATTTATTTTTCTTTTTGAGACAGGGTCTTGTTATGCAGTTCAGTTTGGTCTTGAGCTCACTTTGTAACCCAGGCTGGTCTTGAGCTCACAGGATCTTCCTGCCTCAGTCTCCCGTGTGCTGGGATTACAGGCATGCACAGTTTTCTGAATGGAGGAGTGAAACACTCTATGCTTTTTAAAAGGAAGCGGATTAACTGTAAGGGGACACAGGGAGAACATCAGAGATCTTTATGAAGTTTTGTAGTAGTTCAAGTAAGAAATGCTAGAGGTGTACAGCTGTGGATGTGGAAAAGTGGCCTGCTTATCTATTTTATATAAATATATTGAAGGTAGATTCTGGATGATTTCCACAGAGACTGTGAAGTCTCTGTAACAATGGAATACAAACATTTTATTTGAGTAACTAATATCTGATAATTATGAATTCGCATGGAAAATTATGCATATAAAGCAAGGAGATAGTTCATTTCTGAAAAAGTTCAATTTCTATGACATGCTGAAAAATAAATTTTTGTGCTAAGACACCCTCTTACTAGTACACATTTGCTAGATGTACAGCCTTCAGTTGAATGAAACCTTGCAAGAGAAAGTACGGAAGATACTTAGACATGTAACTCAGTGGTAAAACCTGAAGCATGTATTAGATAGGGTATTAATGAATAGTTGCTCATTTAAGGTAGAAAAATCATTAATCCATTTCCTTGAATAAGTAGCCTCCTTGTGAAACTACGGAAATTGCGTATGATGTTATTATTTTCATGACTGGCTTTTATTTTACTTAAAACTACTTTAAAAAGTGCCATATTTTAATAGTAAGAAGTTTCAGAGTATTGGAACATTCTGCAAACTTAACAAAAGCTTAGCAAAGCATTTTGATATACAAGTAAAACTCATACAAAGATTTAGCATATTAGCTCTTTCAAATCAACAGAAAATTCCTTACAATGAACATTATATTACAATGATAGGCAAAGTGATTAGAGACTAAACATGCTTTGTTATTTTAAAAGAATACAATCATTAGTATAAAGTGATTTGCAGTGCAATTTTACTTCACTTGGGAAAAAGTGATTTCCTTTCATATCTAGAAAATATACTTAAGAATATAGCTAGTAAAATCAGTTCTTAATGAAGTATACTTATTACTGCCTATCATGATTTTTTTTTGCCTATCCTGATTTTAAAAATGTTATTAGATTGAAGTCAGATGTGCAGTTACAGGTGATGGAAATGTAAATATTTATAATAAATAAATATATTGTATTTTATAATATTTAAAATTCTACAAGCATTAGTTGGAAAATATAATTTGGAAAATTGTATTAAAAGCTTACTGAGCTTTGCTAGTATTTAATGCTTTAGAGGCATGATGGCCCAATACAATTAGCCAAATCCTGAGGCACCATGAAAATGCTGAAATAATGGGATTGTAGGCGTTCACCAAGTAAGAACTTTTCAAAAATTGGTCACTTAAATTGCAATTCCACTTAAAATATCCCATGGTTTATAAAATAGTTTTTGTGTATGTTTTGTTTTCATATACTAATCGCTACATAAAATTAAGGGGGTAATTTTTACTGGCTTATCATAAGTTTTTATAAGGAAAGCTTAAAACAGGTAAACTTTTGCAATACTGGGCTCATGTCATGAGCAAGATATATGAATTTGTATTTTTATATCACTTTTAGGTCAATATATCTCAAACTGTTACACAAACATCTGATGTGCATATTAAAAGCATTAGAATCACTTCCATACATATAAAAATATGAATATCCAGCTGCAACTGACTATAGTCCCAGGATTGGCACATGTCAGAGGCACTGCATGTGAAGTTTGGAAATAAAATTTTGAGAACTGAATAATTATATAGTGGGTGACACTAATAACTTATTTATTCGTTATGTGTACACCAGTCACAGAGATTACGGTGTTGATCTCAAAAGCAGTCAAAAATAAAATTCCCTACCTACATATCTATGTCTCAGAGTCTATTTATGGCCAGCACTCAAGCTCTGCATCCTGGCTATAGCTGAGTTCACAAATTAATGCACATCTCTTTCCTGCAATACCGGTTTGGTTTGACACAATAAGGGTTTTGCTTGCTTTCAAATTTAATTATTAGACAAAAATAACCTTATAAAAGCAAGATTTCCCTGGGAAACCCCTATTTCTGCCTGCCTCCTAGATTTCACATGTCTGGCCTCCCTAGATCAGCGTGCTTCCTAAGAAGCCCGTGAAGTCCGTTTCCTTCACAGAAGTAATTCCTCTTCAGGTCTCTGGGGCCACACAACTCCACAGTGGTTTCAAGATTAATCAGCTGCTCAAGAACTTGCTAAATAAGTTGGACACTTACTCAGATAAATATCTAAGCCATAATCTTTAAGATTTGATTTTGATTCTTAAGTACTAGAAATTAGCAAAGGACATAAGGCAGTATGACGTCATGATTTGGGGTTTGCTTCTTGCCTCTGTATATTTGTGATTACTCAGATTTTACACTTTGATTTCCTTCACCTCTAAAATGACAAAATTAACATTAATAATACTGGGCAGTGTCACAATTCATTGAGAAAATGAATGCAAAGAACCCAACATAGGGCATAGTGTGATGTAAGTTAAGCGTACAAGTTCTCACATGACACACACATATTCTATCTCTATATATAGATATATAAAGAGAGATAGAGATAAAACACATATATAATTTATACTGCATGCAATTTATATATTGTCTATCTGTAATCTATCCCTATATATAGATATATAGAGATAAACACATATATAATTATACTGCATGCAATTTATATATTGTGTATCTGTAATATATCCTGTAGATAATTGATACTCAATAAAATATTATATAACAAGTGACATTTAACATGGATATTTGAAAAGAAATACGGTATTAGTCAATGTTCTTTTTAAACTTAAGAAGAGCCCAATAAAGACTTACATGGAAATCCAAAGCACGTATGCTTTATAATCTGCTGCTAGCAGTGTCCTTTTATTACTTTATACTATAAAATATAAATGTTTCTGGAGAGGCCAAAATATTATTTTAGGAGTGTTTTTCTGAGATATATGCTATAATATTCAGAAGCATACTTTTAATTAAATCGCTTTTAATTCTAAACCTACAAAATTATGTTGATTAAGGAATATGCCCACCTTTTGGTAAGAGGGGACAGTTTAAAGCTGGCTTTCTTGGGCCTGGGGATTTAGCTCAGTGGCAAAGTGCCTGCCTGGCAAGAGCAAGGTCGTGAGTTCGATTCCTGGTACCAGAAGAAAAGACAAAAAAAAAAAAAGAAGAAAGGAAAAAAGAAAAAAAAAAAGCTGGCTTTCTTTACACCAAAGGCTGAATCAGAAAGGCATATTAGTAACTATGGTATTTTGGTTACCCCTTTAGCATTTAAACCTTATCTTCATCAGGTCATTGGATCAAATCAGAGTAAAAAATCTTTGGATGCAGTGATGAGGCAAGTCTTTCATAAGGTACCTATGGAAACTTCTACTCATTATATTAAGCAATTCTAAGAATTTGGTAGGTATGCTGCTAGCTACCATGAGTATGTGTTTTAGCAGTGCTTTGAATAAATATATTAACAAACATATAGGGCTTATGTACAGCAGCAGCTAGTCAATTTGGTCATTTTACACTGTACATAATTTAAAGGCTTGAATTAATATTTTACTGACAATATCTACAGGAAAAACCAAACACAAAACTTGATGCAAAAGAATTCCATTAACTGTAGTTACTTTTTTCTGCCCAATTACTCTTACTTCAGTTTCAAAAGTGTACTTGTGCGCATTTGTGTAGTTTTGAGTATATATATTTAAACATTTTAATGAAATTTTATTTTTATTTGTCTTTTTAGAAAAAAAGTAGAAAATACCAATCCACTTAATACACAAGCTCTAAAATTTAGGAATAAGTACATTATTATTACTTATTATTGTGGCCTTTCTTTCACTTCACTTGAGGCTTAGATATGGTACTCCACATGTTAACATATTTTCGAAAATATTTAGGACTCTTGTCATTCTTCCCCAAATATTTTCTTCCTTTCACTATTCTACTTTTTCTCACTTTTTACTTCTTACACTTTAGCTCAGGAAACCAAAACAATGATTTCAAGTATACAGCATAGAAATATGCATGTGTATTATACTCTTACACACATACACACACACTAAATTTCAACACACAAAGCAGCATGTTTTTCCTGACCTATCATAATCAAGACTTTTGAAAGGCAGCTGCTTGACGATTTTATTTATATTTTCTCAGATTTTATTTTTAAAGCTGACAATTCCATCTGTATTAAAATGTATATCTACAAGGTTAGGAAATCAAAAACAAAGCATTTCTACCCCTAACTGATCATACCGGCTTTCCTACAGCGCTGCTCTTTAGCTTCTTTCAGTTTGATATCATTTTTGGATGTAGCTAAATGCCAGATACCCTGATAAACATATATTCTACCAGCTGGATCTCCATCTGCTCAACTAAACATTTTCACACCAAATCTGTATAAAAAGCTATGTTTTCAAAGAGAGTTATCTACAACTGAAATATTAAAATCTTAACTCCAGGAGCTTTTCCACTTACATGTTTCACATGCATTTAGTCATGATTACAAAACTACCTCCAAGCATTATTATCATTGGTCTGCTTTAGGTTGACAAAAGTAATCTTAAACCATTCCTAAAGAGGCACTCTTTTGAGTACAAGAAATATTTTTGAGAATTTTCATCTAAAGCACAAGTATTTCTATTATCTTTTGATGTGTTATTTTTTGGAACAAACTCCCACAAATTTTGTATATTAATATTAATATACAAAATGATTGTTAAAAACATGTATTATTTGAAATAAGATAGCTACCTTTGCTTACATATGGATTTATTTCATTAAAATGTTTACTTTTAAATCCTTATTATTTATCAGAAGCTATTCAACTGGACCCCAAGTACCCAGACAAATATTTACAGACTGGCTATGAAAATCTCAAGTAGGTTTGGTTTTTTAAGTTTATACCCGAAAACCAAACTGAACTAAGCTAGCGCCAAAGAATGTTCCATACACTTCAGTAGCTATTAGCTTTTCTAGGCTGGGGGAGAAGCATCCACAAACTATTATTAGATTCTGGAAAACCCAAGAACGCATTAAAGATGAACTACAATATGGTAGGACTGTCATTGAGGCAAAAAATGAGACCACAGTACTCAGAAAACACATTAGCAAACAACAGGGAGAGTTTTGAAGAAGATCCAGAAAATTGAATCTTGTCAAATGTGTGTACATTACTTCTAAATAAAATATCCACATTTTAAAAAATCATGTCTACAAGGATGTTGGGACAAGTGGGGAGGGGGTGCATTCTTCCAGACTTGAGACACACGGTCAACACAAGCGGAAAGCAACTGTGATCTCCGGATACAGATCTTTATTTCTTGTAACCTAGGCAAGCAAGCACAAAGCATTTAGATCTCTGCATTTTCTTACAAATCAGGACCTTCACCAGGAAGGAGCGGGAAATGCTTCTGTGCGCTCATTCATAGCGAAAGCAGAAGTAAAAAAGTTTCATATTTTAGAAGGAAGCAGGCATATGTGCAAGTCTTTTATCCAAGGATTTTCCACTCACTCTCATCACGCCTCTTCTCATGCACAATAATCCTGGGAAAAACCCATACCTCCCAGTGAACCTATCTTTCCTAACACTGGGTTACACAGGATAAAATTAGGGTGCAAAGGGGTAGACTGAGGCAGAGAATGAATAGGGAAGTTTTCTTCAAACAACTATTTTACAAGGAAACCACCTTTGAGCCTTTATCCCTAGGGAAAAACAAACAGATAAACAAACAAAACAAACCAATCCAAACCAAAATGCAATATTGCAATACTCCTATGTTGTAGATTAAAATTTCTTCTAAGATTCTCCTAGCTAAAAAAACTATAGAATTTCCAGGAATAAATTATCCACACAGAGAAGTTCTTCTAATAAAATATAGATCAATATTAATCCTAAATTCCAAGAAAATTAATGAAATCTAAGAAGAGTTAGTCTCAATTCATTTTTATATCATAGAAATTTCAGTGTTACTGCATTTCACTCTATTTGGTTTTAAATACTCAAAACTCTTTAAGAGAAAAACTCACCATCTTAATCTTTAAAAAAAAAAGTATGTGCCTCTATAGAAACAAATGTCAGGCTCACTAAGCTGCCTGAACATAGGCCAAACTTTTGACCTAAGATACTGTTAGGATCCATTGTGTAAATTTTTCTGTAATGACAAACTTTGTTTACAATGCCAAAGGATACAGTTTTTGGGTGTATTTTTCAACCATATGGCTTCCCACCCATTATACCTACTCCTATTCTTGTCAAAATATATTTACTTAGAGCACTCAAAATATATCTAGAGCAAAAATAAGCGATAGATGGAGAATCTAAAGACACTGCAGTAAAATGAAACTATCACTTTTCTTAATATTGAAGCAGGTGTACATTTAATCAATTTTGATTGCTGTAAAATTGTTGTGAACCTATTGATACACTTAATAGTTCATCTTTACTCCCATACACTTTCAAGAAGCTGAATATATTCAATTGGCTGGAAAAAAAGAAGTCTGAATCACAAAAGCGTCAATAAAGAAAACTTGCTCGATTCAAGCATTTGCCAAGAAACATGGCTATCACCAAACCCAGGAGATTAAATAATTATCTGTTTTCTTTGCTGGCTCAAGATGTACTGCTGATGCCTATGCTTAGTGAAAAAATGACACAACATCCTCTCTGGGTCATCAGTGAGGCCAGTCAAAAATTCAAAAATGGTAATTGTGGATTTACAAAATGTCTGATGTCTCTATGATATATTACCTATGTGTCAGATGACTATTTATAGGCTAAATCCGTACAATAAAAATATTCTCAAGAACATGTCCTAAATGCAGTGAAAACAAAAGGAAAAAGATGGAAATCTCTATGCTATTGTCTAGTTTCCTAAATAGTTCTGTCCACTTCATCACGCAGTCCCCAAGCCCTAAGCAAACTGTCTGGCATTGTGTAAACACACAGTAAGTATTTGTACAACAAATTACTAAAACACAACCCTAATGTCCATATAATCCCCCTGCACAACATTCACTATCACTTTAAATAAGTGAGTGACCTTTAAACAAATTCTCTATGGATATAAAATACATGGAGACATTTTCTCATGATTTTAAATATCTAAGGGCATAACTAGCGCTTACATAAAAAAGTGCATTAGCTGCAAAGATTTCCAGTAATTCACTGAAAATTAAAAAGTAGAACCAAAAATAGAAAGCAATTTTTCATTTTATGAAAAAATAAAATTCCAAAAAACAAAACAAAATTCCTAAGAAATAACAGGACAATAACAATAGTTAACACACTGTGTATCAACAAGATATAGACAAAGAAGACTAATACACAAAACTTTCTTTTCAATAAGCTAAGAAAAACTAGTAGCATAAATAAAACAAATTAGCATATATATTAACATGTTTCTGAATCAATGGAATAGGTAATTTGGAGAACTATCTGAACTTCTTTCTACTTCCTATTTATCTTCTATTTTGTTCCTCATTTGTATGTGGATGCATATATGTAATATCAATTTTCTCATATAAGAGAAACCATGCAATACTGAAACTTGTGTCTGACTTATTCTACTTAACATTATGTTCTCAAGTTCAATCCATTTACCTATGAACCCCTTAAGTGAATCCCTATTCTTTTTTTCTTCTCCATTGACTTTCATGAATTTCCTGCTAATACAGAATACCTGGAGGACCTGGGATGTCATCATGACATATCACACTCTAGGACTAAAACTCCTCAGACAATCTGCTCTATGAACATTAGAATCTTTCTTACATATTACTTCATCTCCGGTGGCCAACAACACTTGTCATCCCAGGCACTCACTATATGTTGAATAACTCAGTAAATGGGGAAAAACAACAGGCAAACTGCAACTGAATATACTCAATATGTTCAATATTTTGCAAGACATACAGCTGTACAGGTTTTGCAAGGCTGCTATGTTTTTAAATTTTATTTGTTACTATAAGTGTGGCGTACTTAATAACTACATCACAAGAGCTGACAGATGTGCAGGACACATCCTAATTCTTTCTAGCTTCCCTTCCCTTCTTTTCCTACAATCCATTGCTGTTTTATCTTTCTCAGTTTTCTCCTCATTTGCCACGTCTGATCTTGCAACTGGTATTCATTTTGCATAATCATGAATTGTCTTTATGTTTCTCATCTCTTTAAAATACATTTGTCTGGGTTGCTGGAATCTTTGCTGTCTAGAATTAGACACAGTACTCCCAATAGCAAGTGACACATGTGGAGCACAGCTGGATATCGGCTGCCCCTAGTCCACAGATCAGTGCCACCTGAGACATCTCACCTGTTCTCATGGCCACAGGGCTCATACTGAGTTGTTTATGTCTGAAATTCAGTTCTTACTTCTCACCTTGCAAGGCTATCAACCACATTTTGCCCAGATCACTACTTTCTCCTTAAAACATTCTCTTTGCTTCTAGAACACCAAACTCTCAATTTCTGGCTTTCCTTACCGTTCTGTTACATTTAAGAGTATTATTTATTACCCAGCACCCTGGTACTTGGATTTTAATCCTCTTGATTCTATTTACATACACTATTTTTAACTCATTTTGTTCTACAGTTCAAATTTTTCATGTCTATGTTGAAAATTCTAGATTTGTACCATTAACCTCCTAGAGGAACTCCGCCCACCAGTTGTTTGATGCTATATTTCAAGCATATATGAAACTGGTGATGTCTGGACATTCCACTGCTACCATCTGGTGCAGCCACCTTACTCTCTGCTTTAGATTAATCCAACAGCCTCCCAAACAAATATCCTGCTTCTACTCTTCAGCTCCCTCAGGTTCATTCTTAACTCTGCAGTCAAGTGCACTGCTAAACTGTCCCGCTTCATTCAAACTTTCCAGTGGCTTTCCATCCCCGTTTAAAGTTAGGGGTTGTCATTACCTGCAAGACCTGACACCATAAGTTCTGTAATACTGCTAACATCCTGCCTTTCTCTCCTCAGCTCCTTTGGCCTCTGCACAGGAAGCTTGTCTTTGCACTGATCACAATAAGCGCATACTTTGCTCAGGACCTCACAGACTGCTCTGCTTGTCTGGAACACACTTCCTTCTCCTGGCTTTGCTTTCATACCTCACACAGGACTTTCTTCAACTGTCATCTTCTCAAAGAAGATTTTGCTAACGACTTTTACACACTGTAACCCTCTGACAACTCTATGACATTCTTCATGATTTGAACAACAGCATCTAAGTTTACGTATATTTTACACATTTAATAGTTTTCTGTTCCAATCTCATCATCCCACTCCTAGTAAAAACTTCTGGAAGACAAAGATTTGTTTACTGCTTTTCTTAGAACCTATGATAATCTATGAAACATGAAATGCTGAAGAAATATTTTTAAACAATACAAGAATGAATAGAAGTTTTGAGGGAAAATCCCTCATCAGTGAATTTTCAAATGTGAGTCAATCAGGAGTGTTTGGTGATAGAATTTATAATATTGTAAAATGTATCATAAGTCATGATTTAATGGCATTTCCTACTCAAATAGGAAGCTCGTTTTACATGATTTTCTTTTCTTTTATTTGGATAGCAAGATTTGTGCTAGACATTGATTCCTGAGTTGTAAAATTTCAAAACATAAAAGAGATACTAATTAATCTGGATAATAATATATTACCATTGGAGAATTCCCATTGAAGTCCTGCATAATCAATGTGTCACCTCTAAGCACACAACTTAATAATAAGAAGAAAGATTTGCCAGAGAAAAGACAAGTACAAGATGGAATGGTTTTCTTAAGGAGACTGTGATTGACAAAATAATACTAAAACATGAAATTAAAATAAGCAAAGTTCTCAGCTTTCTAATCCAAACTTAACAATATAAAAAAACAAAGTAGGAAAGAAAGGTCAAGTTCAGGCCATATGTTGTGGAATAAATTAATCAAAACTGCATCATAAAATTCCATGTTTACATTTCATTATGAAAACAAACCTTAACAATGGCATTGTAAGGTGAAACTTTCACCATATTAACACACACAAATAAGTAATTCCTCATGGAACTTAAATAAGGAAAGTAATAAGATCTTGTTCAGCGTAAACTTCTGTTTCCCTAGGAATTTTATGCTACAGTTAGACTAATGAATATGTCCTCTTCTGATCTGTGTTGTAAAAGCGTAAGTAATACACGCTTGAGTTGAGTAACAGCGGGGTCTGCCCTACAAGTTCTGAATGAGACACTGGTTACTACACATTTATCTTACATTTTCAAGGAAGTAAAGAACACTGTAATTGCCAATCATTACCAGTTGTTACTTCAAATACAAAAGTTTGAAAGGTTTTGTCAGTTAACATCTAAGCCAGACTACAAGCAATATTAATGAAAATATGGAAATAAACTTGTCATTTTTAGATATGCTAACACAGCAACAGCATATGCTGTAAATTCCTTTCCAAGAATTTTACTCCACTCCTAATAAAGAATGTGATTGCTATACCAAGAACTATCAATCTTGACATATTTTATTTTTCAAATACTTTTCCAAAATAGCTACTCTTGGTAGATGTGTGAAAATAAGAGAAGTCCTAAAAAAAATACATTCTATCAATTAAAAAGTATGATTGAGTTTAAACAAACTTAGTGGCTTTATGAATTTCCTCAAATATTCTGGTCATCTTAATGAACAATTTTGATAATTCTGCATAAAGGTTTTTGTTCTATATCTGCTCTGCTTTATACAATGGAAATACAGAAGTGGAAAGTAAAAGCAAGTCCTGTACTGTAGGTCCCATCAACACTATATTTAACAATTCAAGTGGCTTTTAAAAAAATAGACTCGCATTTGAAGTAGAAAATACTGAGCAACAATACAAATGAAGAAATTATTAGCAATTAAATTCTCTTTTAAAGTTTAAGTAGATGTATTGTTTTTGCTAGTCAGAAGGAAGACAATTTTGGGGGCTGGGGATTTAGCTCAGTAGCACAGCGCCTGGCTGGCAAGCGCGAGGTCGTGAGTTCCATTCCCGGTACCGGGAAAAAAAAACAAAAAAGAAAACAAAAGAAAAGAAGGAAGACAATTGTTTGAGGGGATAGAAAAAAATGTCACGGTTGGTGGAACAAAGTGAGGAGAAATTCTTATTATACAACATTAAACGTAATATTTATATTATTTTAAAAACAACGTGAAGGGCAATGAAGGTGGGTCTTTAACCAAGGTAAGTAGAAACATTTTCTCTAAGAGCAAAATATTTATTAGTGCCTCTGCCACGGTAGCTTGGGCACCAGATGGGAGGAGTCTCACAGGTGTCAAGCACTTAGTGATTGACTCCTTACGTTGAGATTGATTTTAGGTCATTGCGGTATACAGATCATACTCACGTAACCACAGCATGGAGCATCTCTTAAGTGACTTTTCCTAAAATTTCTCCATTGAAATTCGAAATAAAAAGTACACACATGTCAAGTACTTCAATGAAGCAACAGGATTTAAGGAGAAAGCTACTGCAGATGTCGGAGTATTAAGTTAATAACATGAAAAGCAGTGAAACTGAAACAGGGTAGATGGAACTTGGACCAACAGTGTACAAATTGCAGCAATGCAAATAAAGAATATCACCATGTTTTGTTTTTTTTTTAAAGTAGTGAACAAAGATGGCCTAACAGATTTTCTCTAGTTTTATTTTCTGCATATAGAGTCACATAACTATAATAAAAGCATATTCCTAGGGTTTCTACTGATATTCCTCTGACTAAATCTAAAGGTCTCTTCTCAGTTATCTTCATTTTTTAGCCTTTCCAAATTCTACAACTCTTGACCACATGCCTTTCAGAACTGTGTAGATTATATCTTTAGCAGGCAGCATATAGAATGCATATTCTGGAGTGCTTTTGAAGCAAATGTAGGCATATGTTTTTTCATATATATAACTGACAGTAGCAGGGGCTCCTACGATGTATACTAAATTTATTTCATGCACTGAGATAAATATTCATCAAAAATGATCATAAAGTGATAATCAGAATAACTGAAGATAAAAAATTATTTCACTGGAAATGTATGAAAACTTAAGGAAATATTACTTTCTTATCCATAACCCTTTCATTATAATTTGTTATATATGTAGTAAACAGCAATTCACATAACACCCTGTTTAGTTTCTCAATTATTTCTCCAAAAGGTACATGCTTTCTGTTTTTTGGAGGTCACTGTAAACAGCTACATCATTTTTTCTGTCCCATATGAGCCATCAGGTAGTAGTGGATAAATAGGCTTTCATGAATTTCGACTTAAAGCAAATATAGATAACACTGCAACATATTACCTCACATGGCTTATTTCAATGGAAATAGTGCAGTGATCCACGTTCTCATGAAATATATATTATGCAAATATTCTACACTGATCTAGCCAGGTCCCTGACTTTTGAAAGTAGCCTTTAATAAAAGCACTTGTTTAAGAATACTCTTAAACAATTCAACCCCGAGTTGTTTACAGTAGAGTCCAGCTGCTTCTCATATTTTGGCTAAGAGTAAGTATTTTAGAGAAGAGTTCATTGGACCCAATGGGGGTGGAGGAATAGAACTGCATCAATAAATAAAAAGAAATAAATATAAATATTGAGAAAATAAACAAATAAATATTATAACAATATAAATATAATAACAGACATAACAATTAGTCTTTCTCTGATAGTGGCAAATTATATTTCTGCTAACTTTGGCTATGACTCTATGGATAACACACTTTCAACAATGAAGAGTTAATTTATAGAACATGAATTTTGCATATTCTAATCTGTTATCTGGTATGAATTTATGAGAAGTTTCCTATTCTATTTCTTTGCTGAATGGATTGTATTTTTATTCTATAGAGTTTCTATATAGGAACTCAATTATAATTTTAATAAAATTTACTATGTGTGATACATTACAATGTGGTTTTGCATAACAAAAGTAAGTTCATGTAAACATTTGTACTGCTTCTGTGCACATACTACAGACACACGTTAAATTCAGAAGGCAAAAGCAAAATATTTCACAGAGGGCCTAAATTTCCAATACATTAGATAAAAGTATCATTTAGAATATTTTCTAATGTTATTTTTTGCAAATAAACTGGAATAACCAACAATGTGATATAGTGGTGATTTAAAACCATTCAATTGTGAATAGAGAAAAAGAAAAAAAGACTTTAATCCAGCACGGACAATGTATCTAAGTGTGTCTTGATTTAGTATAATTGTCTTATGTGATTTATATGGTTTTGGCCTATTAATCTGGTTGTTAATTGAAATGTATGAAAATTAACTTTATAAACTCTCATGAACTAAGTGAATCTGATGGCAAAAAAGAGAGCAATGGAGGGTCAGGGAAAAAAGGACTGAGATATTCTTGTACACACAGAATGATTCCCCACAAGGGATGTGATTACTATGTACTGCAAATATGCACTAATAAAGACTTTTAAAAAAGGAAAACTTAGGGCTGGGGATATAGCTCAGAGGCACAAGCACCTGCCTGGCAAGCACAAGGTCCTGAGTTTGATTCCTGGTACCCCCCCCCAAAATTAAATAAACTTTTTTTTAAAAAAAGAAACCTTGAGTTTAAATTCATCTATATTATATAGATTAATTTTATATTTATATTCATTTCATATTTGAAAAAATAATTATCAAACTTGTACACAGAATACTAGACATGAAAAACTACCCTATAATATTGGAAAAATCCAGAGAAGTATGTTAAAATGTTACATTTTTGCTACTCTGCATAGAAATCTACATCCTAGTGGTTTTCTATGCATTATAAAAAGGATATTCTGAATCAAATCACAAATATCAAGGTTAAGAGTGTGATTCAAATCCATTTCATTCCCTGATAACCATGGATACATCTGTGTATTTCACCTTTACATTTAATCCCAAACTAGCATAGAATGTGATGTGAATACACAGTTTAAAGTGTCTCAGTGTAAGTATCATCACATGTTTATTAGATTGATTTTCATCCCCAAAATAGGACAACACAGCTATGAAAATCGAGAGCAACAAAAGATAAATAAGGGAATAAGAGAATAGTTTTCTGTGTCCGTCTGATCTCGCAGTAATGCTACCTAGTGACTTTTCAGGCCTTATCAGTTTGGGCAACTTCCTTAACTTCTTGAATTCTGAATAATGATGTATTTATTGCCAAACTATTGTAAGCTTTATTTATAGAAAATTAACAATGTGTTAATAGACAGGACTGAATTTCTTCAACATTTTGTAGAAATTGCAGTCTTAATTTTTATGCCTTTAAAAACATACACAGTTACCCAAGAAATACTGTAAAAATTCTCTGTACTTCTGTTTTCAGTATTAGAATGAAATAAGACCTTAAAGTAAAACACAATCATCAACACCTGTGATATATTATCTGTCTAGGATTGTAATATAAGCTTTTCTCCTGACCAAGCCTGAGACATGAATTCTATTTAAAATTTTACAGTTTCATCGGTATTTACATTATAACTCTAAATGATTTGTCAAAGTTATGGATGTCATTAAAGACAAAAGACCTAACTTTTTAAAGAAGTGAAATAGTAACATTTTTTAAAATGCACCTACGTTTTATAATGGAGACCACCAGAAAATATGTTGAATTCTGGGGCAAATAAGGACCAGAGGGACAAATCTACTGTACTTGTAATATTTTGTGACATTACAATAATCTTCCAGTTTTTAAAATATCTTAAATTTTTAATTCTGTGCCTACTTGTCTATGACAATTAAACTGGCAAATAACAAACTATACTTCATGAATGTTTATAAAATTCATTTCCTTTCCAAGATACTGTTGAATATTATTGAATACTGATGAATAAGTGTAAATTACTTTCATCTGTATTTGATGAAAATTTAAAAAGAAACTGTAGTTGTCCATTTAGCAATGAGACACAGAACACTACAATTCAAATCACACACAATGAAACTACCTTACAATAGCATACACAGGTGATTACAGAGATCTGAATATCTATACTATGAGACATATATAGGGCATGCTTCTATTTTAAACTAAATCTGAGGCCCAGTTACTATGCTTGGTATGCAGGACAAACTGGTTGTTTAATCATAACGTCTATATTTCAAAAGCCTACTGAAAGTAATAAACTAAAAGGAAAAAAAAAGCAGTCCATGTCATGTATTCAGTACCAAAATATCAAGCCTTTCAACTACTATAGACAAGAGAAAATAATCAGACACAATTACCATTTACCTTTTATGCAAAACAATGCACTTGACTATTAAAGTTGCCCAGGTGAATGTTCCCTATACTCTCTTCAGTGAGTTTAGCATCGGGAAATCAGGTACAAGCCAGGCACACATGAAAGTTCAGATTCTCTTCAGATGCCCTATGATATAACTGCTTAGATACAATGTGTGAATCACATTGAAAGCCTAGCAGGCAGTCAGATGTCCAGATGCTCAGAGTCTTTTTCCCTGTTCTAGAATAGAAAGGAACAGTTCTATGCCAATACTTGGTCCACCTTACTGCTCAAGCAGCTAAGTGTAACCCCATGCTTTGAATAGTATCCTTCTACTTTAACAATTTCACTAAAGCTCTGAAGGCTGTTTAGAGCAATATGAATTTCATGCCCTTTAGAAAACACTACAAAAAGAGAGAAAAAGCTTGTTTCAGCCATCCTGTTCTTTCTGCTTGTCACCTATAAAGAAAGGAATTGGGAGAAGACCCAAAGAAGGCAAAAAAGACATAAAACAGTAATTAGAAAGGACCGATGGTATTATTTTGCCATATTAGGTTGAAGGAACATTCACTGCAGAGAGACTCTTAGCAGAAAGGCCCTTCACCAGAGTGTAACACTATTTTGTTTTCAAATCCATAACTCAAAATCTCACTTTTCTCCCACAGGAGACTGACCCAGAACACTAGAGAAAGACCCATGAGCATAAGGTTGCTTAATAATGTCAAAGATTACCAGTGATCAAAAGCAAGGTTCCAGTGACTGCACACCATTTCCAAAAGGTCAGATTCACAAGATCTTTGAGGAAGTGAATGTATTTACACAGTGACTAAACAAGGCTGTAACAAAAGACTCCGTTTTTATGCTTTGACATAGAGTGACACATACTTCGCTATAAGTAGTTCCTTGACCAGTTCTACCCACAGGAGAGGCTACTTTCACAAAGACAAAATCAGTTTGCACACTGTGCTACGTAAGAAAACTTATTTAGATTTGTATAAATGTATGCAGTAGATAACAGATTTCTCTCGTAGGGCACTGGCAGAAAAGAAAATATTCCAGTATTTTTCATATCAAACAGCAGAGTATCGCAGACAAGTGTGTTGTTATTTCCGTTACTGATCACAAAAGCGCACGTCTCAAGTTGGATATACCTCAGAAAGAGTAAATCTCACGAGACAGAAAGCAGCAGCATGCTGGAAACAAGGACAAAATTCTCAGGGGAAGCCTGCTCTTTGTTCACTACTTATGTGATCCTTGTGACACTAACGTAATGGGCTTATAGCACAGCATGCTCTTCTGTGTACCTAGTTACGGCCAAAACACACAGAAAGAAAAGGAGAGAGAGTCGAGGTGGAGAGGAAAGGAGGGAGAAGGAGAAAATAGAAGAAAAAAAGGAGAAAGCAAGCTTGACCGAGAGAGAAGGGAACTAACTAGTCAAAGAGCAAAAAAGCCAAAGACAGGAAGCCTAACAAAATTGCCATGGTGCAAAAAGTCCCCACTAACAGCTCCCCGAAGCAGCCGTGTAAATGAGACAGAACCTCTTCTGAGGTAGAGAAAGGTCTGAGCCTGCTCTCTTTTACACTATCTATACTTGGAATGCACAGGGATGACCATGTGCTGCTACTTCCTCTTTTCTCTTGTGTGTTTCATATCAAGCTTTCACATGCTTGCTTTTGTTTTTTACTTAATAGTTGGATAGAATCTAACCAAAGCATGTGCGTTAGTGTCTAGACTGCTTTCTAGACAACAGAGGGAGAACGAGTGGAAAAGTACAAATAAATCAAATACTTTAAATGAGAGAAAAGTTTCTAAATGCCTAGTAAACTTGTACAGAACTAGAGAAGGAAATATTCAGCTCATGATTTTATCACATATCTGAATCATTAAAATTCAGCTTTCTCTTAAAATAAATATTTCAGTAAGTCATATTTCTCTTCTACCAAGTTCAACTATTAAATGGTCTTAAATTTTAAATAATACATGTTCCCAAATACTTGAAGTTGCCTCAAAGTTGTTGACTATTTTGGAATATTAAATAGTACTCAAAACCAACAACAGGTCATTTTCTTGTTTTAATGGAGACAGAGAATATCTCTTAAAAACCTTAATAGCTACAGACTGGTGATCTTTAGAATCTTTTCAATGTTATTCATAAAGAAATCATTATCTTCCAACTTTGCAGTATCTAACCCCCAAATGTAAATTAACTCTAATAGTTACAGAGGTCTATAGTATAAAACACAACTAAAGAAATATACAGAGAGATAACAAAATTTCATATTATAGTAATGTTAAATTCTATATACATGTATACCACCATATGTACCATCAGGAATCAATATTTTATCACACAGCCTAGTTTTCAAACTCCACAGGGAAAAATATGACATAGATATTTGATATTATTCTGGAAGAAAAGCACAGCACTATAAAAGCTAATAATACATACACATTCTTAAGTTATTAAGATAGTGTCTTAAGAATGTGTTTATTTTAGAAATTGATTATATCTAAAACGTCTATTTAATTTCTAGAATCCTCTGAAATATGACAGGTTAGGCCAGCAGTTAGATTTAGAAATGTCAATATTATTTGTTTAAAGGATATTCAAATATGTATTTTTTTATAATACTTGTTATTGAGAGAGCTATATATTCTGATAGTGAAATCAACATGAATCATAAATAATCAGCATTATTTTGCTAATGTTTCTCAAGACTGTCTTTTGCCCAGATAAATTTATAGCACAGCTCTCCAAAATGCATCCCCATTTATCATTACCACCAACTTGCAATTGCAAAGGTTTATTATTATATAAAATATTTTTATATATTGCTTCATGTAATACTAAGATGCACTAATATGATAAAAGGATTGTATTACATGCCCAAGGTCAAAAAACTACTTATTTAACTAGAAATTCAAATAATACGATTCTAACCCAGTGCAATTTGTCTGATATGTTGTTTAGGTCTCCGTTCTCTAGATATACTATTCCATTGAAACTTACTTTATTTTGATATAAGAACTAATCTGCTCAGTTAAATATCTGTTGACTATTAAAACATCCCTAGCAATATGTATTTTGGCCATATCAAAATATTGAAGAAATCTATATCTAAAGAAAAGATGTAAGAAAAGCACAATAACTCAGATGTAAAGCTTCTGGGGATCAAATCACTTTGAAATACTAAGCTTTACCTTACTGATTCAGTGTATGATGCTGTACAAACAGTCTCTTTTTAGGTTCAATTTCTTTTTCACTAAATATTAAATTAATTATATTCATTCTATTCCAATTCAAAATTGTGCTATAAGAATTAATACCAACTACTGAAAAATATAACCTGTCCTGATTCAGAGATTCCATAAAGACTACCATATGTACAGAACTTAAAAGCTATAAATGCTTCATTTGGCATATATAATTAGTAAGGAAGTATTTGTTAAAGTGTGTTTGGAGAGAAAACAATTTCTTTTAAATGTGTAAGTGTTTACATTTACCCTTACAGCATGATATATACATATATGGGTGTGCATACGTGTGTGTGTGTGTGTGTATGTAGCTGTGAACATGCTTATTTTACAGGTGAATTTGCAAGTCAGTCATTCAGTAATTAATCATTCTGGGTGACTTCCTTTTTCATTTAACCTTTCTTATAGCTTGTAAGTGATTATTATAAACACATCTTACAAAATATTATTTAAATTAAATTGTAACATATTCTTTCCAGAAATGTTATACGTAGTAAAATATTTGTTTATATTCTGGCAATTAAACCACTATAAAAATAAAATTTATTTCAAAATGAAATGAGAAGTCCATCCTTTTTGGGGGGGCATGGCAAGAATTGAACTCAGGGCTTCATGCTTGCCAGGCAGGCGCTGTGCCACTGAGCTACATCCCCAGCCCCCGAAGCTAATACTTGAATAAAAAAAAAAATACCATGTGATTTTTTTTCTATTTTTGTCTTTTTGAGATATACTCTTGCTACATAGTCCACGCTGGCCTCGAACTCAATTTGTAGCCCAGGCTGGCTTCAAACTCAAGGCGATCCTACTGCTTCAGCATCCCGAGTGCTGGGATTACAGGCCTGTGTCACCATGCCCGGCTACCAAGTGATTTTTTTAAAGATACATTAAATGTTCTAGGCATCTGTACTTACACATTACATTAAAATATTTTTTCTTTCATTAAAAAAACAAAGGGTCAGATTAAAGTTGTACATTAAAGATTAAAAAAATAAAGTTAGACTTCAGCGGTGTGAAGCTGTCTGATGGTGGACTATTTATAAATGCAATCATAATCTAGAACCCCGTGGAAGAGATAAAAGCAGTTTTTGAGAAAGGTCAGGGCTGGGAGTAGAGATGCATGGAGTATCTGTATAGAAATGATGGGAACATAAATTTCCCATTCTTTTTCCCAGTATTATCAGTACAAATTCTCCTATTTTACTGTGTATTATAACCTAGTTGTTCTACTAATATTTGGTTGTCTTCTTTTCTCCAAATAAGAAGATCCAAGGCTGAAAATAATTCTAGATATTTAGATCACTTTTAAACAGGCAGCCAATCTATTCAGTCTGTGTCAATGTGATTTCCAAGGAGCTCTCAACGTTTTCCAAAAAGCCTCAAATAAAAAGTGAAACACTGTATGTACTATAATCATAATTTCCAAATCAAAATACCATAAAACACCTCAAAATTTTTTGCACAAGTATAAAACAAAACTATACAGAAAGACAAAGTATCATTTCAGAATTCTTGCAAGTTCATGGGCAAGCTACATTGGTAAGAATACCAACTGGTCTTTGGCATCAATCAGTGTGGGAAATTAAGGGATGGAAATGATGCAAATCTGGGTACTGGAAAGGTAAGATGCCTGTAAATTTAGAATAAGATTGCAGAAAACAGTATATCACAGAATGTAAAGTAGAAAGATCATTTAAAGTGATTCTAACTTTGACTTACACATCTTCAACATAAACATTCACTGTAACCCATATAAAATTTAAATCCTCACCTAAAAACAAACATGCTGAAATTTAGAGAGTAATTATGGCAAACATATCAACGAACTGATACAGATGTTAGCCACATTTAGTAACTTAGCATACATCAGCCATATACAAAATGCCATGTAGATTGGATAGACCAACAAAGGCAGGGTGAGCTAGTTTTATTATAGTTTTCATGATTCAAATAATGTACGAATGTCTTTGATGACAGAAGTATATCTGTGATATTAAATACACTTTATTCATAATATGTAAGAAAAAATTCTAAGACACATTTCCAGGACTTGGAAGGCCCCAGATCTCTTTCAGGACCTGCTTGGTGAAAAAGACCCAAGACCCATTCAAGCACACATAATTCAAGAGGTCTGCCTGCCAGCAATAAAGGCCGAAATTGGATACTTGGTGAGATTAATTACCTAGATAGGGGTTGATAATGCAAGTCAAATAGGAATGTAATTAAAGTGCACCTTCCATGAAAATTATTCATTGCTGATGGATCAGGTGACAGATAAATCAAAAGGCATTTTTGAAAAGCCTACAGGTTAACTTGAAGCAGGTCTTTGCTCCTTTTAAAACTCTGTAATTGCAGGTGTGGAATTCACTCCTGCTGTCCTGTCGTCATCAAGATAGCGTAAGACAAAAAGGTAGCTTGTAATGTAACCTATTAGAAACAGAAGCCACTGGAGAAGCTATTAGGATCATAGTTACAAAGAAAAGGTCAGCTAGACTGGAACCAGTTTGCCCGCAGCTTTCGGGAGAGTGTATCATTCCTTGCTCCTACTATAATGGGGATTGCAACCATAAAAGGAGGCAAGTGATGAATTAATAAGTTGACTAGTCCCCAGGGTGCAATTCTTACAGATGAAAGGCATGCTGTGGTAATCAAACAGAGTTATAAATTAGATAAATCGAATGGCACAAGAAGTATTTTACATCATCATTATTAAATAAAGTTTTCCTGGATGTGCCGTTAATTCTTTACTGTCAATACATTTATTTACAGTCTAAGAACAATAAAAAAAAACGGTTTTATAACAACGGCAGGGGAATTTCAACAACCCAGAGGGCTACTAAATCTAATTTCTATGTTGAGTTCTCTTATATGTTTATTATACACGTTAAGAGCAGAGAGATAAAACAAAATGTCCAATTAAAGGATAGTTATCGGAAAATATGGCTTTACATGTTACTCATATTTCTGCTCCAACAAATGAATGCATCTTGCTTTACTGACTTACATAAAGAACGTACATAACAGTTTTCTTGTCTGCAAGAACAAACAATGTTGAATAAGAAATCTGCCTGATTTAACAGATGGTATAAAGAATTCACAGAAGACTACTGTCATAAAAAAATAACTTTAGAATAAAAGCTGAAAAGTGGGGGAAACTGGGCAAAACTGACTCACTACTATAAATCCTCAAATCACCGAGTGACTTCTGAAAAAATTAAACATTTTAGTTTAAATTCTGAAAAGGATAAATTTGAAAATTATTTTCAACAATGCATGTATCTCAATATCACCTAATTTTGTTTAATTTTAGAAAAGAAAAACAAGAGACAAAAATTTACTTTGTACTATCACCTATCAGCAGTTAAATGGCTAATTATAAAAGTTTTAATTCTCAAAGAAATATTTCTAAAGCTGTTTTAAAAAATAGATTGTTGTATTTTGTTTCTACATACTGAAAACTCCAGACGTGAAAAAAATATCATAGGCAAGCATACAGTACAGACAGTAGACATGTAAATTTGATACACAGGGTTTGTGTTTGAAGTGGTATAAGAAAATGTCTAAAAATACATCTGTCAGAGAATTATCGGTTTACAGTTCTCCATTCCTAACAGTTATGGATTAAAATTGAAAACACATTGCAAACACCCAATAAATTTTATCAGGAGACACTATTCTTTACATTCCGGTCAGGTTCCAGTTAGTAACTTAATCCCAACCAAACTATATAGTCAACTGCTCATGATTTGTCAGATTAGTTGATGCTTGTCCAAGAAAATGGCCTGAAAAGAGAGTCACTAGGATACTATAATTACAAGCCATTCATCCATTTCAACCCTGGATTGAAGCAATAATGAAACATCAAAGTAGTCAGACAGCAGTCTAAAGGAGGTCAGTTAGCATCTTTTCCAACATAATACCAGCATCTAATGGGGCAAGAGCACCATAAGCGACTTACAAATTATATTAATATGGTTGCTAAAGCAGCATCATGAGTTTCTGTTCCTTATTTATGTAACTTCTAAAGATAAAAGAAATGTTACTAAAATAGAGGAAAAAAAGTTTGTCGGTATTAACAAATACAGATAATAGCAAGAATAAATTTTTCAGACTTTTAGGAGAGCCTCCCTGTGTGTGTGAGCATGTGAGTGTGAGTGTGTGTGTGTGTATGTGTGTACATTTGTGCTTCTGTGGCTCAAATCCAGTGCTTCATGCATGCTAGGCAAGAGTTCTAAATAATGCTTTTTTTTCTTTTTAAAAAATTAGTATATAATATGGGATAAAATTTAAAGTATTTGGAGAAAAAAATCAGGAAAAGTCCTGAAAACAAAACATAAAAGAACTACAAAATATAACTCCAATGTATGTGTATCTATATGTAGTTATATACAGAGTAAGAGGCTTATTCTGAGATGTACTGATCATAAGCCACTTAATATTAAGAATAATAATTAGCATATTACAGGAGAATTGGTCATAAGTGCATAATTTATAGAATCGTTATCTTCCTCTTTGTCATGACCTCTATTTCTGAGATTATCAGGTTCTCCAGTGAAATTTATGAACCTAAATTTGGGTTCTCTATGATGTCAAGCTTTGGAGAAAATAGGATGAAATATCACAACAAAGAGAAAACAAGGTTACAGTGATGTATTAGAAAAGAACAAAGACAGTAATTTTTTCCAAACAAAACTCAGACTCATTCTGCCTCGGAGTCTTTACCACTGTGATAAATGCTGCATGAGATCAGCATTAGAAGTAATCTACTACAATTCAGTGTAGCCAACACTGAGTGCTATATACCACGTGGGCCACAGTATTAGGTTTTGTTTCCAAGGAAGAAAATATGATTACATTAGGTTTTACCTCAACTTCCCCACCAAAATTGTTCTTTCTGGCTCCAGATTTTAAAATCCAGTGGATTTTTTCTATCTTTAATCTACTGACCACCTGTGACATTTAATTCTATGATTAACTGACTCTAAGAAAATATCCTTTCCTTTGGCTAATGCCAATCTGGTCTTTATTATATGCCTTTTGTTTTTTCCTAACCAACTGTTGGTATTCTCAAAGCATTTCTGGCAAATGCATACTATTATTAATGTCTCTATATATGCTTATACATTAAATACAATAGATCAAATAGGGGATAGCCTGATAGACATAGAATTACGGGGGTTTTGTTTAACAGCATTAACAATATTTGTATAACACAATAGTGATATAGGTCAAGAAGTATATTTGTTTTTATTATCACGTGCAAATGCTATTTTGAATATGATGCTCTGATAGACAATGTTCTGTATCTTTCTATATACTGAAGTTAATGACCAAATATCAAAATATTGAGACATTATCTGATGTCAACATGTTGTGAGTAATTAAGAACTATGTATCTGAAAGCTATGCTGATAGTTGCTCATAAATCTCCTTGTGTAGTCCTTGTGTCTTAAGCACAGCAGGCAGCTACTGCCCTGTATGTATATCTGTGCCACGTACACGGTGCCAGAACATATATCATCTGCTCGGCCTTGTCCCCGATTAATTTTGCTGAACTGTTGCAATTTTGTCTTCCTTTGTGATCGACTCCTTTGTAAATGAAGTGCAAGAAATCTGGATAATTTTCCCTGGGTCTTTACCTCTTAATTGATCCTCATTTCTCGCTTTCAATATTATAAAGGAAACAAAAGTCAGAGAAACAACTCAAACTTGAAATGCGTAATAATCAGGCTTTTGCAGATAAAATCAAGAGATGTGAAAAGCAAGATCTTGATAATGTGCTCTCCTTCACCCTACTATTTGGATCATTTGGTTAAAACTGTTAATGATCATTGTGGATCAATGTCTTTTCCTGTAACTCTAATTCACTGCATTGGCGGATTAGGACAGATGTGTTTTTGGATGTCTCTGCCTCATTCCACCAGATTGCTTGTCGGAATCAAATTTGCTTCAATCCATCAGCAACAAAGCAAGGAATCAAATAATCCACATTTCCTGTTTCCTACACTGGTGCTCAAAACAGAGCAGTGAAAAATGCCTATCAATTCCAAGATTTTCTCCTACCTTCCTCAATGCTATGTTTGTCCTCTGATTCCGGGTGTGAACCGGTGTGCACTGCCGTGGCTATCAGGATGGAGGACCTGGCACTGGGGAAAACTTCATGTACTTCAAAGATATGGCCCCACCTTTGTACTATTACCATCATCATTATTACCCTTTCACATTGTATGTATTCACCTATATATGAATAATGTATGCAATTACCATCTGCTGGCTTTTCATTCCTTGAAATGCTGCTTATTGATTTCTTCAACTTAAATGAAATTTTCCTGAAACTCTTGTCTCCACAATACTATTCCTTTAATAACACTTAGAGAAATGGGCATGATGGTCTGCTACATTAGAGCTAATTAATGATTCATGCCTCCAAACCTGTTTGTGCAGTGGAACCAAGCAATTCACATAACAGGCCTTGCTCACAGAAGGACTGACACAAAAAATTTCCTGATTAAATTCATACTAGAAAACTTTGCAGATGTGTTCATTTATATTTTCAGCATAGCAATTTTATGACATATGTGTTCTTTTTACTGTTTATAGTTATTTAGTGAATCCAGAAAAGGCCACAGGAATCAAAATTTATTGATCTGACCTTGTACCCTGGGAAAAGAAAAACTACCTATTTTACTTACATATCTGCAAGGACCTTGCTTTTTTTGTATTTTGCTCTCTAGAAATAAAGAACAAAGGGTCGGGTTAGTTCATTTTAAAACAGATTTTCTGTGTAGGTTTTTTTTTTGTACTGGGAATCAAACTCAGGACCTCGTGCTTCACAGGGAGACAATGTGCTGCTCAGCTACATCCGGGGCCCTAAAACAGATTTTCTGTATCCATCTAAACAAACATTTGTTTTACGAAAGAAAATATTATTTCTCTGTAAATGTTCTTTTAGTGGACACGATTCAGTTTACTCCACTTTTCACTTAAGAAAATGATAGTAGCCAAATGAAAGGTCTTCCATTAAAAGCAACACATACTATAAGAGCTACTTTACATAATTTCAGTCTTATGGACTATTCCAGGGTAATGATCTGGGAGTTTGATAAAAGAAGAGACTTAAATATAGCACGTTACAAATTTAAGTCTCCAAAATACAGAGCTATAAAAATTTTTTCACAAGAAAATCTTAAAACAGCACTTCTTAATCATGTGGAAATTTCTAGATTAAAATTTCTAAGAATATGAGAGATTTGGGGCTGGGGATTTAGCTCAACGGCACAGCGCCTGCCTGGCAAGCACACGATAGTGAGTTCGATTCCTGGTACCGGAAAAGAAACAAAAACAAAAACAAAAACAAAAAAGAATATGAGAGATTTGCTTAAGTTTAAAACTCAAAGTCAAAAATGTATAAGTAATTTTGTATTGGATATTCTGCTGTCACGAGTGCACTGCTTTTTATAATTTACTTGACAGTAAGTGGACTGTTAAGAAAAACCCCGTCTTGGATATTAAAAGCGAAACATTACTACTTGGTCATTCATGCACTTACTAATGCACCAGATGAAACAAGTCTGATACTATTTTGAGGAAGAACAATCATAGAGACGATTCAAATTTTTGCAGCTCTGAATCCTTGGCCCACACACAAAAGTGAAAGCCTTAGCTGAACTCATGCATATGGAAAATAAATATTTTCCTTCAACACAACGGGATGAAATTCAATTATTTCAGGGATGAATAGCTGTACTAGTCTGCACGGGCTGCAGGGGCAATACACCACAGGCTTACTCACACAGAAATTTATTTTCTTACAGTTCCCAGAACCAGGTCCAGAAGGGTTCAGTTTTTGATGACAGGACTCTTTGGTGGAAGGCCCAGCAGACCTGCCCTCACTCTGTGTGGGCGAGGAGAGTACAGGGGGACAGGACAGCTCTCTAACAGCTCTTCTTAAAGTACCTTCACTCTATCCAGTCAGCGCCTCACACCATGATTTCATTTACTGTATCCTTCATAGACTTCATCTCCGAAAAGTTACACTAGGGGTTAGTAATACAACATATCCATTTTAAGAGGATATAAGTGTATCCATAACAGAATATCTGGGTTGAAGCACACATTAACTCTCACTTCCCAGGCAGCTACTTGTCATTATTAAAATATAGCAATTTTAACTTTTTTTTTGTACTGGGAATCGAACTCAGGACCTTGCGCTTGCAAGGCAGGTGCTTATGCCACTGAGCTATGTCCCTGGCTTAAAATATAGCAATTCTGAGGGTAAAGAATTTAAGAAATGGTACTTATCAAATTGAAAGTATGAGAGGCTGCTGAAAATGTCTACTAGGTTTCTTTCAAATGTCTACAAAGAGCCATTCCAGTGACCAGTCTGAGGATCAGCTCACCACCTTACCTCTAGCTTAAGCATAAATAGTTCATTGCAAGTCATTACAGTATTGGAAAAAGTGACATTTTTAAGAGAAAATTTTTACCAAACTATAACAGCAAGGTAATTTAAGTTCGTTATTAAGAGTTTCACCTTCAGTTTTGATTCAGAATGGTTCAGTAGTTTTCATGGACGTCAGAGGCAGACGGGACCTTGGAGAATGGTGTTTCAAACCATTCACTTTAGAAAGTCATGGGCCAATGACCGGAAAGTGTGTGAAAAGATTGATTGTTTCCTGTGACTGCTGATTCGTAGCACATTACTGTGGTATTTTACTGTCCTGAGAGCAAAGGTGAGATTTGAGAACTCAGAGAGACACCGGGAACAGGGAACAAGGACCTAGAACAGCAAGACGAAGGTGGGGATAGAAGGACACTGGAAGCCGAAGATAATTCTTTATCTCTACCTTGACTGGGAAACTCATAGCATAGCCACATGTGGTAGCCTTGACCTGCGACAAAACTAGAAAACCTACAAAAATAATAAAACTACAAACGTACAAAGCTACAAAATATGGAAATACTGTATGAAAACTTGGTGTCATATATTCTAGGCACTAAAACAATCTCTAATCTTAGTCTCTGTTCATGCTTCTCTTACTGGTATATTACCCTTCACAAAAAAGATAAAAACTCATGACATTTTCAGTGGGTTTCAAGTTATGAAGAAGCATAAAGTTTTCGGAAAGTTTATTTGTATTTTTAGTCTTTCTTTTTGTTCTGAACATCTGCTTCAATATAAAGATATACATAAAAACTCAGTTTAATGTTTTAAATTTTTATGATTTTTAAAATAAGTTTGCTACTGTGAAGGCGATCTGGCTGCGACATCTGTCACCCCACTGATCGCCAGGGTTGATTCTGCTGATCTGGCTGGCCAAGCGGGTGTCCCCTTCCTCCCTCAGCACTCCATGTGCATCGCTCCCAAAGATGCGCGCTCGGTTGAAGAGGACGACGACCCCCGATAGAGGAGTACCGCTCCTCGGTCAAGAGTATACAAGTAGCTGCGCTCCTCTGCCAGACACTCCAAACAAGCTCTCAAATAAGTCTGTTATATTTGAGATACCTTACATATTCAGTTTTACATTTAAAGTTAATGTTTATAATTAGAGTGAGAATGTCTCTTTCATATTATAATAAAGACCTATGTATTGATTCAAAAAATATTTACTATTTACCTCCCAGTACTTGGTATTTTACAGAGCTAGAGTAGAGACTAACACCAAAGATAACACCATTTGCTTAAGATGTGATGTAAAACAGAAAGAAACATTACATAACCAATACAGGAAACACAATCAAAATATACAGTGAATGCAATTATTTTACATGTACTACAGTAAAAAGACACACTGCCATTAATCCGCCTCAAGCTGTTCTCTCTCACGCAAACACACTTATCCAATTCTTCTTGCCACTTTCAGATTCAGTTGTGGAAGTCTTCTTTTGTGTCTTTAGTTGCTCTGTCATGGCTGCCTTTGTGTCTTGAATGGATTCAAAGCATTTATCTTTCATGGTCATTTTGACTTTGAGGAAGAACCAGAAATCACATGTCACTAAATCCAGTGAATACCGTGGATGATCACAAGCAATAAAGGCAATGTGTCTTTTATTGTAATCATTTTCTAAAATTTAAACATGCACATATATTCAGATCACAGCTTTGATGGTGCATGCTACAAAAATAAGAGATGCTTACTATAGAATGACATGACAGAAAGAAGTCATTTTATTACAAACTTTTGTTATAAATTTAGGATGTGAAGATACTGTGTAAGCAGGGAGAGTCATACATGTGAAGTGATCAGCATGCACTAAATACTCAGGAGGTCTTACTTGTGTTTATGTCAGAATGGTTGGATATGCCCTAATTAAAGAATTTAGTGAAGTAGTATCTAAAATAGATTCTTCACAAATACCTATTTAACTACTGATAGCCACCAAAGAAAAATGTAAATGAATCAATGTACAGCATTTTATAGTTAATGGTATCAAAAATACTTAAGTATCAAATAATTAAATCTTGCAGTTAAAAACTCATCTTTGTTAAGCAAAGCACACAAAGTATTAAAGTATTATGCCTTGTGGCATAAATGAACAGGATTAAATCCTGATCTTTCAGTTTATACAGTGACGAGAAATCTAACAAAAAAAATATGTGTTTTGAAGTGACAAAGAACTTGCATTCAGTTGATATTGTATCCTTTTCCTTTTCTATTCTTTATTTTTGAAAGATGGAGTCTCACCATGTTTCCTAAGCCCAGCTTTGAACTCCTGACTCAAGCTGTCTTCCCACTTCAGTTTCCCAAGTACTGAGAGCACAGGTCTGAGCCCCTGAACATGGCTCAATTAGCTCTTCCACCGAAGATGGCATTTATCAACATTCACACTTTCTACAGAAGGATTTTTGTTTTTCACAATTACATCTTCTTTCCCTTAGCGATAGGACAATTACACTGTATCTTGTTTCCCCCTGTAGAGATTGACAAATTTATTATTTACTTTGTATCTCTCCAGGAAATATATTTTCTTAATATCACATTTCCTTAAAATATAAATCAAGCTTATAAATTCCTATGGAATATAAAAACATACAAACAAATCAAATTTAATTTATTTTATTAAAATGTCATGATTTGATATGTGTCCATTTTTAATCATTGAAAAGAGATGATGTGGGTTAATTTACGAGAAGAATGGTTGCAGTTGAGTCCTATTAATTCATGTGAGTGAAGCTATTTCTGACAAATAAATGACTTTTGGTTTTGTCCTTTTTTGTATAATTTTGCTCCTGTATGTTATATCATATAACTCAAGAGTTATACTTTACTTGGAACATTATATCAACACTGCAAATCAAAGTAAAGGGAACATAAGCAAATCTTTAGAGTGAGAAGTCAGATGGGCAATGAAAAACATAAGCAAATTGCTCACATTTAAATGTGCTAGGCTACTTGTAAAGTTTCTTAAAGAATTGCAAGAATAAATTTTATGTTTACCAATGTTATTCCCAGAAATTACATTTTTATCAATATTCTTTGGCAATAATATTTCTTAGTTGGTCGCCCTTTCATTTAGTTGTTCTTACTACTAATTATTATTAGTCTGAAATTTCCCACACAATGAATTATAGAGCTAAGTTTTAAAGACAGAAATCCACTACATAATTATATCAACACTTTTAATAATTCTGAGGTAAGCAGTGTACTTAATTGCAGTAATCTAGGTCCTCACCATATAATTTACTGTAAAGCTCCTTTTAAAAAATCATAG
Source organism: Chinchilla lanigera (assembly GCF_000276665.1). Classification (NCBI taxonomy): domain Eukaryota; kingdom Metazoa; phylum Chordata; class Mammalia; order Rodentia; family Chinchillidae; genus Chinchilla; species Chinchilla lanigera. The sequence goes on from NW_004955411.1 coordinate 19,754,179, forward strand.
ATTCTATTGCCTGTGGTTTGGGGAGAGTGTGTTCCAAAAGCCATGTATTGGGGGCTTGGTTCCCAGCTGATGTCCTTTAGAAGATGAGTGGATCTTATGGATGCCAACTTCATTAGTGGATTAATTCACTAATAAATTGATAAAAATTGATGCCATAATAATTAGATGGCATTACTGGGAGGTGACGCTAACATAGGAGGTGGGGGCCAGGTGAAGGGTCTGTGTTATGGGGCCATAATGTGGGGGATGATATCTTGTTCCCGCCCTTCCCTTTCTGGATCTCTAGCTCTTTGGCCCTCGGCTTCCTGGCTGGAGGTGACCAGCTTTTCTCCGGTACACCCTTCCACCATGATGTATATACCTTACCAGAAGCCTGAAAGTAAGAGTGCCAGTTCACCATGGACTGGAACCATTAGCCAGAATAATCCTTCCCTCTTTTAAGTTGTTATTATCAGTTGTTTTTTTTTTTTTTTTACAGTGACAGAGAGATGACTAGCACACAACTTTTTATCTGTAAAATGGTATCAGTAGTTGTTTTAACGTTGTAAACTTACTCTAAAATTTAAGATATAATACATGAGCATTGAATATACCATTATCTACATCCAGCAAAATCGGTGAGAAAGGCAAGAAAATATATATTTTTTTGAGATAAACTCTATATCTTCGAGGAGAAACAGAATCCTAGACTCCAGCGGCGGATTCTCTGATGCTCTCTCATATTTTCAACAAATTGCTTTCCTCCTCATTCTTTTTTTAATAGGAATTAATACGTGGTAGGAGAAAACTTTCTTTTTTGACCAAGTTCTGGAAACAATACATCAAACATGCTTTGGAAAGCACAGAAAAGTTACAGCTCATGTAGTGTCAATTATGTCAATTGGAGGTTGCAAAACATCCAATTTCTCCCCACTCTCTCTCAGAAAGGTCTGATTTCCTAAAAATAAACTCTCCCACAAGGCCTTTTCCCAAGTTTTTATTCATCCAGCTTCTATCATTGCTTTCTCTAAAAAATACCCCCTGACCTTTGTCCTGCTTTATTTTTGCATAGTTTAACTATTTGTAATAGATATCTGTAATGGATACTGTCATATGCTGGTCACATTTTCCTTGATATAAGAGAGAAAAAATGACGAGGGCAGCTGCTGAAATGGCTGTCAGAAAGATCTCAGAACTCTGCTCCTTTTAAATTTTCTCTTTTTTCTTTCTTCCTTCCTTTCTT
>NW_004955411.1:19755500-19812892 GCF_000276665.1 Chinchilla lanigera
TCTCTCTCTCTCTCTTTCCAAAAGAACACCTTATTTCTTAGGGAAATCTGCAGACAGTGTCTAGACAACACAGAAATATAGAACTGATTTCACCTAGGGATAACCCGAGCATTCATTACATGCAAAGAGCTCCCCAGGGATGTGGTTAGTGATTACACAGTAGAACACTTCCCCTCAGTTCAGTCTTGTTTCCTCCCCTTTCATTCAATGATATTGATCCTAAGAACGTTTTCTAATAAAATTACTATAAACTGAACTCTATGCATTGGCCCAATTTCAAAAACTATGTATGTCCTTTTTTCAAAAAATTTTCATCCCAATAGCTTCCATATGTTTTCTAGAGCATTAAAGAAGCAATCAATGCCATTAAAAATTATAAAATATGTACATATATCAGTTGTTAATACTTCACACTGAATAGTATATTCCATAGTAATACAGCTGATATTATATTATTAATTTGTCCATTTATTACGGATATAAGTCCAAGTCTTATGTATTATGTCCCTCAGTTCCCCAGGGACTTACATAAATTCTAAGAAGCTTAATAACTCAGTTCTGACACTCTTCTTAAAATTAACAGAGATATAGTATCAGTAAATAAGCTCAGATTTTATAATTTTAGAGTCAAACAGTATGATACTATTTTAAGAGAAAATTCAGGTTCAAAGAGTTGAAGTAACCTATCTAAATTGATGCAATTATCATCTATTATGAAATCGCATGTTTTTTCCAACAATGTCTCCATGATTTTACTCTTGCTTAATCGTATATTTTTTCTTGTGTATGACCAATTTCCCCATTGGTCTTAACTCCATAACACTGTGGGACAGTTTGTGTGCAGAATAAAATGTGTTAGTCACTGGTGGCGTCCATAAACACGACAAGGTGCTGGACTGAAGGATAATTTCTAAATTCCCTAAATCCCTTTGGGAACAGGACTTATTTTTATAATTTCATATTATCTTTACTAACAAAGTTAAGAACTGTTTAACTGCTTAATTCATCTCAGAGTGAATAAAACTGTCACAGAAAGAGACAGTAATTTTCAGGTGAGCTCCTGTAACTTTCATACATTTACAGAGCATTTTTGTAGTACAGCACACAGACTGTAAAAGGCATATAGTGGCAATTATAATATAACTGGGTAGACATGGTGCTTCTCTTAAAATACTACAATGTGACTTACTTGTTTTCCATCTGGCAAAACCATACCCATTCTGAAACTCTAGATTTACTGGCACTTTTTTTCCATAAACACTCCCCTTTTTCCACAGAAAGAATGAATCATTCTTTCTTGAGCATTCCTATATTTTGCTCTTAATGTTTTACAGCAGGTATTATATTACAATCATGTGTACCATCATTGTATGTGTACGTATATGTTGCTACAGAATGGAGTCAGAAAAAGAAGTCATTCTCTAACTTTCTATCCTTGGCATCTCTCAGTGTTTCACACTTAGTAGGGGTGAGAGTTAGCCCAGTGCAGTGGCACACAGCTGTCATCCTAGCTACTTGGGAGGCTGAGGCAGGAAGACCAATTGTTATCAGGAGTTAGAGACCAGCCAAGACAAAACAGCAAGACTCAGTCCATAGAAACAAAACAAAACAAGCAAAAATCACAGCATTTAATAGTACTTAAAAATAACTCCTAAGACTATATTACTCAAGAATCTTTTAATGTAAGAATGAGGATCCTGCTGTCATAAGTGAAATACATATGATCTCCCCATTACTTATATTCTTTTTAAAAAAAAATTCTCCAATATACATAAGCTTAATGTCTTTGACTTCAATAGACCAATATATCCCTTAAAACCAGCACAAAATAGAATGCACATTTCAGCCAATTTATATATGTTCTATGCTCCAGGTAAGTAAATATGAAAAATAAATGACTTCACATATTATTTTTCTTTAAATAAATCTCATCTTAAACCTAAAATTACCAGTTTAAATAAGAAATCTTATGATTATAAGAAGTCTTATGATAATCAGTGGCTAGATAATAGTCCTACTTTCTATTGACCGAACAAAATTAATTTCTCTCTTCCCAAACAATATAACATATGTTGCTAATTTTGTACTCATTATTTTCTGCCATTTTGCAAAAGAGAAAAATATTGGTGGTTTTTTTCTGGATATGTTCTCAGAAACTTACATAAAATGATGACTAATAAATTTACATTTTGCTACTCACTAAAATAGCACTTGTATAACAATACGTAGTTTTTAAAGTCTTGGCTAATGTTACCTGCTTTAACAGAATAATATAGGAAGATAGTACTTTATCCATCTTCTATTCAGGTAAAACTTTAGTGACCCACCTTGAAAGCTTACCCACATAGTGGCATATCAGGAGCTGGTATTTTAAAGTCAGTGTCCCTGCTCCTGTCCTGAGCAAGGGACAAGAGGTACTTGATGGATTTATACAACTATTTATACAAGCACTGACATAAGGTCTTACATTTCAGACTCAAAACTTAACAGAAAGGAAACTATGCAGTATACATACTACCTTTCCAGCACTGGCCAATAATTTTTGATTCTTAGTCTCTGTTCTTTCCTGGACACATCCAGATTCTCTTAATAAACCTTCCCATAACAGGGGACTGCTGATGATCAAATATCCAGATTTAAATTCACTATTGGAGTGAGTGTAGCATAAGCTAGGGTGGAAGCAACATTGTTTACTCAAAGAAGAATGAGAATTTCAAGGATTATTGTAGGCTTTATTGGCTAGTCATGAATGTGGAAAAGATTCAAATCATCTATTATTTTGGAAAGAATAAAAATTTTGGCAATTGGAAGCAGGTAACATATACAAAAGGAATAGAAAAATTGAGGAATAAACACTATCTATCCCAAATTTTCTCTGTGTATACTATTTTATACTATTGTACGCATTTCTTCTTGAAAGTAGAAAAAGATAACTGTGTGAAGCTGTGAGTTTTAGCATTTGATATACAACTGAGACAGTAATCATGAATTAATATTTTAATATAAAAGTACATAAACCTTTATATTTATTCTTTTAATAAATTTACTGTATTTATTATTTTTATTTATTCTTTTGTTGATTCATTACTTATAAACTGCAAGATTCACTCCTGTTAAGCATACAAGTTAATATGTTTAGCACACTTTACAGAGCTGCATAATTATCATAATCTAGTTTTTCATATTTCAATTACTTCCCCAAAAACAAACAAGCAAAAAGAATTTTAAAAAGGTCCCACAAAGGAACCAAACCTAGTTTGTAATAAAACAATATCCAAAGATGGTTCGTCTAACTACTGCACTGAGAAATATTTGACACAATAATTTCTGGAAATACAATGACTGAGTGAATACATGCAGCACCCCCTTGAAAAATTAAATTACACTTAAGATGGAAAACAAATTCAAAATTGGTGAAGCTGGCAAGCTATTTCAGGTAGCAGATCAGTATCCTAGGGTTATAGTAAAAAAGTAAGTAAGATATCACTCATTATATTATTAGTAACAAATAAAAGTTATTCTATTTCATTAAAATTCTTAAAAGATCCTAATAATGGTTCCAGAAGATAGCTCTGATGTCAAAGTCATAACTATGAAATGCTTCAAACCTACTCTGTAAGTATTTAATGATGAATTTCAATATAAACCAATGTTACAAAAATACCTTGCAACAAAATACTTTAAAAGGGTACTAACATTGTATTGTAAATCTTGATGACAAAATGAAGTAGTCAAAACATCAGTTAAATCAGCTACTTCTTTTGTCCAGTTATTAAAGATTTAAGCTTCCATGTTTTGTCTATGATATCTGCTCTTACACAGATCTGATTTAAGACAGGTTTTTAAATAAATGGCAGAATAAATCTTTAGAAGTACTAATCTGTTTAGAATGGGAAGTATGCACAGTTTTCGCTATACAGATATAATTTAAATAGGAGAAATTTTGTTAAAATAATAAAAAAATGAGCATAAGAACAAGAATAGCCTCTGTCCATGAATTTGGGATCATATTAGTTGATTTTAGACAGTCAGCCAGAACTCCTGAGGAGCTCGTAATACACCTATCACAATGTAGACACAAGTTCATAGTCTAGTGTAGGTCCAATTTTATTAATGACGATGAAACACTTAGCTACCTCTACTCATAGGGTCATTCTTCAGCTATAATAACTTTCCAGAAGATTCAATTCCTAACATTTCCTTCAGTCGTAAGATTTTTCTGAAGGTTTAGAAAGTTTTCAGTTTCTGAAATTTTCTTCCCAATAGATACGTTCGATAACAGACTTGTCATAACAAAGCATGGCCATGAAGCGAATCTCAAAAGTCAGTAAGAAAATGAAAAAAAACTACGTTTAGGCTAAGCTACACATTCACAAGTATTATTATTATTTCTTTTCAAAGCTGCCAAGTACTTATTCAAATATTATGGACATTCATATAATCAAAAATCTACTGATGAATTTAAAATTCCTTCATGCAACTTTAAATGCAGAGCTGTCATATGTTACAAAGACTATGTTCTATGTTGTGAAAAATTAGTTAATATTATGTGAGGTAGCACAGCCAACTCTCATTTTTCAGAACAGTTATGTAGATCCTGATCATGAGCATACACCACACAGACAAAATAAGCATCTGAGAAATATCCTTCATTCATTTTGACTGACATTTTTACTTTCCTCATCTAGATCTTTCAAAAGAGCTATTTAACTTCCATTGACCATAACAAGTTTATGATTTATCCTCATTCACTTCTACCAGGTTCTGGAGATTTTAGAGAACTTTGTAATGGTTTAAAAGACAACAGCGGCAGGGTGTGGTGCTGCATGCTTAGAATCCCAGCACTGAGAGGCTGAGGCAGGGGGATCACCATGAGTTTGAGGCCAGCCTGGGCTACATAAGGCCAGCCTGCACGACATAGTGAGACCCTTTCTCAAAGATTAGACTAGACTAGACTAGACGGAATGGAATGGAATGGAATGGAATGGAATGGAATAGAATAGAATAGAATAGAATAGAATAGAATAGAACAGAACAGAATAGAAAAAATAAGAAAAAGTTAAATGTGTAATTAACAATCTAGGGAAACAAGAGTTATAATGTTAATTAAGTATTCAAACAAGAAACTTCCCTCACCAAGTCACACATTATTCTTTCAGTAAAGACAAACAAAAAGCATACCTGCTTGACCAGTGGTGATACTGACAGCTGCAAAGAGCCTCTGGGATCGGCTTAAGTCAGAAACTCCATTGACAGCTTCAACTTCAAAGGTGTAATTAGCGTGGGCTAGCAGGTCCATGACAGTGACGTAATTATCCTCTAATCCACTCTGCTGGGGCATGTATCCAATGTTACTCCCACAGGGAACACATTCGCCCTGTTCCCAACTGCACCGCTTACACAGTATTCTGTAGGTGACGTCGTTCCTTCCCCCGTTGTCTGCGGGAGGACTCCATTCCAAACTTACTGTGGTTTGGTTGATGTTGAAAATGAGATTCTGAGGTGCAGACGGAGGCCCTTTGGAAATTAAAAAAAAAATCAAGAAACAAACAAAAATTGAAAAAGTGCATATACACCAAATGAACAACAGGATCTAAGGGGGATAGCAAGCAAGTGGCCCAATTACCAAAGAGAAAACTATCTAAAATGCTTTCTTTCACGTAAATATTTCATTACCTTTACCAGAAAAGCTGTATAAAAGCCTCCTTGAATTTACTTGGCAAGAGCCCTTATTTATTTTCCATTTAATATGTCAAAATGAAAACAGAATAACAACTGTCTTTGTATTTTTGCCACAGTCTTTAGCTATTTTTCTTCCAAGCAATTAAAAAAGAACAGTTAAAGCACCAAAAACACAGTGGTACAGTTGTTTAAAAATAGTTTTCTTTTTAACCGTATAACAGAGAATACATTTATTCATTCTTAATATACTCAAGAATGATTTATACTAATGTGTGGGACTGGCTTTGAATCTGAGCCTCTCAAATACTCATTAATTGAAGCACCAAAAAGTGAGATTTGCTCCGTTTAGCAATGGAATTTTAATTCAGAAAACACTGATTTTAAGCCCATTTCACATATATGCAAGACTAACATAACTTTTAATTTTAGGATTCCTGCTAAGCATATACCAAAAATATTAAGATACATCCACCCTGATGACATGAAAGTTACACTGCAAATGATGTATGATACACCTATGGTGTTTTACTCCCTATCTTTATTTATGGAAAATTTTAAGAGTAGCTGAAGATAACTAAGAATATACTCGTGGAGTCAATATGTATCTCTCTCTCTCTCTCTCTCTTTTTTTTTTTTTTTTGGTACCGGGAATTAAACTCAGGACCTTGCGCTTGCCAGGCAGGCGCTTTTGCCGCTGAGCTATATCCCCAGCCCGTCAATAATATCTTAGTGATACTGCGATGGACAAATGAATGGAAGGGCTCTGCAAATCTCACATTATGAACTTACTTGTGCACGCAACATATGGAGGGTCAGATGGAGCCCTGTAATACCCATCCGCACACTCACACCTGGAGGAGCCTTCTCTATCCGAAAAACTGTGGGTCGGACAACGAGAACACTGAAGATCCTGTGAGGAAGATTTGTAGAATCCACGCCCGCAGGCTGGGTATGCAAAAGAAAGTGAAAATAGAAACGTGAGACTAAGTGAAAAGCCCCCTTTAAAAATTAGGAATGTTCAGCAAAACACAAGATATTTACAAAACAAGCTCTATGATATTTATTTTAGTGTGTAGCAGTAGCTTCGTGTTATATGTTTTCAGATACAACAATATGAGCAAAATGATACAGCAGACCTGCAGCTTCATTTGGCCTCAGTCAGAAGTTTAAAGCCCAAGCTAAACTCTAGTGTCATCTATGTAGATAAAAATCTTCGAAAATTTACTTTGGCTATTTAACTCCATCCTAACTTTGTTTCCAAAAATAAGTAACTTGTATGCTCTGCCACATCAACACAATCAACGTTATGTTTTCTCAATCTATTGTAGCAGCAAATTAAGTCTGCAGATCTTTGGTCGATGTTGAAAAATAGTAACATAACTTGAATGACCAGGTTACTACAATAATGATGTGAAAACCTTGACCTGAATATGATGAAAATACCTTTCCCCAAATTATCAGGAACTTCAAGATATGCTTTTACCAACATACCTACATTATGATGCAGGCTATGTTCCATTATGAGAATTCCTTTTTTTTACTAAAAATGAAGCCCTATGAATAGGAAATTTCTGTGCTGGCAGAAACAAAGAGAAAGGCAGCAGTTGTACACAGGCTGTAACCCTGTTTCTCTGCGCTGACGCTAACCCAGTAGCAGCTCTCAGAAATGCACAGGGATGTACAGATGTCTCTCTTATCTTCCAGCGAGTTGCTCTTATTCATGTAGATTCTGTTACTAAATTAGGTAACCATTCACCATTTAACATCCCTGGATATTTTACATATTTATATGTATCTCTAATTAAAATATAGGTAGGTTACATTTTCATCATGTCAACAATCTGTATGAAATGAAGATCTATTTATTACATGAATATCTTCTTAACTTTTGGTGACTCACTCATTCAGTAACATTTCCTAAATCGAATCTAAAAAAGAATAGTCGCTGAATATTTAACATACATTTTAAATTTTAATATATTGTTTGAAATTTTAATGTTCTCTGTTGTACCATCATTCAGAAACTCAGTTACATTTTCTCTGTTGAGGAGTGGGAGGTGGGAACAATGCTATCATGAGATGACAGTTTCCAGAAAAATATTGAACCCTATTCTTTATTTTTGTTCATTCTGAATGCTTAATATGATCATGTGAGCTGCAAGAAAGTAACATGCATTTACATGAAAAGATAGTTGTTTCACAGACTTAGAAATTTAGCTTAAAGATATGCTGTACTGTGATAGAGAGCTAGAGCTGTAATCGTTTCCCTGTGAACGCACGAACCATTACTTCCTGCAGAGGCAAGTCTGTTAAGTTGCCTTTCACTGGTGTCTCAGTTCGTATGAGCGGAAAGCACATATAAACGCATCAGGCAGAGAAATGGGATGCTTCTTCACATGCTCTCAGCAGCAGTTAGTACAAATCGAAGGCCCAGAGAAACTAATGAATTTAGTTACAAAATAATATCCCAACAATGTAACACACAGAGATATGATCTGAAGGCTAACTGGGAGAATAAGGGATTTAGCTTTAGGTTTCCCAGGATGAAAAAAAAAAAAAAACACTTTATTCACTGTATCTTGCTCTATGTATTATCTATATTGGAAGATTAAACATAACATCCATAAAACAGAGAAGGCAATGCCTTATATACAGTTTGAAGCATTAAGGTTTTGGGCAATGTTTAAAAAATACATGAGAGAGAGAGAGACAGAGACAGACAGACAGACAGAGAAAGAGAGAGAGAGAGAAAGCATTTCCCTATAAAGATTTTTTCATAGCAATTCCTGAGAAAGAGGGAGAGAGGGAAAGAAAGAGGGAAGGCAAGACAGTGAAGAGATGGAGACTGATAAGAGTGTTGTATGATACTGTGTGGGTATTTACTTACTTTTCACAGAAAATGTTCAGGGACTAAGAAGAAAGAGAAACGCCATAGCAACATGATTTGACCTTTATTGGGTAAGGTTTCCTGATTAAAAGGCAGCAAGCTAATGCCTTACAGTGAAATCCCTTCAGCACTCTTTCTTCCACTTCAAATAAAAACTTCTAAATAAAGGTGAATTCCCATTTCCCCCTACACATTAGCAGGTGCACTTCTTAGTCGACTGACACGATTTCTAGAGTACACACATAATACTGCATGTAAAGAAATCTAAAGCTCTTACTGCTCAACTTTCAAATTACAATGAATTCTGCTTCCCATTTACTGGATGAGCAGATCTGAGGCAAAAGTAACCTAAGTTTTTCATATAACTCCACTCATCTAGGTTGAAACTGGACTTTGAACACGGGGCCACTGACACTCAGCCATATGCTATTCACTGCAGAATGAACGTAAGTTTGGCTCTCGTTTAAGGGGTCTCAAGTAATTCCCAATGGCTCTTTTTTATCATTTCTCATGCACTTCTATTGACTTAAAGCTATTATTTTAATTTGGAAAACCATGAAATAATATTCTAGCACACCTGAACGAGATACGTAAAATAGATATTCTCAATTCCACTATGAATTTTGGCATTGGATGTGCCCACAAAATTATGCACTACATGTACAACTATCATTAAACAGATAGAAGCAATACCAGAAGAGTCTTGATTTTTTTTTCTTTGGAGTAATACTCTGTCGCAGTTAACATTGAAAATTATAAGTTGTAACAAGTCGGTTTTCATTTAACCTCTGAGGAAACTATTAATTTAGAGTTATTAAAAGTACAAAACCTTCCAAGCTGGGATGTTAGGACGACAGCCAAGAACATGTGAAGAAAAAAACTCTATCTCTTAGGAACAATAGTGAGCAATGTGGGGTAAAAAGCTTGAGAAGGAAGTAATAAATAGTTTTTAATCAGAAATTGTGGTGAAAATACCTGCATGTGCAAGCTAGAACTGTTACTCAACAAGAGCAACCAGGGTGAGATTTCATGTCTGGGAGTCATACACATAAGGGAGAATTAGATTAAATCTCCAGTAATTGCTAAAAAGGCTTCATGGAAATCTAAACAATTCTTCCTGTCTATAAATGCAGCTGTGTTGCCAGAATTATTATGAAAAGGTCTTCACGGGTAAATGCTTTCCAAATCGTCAAAGATAAATTTCTTCTACACATATCTATGAAGTGTACAAGAAAATCTTTCTAGGAATTGGGCATCAGCAGCTTTACAAACCTCTGTTTCTCTTTTTTTGGTTTGTTTTTCTTTGTTTACTTTTCTTCCAGTACCAGGAATCGAACTCACGACCTTGCACTTGCCAGGCAGGCACTTTGCCGCTGAGCTAAATCCCTAGCCCCCGAACCTCTGTTTCTCAATAGCACTTGAACTCAAAGCAAACTTTAATCAATGTAGAGTGTACACAATGGTAAAGTTAATTACAATAAAACCATTTTTAACATCATGTGTTTTCATTTTTTTCTTTTCATCTAAATATTGTTTTTAAAGTAATATTATACTGTATTGATAAAGGCTGGGCATATGTACAAATTTTGCATCAAATATTTTATTACTTTTATAAAATAAACTTGTACCTATTTTTTAATAATGGTATTTTTTTCAGTTACCACAAAGTCCTGAGATTGATTATTTTCACTGTTATTCCAGCCCTTAGGGCTTTAAAGAATGTAATAAATTCATTATCCTAGAGTCATGAACTATCCTTTGTTTTTTAAAGTAGAAAAGAACAAAAAGGAGAATCTAAATTTAAAAAAAATGGAACTTTTGTATACTAGACAGTAACAATATATATGGTAATATATCTATAAATTATATTATGCCATAATATCTGATATAGTCACTATAATGAAATAAGTAATTTATTATATTAACTCACCCGGGCTGACCTAGAACTCACAGTGATCCTCCTGCCTCAGCCTCCCAAGTGCTGGGATTACAGGTATGCACCACCATGCCCGGCTGATAAATTAATTAATTAATAATAATAATACAGCACTAAACTTCTGAATCCAAAGGTATTTAAATAGATAAGGAAGTTGACACTAAATCTTTGTACGTGTATTCTCAAACTCTCCTAAAGATTTCACAGTTGTCTTCAATAGATACCAAGCAATAAAGCACCGAGATACTTGTCCTCTGAATTTGAATCCGCTCAGTTGAACAACCATGCTGTTGTAACTCTGTACACTCCATGAAAATTCCTAAAGGCTACCAAATCTACACAACAAGCTCCATGGCGCACTGTTCCTCCTCCCTCTGACCAGGGGTGCAGGCACCCAGACTCCCCTGGTGCTTCTAGTTTACGATGTACAGGGGCAAGCTTTGGAGAAGTCTCATCTGATTAGGAGAAATCTCATCTGATTCTAATTTCTGAGGAGCGTCTCCTCCCTCTCTGCTATCCTAGCAAATCCACATAACTCTAAAGGTTTTCCACAGACAAAGAAGGTTTCTTGGTCCTCCATGAGTTAAGTTTTGCAAATCTTAAACTCCAACTTTTACACCTGACCTATCTTGGGCATGAAGGCATTGTTAATCCATAGCTGAGTATTAGGAAAGCTTTGAAAGACCCCTTAGACATTATGGCCTTGACCCAATCATAATCACTGAATTTTGAATATTTCTATGTTTTAAAAGTTTTCCAGGTGTTCACAACAAACATGACAGATGTACTAAGTGGTTTTGTTTGTTTGGTTGGTTTTGCTTTGCTTTGAGATAGGGCTATACTGTGTTGCACCAGGCTGCTTTTCAACTCCTGACCTCACCTGATCCTACTGCCTCAGCCTCCTCAGCTTCCCAAATACTGGGAATGCAGGCACATTATGCCATCTTGTTTGGCCAGGCCTTTCCTTACAATTGCCCCTGTCTTTGAATAATGAATGATAATAAAATGACCCCACTATTACCTTGTGATATTATTAAACAATTTAGCAAATTATCATTTAAGAGAAGTCATAAGGTAAACACTAAATTAATAAGGCCATTAAATCAGAGACTCTAAATTTAGTTTCTCTACAAAAGATATAAAAACGGTCAATAAATACGTAAAAAAATACATGCTGAACAACATTAGCCGTTAGGGAAATGCGAAGCAAAACTGCGGTGAGACACCATTCACATTCCAGAAGAGTAGCTATAATGGAAAACAAAATAATAAATGTCCAAGAGAAGAAAATGGAACCAGAAACCCTAACACCACTGGTGAGGGTGTAAACCCCAACGACCCTGGTGGGAACATCCTAACACCACTGGTGAGGGTGTAAACCCCAACGGCCCCAGTAGGAACATCTCCTCACACCACTAGCAGGTCCTCAAATGGCTAAACATTGCCACCATGAGACCCAACAATTTCATTCATAGGTGTAAACCCAAGAGAAATAAAATATATAGTACACAAAATTTGGTACATGAATATTCATAGTAGAATTAATCTTAAGTCCCCAAAAGTAAAAACAACCCAAACATCCATCACCTAATGAATAAATAAATGTCATGGAATATTATTTACCAATCAAAAAGATACATCTATACATATATGATTTCACAGATGAATCCTGCCAATATACTGTATGAAAGATTCAATCACAAAAGACAATATATTGTATAATTCAATGTGCATAAAGTAGTCCAAATAGGTTAACCTATATAGACAGAATACAGATGAGTATTTGTTGGGTGATAGAGAATAAAGAGAAATAGCAAGTATCTGAGTGGGTGCAGGATGTATTTTGGGGGTGATGTCAGCTTTCTACAATTGATTCATAGTGATGGTTGCACAATTCTGTAATTAAATTAAAAACCATTTAATTTTATACTTCAGCGGCTCTATTGTATGGTATGTGAATTATACTTTAACACAACTCTTATAAGAAAATCTTTAATAATGTCTCCTCAAATCTGAACGTTTATAAACATTAAGAAAAATAGCAAACTATATCAGTTTAAATTTAGTTTTTGAACACATTTACTCCATATTCATTTACTTGTAGAAAGGTAAGTTTAGGTATGAGAAATTACAAATTATTTTAAAAAGTGAAAATATTTAGCACTACCTTGTTTTTACCCACTGGTTATTTTGAGGTATATTTTCAGTGTTTCATAAATAATAGTTTATGTTTTAAGTAACAGGTAGTAATTTTATAATGGAAATAATACAGTCTTACACCTTTATTTAGGAAAGATTTCTGCTGCATTACATAAAAACTGCTGTGCGTGCGCATCTCTTAAACACTCCTAGTTTTTCCTGCAGGTCATTCTGCTGACCAGGGCTGGGTTTCTTCCTCTACCCCACCTCAGCCCGGCCCTCACCATGAGCTCCTTGAACAGAACCAGACTCAGCTTCCTCAGGTCTCACGTCGTTTCCAGACCTGTGATTTCAAGCACAAGTGAACATTTTCTGAAGGAATTATGTATGTCTGTGTGTAAAACATGAGGCTTTGCAGATGTTTCCGGCCACAGTTATACAGCTGCAAAGAGTTTATTAATTATGAACTATAAGTGGATTGTTCTGTAATTGAAACTTTCTGGGCTTTACTATTACTGTAGAATCTACATACATACGTAGTTGAGGAGTCTAATGAATGCTGTTATTTTATTTATTGCAGATGGATACTTTACTGAATTTAGGCACAGCCAGTCTATTTCCACAGGAGCTTTCAAATATTCGTGTCATGTTAATATCTATGTTTTTCTAAGCAGAGGAGAAAGCACAGCTCGTAGAAGCGGCATTCCCACTGCTCAGACGGCTGACCTCATCCAGGATGGACTGATCCAGAATCTGTATTTTAATCCTATTGACAGTGCCTCGGTGGGAGTAATTACGAAAGTCCACCTAAAATACAGACCTCCCGTGCTATGAGATTTCACATTGAGGAAGAACAGTGCGCAGGCGGGATGAAAACACCCTAACGCAATGAGTATATTCTAGACGGTGGGGCCCTCTCCCTATTAACCTACAACTAACTTGCGAAAGTATACGAAAGAATATGGGGGAAAGAAGTGTGTGAAAAGAGATACACATTTGTATAAAAACCAGTGATTTTGAAAACTGAAGGGAAAATTCATTTCAGAGCATTATAAATATGTGCCTGTGTTATTTCTTTGTGGCACTGAATTCAATACTTAATATTTTAGAGACATTACATGACAAAATTGAAATGTTTTCCAAAGTATTATTTGTAAGATTTATAATGCAAAATAAAATAAAAGGCACTGTGTAAACATATTTTTAATTAAATTATCAGTTTCAATACACTAAGTGTTTTCCTACGGCCTATAGAGTTATACATTGTTCATTTTAACAGAATATCAAGGTGATTTTTAAAAAAGAGGAAACAAAGTTGTTAGGATTCTCTGAGTCTGTTTTCTTATGTCATTTTATAAATAGGAGGCTGTGATAAAGAGGTACGGTGGCACAGCTAAAGAGAAGTGGATTTAACCTTAGAAGACTTGTGTTGAAATTTACTCCTCCACTTAAGAGCATATAATTGAGAGAAAGTTACTGCCCACTGGGTTTCAATTTCCTTGTATTCTTGTTATTAACTCTACAGTATTATCCACAAAGTGATTCTTTTATATTTCTATCCAGAAAATTTTGTTTTAACAATACCACAGTAATCACTCAGCCACTGAACTCAACAATGTTTTTGTTTTGTTTTGTTTTGTTTTGTTTTCCGGTACCGGGGATTGAACTCACGACCTTGCGCTTGCTGGGCAGGCGCTGTGCCGCTGAGCTAAATCCCCAGCCCCTTCAACAATGATTTTAATTGAAATACCATTTTAAAAAGTATGCTATTGCACCCTTCCTCCTCCTCCTCCTCCTACTACTACACACACACACACACACACACACACACACACTACACAAATTTGAATGGCCACTTGGTCTTTCAGTGGTCCCTCAGCAATAACGCAGAAGACAGGTTCCAAATGGGCTGTCCTATATCTGCGCAGTAGCCCCGGATGTGACCGTCACCGCCCGAATATCAGGCGCCCTTATGATCAGGGATCTGTACCTCAGCACTCAGTACCACTCTTGTCAAACTTTGCAGGATTCACAATGATGTACACATCCATTCTGGTTCATGTAGATCCCAAAAGTGAGATTTTGTTTTTTTAGCTTTATTTTTCATTAGTACATATTTGAAGGAGATATTGATCAAACTCATCATAGGGAGTTTGTACCTGTACATAATACATCTTAATTCTTCTTTTTGTCCTCCCATTCCTCTGCCCTCCCTTCAGCCCTTCTTCTCCTCTCAGAAATGGGATTTTAAACTTGTACCAAAATTTTGTAATAAATTACTAAATAAATTACTAAATTTAGTAATAAATTACTAAATAAATTACTAAATTATGTTAGTAATAAATTACTAAAAATCATCCCCTGTAAAAGGACAGATTTGAAATGTATAGCAAACCCTTCTGATTTTCCCCTGTACTGCTCTCATAGGTCCACTTTGGGAGTACACCCCAGGTGTGCCTGTTTTTTAAAAGGAACAAACTAGGAAATCTCAGGATTTAGTAACTGTACTGGAAAAGAATTTAAAGAGTATCCTTATCTACAATCAAAGTCTATAGCAAAACTATATCATTATGTGTTCTATGGAATAAACACACTTAAATTAGGTGAAGTTAGTGTAAAAGACATTCTATTGCTTATCTGTAGTAATTAAACAATTGGGATTATTTTTGAAACAGCGCTACTTTATTTTAAAAGATTTCCTTGAAGGCCACAAATCTGAACAAGCCTGGCATGGTGGCATGCGCCTGTAATCCCAGCACTCAGGAAGCTGAGGCAGGAGAATTGTTGTGAGTTCGAGACCAGCCTGGGCTACAAAGTGAGCTCAAGGCCAACCCTAACTGAATAGTTAGACCCTGTCTCAAAAAGACAAAAAAAAAAAAAGAGAAAGAAATCTCAACCAGATTTCTCAGACTACATTTGTTTCAGGAAGACTTCAAACAAGGGGCAATATTTAGCATTTATGCTACTGTCAGGTCGATTTTCAAATATTTTTTTATATTCACTACAAGGCCATATGTTTTGCAAATTTAGTTCTATTATTCATTCTCCTTAACTTACCAAGAAATGTCAGACCACGGGACTCTAGACACAAAGAAAAAAGTCTACATCTTTTGAGTGAGAAGTTCTCTTTTTAAAGGTCACTACTTTTTTAAAACAAAAAATCATTTAAAAAATATTTCTCAACACATAACACTCGTAATGACTGACATTGTTAATTCCATCATATAAGATCTTACTTCAATTATCCTAAACAGCCAGTACTGCTTTTCCTTTATATAAATTCTGTTTGGTTTCTCTTCCAGCATTTACTACCTGTATGACCTTTGCAAATTTGCTTAAGTTCTCTGAATCCAGTTTTCCTATGCTTAAACTGGAAAAAACATTAAGACAATCTCCTGAGTACTGTGCATGAACATATATAGTTCATATATAAATGTAGCACAGTGCCTGGCATAGACTATATACTGCTAAGTAATTATTATGACCATTTTATGATGTGAATCTCTATACAGATTTATGATCCCACTCTAGTTTCTACCCTTGAAAATTTTTTAAGTATGTTCCCACTACTGGATATGTGTGTAGCAAGAAATTCATGCTATACAGCCAAATGATTTACTCCCTGACCAAGTAATTATAGCTTCTGACCTCTGTAACTCTCACTGTGCCAGGCAATGAACCAAAAAAGTGCACCAGCTTTTAAAAAAACTAGTGAGATGATCTCTAATATTGCTGCATCATTTTGATCAGTAGCTCTACATAGTGTACATCAGTTCATTATGTGTAAAAGGTCATTAAAATTTCTGATATTCTTAGGAAATTACTTCAGTAAATTACAAATATTGAGCTTCAATTTGTATCTTTTACAGCTGTCTACTTATTTCCTACTTCTGGAGGGAATACAGTAAAGACACTCAAGTCACCTTTCCTGCCAGAGCTATAGCATTTTATCAGTGTGAAGTTAGAAAACTGCTCAGCCCAGGTAGACACACAGGAAGTGGGTAAAACAGGTTAGTGAACAATCATAGTTACACTGGAATGCTATTTGTAGCAGTTATTAACTTTTTTCAATGAGGCTATTTTTAGATCTGGCTATAATGGAATACTTCATAAGGGCAAGTTATTTCCAGTTGTTAAGAATTTTAACTGGATAAGAAATATACATAAATGTGTCACGTTTCATTACATTACATGACATTTAACAAAATAAATACTTTAGCTCAACACCAAGAAGTAAAATTAGAATATTTTGTGAGTGAGTCACTGATTGGTTTTTCTCATACATTATACTAAGTCTTAAATATTTGTAGAAAAATAATGCAAAGCCCAAAGCCCAAAACAAATAACATCTTAGTTCCTTATAATAAAGAGAATTTTTTCAATGCAAAGCAAACCAACAAGGACTTTTCATCATCAGTTTTCTGTAATAATTTCAAAAATGATTACAATGATTAAAAAAAAACCAGTTTTAAAAGAATCTTTCCAGCTATTTTGTGAAAGCTACATTTGTCTTGTCAGTTATAAAATGTGAGTCAACAGCAAGTCTTACGGAGCAAATAACCTGAAAGCAGTTTAAGGCAGTTTGCACATGTGCGGAGATAAATAATAATTTCTGTTATGTCACTAGAAAATTTTCTGGAGATCATAAAGAAATCAGTTTACCCTCCAGCATGACATTTTAAAAGATGCATCAGGACGATGAAGAGATTCATTCAATCCTTAACTTTTAGGAATGAAAGAAAATAACAAGCAAAATAAATCTTTTCTGGAAAAGAAAATGTTGAACATAATCCTTTTTTCCTCAAAAAAGAAGCTAATTAAGGGGGTGGGTCACACACAGAGTTGTAAGATAAACAAAATAGTAAACCATTATTTTACCTTTTATTCTTTGAAAAAGAAAACTACTTAGCAGTGAGTTGTTATCTCCCCAGCAGGCAAACCATCTAATACAACTCTCCCTGTCCTATTAACTGCAAGCAGAATATTTCACAAAAATTAATGTAGGTAAAAGCAGAATATAATTTAATTATGCTTTTAATAAATTCATTTTTAAAATAGCTATGCTAAAAATGGAAAAAGTCACCTCATTCATTTTTATTGTTTTAATAAATAACTGATTTCATCTGAAATATACTATAGTTAAAGATTTAGCTCCCTTAGTTCTGACTCTCTAAAGCTCCTTAGGAGAATAGTCTTAGTCTGCATACAATACCAACATTATGACATTAATACTTCCACAATTATCTCTTTATGTGTGTTGCTTTTAGCTCACCATAAACCCTGCAAGAATAGGAATTACAATATATGTATCCAAGGATTCCAAATGCCTAGCACAATATCTATGCCTATGGAATGAAAGAATGAAGAATATTCATTACACAGCTTTATGCATATTTGAACGCCACGCCACTCAACAAAGGTCAGTTCATAATATTTAGATCCACGAGGCTGATGTGGCACATTCTTAGTAGTGGACAGTCCAGTCCTGGCTACACCAGGAAAGGGGGGACATGCTGCAAGATTTCGCTCTTAAGCAGTTTCTTGCTATGTTGTCCAGGAAGGAAACTGCAAAACCATGTTTAGATGAATGCCTTAGGATGATTTCTAACTTGATGCTATGAGAATTCTTAAAATAATTACATAAATAAATGCACAAATGACATGGAAAATATTTCATAAAAGTATAGTAGAACATATCCCTTGAACATGAAAGGAAGTCTAGGACAGGGAGACAATTAAGCTGTGAATTATAAATTATAACAAAAAATCAGATTCAGTTTGTTTCAAAGCCAAAGAGATAAATAATACTAGCTTTTCCCTGTTTTAGATGAGACCATGCTTCAATAAATATATGACCTATTCAAAGTCAAACAAGAATAAAAATGAATATTCTACCTTTAGAGTACCTAAATTTGCCATAAAATGATTACATAATACTTTCATTTTTTTCAGTAATTTGGAACTAGACAAGTCATTATTAGAATAAATAAAACTAATATTTTTATTGGAAAGTGAAGAAACATTATTAATGCCTCTTGTTATGAAAAATCATTCCAATTTATTTGTCATGGGCTTTTTAAAATTTTAGAGTTATTCAAAACAAAAAGCTAATTTGAATACAATGGGCTTTATAGCTTGTATTTTCTTTTATTCTGAGCAGAAATGCACAGATATCAACACACTCTCCTGTACATTTGCATTTTTTCATTTAATTTTACAGAACTAAGATAAATTAGCTGCTTGATCTCTCACCTATGAGGTGGACATGACAAAATAAAGGTTAAAGCTTTCTTACAGATGTACACACATTATTTCACCATTTTAAAGTGAAAACTTGGATAAAGAAGGAAAATAGGATAAAGCGATATGGTCCTTTCTCATTAAGAGTAGACTCAGGTTGAGGATAGCGATATGTAATGTGACAACCACTGTTGATTCATATTATTTTGTCTTGAGACTCTGTATCATTTTGAATGTTCTTGCTTTGATTTGTTTATGTTTGTGATACTGGTGTGCTGCTACTGTTCTATTTCTTTGTTTCTCATTTACTACTCTCTTTAAAATTAAAAAAAAGTAGATTCAGAAAAAATGGCAACCAGTACAAAGTACAGGACTCAACAGATAAATGAACATATATTTCAAAATGAAATACTATTTTCTCACAGGAAAGGATAATAATGAATATGTGCCCATTTCCAAATGAAAAAAATGTGCTGAAAGTTCCTACAAAGAGAAAGATAACTAAAATGTAGCAACTGCATTTATAACACTATTAATGGGGCTATAAAATAATATGGATAGAGAGCTAGGAGTGCATGAAATCCTGATTATTTAGCTCCAAATCATTCTAAAAGCTGACTAAAGATCTGTAAATGTCAACTTGTACTAACTACAACACAGAATATAAGGGAAAATACAGTTCAAAAATTTCACCCAAATGAAGAGGTTAAGAAACCACAGAGGACAGATTGTAAAGACATACTGTCACAGATGGATACCAGGTGGAATGGGTCCGCAATATTTTTAGAATAGATTTTTTTTGTCGACATTTAACTTGAATTACCCTTCTGGGTAAATGTTCAGCAAAAGATAGATAACAAAACAAGTATTAGAGAATTTGTTTAAGTGAACAGAATGTGTAGAGATCAGGTGATTGATTCAGTCTTATAAAATCTATGGATAATCAAGTATTCCATAAGAATTTGTAAAGACATTTTGTGAGTGTAAGCATACCAATGGGAAAACAAGATAGCAAATACTTGAAATTTTGCATTTCACTTTAATGTCACCACAATGAACAGAATATATATGGCAAGACAAGATAAAGGGTAATCCTTGCTCAACACCAATTAAAAAAAAGAGTCCCAACCCTGTGAGAATGTAAGTATGTCTTTTGCCAGGTTTCAACATGATTATTTGGTAGTTTGAATTAGTAGTCCTTTAAGTAAAAGGCTAGAAGGTTAATCTTTTTAAGTTATGGATGGTAAAAGAATATGTCTAGACATGGTGTCAATAAAGGTTGCAAGTGCTTTGATTTTTCCCAGACTGAAATCTTTCTCTTTTCATACAAATAGTGTTGAGTACTATAAAATATTTCACACAATTAGAATTCAGAGGAAATAATTTTTATTAAGATTAGATGATGGTTCTTTTTATCTTCATTATATTTGCTTTATAAGGTTTTCATTTAACATATCTTAGATTGTCATTTAGTTTGTCTAAACTTTCAAACAGATAGCTTTTGTTCAGTCGTAAAATGTATTGAGCGCTTAACTATAAAGAACTACACCTGTAGTTCTAATAGCCTATTAAACAGGGGTATTTAATATGGTCAGTTAAACATCCTACTTTATACATGGATAATACAACAGCTGAATAATTTCACACATTGTCCTTGTTGTAATATCTATATCAAAAATTCTTTATTAGATTACTTCCTTCACTTTGCTTTGAAATAAAGTTATATTACAAAGGAAATAGAGAACGCTCAAACCTTACTGCTGTCTTCTTAATTACAATACACAAATATACAATTTAGGGAACATATTTCTTAAAATATCAGAACAACTACCTCAATTATATCAGATTTTTGCATAAATATTTTTGTGAAACAAAATTAAACAATAAAAGATATATGTGTACATTGACCTGTCAATATATATATGAAACAATATATTAATATATTAAATTTGTACTTTGCTCCTTGGATATCAGAAAGAAAAAAATATTAAAATTAACAACAAAAATCTAGAAAAATAAATCTCAATAATTTTCTTTAAATCCTGATTTTACCTTCAAGCCAGTTGCTTAAAAAGTTGGTCAAATGAAAAACAGACCTATGCCAAGTATGAAAGAGAAGACTTGACTTCTTAGAAATAGTGAGTCCCAACAGATAAATTTGTTCTATTAATACTTTGGTAGGGCCAGGTAATCCCAGCACTGGGTGGGTGGGCACGGGGACCAAAGCAGAATGTCACCTCCAGTTTAAGGCCAGCCAGAGCTACAGGTTGAGACCTTGTCTCAAAAAAAAAAAAAAAATTGGTAGGACAGGAAAACTTACATGTATGAAAGTATATTTAATTCATATTTAAGATTGTATTTTTAAGAAATGATATAAAATAAATTTTCCATCATGCATTAACTGGAACTATTCTCTGGATCTTATATTTCACTAATTTACCAGCTGTTTATCTCATAGGACTATCACCTAGTATTATGTGAGATAATTTAATTAGAGTGTTTAGATGACAGTAAAATAATTAATGGTATTTTTAGGTATTAGGAGTTACCAGTAACTCCAAAGTTATTTTTGAAGAATGAGAAAAATTGATTCTACATTTGTTACCTTCCTTTGTGTGTGTGTGTGTGTGTGTGTGTGTGCACGCGCGCGCGTGCATGTGTGCTCACACACGTGCTCTCTTGGGAAGAATCACAAACAATATAAATACCGCATACACTAATGAATGAACGTATTGCTTCATGTTTTGCAAAAACCAAAAATTATTTCAAAGCTCATCTTCATACCACTAATATATGAAAAATGAACCATTTCATAGTATACTTCAGTGCTTTAGAAGTACTGTTAATTTAGCAGAAAAATATCATAGGAATAAAGAAAAATATTTGAAAAGTCTAAAGAATTAACAGGAAAGCAGAATTTTAAATTCCTCGCCAAAAACGACCACCAAAGTAATATTCATACAAAATGTGCAGTATTTAACAAGAGTTTTATGCTTTAAAAATTCATTCTAAAATCTGGAGACAGTTACATAGAGGAGGCTATGTGGTACTGAACTTTTTAAAGCCATTACAAGTGTATTCATTGAAAGTACAAATAGCATCACCTTAGGGAAGCCGTATGTGACCTGTGGTTTAGGAAACTAAGCCCTTCTTCTATCTTCTATTCCTCCAGTTTAGCACTAGAGATAAGAAGGTACATATGAACGTACCTATCTACCTATCAAACTATCCATCATGGTTAGTACATTAGAACTTCTATAACTGTAAAAGTGTCAAATATATCTTATATTTTATAAGAATTTAGTCTTTTAAATTCTCACATGTGTCATGTCTTACCAGCAAATTTTTAATGTTGCTTACCATGTTGGTATTTTATGTATATGTACATAGATTATAATTTTATTTACAAAAGTAAAAGAAACCGCTCACTGTGAAAATATATTGAATAAAAAAAAATTTAAATAACAGGAGACAGTCTGATAGGAGCAGGTTATAGATCCAAACACCCATCCCTAGAACATTAAGAGAAAACTGCTGAGTTTTCCTCATCTGGAATAGAGGTATAGTACAGACCCTCCCTAATAGGATCATATGAGCATTGAATTAAAGAACTCATATTTTAGGCACACATTAAGTACTTTATATATGTCAGTTAATATTATCATTGTCATTGTTATTATAACACAGAAAAAAACACCATACTTTGGCAGGGCATCGTGGTGCACACCTGTAATCTCAACACTCGGGAGGCTGAGGCAGGAGGATCAAAGTGAGTTCAAGGCCAGCCTGCGCTACACAGTGAGTTCAAGTGCAATCCTTTCTCAAAAAGACAAAAACAAACAAACAAACAAACAAAAAAACCTAAGCCAGGCATGTGGCACATGCTTGTAATTCTAGCACTCAGGCAGCTGAGGCAGAAGGATTGTGACAAGTTTGAGGCCAGCCTGGACTACAGAGCAATTTTGAAACCAGCCTGGATTATGTAGTGACAGCCTGTCTCAAAAAAAGAAAGAAAAAAGAACATCATATTTTTAAAATTAATATTGCTTTTTGCAAAACTACTAATATATCTGGAGTGTTCTCCAATACTTTTTAGAAACATTTATTTTCCTCATTATATAAATTGTTTGCTAATTGTCTAAAAGTGTCCACTTACAACCTCCTTTCAAAGCTGAAAAGAACATCAATTAAAATTCATTTGAAAATTAACCTCTTTCCCCTTCTATTGTTTGGTGTATTCCCATTTACTTTGTTTAATATGTCATATTGATAACTGTACTCTTTACAATGAAAGGAAATATGTCAAACACATCTTTCAATATGGGTAACTTGCCTAGTAATGCCAATTAAAGCAACAAAACACAGACTTATAAAAACACAGAAATTTTTAAAACTCAAGAAAAGCTTCAGTGCCCTCTACTCAGCAATTACAGATTTTAAAAATTCAATGAAAGAAAAAGAGCAATAAAAACCAGATTTCTATAATGATACAACTTACATTTCAAATTACCTCATGCATTTTTTTTCCTACCCTTAACAGTACTGCACATAAACATTGATATCATTCTGTTTCTATCCATACGTATAGAATCTAACAGCTTATTTCTAGGGATAACTAAGAAAAATGAAAACCCCTATTTTTTCCTTCATAAACATAAAAAGAAAAAAAAAAAAAGAAACCCACAAGACATTTAGATTTCCTTCCATTGTTATTTCTCTTACCTAGATGGTTTACAGAAATTTCATCATGAAAAACTGTATTATTACACAGAATAAGGAAGACAGAAAGAGCTGGGGTGAGCCACCTCACCGATAATAAGTTTGAGCAGGGCCTGGTGGTGCCAGCCTGTAATCCCAGCACTTGGGAGGCTGAGGCAGGAGGATCGTTGCGAGTTCGAGACTGGCCTGGGCTATAAAGTGGGCTCAAGACCAGCCTGAACTGCATAGTGAGACCCTGTCTCAAAAAAAGACAAAATACTACTACTACTACTAATAATAATAATAATAATAAGTTTGAAAATAAGTAAGGATGAGAAAAAAGAGGATTCACTCAAGGAAATGTACCACGCCATCACCTTCAATAATCGGGGGACAAATTCTCCTTTTGGCTTCATTGCCATATGCTAACTCAATATGGAATTGGGCAGCAAAAGACATAACAGGAATCATTTGGGAACACAACTGATCATCACAGCCCGTAAAAAGAGAAGGCGGAAGATGCTTCTCCTGCCCACAGGAATATATGCAACTGATTTTCTCTTGTAAAATCTTGTCCTTCCATTATAAAAATAGACATGCAACGTATTTCCATGTCATTGGATTGGAACAAAAACAAAATGGACAAAATGCACAGAAGTCCCACATTTGTGGAAATATAAACCCTATTCACATTTTCAACCTGAGGCCCAAGTCAAAGACTGAGACAGATGCACTGGCTGTCTCCTTCCATCTTTGAAGCAGACTCTGAGAACACTACCTACCATTCCCTTCTTAGGCACTGCTCGTCACCTACTTCATTGGTCAGCTGTCTTTGCTTCCTGAAACCAGTAGCCCACAGTCCTTACTACTTCCACATTCCTGGCAATGCTGGAAATAATCATCTTGATGCTTTGCATTTTGCTAATAATTACCATGAGGAAATACAAAATGTAGAGATAATCGACACAAGTATTAGAAGACTCTAATATAACAATGTCTTCCTCTCTATGAAACTGGAGACAATGTTTAATTCTCCATTGCAACAGGCCTTAAATGGGGGTGATTGTGCACCCCAACAGGAAACAGTAAGCAATGGCCACAGACATTTTAATGATCAGAACCGAGGCAAATACTATGACTGACATCTAGTAGGCAAATATCCTACATATCTTCCAGTGCAAAGAATTTCCTGAACAAATTTGATGCTGCTGCTCCTGAGATATCCTGCTTTACTACCAATGGGGAGTAAGATAGATCCTTGTAATTATTCTGACACTAACTAAGCAAAATAAACAAGGGTTATGGATGGAATTTTAAAATATTTAACACAAAGAATATATATCTATATCTATACCTATATCTGTATCTGTATCTATAGCTATATTTTTTTAGAAAAGTTAGTTCTTTTCTTCAAAAAGTGTTTCTTCAGAGTTTCCTCAATGACACTAGATGTTGTACTTGGAAATTAACTTTATTTGAAAAAAATTCTGTAAAAAAATAGCTGAAAATCTAAAAATGTACTATGTAGATTTAAGCTGATAGACTATTTTTATTACCACCATCCCTTCTATCACTATATCCTGTTTCAAATTTCAACAGAAAAAAGAAGCCCAAAAGTTTTCATCCCTTCAGCAGCAGAAATCTTCTGTGCTATTTTACTTTTTCCACCTCACATATCAAGTTCATCAATTTGCAGCCATGATTGCTTCGGGACTCACATTACAGCCAGTCTGACGCTAGCCTTTACAGCCCACCTGGATTACTGTTCTCCAGCCCTTTTATGTTTTGGTCATTCATTAGTTCATTTAACAAATACTTTAACATTTCTTATCCACACATTTTACTACGGACCAGTGGGAACTAAGACACAGTCCCTGCTCTTGATAGAGCCCTCAATCTGCCAAATGCCAATAATTAAACAAGCAATTCCAATAAAGCATTAGGTGCTAGGAAATAGGATCACTGTAAGAACATTGATACGTGGTATCTCCTCTGGAGTAACTGAAACTACACAGTATGTCAAAGTCATTCAAAACAACAGGAAGACTCCAGAAATTAACAGGGAAATACACAGAGCAGAGAGGGAAAATGCCATAGTACACCTCAGGCAGTGATCGTGGCGCAGGAGAGGTGGTTCCAAGGTGGCTGAAGTGGAGAATGCAAGGAGAAGAGAAACAAGAGACCAGGCTGGCAAAAGAAGCAGGGAGAGCAGTTTAAGAAATGTGTGTTTATTTTATTCTGAGCAGAATAGAAAGCCATGGAAAGCTTTTAAAAGATAGTGTTCAGATAAGAAATGCATTTGGAAAGATTCCTATCCCTACCATGGATTAGCAGGAGGCAGAAAATGCAAACAGAAAGAAAGCTATTGCGGTAATACAGGATGATATGCAAGGAGATGACTGCAGGGAGACGGCCCACATCAGTTAGTTTAGAGCTGGACATTTAGCAGTTCTGTCAGAGGCAGAATCATGACAGTTGGATGACATACTGCTCTTGAACTTTCCAGATATTCAGCACGCACCAGCAAATTCAATTTAAAAATATTGGGACTTAAAACACAGTTTGATTTACAGCAGTAAATCGGGTCCTTGCAACATCATCTGAGACAAATAAAACAAGCACGTTCACCCCACTAGACACAATGAAAGCAGAGGCTCAGAGAGATTAAGCAACATGCAAAGTGCCACTAGGTAGTAAACACAGGCTTAGAAGCCAGCCACCCATTTCTGAATCCCAGTGTTGTTGCTACTTGAATGAATTGTTTCAAATTTTAAAAGACTTTATCTTATATTCTGCTTCTAGACCTCCACCAAACTCTTGTTTCGTAGACACTAAACAACTTCATATATGATTTCTGTTGGCACAGTTTTATAATAACTTCATAAATGTATATTTATTAACTAGCAATTCTACATAAAATGCAAATAAATGTTTGAACATAGTCTAAATTTGACTCTAAAATGTTATAATTAGTCACTTTGCCATCCTAAAATATGAATGTTGAGATCCAATTTGGTAACTTTAAGGTAGTATTGCTTTTATGTTGCTGGGCACATTTTCAGTTATACATACATCAATTTAATTTTAGGTAAGCTATATAATAGTAATTTGTATTTAAAAAGCTGAAATATGCAAAAAGATAATTAGAAAAGTAAT
Organism: Chinchilla lanigera; assembly: GCF_000276665.1. NCBI lineage: Eukaryota > Metazoa > Chordata > Mammalia > Rodentia > Chinchillidae > Chinchilla > Chinchilla lanigera. The sequence goes on from NW_004955411.1 coordinate 19,782,239, forward strand.
TATTTTGGAAATACAAAATGCATAAAAAGACAAAGCCAAGAGATGTAGAGAAGACAACTATATAATTTATCACCCAAATCAGGACCTTTCAAAAATGAAGGAGCAGATATTAATAATAACAAAAGAGTCACCTTAGTTAGTTACCTGAGGTAATACAAAAGAGAAAAGTCTTCTCTATGAAATCTTGAAATGCAATGGTTAGTCTCTCCGCATAGTACTACTGAGCATATAACTATTATGGTTAAATAATCTACACAGATAACAAACTCCTGAAATTTGGAGATGTTGTGAAATTTTACCAGTCAGTTCTATTATGAATGTCTTTTGAATTAGAATCAATACATTTCACAGCAATAATCTGCTCAAGGCTGAGTTTAAAAGTTATAGAAGTTTTTTGTTTTGACTTCAACAATCTTCTACACTAACTGAAGCATCTTTGCTGAAAGCTGAGAACTCAGGTTCCCTGCCCCAGTTATAAGACAGATATCAATTTCCCATAACAATAAACACCTATTATTAATTTTATTTAACCTTTTTAACTTCAACGTAGAGAATTAAACCATAAAAGTAAAATGAATCAAACTTGTCATAATCTATGCTCTTCAGAACTGTCACAGGACAAAGTAAATATTTTGGTAGAGGAAAGGAAAATAGTTGAACTCAAAACTGCTAGAAGTATGAGTTGTGAACAATCATCACTACCAATGCAAAGGAAATATGCTATCACAGAAGCAATCTTCCCTGTATTCTAGACTTTTAAATCCACTTTTCTAAAGAACAAGAGGCATTAAAAAGGTGAAATGGTAACAATTTTTTTTTCAAAATGTATGGAGAAAGAAATTTTTCATTAATGAGAGACATTCTTATTAAGATTGCATTTCTTGAATATTCTTCATCAAGTAGACGAGAATATCAGTTCTTTCACTTTAGTCCAGGAAAGTGATAGTCTGAAATTAGAGCTGCTAAAAACAGGTAGGACTGTGAAATTCAAGGAAACGCTACATCAAGAAGCTAAAAGAACAAAAAAAGGATAAAATTCTCTTTATCCTTACAAAATTGCCACATTATTCCAAGTGAAGTAACAGGCAGAACCTCACAGCAGATTAAAAGGAATTTGAGGACAAATGTTTCATTCAGTAGCTTTTTCTATATAGCAGATAACTTTCACCCAGCAAAGAAGAGCCTTGTCTTTCAACTCTATTTGAAAGTTTGTGCTACTATATAAAAGCTCTGCTTTTTTTCACTTATTCATGAATGTATTGGCAAGTCCTCTGAATCACTCATACTTACAAAATTCAACATGGCAGGTGGCCCTTAATTTTTCACAGAAACTATTAAAAGCTTTGCAGAAGGTGACTGCTGTACTGCCACTTGCTTTGTGTTTGTTTCAGTTGCCGTTAAGCAATGTCTTCTGAATATCAGCAGAAAGGAGCCTCTTTAACAATAATGAGGTCCTCATTAGAAACACTACCTATTAGAATTTCTGAGAAGTTTTAGCATTATTACAGGTATAATCGTTTCAAAGAATCATATCTGCTACTTAAAAATGCATCTATTTTTCAATGCTCCTTTCACACAGTCCTTGACAAGGCAAATCCAAACAGAAAAAATTATAATGTAATAAATTTTAACTTGAAAGAAGGTAATAAAGTGTAGTTTTTGTAAGCTGTTAAGTATGTAAGTAATATCTATTACATTCAGGGAATCTAGAAATGAAGTGATACAGGATAACACAATACTCCTTTAACAGGTCATAAGCTCTTTTAGTACCTTCTCTGAAACAAACTGGAGATTTTCTAAAATCCTTTTCATTTTAAAAAGTATGTTCTTAAAACTGAGGACCGTTGAGTTATTCTATAAGTCAAGTAAGCCGCTTCTTTTGATATTGTGATCATTAACATATGTATTTAGTAATTATTAACAACTAGTAATAAACATTATAAAATTAATAGCAAATTCAATTAACCACAAATTACATCATGAATTATAAAACATAGAATCTTATATTGTCATACTGTGTCTTCACACTGGCCAGGACGGAGTGGGGAGGGCGGGAAATAATACATAAAACTGAGCAAGGTCTTTCTTGGGGGGCGGGTGGGAAATCTCTGGAATCGAACTCAGGACCTCACACTTATCAGGCAGGCACTGTGCCACTGAGCTATATCCCCAGGCCTCTGAGCAAAGTCTTGTATCTAGAATATATAAAGAATATATTACATCTCAAACATAAGTCAGAAAGTAAGTCAGCATTGGCACTGCACTCCTCTAATCCCAGCAAGGCTGAGGCGGGAAGAGTTGAAGTTTGAGCCCAGCCTGCGCAATTTAATGACTTGGTGAGATCCTGTCTCAAAATAAAAAGGGCCGGGTGTAGAACAGTGCAAAGGACCTGGCTGCAATCCCCGGTATGGAAAAAAAATTTTTTTACCCACAATTTAAAAATCTCAACATAGTATTTGAAACAGATATTTTAGAAAAGGAGGTAACTATAAAATAATAAGTATAATAAGAGATTGTTAACATCATTAATGATTAAAGAAATGCAAATTTCAAGAGAATCAGTACATAGCCACTAGTGTGGCTAAAAGTAAGAGCCAATACTACTAATCTCAAGTTTCTCGCGCTGTGGGATCCTCTAAGTTTGAGATTCTGAAACAATACATGTGTCCTGAGTCTATGAGGAGAAGAGACTGATCTACCAAAAGTTACCCGGAGCTATTGACTATGCTTTTAAATTAGATTCCATTACACAACCGGCAGATGACTGATCTACCTAAAATATTTTCTATTCTTTAATATGGAAAGTAGTGCTAATTCTTTAGAACCAACCTACTGAGTAGCATAGAAGTTATTTAAAACACATTTTTGATAAAGCTAAGCAACCCTGAGATTTTGGATATGCAATATCTGATAATCAAAAATGTGCTGCGTAACAAATACAAATGTGTACGAAATATATAGGGAATAGCAATGTACAAACTGCATTCAAGAAGACTGTAAAAATGTAGTCATTTCCTCTTAGTTAAGTTATATAATTAACTTGACTTCTTCTTTGGCAATAATATATATTTATATAAAAACTTGCTTAAACAGAAGACACATTTACCTTGAGGAATTAAAGCAAAAAAGCTATCAAGATTCAGGCTGTCAATTTATAACATTCTACACATGGTTTTCATTGTCTGCACAAAACAATGCAATTGATTGTAAAGGTATAACTGCTTCTTCTTTTTTTTTTTTTTCTCCAGTACCGGGAATCGAACTCATGACCTTGCACTTGCCAGATAGGGACTGTGCTGCTGAGCTAAATCCCCAGCCCCTATAACTGCTTCTTAGTTACACCTACAGCTCAAGATCGGTACTCTAAAGGAGTAAAACACATGTGCAAGTTTATAAACATATAGGCAAATGTACAGAAATTTGTAAATTTTATTTATTAAACTTTGTTTTAATAACCCACTTCTTTCTATGTCATTCGTCAGTTAAAAAAGAGTCATACAAATGAAATGTCTCATACAGTTAAATGTCCCAAACCCAAGTTCCCTCATCACTTACAGTAGGACATCTACTAAATTAGTTCAGATTATGTTTTTGAAGTTCTACAGAAATGATCCTGAAAATAAACAGCCCAGTATTTGCTAACAATAGCATCTCATAATTTTAATACAACCAAAATAGGTACTTGTATCTCACATGTTAATAGGACTGAAACACAGGGAAAGGTTGAGTTATTCTCTGTACTCCCACGATCCCTTTTGTTCTCTAAAATTATATATACTAGATTAGTTAGATGGACAGAATGCATATGTACATATATATATATATATATATATACAGTAACACATTATCTATGCAGAAAACAAAACACAGTCATCCACCAGCTGAAGGTAATTCACACTAACAATGTCATATGTTTTTAGTTTTTCCTTAAAAAAGATACCCTAAAACTTTAAAGATTTCTTTTGGACTTGGTCTACTATTGTGAACAGTTTTCCATGTAAATAAGGAATTTAACACCATGATTTGAAAGTCTGAAATATCTCTACAGATACTCATATAGCCCTCTGTTCTTGGACATTTAAGCTGCTGCTTCCTTTTCAAAAGCCAAAAGACATTCCCTCGCCTTGAAGCGAATCCCTATTATCATCAGAATTATCATTATCAAAATTTCTTGCTGGCTCTTAACTGCACTGTGGAGAAGAAAATATAATCTCTGTTTCCTGCTGTATAGAAGTTAACTGAATAACTTCATTTATATGTGTAATCATTTCTCTTCTAGTCACTAAGCCAGGAAGGGTGCAAAGGATATAAAGAAATATAATTGTTCGTTATTATCTAGTAACCTATAATTTAAAGGAGCATGTTACAGAGAAGTTGATGCATACTGGAAACTTGTCTGACTGGCATGACTGTTGGCTTGTTGGCAAAGGAATGGAGAAGGGAAGGTAAGAAGCTTAGAGAAATCTTCCAGAAAGCGATGACAATCCAGGAAGAAAATTATAATGTATAAAAATCACCAGGAGAAACACAGGATTTAGGATATCCCAAGTTATTCAGTGACATTTGCTGATGGGCAAAAAGATACGCAGAGGTAAATTCTAAGGAATTTTCAGTTACATGTTAAAGAGTATCTTGGAAACTATATAAGGAACTGATATATTTCCCAAAAAAGTGATCAATGAGCTTGAACTTGTAATTAAAATACACCTGAGTAGAAATACCATTGGTGAGGGAGACGATCAAATGCAAACAACTAAAGTAAGGAGCTATCGATATTCTTTAAGATAGAAAGGACACACTTAAAATATTAGCCATAAAATGGAGAGAAACTGATACGATAGTTTGAGAGATTTTATGGAGGCAAAATCAATACAATTTCTGGATCACTTCCAGCCACATTTATTAAAATGCAAACAGAGAAAGCAATTCTTACAATAATAACAATTGTAGCTAACATTTATTGATTGCTTACTATGTGCTCAATAGTGTGTTAAATGCCTTACAAGCATCATTTAATTTTTATGCATATTTATTGTCCACTTTCCATGTGCTAGTGTTATATGTTTATTAGATCATTTGGTCTACATATAACTTCTGGAAAAAGATACTGTTACTATTTCCTACTCTTGAAGTAGGAGACGAAGGTCTCCACAGGTTAAGTAACTTATCCATTGAGGAAACTAATTAGGTGACAGTTTGAGACGGGTTCCTGTATCTCTAGTCTAAAAGACTGGTAGCTGGTATCTGTATCTCTAGTCTAAAAGCAATACTGTTCTTAAAGATTACTTATTTACTTTAACAGATATTAACTGTATCTTAAAATGTCTCAAAAATTTCCTGAAATTCTTATTCACTTATTATGAAGGACACATAAAAATAAAGCTGAGAAGACATAATAATAAAACAAAGTTAAAATAAATGAACTAGAACTTCAAGTCTTAAAATCACGAATTTTTGTGAAAATAAATATAGCAGATATTAAATCTCATTCTTCAAGTGGAAAACAAACTAGTGAGTTTCTAAATTGTTTTTTATTAGAATCTGTGAGTACACAGCACAGTACAACAGCAACAAAAAACTGGGATTAGAGAAAAGAACAATCTTTCTTATAGAAGAAAACAAACATATAGAAAAAATATGAAAAGAAAAAAATGAATATTTTTCAATGATAACGTAGTAAATGATGCCAGTTGACACCATCAATGAATGATAAAACACTGGGTAAAAGATTGCCAAGAAACTGGCAAATTATAATGTCACCAAATATCACTAAAGCTAGTAAATTTGTAATATAGGGACCTGGTATACAAAACCTTAACTAAGTCATCTAACTTCGCTTTGCAAATATGGAGACAAAGTGGTACACTGTGATTCCATAGAAAGTAAGCCACCCCAATAATACTGACCTCTGCCAAAATTTAATTTGAATTTAGTTATAAGGTAATTAAGAGAGCTAGCCAGCATATTCTAACTAGACACTTGTCTAGCTTTTTCTTTTAGAGTAAGGGTACATTCTATTACTAAAAGCGAAGAAAAGAAATACAATAACAAAACAAATATGGAATTATTAACTGGATCATGGATTGAAAAAAAATTCATCTATACAACAGTTTGAAAACCTGGGAAATTGATAAGTGGATTATATATTCAGATATATGTTTATATGAATGTTAAATTTGGGGGGTTTAAATTACAATGTTGCATTTATCCCAAAGAATGCCCTTATGTCAAGAAACATGCTTAAATTTTGAGAATTGCCATACTATCTGTAACTTACTGTCAAATGGTTCAACCAAAGGAGGAAAGTTTCCTCATACATACCCAGGGGAGGGAAAAAAATTTTAACCACAGTCTTAAGACATTAAGACATTCATGGCATTATTAATTCCATTTTTTTGATTTGACATTTTAAAGAGAAAAAGCATTTCTAAGGTACAATGTAATTTCTCAAATGCAGCTTAAAATGCATTGCTATGTTGTTAACATTTTAAATTTTAAGTGTTCTGACAATCTATAAACTCATACAAGTTTATCTCTCAAAAAACCTGGTCCTAATTATCTATGAACAAAACAAAACAAAACAAAACAAAACACCTCAGGAAATATTTGTCAAAGTGAACTAAACTGGCTTTATATTCCAAGCATATTTCCCCAACAGTGTTTTTAGCACTGATTCTTCTTCTTCTTCTTCTTCTTTTTTTTTTTTTTTTTTTTTTTTTTTTTTTTTTTGTCTTTTTAAGACAGGATCTCGCTATGCAGTTCAGGCTAGCCTTGAGCTCACTTTGCAGCCCAGGCTGGTCTCGAACTTGCACAGATTCTCCTGCATCGGCCTCCCAAGTGCTAGGATTACAGGTGTGTGCCACCCTGCCCAGTTTGCAATGATTTTTCTTAAGGCCAATATTTTTGTGTATTTGAACTTCCCCTCTCTATGTGGCATTAAAGAATTCATAATTCTCTATATATGACATTCCTTTTTAGTTTCTTCATTTTTGTCATTAAAATGCATTAAATTTTGGTTATAATTTAAATTGTTAAAATATTCAAATCTAGCCTAATCACACTTGTAGTCCCCTTAAGTATACAGGATACTCTAATAAGCACAGTCCCTCCAGAATTTTCCGTCAGAGGCTAGCTCTCCAGGGATTCAGACCGCTTCAGAAACATGCACCTCTACTGCAGAGCAACAAAGGTGATTACAAGTATAAAAGTTAACACGGAAATTTAGCGTCATCTTCACTTGAAAACCTTATAATAAGATATCAAGATGTAGCAAACAAACAAAACAAGCAACTTCAATGGAAGAAAAATAAACTGGACATTTCCTAAATTCAAATAGTGACACATGTAATTTAATAGGGAAAATATTGCAGCATATTGACCTGTTGTATCAGTATTCTGCCTCAATGGAAGAGAGCAGGGGCAGACCTAAGACAACACAGCCCAAACAGGGTGGAAACCTATGAAAATTTCCCCAGCCACAGAGGAAAAGACAGAGAGGAAAGGAGTTCCTTGGGGAGAGCTCGGGGACCTCAGAATACTTTTCTATCTATTTGTGTGTACGTTCATGAACCACCTACTTATATTTATGCATTTAAATACAGAGAGCAAGAAGTAAGTACAAAGGAGAGAAATGGAAATGCAAAAAGATAAGGTCAGCAGAAAAAAAAGAATTTGCTTTTTTACCCTATTACTTCCTAATTTACCTTGCAGTCACTTAAAAATAGAATAAAAATTAAATTCTTCATGGTTTCAGAGTTAGAATACCTAAAACAAAAAATCTCAGACCTGAACTGTAGTTGCTTTTTTTTGTCTCATCCTAATGTTAATGCTTTGGAATGTATCAGACAGTGTTAGACTTGATATTAAATATAAAATGGCATAATCTAAAATTTAAATATACATAATTTTCTACGGTAAAATCTAAATTTTTAACATTATATACTATAGTCTACTGGTCTACGAAAGGCGACTTTTATGTTCAGTTCTTTTCATCTCAAGATTCTTTTGCTACTGTCAAAGAAAGTCACAGCTATGCAGACAAAGCAGTGCAGAGTAAATGCCAATCTGCACGTAACTTAGAGATCTGCAGGTAGAGAAGCAGAAAGCTGTCTATATTTCCTCACAGCGAACATAGGTTAAGCTTCTCCAAGAATCTTTGACTTCTACTGCACAGTAAAGAGCAGAAGTAAAATCAACCTTGCCCCAAAAAGGATAGTTACCTTTTCAGCCATACTGTGTGCATTTTCCTGGCTGCCTCAATAAAAAAAAAGAGGCAAAGTGTTAGAGCAGATATCAGAACTATTGTTTTATTTTTCCTTCCAGATTGACATGAAGGAAAACAGCAACTTCTGTGGTTCTCAGTTGAAGATGACACTATTCACTTGATTCTCCAGTTCATTATACTAAGAATTGGTCTTACGTTTTTTCTTTACATTTTAAATAGAAAAAAATTAAAGCTGAATATATCCTCTTACATTTTCCTATTAATTATTGCTTGAAGATGCAACCTAATAGTATGTATTAACAAAGTTTAGAAAATTCCTGCCAAGGAATAGATTGCTTTTCTCCCCTAATGGGTTAAATTCAAAATAATTTCTTTCATATTTAAAAATAAAATGATGCAAATTCTATATTTTATATAATAAAGTACCATTTGTTATAAAAACAATAAATGTGAGGTCTATTTTGATGTACTTCTCAGGTGAAAGCTTAAAAAGAAAAACAAAACCTACACTAAAGGATTAATTTACTTAAATTAGTTTTATTTTAAATTATTAAAAATAAATTGAAACATTATTTTTGGAAAAATCATTTAATATTTATATAAATTTATTTGCTAACTAAATTATACCCATCTCTTATTTCATGCAACATCATAAAAGAAATAGTGGTCAGGACACAGTATGCCGCTTCATTTTCTAATAATCATAGTACAAGGCAGTAACTGCAATTGCTCTGAAAAGGAATGCTTTAATTCTGTAGTCTGACTAAATTTAAAGATTTCTGAAACTCATTGTAAGAACTGTTCTAGCTAATCACACTTCACACTGAATTTGGGACTTGGACAGGCATCTTTAACAACCCCTTATTGGCATCTTTTATCAAACTATGGCCCTAAGCAATTGAAACTTTCTGGCCCCAGATTCCCAGTTAATATGGGGGACTGTTGGTGCCCAAAAATTTGAACATAAATCACATTAACATGTAGCTATAGTGTCTAAGTAATCTTGAGTAATGCACCTCAATGACTGTTACAATAGTACACAAATAATACACAGTAGCTGCTTAATCATGGAAGTTTCCATCCAAACAACGCATCTAAAAATAAATGTAAGATGACACCACTAATTGTAATGATTCAGTAAGGAATAATCACAGAAAGTAACTTTAAAACTTTCTCATTACAAAATTCACTGGGTTGGCAGGACTGAACTGGATGGGACTCTACACTCTGAGGGCAAAGGGGCTGAAATGTCACAGCTGCATGAAATGCATTTGAGTATTTAAACCTCAGTGTTACTAATCGAATATGACTTCTACAGATCATAAAGTACAATTGGTCTTTCAATTGAGAGTCTAACACCTGGCTAAATCCATTAACCAGTATTCCATGAAGCCAGATCCATAGACCTTTAACCAATTCTTCCTTTTTTTAGTCTATTATGGAAATTCTTTCACTGAGATTTCTGAAGAAATCCAGAAAACCCATGACAAAATAACGTAAAACTTCACACACACACACACACACACACACACACACACACACAGTCTGTATTTTAGGTGGCTTTTTTACAAAACTTTGTTAGAAGAGTTATATAGACTGTGTAGGTCATTTATCCAAACTTATCTTGTGATTAAGAGGCTCCTATCATTTTTGAATAGATATGTCTGTACATATTTGTGTCCACAGGATTTATCTGTAGTACTCTTTGTGTAGAACATTGCAACTCAAAAGATTTGAAAATCAGCTCTATTTAGTCCACCACCATCACCACCACTAACAACAGCATTTATTAAATTATTCATTGTCAGGGTACCGGTTCAAAGAGAATTGTTTCACTGAATAAGCTTAGCATCTGTATATGCAGATAGGGCAGGTAATTTGTAAACAAAGCTACAACTGTAATAGCTGCCACATATGTATATAAATATGATTTTGATATTTTTCTTGTGAATTTAACAAATATATATAGGACAAGACAAATACATGTGGAGCACAAGCAACTGATGAAACAGATACGTCAGAACTCAAAGAAGGTGCTATAAACAAATACCATTTTTCTTTGGTCTTTTGGCATTATTTTACTTAAAAGGTGCTTATAGTCAAGCACATGTGGGGAAAAAAGAATTGACTAAACATATGTTTAGTGTCTTTCTATGATTAGGCCCATGCATATTGCCAGCAGAAAACTTTATGCAATCTCTCATCTGATTTCAGTTACTTGTCAAGGAGAACCAAGAAGAAAGTGTCTTACCAATCAGATGCTGTCTTTTTAAGTTCAGGAGAACAAAAAACATGTTCACTCCTTTAATGAGTACAAATAAACAAGACTGATGAGGTGAACACAAATCAATACACAGATTCCAAAAATTTTACAACTGTGTACTATCCGTTCAAATGTGATTGATGCCAATTAGATGCAGATCTGTCCTGGTGATTCTCATGAAATGCACCATGGCAGATATTCACGCTCCACGAGATGCTTTGAACATTTAATACTGTGCTTTGGTTTATCTTTGCCTCTAGTTTTTAAACTCCCCACATTCTTTTAAGTCATTGTTTTATATTTATCCCAATTATTTTTCCATTTTTGCCAGTGACCATGTTTTCTCTAATGACTAGAGCAGCTACTTTGTGTTATTTATGTAGTAGATATTTTTTGTAAGGATATTAAGATCTTAACTTTCATTTCTACAAGAATTTTGTTTTAAAATACTAATGAAAATTCCTTCACAATAAAAAATGCACAACCTATAATTAAAATATAATCAGTAAAAAAAATATAAAAATCATGCCGTAGAGACTAAGAAAAGCTATCAGATTATTTGTAACTAAAAAGAAAGATTTTTAGACAATGCTTTTAAATATGATAAACAAAATACAACCTGTCTTTCTCTCTAAGAAGACTAACCCATTTTTAATAATGATAATGAAATATATTCTGCTTCATTATGTTTTGAGTATAAACTAGAAACAGAATTATCTTTAAAATTTAGTTTTTATTAGCAGATATGGAATGTTCTCTCCATGATTAGGCACAGCATTTATAAACTGAAGGACAAATGGGAGCTTATTCTGCAGTGTGGTCAAGCTCTGCAAGTAAAATGTCTATATATAGACAAATATAGATGTCTATATATATTCAAATATATATATACGTCTCTCTATATAAATACACGTATATGTGTCCATAAATATAAGTGTATATATATACGTAAATATTATAAAGTTAAATTTGAGTCAAAATACTATCTGTGTCTAAAGTGAAAATCAACTTAAAACTGTGGGATGATTAAAAGATACGTCTTCACTTATTTGACTAACACAATTCATTCCCCCCATCCCTGGCCTCATTTCTGTCCATCACTCACTGTTTTGAAGTGTCAGATAACATTATTTTTCAAATGACACACAGGGCTTCGTTTGCTATGCATAAGGTCAGTGAATATCAGCTTCATTTACACTTGGATGAGATTTGGTTGGTGTCAACAGCAGAAGCTTAGTTTTAGCACCGAACAGTTAGAATCTGACAGAAAGCTGCCACTGAAGAAGATGGATGATCTTCCTGGCTGACCCTGCTCCCCTCGCAGTGTCATAGTTTGGGTCTCTTTCTATCTCTCCAACAAAAGATCCTCTCTGAGCCTCCCAGTGGCCTTCAGCTTTATTGGTGCTAACAGATCCAGACATTTTCATCGATTGGATTCTCTACCTTTTAAACACAAGATCTTGCCCTTTTTGGTTAGCTAAACCTTGGCACAGATGTCTTTTTTTATCACTGTGTCTCTGCTGTCGGTTGGAAAGAATGCTGTCAGACAGGCCAACACCACGTCAACCCAGAAAATGCTGAAACTATTTATCTCAGTTTCTCAGTGTCATTTTCATAAAAGTGATATGGCATTTATTTTGGATAATTATCCCTCAGACAACCTCACAGTATAATTCTAAAAGGAAAATAAAAATCTTGTGCCTTTTGTTGGCTAATATGCAAACAACTATTACACATTCACTAGATAGGAAAAAATGCTTTCTCTGTCTCTTTATACAGTTATTGAAAACTGTATTTTAAAATACATGTACATGAAAGTATTTTTAATAATTTTCAGAACTGTATTTTTCTTTCTTCTGGTTGCAGCTCCTGTGATATATAGCCCTCTTCAACTAAACACATAAAAATGTTTAATACCTAGCAAAGATGCTATAGCAGTGTCATAAATTATATGCTACCTAGCTATGAGCGATATTAATATGTTGGATATTTGTTATTGATACATGAATAATTTGAAAGAAATTATACCACCCCAATTTTAGTGTTAAAAATATGCATGGTAAAATGGTGAAAAGTTCTTGCAAAAAGATTTACATGATACACATTTCTGAAAAATGACTATTTTAAATTATACATGTATTTGTAAATCTGAAGTTCCAAGATATTCTACAATAAAATTATCAGTATTACTTATTCCATGCAACATATAATCCAACACATTTGTAGTTAGTTCATAAATATAAGCACTTATAAATATACCAATCCTCAGCAGAAAATGAGAATTTAAAAACAGAATGCAGACAAAATACAATATCATCATTTTTCCTTACTCTGAAATAAAAACCACAAAGTATTCATTAAAAGAGTCTGTAATTCTGCATGTTTCATTCTGATGGAGGAAAATAACAAATTGTGCCTAAAAACAGCTATCAACTAAAATTTCTGCAGCCAAACACTTCGATCTAGATATAATCAACTATAATTAACAATTTTAACTGAAATAATTATGGTTATTGAGATAAAAAAGGCTTTTTAAAAAATTCATACTGATAGTTATTCAAGAAGAAATGCAAAAATATATTTTCCTTATTTTCAATATTATATAGACTATACACTGACTCAATTTTTATTCAAATATATATTTCCTCCAGAAAAAAAATTCCAACAATTTCAAGTATGTATCTGCAAAGAAACTATGAATTTTTATTGAGAAATCTGTTTCTGTAAAACAGAGTGAATAAAATCAAAATTCTTTCTTTAGGATGGGAGCCTCAGGCACCAGGAAACTGCATTTTAAAGAGAAAAAAATCAAATCAGTAGGAGCATAGCTCACTGGTAGTGGCCTGTTAGCATGTACAAGACTGAGCTGGATCCCCAGCACCACACACACACACACACACACACACACACACACACACACACACAGAGTCTTCTCTTACTTGGTAACTATAGCGCTAAAGATGAAAATAACCTTATGAATCAAAACAGTTATTGATAATATGCAACTTTTTTAAATAAAGAAAAATACCAAGAAGATTTCTCACCCCCAGATTTGGGTCTAGGATGATATGTGTTCAACTAACCTAAGCAGTCAGTCAGCCAAGGCATATTCTCAGGAATATGTCCATCAATCAATGTCAACATTCTATCTGATTCTACTACGCCTGGCAAGTGACAGCCAGTTACGAGCTGGTATTAATGAATAATAAATAACTATGCCCTTTAGGTTGATACGAATAAAATACACATTATGTTCAGTGAACACTACCCATATGCAAAATCTTACTTTGTTTTTCATTTTTTTTTAATCTTATGTATTAAGAAATGTTAAAAGGGAGGCAGGGCAGGCAAAGGAGGAAAAGGAGGATGAACAGAAGAAAAATAAAATGGCTCCAATAAAACATTTTTGCTTAATGTGAATTCTGGTATACATAAGTGTTTTGTTTTTCAACAAGTCAAACGAGTCTGAGCCTGTATCATATAAGCTTAAATGAGGTATATTTATAGCCTCCTGAATATTTATGCTCTATTACAGACATAACATGTAGTTTGTTGTCTCTGCAACAGAGTGTACAATGACAGAAAATCTTTAAAAACTAAAGATTAGAAAAAGTTGTGTCAGTATTCTAACCTTGTCCTTCACACATATTCACCCTCAATCCACCTTCCTGACAACAGAGAAAGGGCTATTTAAATTATTAGTACTTTGTCATTTGTTCTTAGTCTCTATTTTTCTTCCTGTATTTTAAATATACCAAAGGAGAATAAGATGGAACTCAGCCGTAAAGCAGTTACCTAGCACTTGTGAGGGCCTGGGTTCAACCTCCTGCATCTTTCTCTCTCTCTTACACACACACACACACACACACACACTCACACACACTCACACACAAATGTACATGTCCCTGCTCAAAGACACACACATGCACAAACATGCGTGGAAAAATTGCAATAACATAGCACTTGCATCTTTTCAAACTGGTTAGACATTTAACACACATGTTGACTAAATTACTTTAGGATATAAGAATCCTAGCTTTAATATTACACAGCCACAGTTCACTCATGTTTCAAAAGAGACTATAAACTCCCAGCACTGACCGAAGTGTGGTTCAGTTCCTTAGCTCTATAAATAGGTCAGAATTTAAATGATAAAACTTTGCCATGTAGTATTATTTGTGATTTTCCATTTTTAAATTTGCCATTTTACCTTCCAATTATTAAAACTCTTAAAAATTAACTTTGTCCCAAATGATCCCTGACAGTCTTCAAGGTACACACTCAAGCTCTAAAAAAATTATACTATAATTGCTTTATAATATATTATGGACTAAAAAGTACAAGAACGTCCATAAAACAGGTACATAGTAAAGAATGTACTACACTTGAGTAGGTAGAGGGTACATCCTGCCTTATCAGTCTTCACTGATAAGAATACCTTACAGGAACATGTCACCTAAATTGTAAATACTATAGCATAAGTTATTTCCCTTTGTTAAAAATAGAACCTGAAGGGGCCGGGGATATAGGTCAGTGGCACAAGCACCTGCCTGGCAAGGACACAATCCTATGTTCAATTCCTGATACCAAAAACAAAAAAGAACATAAAGTATAAAGTAACATTTTAAAACATCCACCAGGTTCATTTAACATTATTAAATTCACATAACTAATTGATATCATTATGTATAATTGTCTACTAGGAAGAAGTTTAGATAATTATTAAATATTAAACATAGAACATAGAAATAAATGGAAGAGTCTTACAGTGAAAATAATCTTTCAGTGATTTTTCTCAGAATAAACCTATTATAGCCTAATATAAACATAATCTTTAGATACATTTTCTTCAACACTTATCCACTCCCACCATAAGTTCTTCCCCTACCCCCTCCTCAGTAATAATGACAAGATTTACGATGTGTTATGTAATTGTACCAACTCCCCCCAATCAATGTAATCATTATGTACTGCTGACATATACTATTTAGTAAAAATAGAAATTGAAAAAAAGAAATACATTTGAGAAGAAAAAACTTTGAAGAGTTAAAAAGTAGAGCAGTTTACATCCAAAAATACAGTTTTGATCAGACAGCTTTAATAATGATAAATGCAAGATATGTAGTTGAAAACTATAGCTGATCAATATTACCCTGTCTTAATGAAAGCATTACACAATTCTTTTATATCTAGATATACCATAAAAAAATTTCATTCGGCATTGATTGTTTCAGTACAAGATTAATGGATGGTAATAGGGTAACAGATACAGCAAAACATAAAACATAGTACATACCCTTTCAAAGGTGCTTAATTTTCTAATACATAGGAGGGAAGAGTTATTACATTCAACAGTAAATTATTTAAATGAACTAGCTAAACTTTGTTGGTGGAAAGTGCGGTCATCTGACATTGACAATGTAATATGTATATATGTGAATTTAATAACTTTAAACACATTTTATAGCACAGGTTGAAAATAAAAAAAGAAGCTGTAATGATTAAACTCAAAGTTAAATTCTTTCTAGTACCAGATTAAAATGTAAAATAAAAAAATAAGCTGTAATGACCTAAACTCAAAGTTAAATTCTTTCTAGTACCAGATTAAAATGTAAAAGCTTAAATTGTACATGCATGTGACCTTCTACATTTTACACATTAACTTTACATGAATATTTTAATTAAAACATGAGTCAACCCCCTAAAATTAAATATGTGAGATGTTTTGTAGGTGATGAGTTAATTTAAAGGTATTTAAACATAAGGAAATTTGAAATAAAATTATTTTCATTTTCCTCTCTGTCTCACAAGTATTTTATGTACATAAGAAAACAATAAAACATGCTTCAATTTTCTCCAATGAAAATAAAATTATTTGTACAAAATAGCTACATCATGCACAGAATCATCATCAATAAAATACTTGACAGGTTGGTAATATTTATCTTCTATAGGAAATGGTAGAAGTTGTACAGAAAAAGCATATTAAAAGCAAAGTCATTAAGTTATTTTATGACACTGCCTGCCAGAAATTGATGCCACTTTAAACTTTCACTATATATAAAAAAGAGAGCACTAATACTTGCTAATGTTAAGTAGAAATACTATGAAATATACTACACATACAAATCATAGAAAGCTAAGCCAGATAGATTAATTTCTTAATTCTTTCCTTCTTTATTTTCTCCTGAATTTTATCAGTTCTTTCTTCTTCCTACTCTTTACTAAGTACCATGTTCCACACACTGCGGGCACATACAAAGATGACAGAAAATGAGAATAAAGCATTATAATTTAAATGGTGCCTAAAATGCTCAATAAGAAATTACATTATGATTTTAAGTGTCATAATGATATCGCTACATACTTTTTAAATTACGAGGCAGTATCTCTGGAAAATACACAACAAACTAATAATGGTGTCTGATTCTGGGAAAAGAGACTGTGGGCGGAGGTCACAGCAATGTCATTTTTTCTAGATCTATGCACGTCACCTTTTCAACAATGTCTTCAAAGGGGTACAGCTCAGTGGTAGAGCATTTGACTGCAACAATGTCTTCACATAAGTATAAAGAACCCCTACATGTGAACAATTTAAACAGGAATGTAAAAACCTGCAAAGGTAATACAAGTACAATTCAAATAAGAAAAATTCATTTGGCAAAATAAGGAATATATATGATTTTCCATTTGTACTACAGAGTCACAGTGAATGTCTTTTAGATTTTGTTTCTATTTGTGATTGGTTCCTTTGCAATTAAAACTAACACTTAAAATATATAATTTGGGAACAAAGCAACCTAACTTTATAACAAAAACTATTTGTCTCTGTAAGATAAACAGAAACATTCTTTGCATCTTCCTTCATGTATTTTTCTCAAGACTTACATAATGGCAAAGAAGATGAACATGCCTCTCACTTCACTATAGAAAGGAGACAGAGGCACTGGAAAGTCAGAAAAAGACACCAACACAATGCGAATGTGACAGTGAATCCACATAAACATGTGTTATTTTCATAGAAATAAATTCCTCGGGCCTGAAGTACAGTCCCGTGCATGTCTGCTAACGGTCAGTATATTGCCTTGCTGTAAGCTCTAAGGAAATGAAATGCAAAGAGGTTCTCAGGCTCACAAAGGTTAAGGCTACTCAAAGAGACTAGCCTCATGGAATCAGAAATTATATAGAAATATGAATGGAAAAAATATTTGTCTTGGCAATGGGTACTGTATGATGAATTATTTAAGAAATCTGATAAAAATGTGTTAGAAGACAAGAGTGGTACGAGGAGCTATGCTTAGTCATATGGTGGGGAGGAGATAACTGAAAAATTGGGTTGTAAAGAAGCTTAAAACTCTGAAAGGAAATGAGAAGTGAATATGACCAGAGAGCGTGCAATGATTCCCACGGGGAAAGGGCAAAGCACAGGTACCTAAAAGAACTTACAGAACAGGGTGTAAGTGTCGTTTAAATTGAAATTGTAAGGAAATGCAGAATTTCTTAGCCTAAGATAAGCTGGCTGCCATTGCAGGGAGACCATAAGAAAAGTTATGGTGGTAGAAAGAAAACAGGTACGCATGCTGAGAACCACCAGAGGTTCCTGCCTGTGAGCACCTGCAGTATCTGGAAAAGAAAGGCCACTGGAAAAGGTAGGGAAATGTTAAGGATGCGTGGGATTATAGTAAAATAAGTAATTGTGAAAGACAACAATGTTTAATTTGCATCTCTGCTTTTTTAAGGTCAGATGTGAAATAATGGATCATCATAATAATACCTATGCGGATGCTTAATATAGAGTGAGACCCGTAACAAACAAGAAAGATAAGGACAATAGGTAGGACTGAAAGCTAGAAAAGATGATCAATGTCAGTCTACAAATTGGGGAATTTTGTAGGTAATTAGTGACCTAACGCTGAATAATGAAGGGATACTCCTTGTCTATCTACCTATCTATCTATCTATCTCCCATATACCATGCTTGACAAAGCTCATTTCCGACTGTCCTTTAGACCAGTGGGAGAGGAAAGAGAATGGCAAATCTTATGAAATATTTACAATGTGAGAAAAGATAAAGATAAATGTGTCGAAATAACTTTAAATAAAACATAATGTTCAGCTTTGTATCACCTTTCGCGATAACCTGAAAGTTAATTTTCCTAAGACTTCACAATAAATAGGGAGTTATAGATATAAGGAGCTATAAAGATCCAGGGTATAGGTTAGGGACTCTGAAGTTGGAACATTTGATGAAAAAACAGTCTAGCACTCTCTGTGACAGTGGACACTCAATCCATCTGGGCTGTGCTTCGCTTACCTTCCTTATGTAAAGAACTGTTCCTATAATACATATATATATAAAATGTATACAATATCACATACATCATAAATATTTCAATTAACATATTTTCCCCCTTAAAGCTGGGTAATGATAGTGCCTTAGATTAGACTATGTGCATCGGTGACACTTCCCTATAAGGTTAAATTAATGAATGCCTGTGAAGTACTCAAAACAGGACTTGCTGCCTCTTAAAAACTAAAAAAGACAAATGCAAATCTATGAGGTGATTTTATAGACTATCTTGAATCTCTCCTCTTTTATATCATTTAAGCTATGCTTGCCATTTAGTAATGCTCTGGAATCTGAGCCCAGATTTATACAGATGTTAACACAAAAAAATCCATAATTTGATGCTATAATTCACATTTTCTTTGTATGAGCTATCAAAATACTTACAACTAGTAATTATACTGTGAAAAAATAAAATTAGAACAAAAGATCACTCACAATTCTAGCTCTCTAATGCATTTATTTTTGTAGTTATGATCCCATTTACCCTATCCTGTGTATACTTTCCATAATTCTAACTATCAGTGTTTCTATAATTTTATCTTTTGCCATTCAAAATTATTACAAAGATAATACAAAATTCCTACATAGCATGATTGATAATTTAGGAACTATTTTCAAGCTGGGCAAGGTGGTGCACACTTGTAATCCCAGCCCTCTGGGAAACTGAGGTAGGAAGATGGAATTTTCCATTCACAGTCAGCGTGGGCAATTAGGAACCTAGTAAAACAATGTCTCCAAATAAAAATTAACACAGGGTTACAGGCATAGCTCAGTGAGAAGGCCCAGGATTCAACTGCCATACTAAAATTAAAATTAAAAAAAAAAATGAATTCGATCATGTTGATGTACCTTTATTTTTGGACACTCAGATTATTTCAAATAATTCAAGATATGTACACTGTTGGAAAGCAAAAATGAGATTGTAAGGAGTTATTTTATTCAAATGCTTACTGAGGTAAATTACCTCAGAAAGGATTACTGGTTTAAAGGATATTTAACTATTGGTCTATAGGATACATATTCATTTTCACATCACTATGAAATTTCTTTACTTAACAAATTCCTTGTTATATTATTAATAAGATAATAACATGCACTCATTGATTATTTTCTATGTCCCAGATACTATTCTTAGGGATTTTACATGCATTATTTCATTCAATTCTGACAAGAACCCTATGAGGCAAGTACTATTTTTATTAGCCCCATTTTATAATTTAGGAAATTAAAGTTTAGAGATTGTCCTACATTAAGCAGCTCTTAAATCATACAGCTAGACTTTAAAACTCTGACTCCAGTATTTGAGTTATTTACTTCCCTATATATCTTACATATAAGTATTTTTTTCAAACATTGTATTTCAGAGACTCTTATTATAATTGATAGTATAATTTACATTTGTGACTTGTCTGTGGAAATGATTTTCAAAAAAATCTAAGCAATAAACATGTTAATCATTGTGAATGCTGTGTAAGTTGAAGAGTGTTCAATTGAATAGCTCTATGTTCATAACTTACAATTACTAAAAAAAGACAGACCTGTTCATTTACCAACAGAGCATAAGAAGCAACTATTAAAACTATTCTTTAAAATGAATATTTGAATTCCTATTTACATACAATCATCAAAAAGGAAATTTTTAAATCTTTGTTTCTGGAAACTTTAAATTAAGCATTATAAATAAGGCATTCAAATCATCTCTTTATATTCTAACAGAAATGCGTGTAAAATTCCTCATTGCCTTAACATTTTACAATTAGGATGATCATATAGTTTAGCAATTAGAGCAGAAAAAAAAAACCAGTTCTGAGAGCAAAAAGAGGTAATGGTAATAAGCACAAAATTATCCCAGGCAAACTGAGCATATGGTCACCCTCCTTCAATTATAGCTCCATTATGTTTTCACTGACTAAAATCTATGGGGGAACTCCAGAATGAATTTTAAGGCATGAGTGTCGGATCCTAGGCACAAAAGAAAAATTGTAATTTAAGACTCTGGATTGTCATCTAATTTTAGTGCTTACTACTGAACTTCGGTTTCTTCATACATTGAAAGAGAAAGAGTCAAGGTAATACTTTCCATCTCTTAGTGATATGGTTAGAAATAAATGAAAAAATGAACATGACTACCTAGATCCTCACTTGGGACACACACTATTCTAATTTCTAAAGGAAGTAAAATTATATAAAAGTTACAAAATATAGAAATGCATTTCTATATATAATTTTATTAGCTGTCTCAAAATATGTTATATATATAAAATATTAATTCCATATGTTACAGATTTTTATAATGATGCTACTTATTTACGTAAGAAAATATATCTAATTTACTTGAAGTTACAACTGGAAGGAAAAGTTTTAAAAAGTAGTTTTAATAATAAAAGTCTATTAATGGGAATTATATATTTTAAAATTACTGTAAAAAGCAATTTTCATAAAAGTTCTGTATTTAAGAATTAGAGAGAAATTCCTCAGATTTTAATAGACTTGAGAAGTTTTGCTTCCTAACTGAATTAAATTTTTGAAGTTTATAGGAAAAAAACTCTTCCATGAGTGGATTAAAACTTGATTAGTTTCCAAAATCATTCATAATTGAAATTATTCTCTAAAAAACACCACAAGGAGCTGGCACAGCAGAAAGCACCCAGACAAACCTGTGTGTAAGTGGATAACCACCGTCTGCCAGCCAGGAACTCCCCAGCACTCTTTTCCAAACCGTTAGTTTTCTTCAAAATATGGGACTGGATTTGTTTTCAAACTCTTCTAACAGAACCATTGAAAGGAAGCAGGAGGAATATTATAAAGGCAGGCCTGCAGTGAATCTAGAGGCAAGACTCTTGCAGCAGTGCACTGGAATGCGTCCAGACAGAGAAGCGTTTTTGCAAATGAATACAGTTCCAAGTTTAACTCTAAGGAACTTCATTCCTTTGTCAACATCAATAAGGCTACAAATTAAGAAAACTATGTCTTAAAGAACTTATAACAATGCACTTATAGAGAACCATAGCGAGGCTTGCTGCCTCCTTTGATCATAGTTTTTAAATGAACTCTTACTATTAAGACCTAATTCTACTCCACGGCAGATTAATCTAAATGACAGTTATTGTTTTACTTTATTTTTAGATATCTTAGTAGTTTTCAAGTGACAATAATTTTGGTGATTCAATGCTACTTTAGTTTGAAAAACCAAAAGAATTCATTTTAAAGTACCACATTCAACAAGATTATTTTGCTCATTTGGAAGAATTAGAGACATTTATTTCTTCATGGTAAATATATCTGTTCACTGTCATTAAGGATTGGTTATCCTACTTATTCTCTATTTAAATATATGGAACTCAGACATTTCCTGTTGGGTTTTGCTTAACAAATAAATGTAGAAATCACGTGAGTTAAATTACATAACATGAAGCAAAATACTGTAATTTTCATTAAAATCATGAAAGCTTAAAAGAGTACAACCTTTGATGTTATTTCTTCTCCTTTTTTCAGGTAATTTTAACTGTGCAATGTTCTGTGGATTTTTTATCTTGTTTTCCTTTTCACATGTAATCTTTGTAAATTCCACTTTCCCATCAAATGAGATCTGCATCTCTAAAAGATCTTCTTTTACAGCTAAAGTGTAAGACTGGATTTAAAATTGGTAAAAAATAGATGCTGTTGAATCTACCACCTCCTTTCAGGTTACTGTTGATAAGGTTTAGTCAGTAAGAATGCCTTTCATTCAATTGATTAGTTCCCTAGGAATATTTCTGTGCTAATCCAATGGAATAGTAACCTGCTTATTAGTAGTGTTGAATTCTACCAACTTTTAATCGCCACGTATCTGGACTCTCTGGATTTGGGTAGAAATAGTGCACTAAGAGTGAGGAACGGAGAAAGAAGACAGTAAGAGACAGGTTTCAGTCCTTCAGGAGATAAAAAAGGATGCTGCCACACCTACCTATGGCACCTTCACCTACAGCATCTGCATTGGTTTTGCCCAGAGTCTGCTGATAGTCTCAGCTAGTGTGCAAACAACTAAGTGGTGAACCTTAAGTACTGCATATGCTTAGGGATGCATGAAAATGAAGTATGTAAATCTCCAAACAGGATAGGAAAATATATTTGCTCAGTTACTCCATCTAAGAAGCGCATCAATAGAAATACAAAGTGAGTCACAATACGATTTTTAAATTTTTTGTAACTACACTAAAAGTAAAAAGAAAGAGCTGAAATTAATTTTAGTGCTATTTAAATGTAACAAATATAACTAAATGATTTCAGCTTGTAGCAAATGTATAAAAATTGCTAATTATATGTGTTAAATTTCTTTTTTGTACTACGCCTTCAAAATTCAGTGTGTCATTTCCCTTATAGCACTTCTCAGTTTAGAGTAGCCACTTTTCAAAATCCAAAGAACCATACATAACTGAATATGACGTCACAGATCTAAACATTTTTAAAGCTAGTACTTCTTTAAATATTCTACCATAATGAGAATGGGTAAGAAATGTGACTTACGTGTAAATATGCTGTGTGTGAGACATTTAAGTTCAGAAATGAAAATGAGTATTTGAAGCTTTGTGATATTAACTAGTGCAATAATGTCACTAAAAGCCCAGGTCAGTGTCTTAGATTTGAAATTAAACTAAGACAAATATTAGTGAAGTAACTGCAAGCAAACTATCCTTCAAAAACTCAAATAATAGACATCATAATGATACCTACCTTATCAAATATGCTAAGATATGCAAAGCACATGGGCAAGTGTCTGTACATAGTAAGTTATCAGGAAAATTCAGTTATGGGCACTATTATAGCTCTCACCCCACCTAACCTAACTAGGAATTGCAAATATTGCAACTGTGGAGATATCAGTATGGCAGATATATAAACTCCTTTGAGTGTTGCATTATGCTTTATAAATTATAAGCTAAATGTGACACAAGCAATGTAACTCTACTGGATTATTCAGGACATAAAAATGACAAAATAGCTACCCATTTTGAAGACCCCTGCTACATTGTTTTCAACAGAAAATAATGGCCAATCCTTTGGTCACATAATGCTATGTCAGAAAAAAGCAAGTATTACAAAATAAAGAAAAAGATTTCTTAATTGATTTTCTATTACTGTACAAAACAAATAGGAAATACCCAACTGATACATGGCCAGTAGTTACAACTTTAATGTGGTCCTCAATAATGTCACTTATAGGAAAAACACACATAATATTTAATCCAGAAAACGACATCTTCCACAGAAGTAACAGATATTTATAAAGTAAAATGTCATGATTTTTAATCAAAATTGGATTATTTTCTAAAAGATAACCTAAAAGTTTGTAAATGTATTTGTTTGCATTCTGTCTGTCAGTGGAGCTCTCGTTAACAGTGTCCTTAACCTTCAATTTTCTGCTATTGAATGTCCACACAATACGGGCTTAAGAACAGAAGGAATCACATCTCTGATTAATGTCACTTCAGTCATCCCAGGCTAACGTGGACCTGTCTGCTTTCCACCTTTAAAGCCCGTAAGCCTCACATGCAACCATCACCTTCCATATAAGCAAACATGATAAACAGGACAGATTAAATTTTATTAACAGAGATCATTACTGCAGATATCACCAACATTTACTGCATACCACTGTAGGCGATCATTAAAGTGCCTGACTTTGTTTAAGATCTACTGAATTCAGCAGCTAGTACAAAGCAGATTAACCTGTTCATGTAATTATTATTACTTAAAATGCCTGACATTCAAATAGAAAAAAATGTAATGTAGAATTTTAGTAGCACATGGTACTTACGTTCACAGGTATCTCCTTTCTGTTGGTAGCCCGCTTTGCAGATACATTTTCCAATGGGCACTAACCACTCTCCTTCTGCACTGCAGTGCATCCTGGGGGAGTTTTCCGCCTCTTCCTCAGCACTGCTGACACATGTCCCTCGTACCTCAACTAAAGAGGAAAATTCTGAACCAGTCACTGTATCTGGAAAGATAGCTAAGTTCTCAATAATGGACCAGCACTTCTTGTAATATACCTTGACAGAAACCAAAGCAATGCAAGCCCCTACATCCTGAAAGGCAAGATAGAATCCCTTTTTGGACAAAGGTCCAATCTCTCTCACCTCAGTGTTAAGCTTCATCTTTCTTTCACCAAGGTCACCTTGGGTAAAACTTTCATCGGCAGCAATGGTGTCTATTTTTACGTAGAGATTTTCTCTTATATTCCTGCCAGTGTCGTAGTCTGTTTCATAATAGTACAAATTAAAGGTTTCTTTGCAAGTTCCCAGCACTCCAGGAAGACTATTACAATCCCTCAGGGTGAATTTCAATTCTACAAAAATCCTTTGTGCATTGCCTTTCGAAATCCAGTTAGTCCGCAGCCAGTTGTTTTGGTTGGGTTCCATCACCTGGCATACCTGGTAGGTTCGTATCGGAGTATAGTTCTCATCCAAACCACTAATTTCTTCCCACTGTAAAATTTTTAAAAAGTCCATCAGTTATTCAATAAAATATAACATTTTGCTTTACAAAGTACTTGAACAATCTTTACATCGCAAATGTGGATATTTCAGTTATGTTATCTCCTGTCCTGGTAAACACCACAAGCTCTAAGAAAAGATAAAAACCCTATTTCACCTTCATGATGGTAGAACATCATTTATGTCACTTGAATATTTCACTTCATTTCATATCTGTTTACCAGTATATTAGCATTTCATTGTTTTCTTGTGTCTGTATTGTCTACTGAGATTCTAATTTTTATAATTTAAGGTTCACAATTATTTAAATTACTACTTAAGCTATAAGGCATGGCAGAATATCTGATACTTCAGTTGACATTCTGAAGTGTCCCTGATACAGCTAAATTCAGATTACCTAAAAGTATTCAGAAGAAAATGCCAAGAGCATTGCAACACTTTTCAGAGCTATTTATTTATTCTAGTATTATATTGAATGTTGTACATAATGCCACATAAATATAAATTAACAGATTTAAAAGTGGGATTCATCTTTATAAATGATTGGTTTTCACTGACAACCAATGTACATGCCACACCATGCATCAAATTGGATCGTATTTAGTAAAAAGCTTCCCTCAAGGAAACAACAGTTGTTTAAAAATGTCCATTCATATTTGGATGCAAAGTGTAATACAATCAAACTCATACAGTATATTGTCCAAAAATAATTTAGAAATAATTTCAAAGATTATTGAACCATGTGTAATATTTCCTCTTTGTGAGTGAATAAACTTATTTCATCTAACATCCTCAAAACCCTAAAATAATAGTAATTTATGTTATTTCTTACTATTCCTACAAAATTTCCCACTTAACATTTAGGATATCATGATAGTGAAGTTTCATTTACTTGTATTCATTTCTCCAATAAGGTGGGCGGTTATGCCTCTGAGCTATATCCCCAGCTCTCACTTCTCCAATAAGAAATGCCAAGTACAAAAAAATTATTCTAATCTAAAGTCACATAAGATGCAATGTTTTAACTATTATTTCAAAAAAAAAAAGATGAAAAGCTAAAATAATGAGCATTTGCTAAGGCATTTTATTTGCAAAATCTGATTAAGGTATTAATTGATTTAAATGACCTGTATAGTATTAATATCTACATGTAAAACTGGTTATGAGAAATTAAGAGAACAAATTAGTTCAAGAAGTTCTTATGTAATGACTCTATAACGTTTGTTACATTATATTATACCGTTTTAATAATCATCAAACATCTTCAAATACAGCAGAGGCCCAATTTTCATTTTCTTCTTTTACTTAGAGCAGATTTTGTTTCTGACTAGTTCACAGTATTCACTTTTCCCCTCTTTTTCCTTTTCATTGAGCAGCTTATAGTCTGTTTAAATGGCATTCGGCCACATATAGCCAAACCCATCCATTTGCATAGGTAGATTTAATCTCTTAACTAGATTAAAATTATTAAAAGAAGTAAAACTAGTAATGATATAGACCACAAAAGCCAAAGCTCCAAAGGCAAATTTGATCTTTGTGACAATCTCTCAGTTGGAAGAAACAAAGGCTAATTATCTTGAGATATATCTCAAATGTTCCTCTATATAATTGGAAAATTATCTTATTCCATTTATGAAGCAACAATTTTACTACCTATGATAGCCATAAATATTTTAATTTTTATTCAAAGATTGTATTCTTGAGGGGAAATTTTGAAGAAAATCTCAATAGAGGTAGCAAATAGTGAGACCACATAAATACATTTAATGCCACTCATGTTTTATTATCTCACTTTCTAAGACTGCCGTAATTTCCAAAAAATGACACTATTGGGAAAAGTATCTTAATTCAGACACTTCACTTTTATAGCATGCTTATAAAAATATTTCCCCAAACTTAGATATTAGTAACAATTTCTTCCTGTTAGCTCTTTAGTCACATATAAACAAATCTTTGTCATTTGTGAAAAATGTTATTGATCTTTTTCTAATATTATCTGTTGATTCCTACAGATACATAGGGTTAACTGATAGTTCAAAATTCTCTGGACTGATTAAATGCCCATTAGAGTCCAAGATAACATTGACAGTCATAATTTATCATTCTGTGGATTACATGGATGATATACTACAATCATATATCAGTTTACTTCTCTTCAAAGAAAAAACTATCCTCTATCTCTATTTGTTTTAATTGATGGATGGTAGAAAATGGGTTACATCTGTCACTGGCAAGACAGGTGCTTCATTTTTCATCATGAATGTCTCTTTAGAATGTACATTATTTAACTTATAGAAACCATTTCATTTTCAAGGAAAGTATTACATTCATATGTCAAATTCAGTGTATTTTTATATTTAATCTGTTAAATGTTTGTCACTTTTTCACAATTTATTGTGACCAATACAGATAACTACAGTAAGAAGCAATTTCTCAAAACTTAATTTAATGAAAAGTCTGAGTATTTAATCAGATTGTTCACACTTTGCATTCTTAAACTGGCTTTCAGTTCATGATATGCTGATTTTATGATGTTGTTTTTGTACTCTAAAATCCCTTACAGAGCTCAATTTTTCTGTTTGCAAAATCTGTTACAGGCTTTCTATCCTTACTTATATATCGTGTTCTCTTGACCCCAGATTTCCTCATGTGAAAATAACCTTAAGTAAAAGTGGGATATGCTCTCCTTTCTCCAAGCCCTCTCCCTTAATAAGGAACAAAAAATTCTCTCCAGTCTCATATTTAAAAATAAGACCTAAGACATAGATATTAAACTATATTGAAGTAATATATATATTTATGAATATATAAAAAATAATGGTGAACAGTTTTTAGGATTCACTTACAGTTTGTTAGACTTTTATTGGGCAACTTTCACTCATTTATCACAGCAAGTTTCTACTGTAATATGGCATATTCTGCCATCACTTCTGATTAATAGCAGCAGAACATATGACATAAATTTAGACATTCTAAATAATATTTCCCAGCAAACTACATGCCATACAGTTAACATATTACATTTTTAGTTAACTTATAGAGTATATTCTAAGTGATATTAAAACTATTTTTTAAAGAAAACAGATTACATACTGTTTTAAAGAATTACACACAACCTACCTGGGGATTATACCACAGAAGTATAAAGCAGCTAAAGAGGTTTTAAGTGAGTTTGTGCAAGGAACGTTTCCTGTAATTAGTTAGCATTTATAGCCTGGAGCCTTATTATTTCACCACAATAAGAACTCAAAAGACTACAGTTAGAGGAATATTTTTTCCATTTCCCCAAATTCTAACTATTGCTTCTACACTCAGAGAATTAAATGTCTCATAACACAACAAAATCCTGAACAACATATCTGGAACTAAAAGTGTAACTGTAAGAATGTGAATAATTACCCTGGGAGGAGGGTTTTTTCTTACTTTCAAAAATAAACAGTGAGCTATTTTATGAGGAGCCATACATACCCCATTGGGTGGAGAGGAAATCCATTCCAATTCTGTCTGTTGTGCTTTCGAATCCAGCAGTAGTACTAAAAAAGAAAGTTTTAGTTTCAAATGTTACGTGAAAAATTTGAACACATCTGTATATATTTTAAAGATGACTCTAATTTGTGCACAATTATCACTTGATGACTTAGGACACACAGTTACTTCCATAAATGAATGGTGCCATGAATGACCCTTATTCAAACATATTTCAATTTCTGAGAGACAAAAGATGTTAAAATGTCAGTATTATATTCGTTATAATTTAATCAAAATTATTAAAATCAATTTTTAACTGCAAGAATAACACGAAAGTGAGGGTAAAAATTGATAGGTGATGTTGATTGTATAGTAATTATATTTCATACTGTGTAAACGATTGGGCTCTCCAAACTTTGACAAATATAACAGCATGAACGTAATAAGATATGATTCGCATATTACTCTTCAGCCAAGCACTGATTTGTAATATTCTGCCAACACTATTTGCTGTTGCCACTTGAGAATTGGAAATTATTTAAAAAAAACTTTCTGTACATATTGTTTTCTCTTATGTCAAAGTGAATACAGAAATATTACAAACTATGTCAAGCAGCATTAACACGAGAAAACAAATTGTCTATAATCTACAAGATATTTTTTTTCAATTACTTACACACCAGCTTTCATTTTTTATTTCTAAACATTTTACTGCGTTCGCTCACTCTCAACTTGGTATATTTTAAACTCTGAATTGACTTCTAAAAATAATTTTATTCCATTTCACGCCATCAAAAAACATTATGCAATAAATTTAAATATTTATGCAAAGGATCACAAATACGATTATTATGAGAATGCATTAGTATGTCATACAGTAAAACGCGTCCCACTTCCAGTTTGATGTACTTTACTGCTTTTTTGGACAATTACTCTCCTAAAGATCTTATTCTTTTGACCAAACTCGTTTCAGAGTTAAGCAAATTGGTGCACTTTAACAATATTTATCTGACTTTTATGGCATCTTAGCCAACGCCTTTAGGAAATTTGTACAGAAATAATCATGATATATTTTAAGTACGTAAATATGCTTAACGTCAACCCCAGTCGAGGGTTAAAATTTTGACTGAAAATATGGACTTATATTAGCTTTTAAATACTGAACAGCTCTCAGTTGAGGGGGCGGTGTACACTATTTGAGAGGTAATGAAAATGTATTATGCTGAAGAAACACAGGTACAGCTGATTATGTATTGGACTCCTTCCCACTAGTCAAAGTTATTTCCTGTCAGGGAGAGTAGATGGATCTAGAGCCATCAGTTTTTGTTTTAGTATTTTACACTTAAATTGTCCGGAAGACTATGTCACAAAAACCTTAATCACAAACATTTGACTCCTTTTCAATTACAAAATACAAACGTTTATACCACACCAAAGAGTATCTTAATTTGGAACAGCTTCGGACCCGTTCATTCAAATGTGATTTTTAAGTTTATTTCCTCCCTCAACAAGAGATGATGCCCAGGGAAACGATTCCAAGTACTCTTCTTTTGACTGTTTTATTTGTTTTCATAACAGACAACGTGATTGTAAATCCAAGTCACATTTGAGTCCAGCGAATTTACTACGATTATAGTTCACTGCCCTTCCGTCACCCCTCTGCTCAGCCGGCCAGGGAGAAGCCAGAGACCAGAACCAGGGGGTGACTGCAAAGAAGGAAACTAGCAAATTAAGACAAAACAGCACGGGCGGGGCGCGGTCCCTCGGCAGCAGCTCCGCAGCGATCGGGGGCCTCGGGCCGCGCTCCCCGGAGTCCTCCGCGCGTGCTCTCCCTGGGCGCCCGGGGCGCGCCGTCGCCGAGCGGCGAAGCCCG
>NW_004955411.1:19813032-19814835 GCF_000276665.1 Chinchilla lanigera
GCACTCCAGGGAGCCCGGGGCGCCCTCGCTGCGGGACGCGCCGGAGCGCGAGCAGGGCTTTCGGGGAGGAGGCGGCTGCGCTCACCCAGCGGAAGAGCAGCGGCGGCACTTAGCCCGCCAGCGCCACTCTGACCTCCGCGCAGCGCGCGGGCAGGAGCGGGGCCCCACCTCCCCCAGCGCCGGGGAAGCAGGGCAGGGGGCGCTTTCGGTCCCCGCAGCCGCCCCGCCACCCCGGTGCTGCCGGGCACCTGCGGGAGGCGCTTCTCAGCGCTGGTCCCAGGGGCCGCGGAGCCAGCTCCCGATCGCCGCCGCGCTTCCGGCCCCTCGCCACCCACGAGCCGGGCGCGCCGGCCTCCCGCCCTGCAGGGCACCTTCCACCTGCACCCCACTTCTGCGTTCAACGCCTTCGGGCTCCTACACTCAGAATCCGCTCACGTAGCTCGCGCTCGGAGGAGGAGAGCAGGCGAGCCTCAGGCTGCGGGAACCTCTCCCCCTAGTGTGCAGTTATTTATAGCTCAAACTCCGGCCCGAGTCTGCGTGTGCTCGTGCACCCCGCTTCGCCGCGGCGGTGCAAACTTTTCCTCGGGTCCCGCTATTCCCGAGGAATCGGAGCGGGGAGGCAGGGCCGTTTCGGATTGCCAGTGTCAGGAGGGTCAAATATGTTACTTTGCCGTGCACTGCTATGCGTTTCTAGCAGAGGTTCGTCCATCTGCAAGCACGCAGCCGGCAGCTCGGAAGCACGGCTCTCTCTGAATGGGTTCAGCGTCCACGCAGATTGCAGATGTGCAAACTGGAGTCAAGGGTCGGGCTGCTCGAAAGAGTAGCATATAGGACTGGGTGGCAGAGCGCACGAAGGGAATGAAGAAAGGCGGCACCAAATCACCAAGTTTTCAGAAACAGATGAAGCGAGAGCGATGCGTACGTCCCTGCTTCATTACCACCATGACCTAAATCTCACGATTCTCCCCTGTACACCTCAGTAAACAGGATTATTTGTGCTCCGCTTTCAAAATATAGGAAAATCAACGCAGACATAAAGCCCGAAGATGGGGGGCGGGGCGGGTTGTGACACTGCTCGGAAGCGACACACTTCCATTGACAGGATTTATTTTTCCCCAGCTCCAACTACAGGCACCAAAAGGTATTTTACCTTTTGTCAATGGTTCAAAGGAGACGTAGGAAAAAATAATAACCAAATGCGGACGTATGTAGCTGGCCAAACGAATCCTGCACCCCACCAGCAGAACAAACCCTCCGAGTACGGGTCTTCGGAACGTGTGTGCACTCCGACTCCCGACTCCGAACTACGGTTACGAGCCAAGTGATTGGCGGCTTCTGGTCCCCAGGCGACATCTCACTGCGCCCTGCGCAGCCCACCCTCTGCCTCCTCCGCCCGGCCGAGCCCGCGGGCGGCCGCTGCCCCGAAGCTGCGGGTCCGGCGCGCCGAGCTCAGAGAGGGGACCTCGCGGGGCGCGGGGCGCGGGTTGCGCGCCTGGAGCGGCTGCACCTCGGCGGCGTTATTGTTCCGCGCCGGCGACCGAGCGCCAGCCAGGCCCGCGCCGCCCCTTCCAACCCGGGGAGCACATTAGCACCCCGAGGGCGCGGAGCTCTCAGAAGTCTCGGCCCCACGGGGCAGGCTCCGGGCTCCCGCCGCTCGCGGGAGGGCCGGCGGGCAGGCGCGGGCTGCACTCCCCAGTCTCCCAGCAACTCTGACCGCAGCTCTCAGGGAGGCGAGCACCGACAGGGAGGCGAGGGAGGGCGCCCAGAAGAGCCGTGAGCCGCCCGGTCCCCTCCTGCCACCGC
>NW_004955411.1:19814972-19848261 GCF_000276665.1 Chinchilla lanigera
CGGGGGAGGGTCGGCCGGGGCCGGAGGCGCGGCCGGCAGCGCCGCGGACAAGCCGGCTCGTGCAGGTAGACAGCTAAATAAATAAGTCAGAACAAACTTTGCCTTCTCATCGCCTTACCTTCCTTTGCAGCCTGCGCCTCCCCCGTGTGTGCAAAGCGGAGCAGCCAGATGTAGCATAAAATAATCCATGAAGGGTACCGAGTTTGAAAAACCATGGTGCATGAGCAGGATTTTTTTTTTTTAGGTTTCAGTTATCTTGAGTCGCAGCTTTTTCAATGCTTTTTGCTCCGAAGTGGGTTTCTATTATTATTATTGCGCTCCTTGCATCGATTTCCCTTCTCAGTCCCAGGCCGGCTGCTCCACGTTTAGCTTTTTTATGTTTCTTTCCCCCTCCTGTTCGTTCGCACGGTGTTTGCTGCCTGCAAGTCTCCGACTGCAGACCGGCCGCTTGCTCCACACTCCAATAATATCAATTAGGGGGTGGGGCGGGGCTCTGAGCCCAGAGCCTCTGCCACTCCGGTTGAGTGACAGGCGCCGCCGGCCTGCCAGACGGCGATTCCCAGGGCCGAGGGGCGGGTCCCAGGGAAGCGGCCGCCTCAACCTCGGGGGCGGGGTCCGGAGCGGGAGCCAATGAACGAGGGCCGGAGTCAGGTTGCGGGTCCAGGATTCCCTCCAGGTTCGGAGCAGCGGGCTCGCGCTGCTGCTGCGAGCGGGAGGCCGAGGACGCCAGCGAGGGGCGTGCGGAGGGGAGCGCTCTGCTTCTCACAGCAGCAGGCTTCGTGAGGCGGACTAAATCCGGGAGTGATGCTTGCAACTTGCACTCCCGTTCGTAGCTGTGCTCCTCGCTGTGTTCTAGAAACCTGACGGGAAGCAAGCCCTCTCTCAGCTTCCAAACGCAGAGCCCGGACGGTGAAAGGAGCTGTGCCCTTAAAGTGTTTTACTTTTTTGTTGCCACAATCTCCGCGGGTGGCTTAACTTTGGGTTTTGGCCTTTTAAAAAGAAGTTCCCGCTTTTTGTTCTTTTCTCTCTCTCTCTGTGTGTGTGTGTGTGTGTGTGTGTGTGTGTGTGTGTTCTTCTAAAGGAAGTCGCTTTGGACATCACACCATACAAACCCTGGACGGTGAAGAGTGACCAAATATGTTTAAACAGTGTTTTCAGGAGTTTGCAACAATCTTTGGCCAAAGAAACGCAAAACAGGCAGGGCAGGAAGGAAGTCTTTTGTTTAACGCTCCCCTGCACCTTGTCCGATCCTTGCAGAAGGGCTTGTTCACTGAGCTGGGACATTGGGAGAGCAACCTTCTTCACAAGGCTCCGTATTGATTTTCTTGTGTGTTTATCTTTTCCTGAGATTTTTCTTGGATTGCCCCCTTTGATTCATTTCCCATTTCTCAGCATAAATTACTCAATTTTGAAGAAAGCCACAAAGTATTAAATTCATAAAGCAAGATCTTTCATTTTTAAAAATATTTTGTTTTCAGTAATTATGGAATAATTATTCTATGATTAGTTTTTCAAAAGAAACCGAAAACAAAAATGGAACTAACATTTCCAGCTGAAATCACCCAACCTAAACAGAAACAATAACCGTGTAGAGAAATATGTTTTTTATTAGGCAGTTTTCGACACTTTGCGTTCTAGAGGTGGGCAATACAAGAGAAAGAACTTTAAAAGCTTCACTCCCAAATAATCACTTTCAAAGGTTACTCAGGGTAACTTAATCACATGCTTGAGATGAACATCTTTTTCTTATTATTCTATGCTTCTTCCTCTTGAAAAATCTATCATTCATACTTTGCCTTTCTTTCTGGAAGGCACAAAGTTTGGTCTTGCCTAAGACTTCAGACTCTTCTCTTCTGACCTATCTGGAAATATAAAGTAAACTGAGTTCTTTCTGCCATTTATAATAAAGACTTCTCAGAGATGACAACGCCCGGATATTTTCATTTTATTGTATGGTAAATGCCTATTTGTGTAATACAGCTACACAGAAGAAAGCAATGAAATTTCTCCTCCAACCTCTTTGATTCCGTAGTTATGTAGTCAGTGTGCCTACTAAATATTTTAGAAACTACATCTAACAACATTCTAATTGCCCTTTAAAGAGTGAATAGAAAATGTAAACTGTTTAATACATTAATCTTGGAAAGGAACAAAACAATATAAGCAGAGCATACTTGTTATAGAGAAAATGAAGCATTATTTACCTAAATAGCTGTAAAGGTAAAACATAAGCTAAATCATTGGAATTAAAAATATAAATCTCTACATACAGGCTTTAAAACTCACTAAACCACAAACACAAATATTAAACGACTTCTAGTAGTCAAAATAAATTCTCCAGGATTTTAACATTTTCCCTTGGGTCTCATCCACACTTCCTAGAATCACACCAATTTTGCCTTTAAAGTTTAAAATATTCCTTTCATCTATTGACTGACTAATAGTCAGTGATGTGAATACAAATACTTTTTCATTAAAATCGGGAAACCAAAATGTTACATCCTTCTCTTCTCTGATAAGTGTAGGTGGCATGCAGAGTCCCTTCTTTGTGTCCATCTCTGTCAGACATTGGGGTGTGTACAAACTAAGTTTTATTTTTGGAGGCAGTTTTCACATAAACTGTGTGCGTGCTGGGATGCTGACAGTTGTCCCTGCAAAACTGCACAATTGATCATCAGTTTTAGACTTACCAACCCTCTTTCATCTTGTACTTATTTATAGAGAAGTCACAGCATTTAAATAAAAATAAATGGCAGTCATGAAGAAACTGTTCCTTCTACATACTGTCATACAGCATATTTTAATATATAAATTTACATTAGACTACGTTTTACTAACAGTGAAGCATATAAGCATATGTCTGTGCAATCACTGAAATGAGAAGAAGCAACACCAATTTTTCACATTTTAAAATAACATAATAATGAATTTCCTCACACCATTTTTAAAGCTGGTTCATTTCACCTTGATATCTACATTTATGCATACTATTTCTAGGGGAAAAGGAACTTGAAGAAAATGTATAAATACCTAAAATGATTTAGAAAAGAACTCAATTTTCTGAGCAATTCAAAATGATGTATAAACCAATACGTATGTGCCAGAGCAGATATTCTGAAAACTATTTTCTTACTTTTTATGTTTTCCTTGTATAATACAGTTGATAAAGTAAACTACTTGCAATTAGCAAATTTTAAGTAAATGGGGAAAGGTATTAAAATTTTTAACATTTCTACTCATATGCCCTTTGAAACATCTGTCACAAAAGTATAACAGAAAGATGAAACATGCCTGTTTGTCTTTATATGTAAGGAAGACATACCCAGTTTTTATGTGCTTGGTGTTATTTTACCTATATAATTACCCCTAATCACACACAACTGTACCTGTATAAAAATGTATGCACAAATGCAAGACATATCTCAAATAAATTTATCCACAGATTTACTTCTGGGAAGTATCTTCTGATTTTAGGTGAAAAAATAGTTACGTAGGAGTAAATTATAATAACTTCAAGGAGTACATTCTATAAATTTTTAAGTAAAAGTTTATAGGTGTGTGTATATGTATGTGTGCACGTTTGTGTGTGTGTGTGTGTGTGTGTGTGTGTGTGTGTGTCTGTGTGTGTGTCTATGTGTAATAACCAAACCTTACAAGCCCTAAGAGGATAAAGAAACAACTGGCAAATTCAGCGTTTGACAAATCCAAGGCTGTCAAACCAAAAGGTTAAAAACAACAACCATAACAAAATCAAAGGGCTGATTCTGAACCTACTACTTCGGCACTTACTGTTTAAATGCATTCACAGCTGGTCAATGTGAAAATGCAAGTTGATCATAGAAAAAGGGGTAATTTAAACTGAATTAGGAAAGGTATTGTGAAGAAGAAACTGATTATATAAAGAAAAGAAGCATTATGTCTCAGTTAATAGATATTCCAGAAAATTGGGTTTTCTGCTTGTGATTTCAGTTAAAATGTGAACAATCTTTTCACTGTGCAGGAAGACCATTTACATATTTACATCAGCATGATTTATGTACTGTATATAAAATATTGATTTTCAGTCAAATGTGAGAATTGTACATAAGCAAAACTCATAAAAGACACAATAATGCATTTACTCTCCTCAGCTTCAGATTTTTTTTTGATAGCACAGAAAATGAGAGGTCAGGAATTAAGTCAAAAGCTATGGCTGTATTTTGTGCCTTTTTGAAATTTCACTGGCTTTTCTAAGGGTTGATACTGGGCACAGTTCAGAATATTAGAATTAAATAACTCTTCAACTACAATTATTGAGTTAGTAAGGCAACAAATAAAATACAATTTGTACTTAAATTGTAAGAGTTTGATGAATATTACTATTTCCTTAAAATTTTCTGACTATGTAAGCTATTGAAAAATGTTACATCAAATAACCTTCATTACAGTAATATTAAAAGAGCTACATATGTGCAGGGAAATGTGCCATATGATATTTGAAATCATTTTTAAGAATTTTATTTTACTTTGATTTTGCCTGAGGAAGTTCTTTCTTTCCAAAACTTACCCTCATTTTGCCATAAATCATCAATACGAATGAGAGATGTGGCTTAAGTTATGCAATTTCTTCTTCTTCTGCTTTCATGGTTTCTCATCAGTATTTTAACTTTCTCTCCAGTGGATTTTTAGGTATGGAGAGCTATGAGAAGTCGTTGACCACCAGGGGGCATCAGGACCTCTGGGTGCTTTGGCCAATCATGTCCTCATTGAATAAGGGTGAGGTCATTATAAAATTATACATGTGTACACTTATATATACCTATATTATGCATATATAACATGTATCCAAGTGATATTTCTGTTTCTTATCCTGTCTCTATGCCTACTCACTAAAGCCTTTGAAAAAAAATATTACCTACTTCATTTTACAGAAGCCAAATTAATGGAACAGTCTCAAAGGTACCTCTGTTGGTCAAATATATTCCAGAAAAACTTTCTCCATTTGTTTAGGCAAACATCTAAAGAGTTCTGAGACTCCAAAGAGATTCTAATAATCTCTTTTGTACTCTCTACCTAATTATCCTAAATTCTATTACTTTGGACAGAGTCAGGATGATATAGGGTATGCATTGCGACTGGATTCTTCAAAAGGTCCAGAGTTCTTACGAATTTTATAAATTTCCAACTGTCTAGTTTTAAAAGTATTTTAGAGAGCACTTGCCATTCTAACTTGCTACGGTTAATATTACAAATGAAATTCTGTCAAAATTGTCTAACTTGTCTCAAAGTGTTCTAAGAACAGGTCTGAACAGCAGTGATTTCTACATATCCTGATAATTTAGAAAGTAAGGAAGAAATACATAAATGGTGCCCCCTAGTTGTGAAATTGTAATGCTGTTGGAGTAATCTCCACTGAGCAATTCTACACACTGCAGAAAGTGGTGCTATATAATCCTCCTTGCTTAGCATGCACTTGTTCCCAGTAGAGAAAGCAGGCAAATTTCCACAAGAAACAAGGACCTTCCTGGTTGGAGAGGACACCACTCCAACCCTGGTTGAGTATCAGCAATATGAGAAACTCTGCAAGATAAGGTTGGTTCTAAATGAGATGGAAATGACCCCAAGTACCTGAAGGTAGCGCCGATTGTGAGGTAAAGTAAATTCTGAGCTTAAAATTTGCTGGATGTGAACACGTGCCTGAAACTCAAAGCCCTTTGGAACCTTGCCACTCAGCTATCATCTTTGTGCTAATTTTGTGAATAAGAACTAAGGAGCTGCGCTACTGCAGCTGACGTACGGAATAACACTACAGCCAAGAGGGATCTACGGAGCAAGATATCACTATAGAAATATACGTGAGGGCAATTTTCAAAAATTCTCAGTATGGCAGTGATGAAAATGAGGTCAGCAATGGTCTGAGCATTATAATAATTGGCATGTAATCTGGTCCCTTTGGAGTGACTATACTCCCAAGTATTCTTAGACAATTAAGGAGAAAGGAAAATCTCAAAGGGAGGTGCTTGATTTCCCCTAAATTTGCACAGAAAAAGAATGATTGTATTTTTTCTTTCTGCATCAAATTGACTACAAATTCATAATGTAAAGAACATAATATTCCAGAAAAGAAAATACTGACCAAACTTCAACTTAAAATAGGGCTTCAAGTATTTATTAAGCATGATGAAAGATACTAGGGCCCAGTGTAGATGAATGAACATAACCCAGTATTGAAACAGACCCAACGCCCTTCAAGATGCCTTTGTGATTCATATTTTTTTTTAGAAATGGGAAGCAAATCATATACTTGCAGGAAATAAATAACCAGTCAGTTTTCCTCACTATTGGCTGATTTTTGACCATATCAACAATGCTAAATAATACCTTTATAATCACACTGCTGACCATAAACTGTAAACTGGTTTAATGCACAATCAGGATTTTGTCATCTGGTTTGAATAAAATTGTTCTCCTCTCTCTGTGCTAAGATCACAGAGAAAATTTCATGAGAATTCTTACAGTCTCCGATTCTAAGAGGCTATTATTTTTGTTTATTTTCATAGTTGCCTTGTTGTAGATAAAGCTAGAGAATTAATTTGGCACATTTTCTAGTTGATTTGAGATTGAAGAAATGACTCAGGTCAGTCTTAGCTTAATTAAGTATTTTAATATCTACTTGTCTCTCATATAAGTTTTTTAATGGGCAGGCTTTGGAGGCTAAGTCTGTAAAACTTAAAAGCCATGACGAAACCTGGCAGAAAGTTGCCTCCTTTAAGAACAGATGATAACTGTAAAGGACATTATTGACCTCACAAAAACAGTGTAAGGAAAAATTATCGTGCATTCCAATAAATGACAGTCCCTCATAGGAGAATTTTTTTCAGATCTCAACGCAAATTTTATTTTTCTACGCTATCATGTTTCTGTCTTTAACAATCTATGGTATATTTGCATAGACTTTGGAATTGAGCTTTCGAGAGAGCAATTATTTCCAGGTTTGAACAATGACATCCTACAATGAAATGCATGTTTTCAGATGCATTTGGAAAGTTCTTTGGGTCACAGTTTTTTAGACCAATGGCAATCGCATCCATTTTACAAAACTAACTACTATGACTCAGTTTTACTTTTCTTGAGGCTATAAAACAGTAAGACACAGAAGGACACGGAAGGAGAAGAAAAGGAAAGGCATACACTTAAAATCCATGTTCGAGTTCTGCCTATTCAAACATCTCAAAATGGGGTTAGTGCTTAAAAATGCTCTCTATCTAATCATCTTAGTTTTTAATTATTTGATATAAAAGTTTACCTTTAAATCAGATGAAGTATAAATTTATATAAGGTTTGTTGTTGAACATATGTTACATAAAGATAATTAAAGTTATAGTTGAAACTTGAATATTGTAGCATTTATTTTGTACAGATGTAATGTTGTACTTTTATATTTTATATATTTCATGAAATATACTCTGATAGTATTTCTAATTCCAAATGTAAATTGTTGCAGAATTCACTATTGTAACATGCTTATATCAAAGTTGACTGTAAGTGCTTAATATGTCCTAATTATTTACTTACAGATGACTGATTAGGATCACAAGGATGGATGTAGAAATATTCATCTATTTACATACACATATCATGTATAATTTTCAAGATGTATTTGACTCAGATCTCTCATTTTTTTCCCTACCCTATAGAAACTAAATAGTTTCCAGCTGGGTGTGGTGGTGCACGCCTGTAATCCCAGTACTCAGGAGGATAAGGCAGGAGGATCGTTGCAAGTTCAAGACCAGCCTTGGCTACAAAGTGAGCTCAAGGCCAGCCTGAACTGCATAGGGAGACTGTGTCTCAAAAAGACAAAAAAAAAAAGAAGGGAAACTAAATAGTTTCCATCTTACTCCTATCTAAATAAGTTTAGCCTTAAGAAGTTAGCATTCAAACAGCATAAGTTACATACTCAGAGAAACATTGTTTCCTGAAACAAGATCTCTGTTTGATTTTCTAAAGTTGGGATTCAAACTCCTAACTTGGGCACACTGAGTAAATCTTATAGGTAAACTTCCTACTACATCCATTGCTGTAATGGGATTCCAACCTAGGTCTTACTCATATGCCTTAGGGCTTGCTACTTGCTGATCTACCATCTTGGCGCAGACCACTTGCCACCCACCTGTATATTAACTGTTTTCAATGCTATACTTTGTTTACTATCCCTAGACAATTGCTACAATTGCTATTTTTCAACATCTGTCTGAAGGCAACTATTAACATGTGGTAGCACCTTTTTCTGTCGAAATGAGACAGGTGGAGAATGGCAGGACATCTACCTAGTAGCAGCCAGGGACAAGGCAAGCCAGCAGCTGAAACATTTGGCAATCGGTGATGGGAAGTAAACTGGGCTGTTAGTGAAATGAACCAGCTGCTGTAGTCCATAGGATAAGTAAGTGGGGTTCACGTGCAGAGCAGTGCAAGCAAAAGCAGCAATAGATCTGACAGAACTGACCCTAAATTTAATTATACCCTCATTGTAATGCATGCTCCTAACAAAATAGCCCAGAGGAAGACATTACATTTCTAAGCACACTTTGATCTGTGTGCAAGTTACTGCAGGCACAGCAACTAACCTCCACTCTACCCATTTTGAAAAGCTAACATGATTAATGAGTGACATTATGTTTGGCCCCATAAAATGAACTGGATCCTTTGTTAGGTGCTTTGCTGCCTGTGTTCTGTGGAGAAGCTGGCTACTCTGTGTATGGGGTACTCAAGTTTGCTGTCTCTTTCTTGAGGCTTTCCATAAGGGACTCAGCTTTGTTTCTTTTCTTTATGATAAACTGTATTTGTCCTAGAATTAGTCCATTGTGATTCCAATCACATTGTGATTTCTATCCAATGTGGACAAGGACCCACACTAGCATGTAACAACAATATTTATTAGAGAACCTGCCACCTACCATTCATTCTACACTATGGCCATCACTACAGATCTGTGCATTTCCCTTAGCAAACTCCTATATATATTATTCCAGCTCTAACCCCATTCTTCTACATTTGGTCTGCACTGTTTCTACGCCATCTTGAATTCCCAAAGACTTCCTTAACTTAAGATCTAAGTTCATCATATCTTAGTTACCATACTATAATTAAAAAGTATGGTTTTAGAGTTAAGCTACTCCTTCTTTTCTCCCTTCTTTTCTTTTTCCACCCTTTCCATAGCTTCAACTTTATTCCTTCCTTCCTTTTGTTCATCAACTGTTCAAATATATTCTGCTCTCTAGCTATTAGATAGGTGCTGGTATGCAAAAATGAATAAATTGTTCTTCCTTGTAGACCAAGAAATATTTACATATGTGGTAGAAATATATACACTCAACAGACACTGTTATATAAATGAGATAGGTGCTCAGATAGAGCAATAAATCAGATTAAGGAGAATATGTATAGCTGGCATTTTACAATGCAAATAATAGCCAGTCAGACAAACAAAGGCATGTGGGTAAATTTCAGAGAATCGGTAACATAAAAAGGGAAGAGAAGGGAAAATGCATCACCTTTTTTATGAGGAAATAGGAACTACCTTCAGCATTTTAAATTGAAGAAATTTAATATGGATAATAAGACACATGAATTTGTGAAAGTTTCTGTATTAGTTATGTATAACTGCATAACAAATTAGCACAAAAATGACAATTTTAACACAATCAATGTCTATTATCTCAGATTTCCGTGGAGCAGGAATCCAGTACAATTTTTCCAAGTCCTCTGGCTCAGGCTCTTCTGCAAAGCTGCAATTGAAGTGTCAGTCTGGACTGCCAGTACCGACCTGAAAGTTTAAGGGGAGAATTTGCTTAACTGAGTCAGAACCCAAGAGACTCACTTCCAAGATCACTCAAATTCATAGTGACAGGCGTCATTTTGCAATGGGCTGCTAACCACACTTTTAAAGAATTACTTTTTATATATTAGAAATTTAGGTACAGTATACAGCATTTAAATTTCAAGTGCATTATCTCCTAGATGTTGGACAAGTCTCTTAACTGCTCCATGCCTGTGGCATTGCTCATCCAGCCAGAGTCACCCTTTAAAAATAGATGTCAGAAGATTTCTGCACTGAAACTCTCCAGTGGCTTCCATCTCACTTAGCGGTGAAAATGAAGCTTATCCACAGCTCACAGCGTCTAGCCAAACTGTCACTCTTCCTCCTGCACCCCTTTCCTCTTTCCCAGAGCCTTTTCTGACTACAGGTCTCGTAAAAGGGCAGCCATGCTTCTACCTCAGGATATTTGAATTCCCTCTGCCAGGAATGTAATTTCCCTAGACACAAGAATCATCCCCTAGGGCCAGAGATACAGCTCAGTGACACAAGCGCCTGCCTGGCAAGCACAAGGTCTTGAGTTTGATTCCTGGTACCAAAAAAACCCGAAAGAATCATTCCTTAGGCTTGACCCATTACCCCAAAAGACACAGTCCTGAACTTCACAAGCCCCAGTGTAGAAATCTTGAAACAAGAAAATCTCTAAATTCTAAAATCCTCCAGAATTAAGACCCTGAAAGGTAATTTTAGAAAAACTAACTTTAAAAAATTCTCTAAAAGTCATTCATTTTCATTCTAAAAACTGGTCTGTTTGTGAACATAGAAATATGACAGAACACTTCATAAGGCACTTTTCAAAATAAAACAGAGACAAAGAACATAGTTTTGCAAGCGTAAACACTAAGGAATAGCAAGGATAGCTCCAGTCTCATAGATATGAATAACAGTTAAGAACAAGTAAACTAAACTGTGTTCATAGGAAATAGGTAAAAAAAAAAAAAACTGTGAACATGTAAACTCATATCACTCTGCTTGATAATTGTGAGCACACAACTTTATAACCACAGTCAGCTGAAATACATGCCGGGCAACCTAAGCCTTCGACGTCAGTCAAAAACTGTAAACAGTCACCACTACATAGGCAATTGCCCAAAAAGCAGAGATCATTTTCACAAATGCAGATATACAAAACACAGCTCTCTTCATTTACTGAGGAAGTTTCTACATTTTTATAGACATGCACATTGCTGGCATGACGTTAGCATCGTGGAAATGCACTTTCACAGGGTCAAATTACAAGATATGTGGACGTTGAGTTAGAACTCCCTTAAAGTCTCATTCACATCTCCAGTATTGGAAATTAAGTGATCATGAAATGTACACAGAATAATGAACTGTAAAAACAGTTCCTGTGTTTTAAAAGAGTATTTGGGGGGACTAAAATGAAAATCCAGAGTAAAAAAGTGCATTAGAAGGATTTTATATAATGGAATATTATATAATAGAATATTATTCAGCTATAAAGAAGGATAAACTTCAGGCTTTCATAGATGATTGGTCACAACTAGAGACC
This sequence comes from Chinchilla lanigera, assembly GCF_000276665.1. Taxonomy (NCBI): domain Eukaryota; kingdom Metazoa; phylum Chordata; class Mammalia; order Rodentia; family Chinchillidae; genus Chinchilla; species Chinchilla lanigera. The sequence continues at coordinate 19,826,339 of NW_004955411.1, forward strand.
ATAGCCATAAGTGAAATAAATCATACCTGCGTGTGTAAGCATCGTATTGTCTCACTAGTGTAAGACCTGAAAGAGTGAGGAAAAACTAGGAGGTATAATAGCCATTGTGAAATGAAAGGAAAATGCTCAAAAGTAAAGGGCAACTGGGGTGTGGAAAAAGAGAGGGGAAAGAAAGGGAAATTATGTAAGCCTGTATATACAGGATAGCTAACATTGTTGTACTACTGTCTTCTATTGCTCTACAGAAAGGAACAGTTAATGATTACTTGTTTGATCAACCTTGTATGTCTCTATTTTCTTGAGAAACCACTTTGAAGATATCAGTACAAGAACCATTGTTAATTTCCTACAACTTTGTCTGTAACTTCGATTTGTTTGCATTGTTCTTATGTTATTTTGTAAATGGATGTGTGTTTTTTTAAAAAAAAAAAAATAGAAGGATGTTATAGACAATTGCAAAAAGCTGGTGTAAAAGACCTGGATAACTTTCATGACCACTAATTCTATTCTGAAGTATTACATCATAGTAAATATCTGGCTTTTTCTTTTATAGCATAGCTCACCTCAGAAAACATGTTCACATTCATTTTCTGACAGATCTTCCCATTAGTACAGTCAGACTTACACTCTAATGTCTTCTGGAAATAGCCTCACAGACAGAGGAAAATAATGTGTTACCAGGCATCTAAGTATTTGTGCTACCTAACATGATGTAACTTTTTTGCATACAGGTGAAAACGCCTAATTCCTTCCCCAGACTTTGGCTTTGTTCTCCTTTTATATATACATATATATATATATATATATTTTTTTTTTTTTTTTTCTAATAGAAATTGCAGTTTTGGTAGTTCAGCTTTCAGTGTTTGAACATTTGGAATTTTAATCTTTCAGGATTGTGATTGGGGGATTTTAGACTTTATAGATTTGAGACTTTAAGTATTTTGATCTTTCAGGATTTCAACATTTGGGATTACAGTCTTTCAGGGTTTTTATAACCACGGTCAGCTGAAATATGTGCCAGGCAACCTAAGCCTTTGATATCAGTCGAAAATGGTAAAGAGTCACCACTACATAGGCAATTGCCCAAAGAGCAGAGATCACTGGCACTGTCACTGCTTCACCTTTCATTCAAGCATTCAGGTCTATTCGATCATCTCTTCTTGGAAGGATTTTACGTAAACATCTCTTACTTTTTTTTCCCATAGATTTTATAGTTACTCAACATGTAATATCTTTATTTGCCTTGTATTTTAGCTCACTGAACTTAAATGTAAGACCAATAAGGACAAAAGATTTTAAAAATTTTGCTTTCCTTAGTGCCTACATTGCTGCTTAAATGCATATTAGGTACTTGGTTGTTGATGTGATTTATAGTTAGGCTTATAAGGTTATTTCTGGAGAAATGTTCTACAAAGACATTTCTCCCAATATGGACTATCTGGAGGCAAGATTTTTGGCAGTTCCACTAGAAACAATTCAAATCTTTGTAGATTACAGAACTAGCTAATATATAAAATTCAAAAGATGGAAAATATCAGAGGATGTATATTCATTTTTAAAGAGACCTATAAATATGAATACATAGAAGACAATTATTAGGGAAATAAGCAGAATTAAGTTCACTATGCAGAGAAAGTTCTCATCATTAATGCTTAGTAAATTAATTTAGAACAATTACCAGTGGTAGGCACAAATGTTCAGGGAGAGTTTTCCAAATTCTGTAGTCAAAGCAAAATAATCCTGATGAAATATATTGAGAACCAGATCTTAAATGAGTAATTGTCACACTTGAAAGCATTTTAGAGTCATCTGGGAACTTTTCACAATTATTAACTCAATGTAACGTTACCAACCATTTCCTTTATTTATTTATTTATTTGATCTGGGGTGAGGTATAGATATTATCAGAGCTGGGGACAATTTCTCTCTAGCAGCACTCTCCAATGGACAACAAGAGTCATACATATAATTTAAATTTTTATAGTAGCACATTAAAAAGTAAGTAGATGAATTTCATTTTAATGGTTATTTAAACATATTTAACATGCATCATTAGCCACAATTCAAGTGACCAATATTACATGTGTCTACTGTGCATTCTACTGGACAGCACACAAGAAGGACATAAAAGTCTTGTTAAATTTATTGACAGCTAAGGTGGTGAGGCCTGAAAATCTGTGTAACTAACCTTTTCCCAAGTGATGCTGAAGCTTCTGATATGAAGCTTGTACCATGAGAACCCTGCTGTGGAGACCTGCATCTCAGTCTTAAGTGTACACCAGTATTATTTGAGATTATTTTCCATGATACAAACTGAATCTCACTCTTTGATTCTGATTTAGTTGGTCTGAGGTGAGGCCTGGGTTCAAGAGTTATTATTTTTTAATGTCAGTTCCTAAAAGTATTTTTTAAAAGTTTTATTTTGAAGGATTTGTGGAATACATAATGTTAAGTGAAATAAACCAGACACACGAGTTGAATACCACATGGTATCCTTCCTGTAAGTGAGTGAGGCAAACTAGACACAAAGAAAAGGAAAAAAGATAGAAAAAGTCCAGGGGACAGATTTTGCACAATAAGAAAATGGTACAAGGGAACAAGAAGAAGGGCAAGGGGGAAGGGAAGAGGGAATGACAGGAACAAAGAATGTCATGCTCAGGAACCTGATAACTCTGATTAGTGTAAATATCATAAGCCATAATATGTGCTAAGAGGAAAAGCATCAACAGGTATAGAAAAGGTGATTGTGAACTGGGGAGAGGCAGGGATTAGAAAAAAGAAAGAAGCTGCCATACGTTCCTGTAACCACTCCCCCAGATGCCTGTAAACTCCAGGAATTACAATCATGCACTAATAAAATAAACAAGAAGAAAACAATTTTAAAATCACAGAAATTGTGAGAAATAAATGTGCATAAGGTGTGTACATTAGGCATTGCATTTTCTTTTTTTTTTTGGGTTTTTCTCCGGTACCGGGAACCGAACTCACGACCTTGCGCTTGCCAGGCAGGCGCTTTTGCCGCTGAGCTAAATCCCCAGCCCCTGCATTTTCTTCACTGTTAACAACATGTGAAATTATTGTACAGAATCAATACTGTGAAATTCATGCTTTGATCTTGGTACAACCCACAGAGAATTTTCAAATATCATCATTTTTATGCACACTGATGTGTATGTGTATGTGTGTTGGGTGTGTCTGCATGTGTACATGGTTGTCTACAATTTTATCCCAAGCATAGATTAGCATAGCTGCTATCACAAATAAGAACTTCTTCATCACCTCAGAAATCTCACGGTACCCCTTTACTGTCGCACCAAAGTCTCTGTCCAACATTCCCAACCTGTAGCAACTGTGAATATCTTTTCTATATCTATTATTTTGTTATTTTGAGAATGCTATGCTAATCCAATCTGAAGCTTCTGACTTGGGGGCTTACAGTGTGAAAATGGATAAGAATCCATCACATACTACGTGACATTTTGAGACTGTCTGTTTGCATTCAGCACTACATCCTTCAGGTCAATCCTAGTTGTTGCGTGCATGAATAGTTTATTCTTCTTACTCTTCATGAGAGTAACATTCTGTTGTATGTGTATAGTTTATTTATCCACTTATGCTTTGATGGACATTTAGATTATATACATGTTCTACCTATTAATGTTCAAAAGGAGTTCCTCTAAAAGTTCATATACAGGATTTTGTATCATGGTATTTTCAATTCTTTGGGATAAATGCCCGAGTGTTCAATTGCTGGGTCATATGAGGAGTACAAATTCTGTTTTGTAAGAAAAGGAAACTATAATATTCTTTCTCACAAGAGCTCTGCAATTTTATATTCTGTTCAGCAATGTATGAGTCAACTGGTTTTTGTGATTTGTTCCCAACATTTAGTGTTACCACAATTTTTTAAATTTTAAGCACTCATTTTAGGTATAAAGTGATTTGTCATTGTGATTTTTCATTTACATTTCCCTAGGGCCAAAGATGTAACTCAGTGGCACAGTGCCTGCCAGGCAAGTGTGAGGCCCTGAGTTCTATTCCTGATACCAAAAAGGAAAAATTAGTAATAACTTAGATTTCCCTAATGGTTAATGACTTTTGCACTTGGTTGTTTCCCATGTGTATATCATTTGTGGTGAAATACTACTGCATAAATTTTTCCCAATTTCCAATTAGTCTTTTTTTTTACTCTTGAGTCTGAAATTGCATCATATATTTTAGATGTAAGAGCTATTAAAAATCTGTGGTTTACAAATGCTATGGGTCAGTCTGCATCTTTTCTTCTTTTTCATAGTGTCTTTCCTGGGAAAAAGGCTTTGGTGAGGACCAGTTTATGTTTTTAACTTCTCTACAGTTCATTCTAAAAACTCCACATTTGTCTTATATACTAAAACTTTCCCTGGTGTTCTTTCTTTCCCTAAAATTTAATAGTTACTTTCATCCATTGTTAGTTAATTTTTCATAGAGTCTGAGTGTTAGGTGTTAGATTTTTTTTGGTTTGGCTTTGTTCTGTTTTTCCCTCCTAGACACAACCTACTCTAGTGCCTTTTCCAGTAATTTAAAACCACTGTAAATTTTGTCAGATGAAAACCCTTGGCTCTACCTTCCCTTTCTGGAACATTCTACAAGACATTAAGTTATAAATTGGGCGTGAGGGGAAAAGGTGAAAAAATAAAATAACAAACTCAGAGAATAATAAGGGATTGGGGCCAATAAATGTTGGTAACGTGACAAGGTTGATTAAAAGACTACTTTGAATCAAAGAGGAAGCAGAGTTCTTTCCTAGGAATTGATATTCATGTTGAATTTTTCACAATGAGATGGATGGAGACAGTTTGTCTAAAACCTAGAGAATGGTTGTTCAAGGTTGAAGGAACTACGCATACCAAGTCTGGGACATGAAGTGATTGACATTTTAAATGATCACTTTGACTAGTACAGAAGAAGACATATAGATAACAGGAACTTCAATTACAGAATCTCTGAAGAAATCTCAGGGACACAGAATGGTGATATGGAACAGGGTGGTAGTGGGGAAGATAGGAGCATTTGGAATTCAGTTAATATTCTGCAGTAAAGCCTATGGGAGTTGAAAATACAGTGGACTATATGGCATGAGCATAAAAGAGTTAAAGAAGTTTTTGATTAGAGAAATTAGGTGAATTATGTTATAATTTGTAAAATGGATAAACAGATTTGGTGTGTAATATGCATCTTGTGTCTAGTTTAGATTTGTTAATGTTGTGATAATGTTAATGTATTCAAGTTGAGATACAAAGTAGATCAATGAAAACACAAACCCAGAGATTAAGGGAGAGGTTGCAAAGACACACATTTGTGATATAGTATTTAAAGTCATAGAACTGGATCAGATAAAACAAGGAAAGAACAAAAGTACAGAAGTGGACACAGGGGGATCTTGATATTTAGAGGTTGTAAAGGAGTAGAGAAAGCTATAGGGAGGGAACCAAACAGTAGTGTGGTGTTCCCCACAAAAATGGCGGAATGTGATTGAGGAAAATGTGCCTGGTCCTGCCAAATGCAAACAAGAGGTCAGGCATCGTGAGAAGCTGAATCAGACTGAGAAGTGGTCTTGGATTTCACTTGGCAAAAATCATTAATGACTTTATCAAAACCAATTGTATGGTTAGGTCTACATTACCAAAAAGGAGACAAAAACACAGAAATTAAGTAACTTTAAAAAGGTTATACAAATACCAATGTTAAAGCTATGAACAGAATCTCATTATTTACTGACCCTTAAAGCCTATTTGGAAGGGAGAAAAGAGGATTTATGCACTGGTACTTTATGGGCGGTGGGTATATGAAGTTTTAGTCTTTTGTCTTTGGTTCTAAGCCAAGCTGCGATCCCTTGGTTTCAAGCTGTCTGAAGGAAGGACAGAGTGAAGATAAAGAATTTGGCTTTCTGGTAAGTTTTGTGATATCGTTGCCCATGTAATATTGGGAGATGACAGTAACGTATTTTAAACTAGTTGAAAATATATTGGCTTATACAAGAAATTTAAAAACTGGGGCTAGTTTTTGCATGAACTAGAACCAGTGAACCAATCACTGCAAAGCTCTTGAAACTGATCTACAATCTCCTTGTTCTTAAAACCTGTTCAAGCTATTTTTCAGAACACAAGTACAGAACCCTAGAGCCAGTTCTAAAATGACTTAGAGAGACGGGTGGAACCAAAATTCTTCCAATGGCAGAATCTAAGTAACAAGAACAGGGCATCATGAGCTTAGATTAGAAGTAACAGATGCAGTGACAGCTGTAGGATAGGGCAGAGTTATTTGCAAGTTTCACCTGAATCAATATGTCAGCTATGGGCTATGCTACTGAGACTCCTGGTTGCATCCATTCAGTCGTCTATTTCTCCTAATCTGAATCATTTAAATTTCTTTGTTATTTGCTCATTGGAGAAACAGGTTTGGGTATTTCCTGTTTCTTTGTTGGTGGATCTACAATAAAGCTGGTTCTCTTTACAAAAGCTATTGCTGTATTGTTGGTTTCAAGCTGTGATCCATTGATTTCAAGCTGTGGTCCCTTGCTTGGTAACACTTTCTCTCTTTTTCTTTAATTTCCCCTATATGTTAATTGGAACCTGTTTCTGAGAGTATAATTTTCTTTGAATGTTCCTGCATATAGCTGGTGAAAGGCAGTTGGTGGGACGTAGGAGCTCCACAAGGGTAGATGGGGACAAGATCAGGATATCATAGGTTGCAATGAATTAAACCTCATACACGTATTTCCCAGTACTTTTCTTTCAGCTGATAGAAAAGATTGCTAGGGGATAGGAGGTGGCTGTATTGTCCCATATGTAGTTTAAGATGTACATATAGATAGGTAGGTAGATAGATAGATAGATAGATAGATAGATAGACAGATAGATAGATAGATAGATAGATAGATAGAGAGAGAGAGAGAGAGAGAGAGAGAGAGAGAGAGAGAGAAACTGACATACCCTATTGAGTTGCTTGCCAGAGTTTGATGGAGCAAGATCCTTTCAGCTTATTACACAGACCTGTGTTACAGAAGAAGTCATATACTTTTGTGTATAAATACATTTGCAGATATACATACATATATGCATAAAAATATATCTACATTTGACTGGAGAGATATACTGCACATTCTTGTAAGAAGTGAAGCTATCAATTACACTCAGAGAGCTACTCATAAATAACTTCTCTCTATACATTGCAGATCCCACAACGTATGAGTCATTTTTAACTTCCTTGTCTGAACTCATTTGGGCTGATTGAGTATAGTTGCAAATGCTGCTAAAATGTCATCTTTTTGTCACAAAGATAACGAGAGTTTTGTAAGAAAAGGAATTATTAAATCAACTCATGATCTGTGGTGTATACTATTGGGACAATCTGGAAAAACAAGTACTGCTTTAATGTCATGTCCCCCAGCAGGCTTTATGGTGGTTGGCATAAATTTCTTCTTAGTTTATGTGACATTATTCTCAAGGAAAAGGATATTTCCATACCACAGCTCTCTTGTCTCTTCCTGAGGTTTAGGCTGTATTATCACGTAACCAAAAATAATTCTTCATTAAATTTTCTGAGCATTTTCTCTATTTCCTAGGTTGCCACCATGCAGAGGTTAATAGTGAAGTTTTCTTATATATCATCATTTGCTTTCATCTATTTCCCTTAAAGACTGTCAGTAACTATAGCTACAACATCTTAAGCTTGTCTAGGTTCTAAGACTGCACTGTTAGAAAAGTTATATGAAAGGAACAGAACTGATGGTGTCTCTTCTCTAATTGCATTTGAATTTTATAAAAAGTCAAGCTGTTAGTTTTAAGCAAATATCTTGGAAATAAATAATATTCAGGAAACACTGTCAAAAGTATATTATAGCTTTGCATGCACAATACTCTGGGTTCAATCCTCAGTGCCAAAAACAAAATCAAATGAACAAAGGAATAAAAAGCAACAAAAGCTGGGTGTGGTGGCTCACTCTTGTAATCCCTGCACTAGGGAGGCTGAGGCAGGAGGATCATGCAAGTTTGAGGCCAGCCTAGGCTACATTAGTGAATTCAAGGCAAGATTGAACCACATAGCAAGATCCATTCTCAAAAACTCTAAGTGAAAAAGAAAAACAGCAGCAACAAAAACTCGGGTATTATACTGTCTGATACTGGAAAATACTATTAAATGATATTTAATGACATAAGTGTATCTACATTTAAATTCAAATTATTATAATTTACTTTGTGATTTAGGGCAGTCACCTGTAGTTGTGCTTCTCATCTGTCTAGAAGAAATATATTATATATTCCAGAATAGTTGTAATAATCAGAATAACTCAATGCACTGGTTTGTACTTAGCAGTCTTTAAACAAATTTTATAAAAGTTTCTTTTAGCTAAAAAGGAGGAGGAGGCAGAGCAACTGTCAACTCTGTAGTTTTTGAACAAATCACTGTCAATATTTAATATTGCTTATTATTGTGCAGTACTCACCAGCCTAATTAATACAAAAAACAATTTGTTAAGTAGGCCCAGTGTCTTAGTTATTTTTCTCTCATTGCTGAGACAAAATACTTGACTCTCAAAATTAAAGAAGGAAAGGTTGTTTTAGCTCACAGTTTGTGGAGGTTCAGTCCATACTTAGCTGGCTCCAAGGCAGAGCGGCACATGGCACAGGACAACCATCCATGTCAGTGGAAGACAGCAAAGGTTACAAGAGCGATGGCAAGCAACCTCTTTTTCTCCCTTACATATGCAAGCCATCTGCCCCAGGCCAGTGTAGCACTCACACCCACGTATCAAAGACTCTGAAAGCCCACCCCATGACTGCATGTGTCCTTGGGAGGATGCCCAGACACAAACTATAGCACCTAGATTCGTTGTCCATACCCTAACTCCATGCCAACAATCACTACTTGAGTGCCTCCTACACCCCAAGCTCCACTCTCATATATTTAGGACCATTTGTGGACCTTTCTCTTGTAATTCCCTCAGTAGCTGTGGTAAGACTGAGGAGTCTCAGTTCTTAAAGCCCTCTGTGAAACAAATGGTAGCAGGGTGATCTGTGTCATTCTGGGCAAATCTTTTGAACCTGTACCACAAATATCACTGAATGATATTAATGACTCAAGAGGTGAAACTGTCTTGGATGAATGCTTTGTTCCTACTGATCAGTATAAAGTTCTGACAACTTCTCTTCTTTCTCGATCCAATATTATTCTGTTTCTTTAGCCATGTTTCTATTTCACAAAGATTCACTTTGTGTCATTTTTTCCCTATAACTTTCTTTGTAAATAGTCTATAAAACATATTTCCACTACAAGTAGTTATATAATGCCAAAACATATAAAGAGAAATCAATAATTTCCCATTATCTCTTCTACTGCCTCCTATTTCTGTGTGATTTCATTTAAACTTGAACATTTTATATGTATTTAACAACAGCTTCATCTATCTTTTCACAATATGGCTACATCCTTAGGGTTACAAAAATTTTAACAAAAATAATAATATCTGGATTTGCAGCTAGTTTTTCATATTTCATACATCAAAGAAATCACTTCATTTCCATAAATGAGCTGGTCTTCTAAAAATGCTAATAGTTTTAGTTATCATTAAAATTTAAACATCTAATCCATTTTGAAATTAATTAGGTATATTGTGAGGGGTTTGGCTCTTTCTTTTCTTGTTTGTCCAATTGCTAAATGGCTACTGGGTACAAAGTCATCACATTTGATCTGCTTTCGAATTGTCTCTTCTGTTTCACTGATTCATTTTTCTATGCCAAAAGGAGATTTTATTATGAATGTTTTATAAAAAGCATTTTTTATAGTTAGGAAAGCTAATATTTTAAAAATTATTTTATCCAATCACTACTCTTTTTAAATTGTGTTAGATCATCATGGACTATGTATTATTCCATTTAAATGTTCAAATGAGTCACCTGAAAAATAATATAGGAATTATGATGGAACTTACATTAAAATAATAGAAAATAAAATCAAACATATTATCATCTAGAAAAGTGGTTTGTTTTTTTCTAGTTCTTCAGGTCTTGGTATATTTCTTTATGTCATACAGGAGACCTTCTGCTATGGATTTGTCACTTAAGTGGGTTGATCATCCTTTGTGGGATGTAACAAGGCCATGTTTTTTAATGTTTTTCCCTGATTCTTTATCTAAAAGGTATGGAGATAAAATTCCCATAATATAAAATCAATCTATTTTTTAGTGAACCATTAAGTGGCATTTAGTACATTTAGAGTACCACACAGCCAAACAAATTTTGAAATAATTCTCCATCAACCAAAATGAAACTAATTAAATAAACATTCCCTATACTCTTTTTCTCGAGGGTTTTTTTTTTTTTTGTTACCAGGACTCAAACTGGAGACTTTGCGCTTGCCAGGCAGGCACTTATGCCGCTGAGCTGTATCCCTGACCCTTACTATTTTTCTCAATACACATTCTCCTCTCCTCCAACTTGTTGCTGGTTGACAATATTTTTTCTATTTCTATAAATTTTACCTTTTATAAATATTTTACATAGGTGGAGTCATGAAATATATAATATTTTAGACTGACTGCTTTTATTTAGCATAATGCTTTCAAGTTTCAATACAATTACAGGTTGTATCAGTACTTCATTCCTTTCTATGCCTAATAAAATATCACTGTATACCACAGTTTACTTATCCACTCATCCTCTGATGGTCATTTTTTCATCTTTTAACTATTATGAATATTATCATTATGCACACATACATATATATATACGTACATTTAATTTAACTTGTTTATATTTCTCTCAGTTACATAGTGATGAGATTGCTGGTTGTATTTAATTTGTAAGAATTGACAGACTATTTTCCACAGTGCCTGAGCCAGTTTACATTCTCCTGAGTAATGTTCAAAATTTGCAATTTTTCCACATCCTTTCTCACACTAGCTTTTTAGTTGTCATCAAGGATGAAGTGATAACTTGTTGAGGTTTTGATTTGTATTTTCTTCATGGTTAATGATGTTGAGCATCTCTTCATGTGTTTATGGTTGGTTTGTATATTTTCTTTGGAGAAATATCTGCTCAAATCCTTAGTTTATTTCTTCAACTGGCTTCTTTGCCATTTTGTTCCTGAGTTGTAGGGGTTCTTTACTCTGGATATGAATCCATTATCATGTTTACTGTTTGAAAATATTTTCTTAATTATGTCTGCTGTTCCTTCACTTTCTTGATAATGTCCTTTCATGAACAATAGCTTTTAATCGATACAAAGTCCAATATGTTTTTTACTTTGTTGTGCATGATTTTGTGTCATATGCAATAATCCGTTTTTGCAAGGTCATCAACAATTTCCACATATTTTCTTTTAAGAGATTAATGGTCAAATTTGGATGTGGTGACACACACCTGCACTCCTAGCTAATCGGCAAGGTGAAGCAAGAGAATTGCTTGAGTTCAGGGGTTGCAGACTATCTTGCACAACTTAGTGAGCCCTTATTAAAAAAAAAAAAAAGAATTTTACGTTGTTAGTACTTATATTTAGATCACTGATATACTGTAAGTTTTTATGTTGTGAAATTGAGGTCCAGCTTTACTTTTTTTGTGTGTGAATATTCAGATATCACACTAGCACTTGTTACAATGATTGTTTTTCTCCATTGAATAGTACTGGCAGTATGCTTGAAAATCATCCTTCCCAGATGTATGTCCTCACTGTTACACACTCAATTTTATTCCATTAGTCTATTTGTCTATGTTTATGCCAATACCATGGTGTTTTGATTACAGCAACTTTATAGTCAATTTTGTAGTTGAAAAGTATCAGTACTACAATTTTACCTTTATGTTCAATATTTTTTGGTTATATAGATCCCCCTACAACTCCATAGAGAAATTGCCTTTCCGTTTCTACAACAATGGTCATGGAAATATTGATAGACATTGTGTTGAATAGGTGGTTTGGAATGATATTGTCATTTTAATAATAGCGAGTAGTCCAAATTCAAACACAAGATATCTTTCCATTTATTTAGGTTTTTAAAAATTCTTTTAGAAATATTTTTATCTCCTTGATTACATTTATTCTTAAAGATTTTGTCCTTTTGGATGGTATTATAAACAAGATGACTTTTAAAATATTTTTTTAAAAAAATACTAGTTTGTAGAAAGAGTTGATCTTGTACCGTGTCACTCTTTTGACTTTTTTATTAGCTGTAGTAGTTTCTTTGTTTTGTTTTTTTCTTTGTTGTGTGTGTGTGTGTGTGTGTGTGTGTGTGTGTTTGTACCTACAGATTGTGTGGAATGTTTTATATATAGCATTATAGTACTTGAAAATAGAGATAGTTTCACTTTTTTTTTTTTCTTTTTTTACCAATTTGAATGCTTTTTTTTTCGTATTGCCTGATTGTTCTGGCTAAAATTTCCAGCACTCTGTTACAAGGCAGTATAGAAATACAATAAGCATTGTTAATTCCCTACCATTCTGTTTGTAACTCTGTAATGTCTGTACTGATCCTTTGCTATTTTGTAAAACGTTGTCGATCTGTTAGTATTTTCCTCCTTTTATTTCTAAAATAAAAAAAAAAACAAAGAAAGTGGATACCATTCTTTTAGTTCTGATTTTAGGGGGAAAAATATAGTCTTTTACCACTGTCATGATGTTAACTATGAGTTTTATAAATACCCTTCATCGTGTTGGGAAAGATCCTTTGTATTCCTAGTTTCCTGAGTGTTTGTATGAGGAAACTCTATTAAGACTTGCAGAATGCCTCATTTACATCAATTGAGATGATGATAACAATGTGACTTTTCCCTCTGTGCTACTGGTTTGGTAGAGTGCATTTATTTGTGTTGATGCAACTTTGCATTTCTGGGTTAAACCCCACTTGGTCATAATAGGCAATTCTTTTACTATGCTGCTCAATCATGTTAGCTAGTACTTTGTGGAGGATTTTTTCATCAATATTTATCAAGAATATGCAACTGAAGTTTCTTTTTCCTACAGCCTCTTCATCTAGTTTTAATATCAGGATAGTGGCGATCTCAATACAATGAGTTAGAAAGGGTTCCCTTCTGTTTCAATTTTACAGGCATTTGAGAAGGAATTATTTTAATTCTTCTTTAAATATTTAGAAGGATTCACTGCAGAAACCTTCTGAGCCTGGGCTTTTCTTTGGAGATTTTTGATTACTGATTTGATCTGTGCTCATTATACATCTGTTCAGATTTTGCTATTTCTTTTGTATTTTATGTGTTTCCTAGAATTTGTCCATTTATTCTAGTGTACCTAATTTGTTTTTGTACAATTTTTGTGGTATTCTCCTCTATTTTTCTGTTTTTCTAAGATTAACAGTAATATCACTATCTGCATTTCAGTTTGTTATTTTTATTTTTTCTTAGTCAATCAAGCTAACAATTAGTCAATTTTTGATCTTTGCCAAGGGCTAATATTGATTTCTTGATATTCTCTAATTTTTCTCTTTATTTGTTATCTATGCTACTATTTTCTTTTTTTTTTTTTTTTTGCTAACCTTATTTTCCTAGTTTCTCGTGATGTGATATTAGAGTATACTTTGAGATTTTTCTTCTAATTTGCTTAATTTCTGCCTAGCTGTGAATTTTCATTTTTCTTTTCTATTCATTTCCAGGTTCATTACTTTTGTTGTTGAAGTAGATATTCTAACTCATGTACATCTTTTTAAAATTTATTTTGATTTAAGAATACTCCATGTAAAGAGTCTCCATTGTCTTGGAAAAAGTATTCTAGATATATCCATCAACCCTAGTTGCTTTATAGTATTGTTTCACATCATCTGTTTCCTAATCAATCTTGTCTAAGTGTTCTGTCTATTGTTGCAAGTGAGGTATTGAAGTCTCCAACTATTATTTAGAATGTTTTGCTTCTCCTTTCAATTCTTCAGTATTTGTTTCATGAATTTTGTGTACTCCAGTGCTTTGTGTGTGTATATTTACAAATGTTACAGATTCCTGATGAATTTTTCCTTTTATCAATACATGATATCTTTTTTGTCTTTGGAAAATTTTTGATTTGAAGTTTATTTTACATATTATTGGTGACTTCAATTTTCTTTAAATTACTGTCTTCAAATATCTTTCATTTGCTCATTCTCATCTAATTTGTGTCTTTTGATTATTATGGTTTAATAAACTGTTTTAATCAATTTGTTAATATAATATTTTATATCTACACTTGTAGATGAAGTTGGCCTATAGGTACTTGCTGGGTTATGACATATTAATAAATTATATTGAAGTGTGCTTATGCCTTCAATAATTTAAATAATGTTGATTATCATTAAGTACAACTCAACTGTTTTAGAATTAAACAGGATTTATGCTGTGGCTTTGTATTTACCAAGTGACTCTTTTTGATACTCTAGGAAAATTTTCTCCCTAAATTCTTTCTGTTGATAAATATCTCAAAATGAATCAATAATTTCTGAACTTTTTCAGTCCAGTAATACCAGTCAGCATGTTTCCATGTCTTCATAATTGATTATGAAACTCTTAAAAGTTAGACTACAAATACTGAGAAGGTTTTCTTTTACCATTTCAGGAATTTCTCATTTTCTGATAACCATAATTCCCATATTTTCCTATTTGTACCAGGCAATCTATTACTATTAGAGAAATGACCTGAAGCTTTCCTACGGTGGCTGTAGAATTCTGCAAAACAGCTATAAATTGTCTGTAATTTTTTAGTACTAACTTCATTTGTTTTATTTTACCTCCACCAGTTCTCTACTTTTTTTTTTTCCTCCAGTACCAGAAATAGAACTCATGACCTTGAGCTTGCCAGGCAGGCGCTGTGCCTCTGAGCTAAATCCCCAGCCCCAGTATTTTGGATTTGTTATTTCAGCTTTGACTTGCCAGCAAGGATGGGTATAAAAACATAAGCAAAGAAATTTCATTGTTGACCAAAGAGCTATATCATTAGGAGTCTGCTCTCTGATTCATTTTCCAGCTCTGTGACTGTGGTTAAGTCCTTTAACTGTTTTATAACTCAGTTTTCTTCTCTATAAAGTGGAAATATTTACTGTACCTAACCCATATAATTTTAAGGGATTAATGAGTTTAAAACAGTGTGTGTCACATAGCACAGTAAAAGTACATGATAATGTTACACTTATAATTATTTTGTGTCTGAAAGGAAAGAGAGAGAGAGAGAAAGACAGAGACAGAGACACAGAGACACAGAGACACACAGAGAGAGACAGAGAGATAGAGAGAGGGGGGAAGAGAGACCTTCCTGTTGTGTTCTGTCTTGGGGTCCATATCAAACAACCGAGCTTGTTCATTTTATGTGTCAGTTTAGTGGAAAATTATAGGTCCACTCAGAGTTCTTTCCACTCAGAGTTATGAAATATGGATACATATTTCATAAATTATTTCTTGCAGTTAAGTATTATATCACAATTGAGTGCTGTGAATATATGAATCTCAGCATCAATTTTGTAGTCTGTGTTGAAGTGGCAATATTAAGATTGCATGGCATTGTCTGATTATATATATACATATATGAATAAGTTATATGTACATATATATTTGAATAAATATATATACTTATATATTTGAATAAATTCTTTTTCCAATTAAACCTATTACTTGCAAAGTTTTACAGTGGTATATGTTATGAAGAATTTTAGAAAAAAATAATCCTCTTAGACCTGAAACTGACCAGAATTACGGATAAAGAATGAAAGAAGTGAGAGGAAGGAGGTTTAAAAAATAGCAAATACATAAAGATCGCAGCTTATAACTGCCTGTGGGTCTGCTTTGTCTTCTGTAGTTATTTTCCAATTTATTCACAGTCAAGTCACAGTGCATATGGCTCTGCTTCAGAAAACTTGACCTTCTCTTGTTGACCTGTCTGACTGTCGTTACTACTTTTCAGTTCAATATTCAAATATTTATTTAATATGTTTCATTCTTTCATAGTTTGATCTTCCCTGGAGAATTCTGTTACAATATGAAATGTTCACATCAGGGGCTGCCCATAGACTTGAATTTTAATGTTCTTGTTCTGAAACTAATGTTTCAGTAGGATTCTCAAACGTTCCAATTCCTCAAGGAACTAAACCTGCCACTTGTGGTGAGTTCAGGTACCATAGCTCTTTAGACATTAAAGAGAAACACAATTTTGTCTATGGCAGTTTGATACTATATTGGTAGTAAATGTTCATACCCTCCAAAGACACAGGCTTCATTTTTTCCACTCTTATACCTTAGGACAGTGGCTCCTATATCAGCCACAGTAAGAATAAAGATGTAAGACATTCAATGAGTCTTTAATATATTAAAGCAAAACATAAGGAGCCTAATTGTAAATACCTTGATAAGCTTGGAGTGTGAGGCTATAATCAGAGTTTCTGTAGTGTCCTACCATATACTGTGGACCCATGGACAGGTAAGAAACTTCAAGAGGTTGTTTTAGAAAAATAATTCCCAAATACTTATATAAGAGGAAAATTTCACTTAGCACTATTACAAGATAAATACATTTCTCAATTTTTAATCTCTTAAAATTCAGAATTATTTTGGAACTAAAAGCTACTAGAAGTTGCTTCCTCTGTTCTTAGAAAAATTTTAATATTCTGCTTATAAGTAATCACGTAGAAAAAGCACTAAGTTAATTCCTGATCACATAGCAATAACCTCCTGTTTCTTTTTGATTTTCATGAAGGAAAGAACATTTTGCTCCACCAGGCTAGATTTGTGTTAGACAGAGAGGACCTCTCCAAGTAAATATGAGTAGAGGTAGAAAGTGGTGTTACCCCTCAGGGACTTAGAAAAATTCTACAATTTACTTTTTTTATCAGGTAAGTGATTCTCATGCTCTGCTCATTCCTTGAGAAAGAAATTAGTGTAAAAAATTATTTTGCTCTCGGTTCTTATCTTTAGTTTAATGTCTAGTTTACCCTTCATCTAGTTTCTCAAAGGGATTTATATCTTTTCTTTCAGAATTTATGTCTTAAAATAATGTTAAACAGAATATGTATAGATTTTAAGTACACTAATCTCCACACAGTTAAACCGTGTTCTATATTGTGTACTTCTAAGTATTTTAGCAAAACATCTCATTTCTAATTTAGTAATAAGATGTAGATTACTTTCATACATCCACTCCCTGAATCCTAAATTGGCAATAATTGGAGGAATATGAACTGTAATAACTTGTATAAGCCACAAGGTAAAAATTCATATTTGAACAACTGTATGATAATAGAAGTTTAAAAGAAAAACTAAATTTTAAACTGTTTATCAAATGAATCTCAAACATTACACACTGCTACTTGTGGAAGTGCATATCCCTGATGATTTTCCTTCACTGTCAGATTTTGGTGATGTTTGTCATAATATCAAAGATTTTCTTTCTCCTTTGACTTAGTCAAAACTTTCAAATAGAACTCTGTACAGTCAAATACAGTTTCGGGAAGAACAGGGCTAATCCAGTAGTACTTTATTTACCTGGAACAAGGAGGCCTTCCAAAGAGAAAGGATTAGTTGAAATAAAACTTACACTGCTCTTAGTGTTGGGTAAAATTAACATGTAATGATAAAAGTTGGATTAACATAACCTTTTACATAGTAGAAGAGATAAGTTTCTGATGAACTATTTAATGTAGCCCAAAAAGGCAAATCCAAATCATTATCAAACATGAAGAGAAATAAATGAAGGAAAACTGAAAGATTAAGTGCTTTCATCTGGAAATTTGATTTCAATATTCAGAAACCCTACAATTCTTCTAATTCATCATGGTCTTTGTTTATTGCTAATAAATTAATGTGTGGATGGAAAGAATCCATTACCCTTTCTACACACTTCACTAGTTGCAGGTCATTTATTAATCTGTGCTATCTGGTGAGACTAAAACAGCTGTAATTACATTGTTAAACATTGATTAATAAGCAACTCTCATAACTAATAAAAGAAACATGTAAAATGCGTTTTCTTTCAAGTATTTAGCTTAAAGTTTGACTCTCCTGTTGGGAATAAAGAATTTCAGAATGCCATTAATATTCTTTCTAAGCAAACTTGATTTGCTTTTGCAGCTGCTTCCAGTCATACCTATGAAATTTGATTACCAAAAAGAATTCAATTCTGCAAAAGAAACTCATCTTCTTCATGAAACGATATTAATTCCCTAAAATTAACGTCCAAAATTGAAGCATATTTTTACAATTTTCAGTTATTTTTCCTTTAATTTAATGTTAAAAGTCTACTCACTCAGAGCAGTGTTTTTATTTCCTTTATTTCGATTATACAATCAAATACACATCCACTTGTGGTTTGGAATTTAAATATTTTATAGATTGGCAGTACTTTAACAGCCACAAGCATATTTTAAAGAAAACTCTTTATTAGGTTTTCAGTATAATCAGTTTGATATGTGTTATGAGAACATTATTACATGTCAGATATTTTGATTATCATTAACAGTAAACAAGCAGACTATCTCTGACACATGAGCAAATTAGGCAATTTCCTTTCCATCAATACTGCAGAAAATAAAATGGAAATGCTAAGAAATGGGTTTCTAGCACTGTACATGTTTCAAGCATAACCCAATCAAATTCTTGACTTCTTAATAAAGTGCCTCTTGTGCTGTCAAAAATTCATCTTGAAATTTGAGGTGCTGTGTAGTTTCCCGTATCTTTGTCACTGAACTGACTGCTGCCATTAATTTCCTCATATTCTTATTTTAGTGTCAAGATCTGTGAAGAGGTAGCTGTCGTTTTCAGGCAGGGTGAGTGAGGGTGGGAGCTTCTGGTTCATCCCCAGCCTTGTCAATGGTCCTGACTTGTGGAAGTTGCCTAAACTCCATTAATACGAGAATGAAAGAAGATGATGTTTTCAAAAAGTTGTGAGCATAGAGTGCTTCACTTATGGTAGGCAAGGGTAGATTGTTATTTTGCTACCTTTCTCGGTATGGAGATTTGTAAGCAGTGTAGTCAGTATTTAACTGCTGAGATTCTCAGGTCAGCATGGTCTTCTTCTCCCCTACATAGCTCAACTAACATCTAGTTTCTGCCACCTACCAATCAGTTGGTTTTTGATTAGTTTTGATTAGTTCTTAATATCTGAATTAGTTCATAATATGGTCCCAAAGATAAGGATTGAGGTTTTAAAATACTAATTTTAAACACATACACACACACACACACACACACACACACACACACACACAGTAAAGGCAAGGAAGGACTAGGTAAGCCATTCAATAATGGAAGGACAAATAGGGACCTGCTCTTGGGAAAATCTGTTGTCATCCAATTTGTAGTTCAATGGTGCAATGCATATTAGATGCTTGGGGTACAAGTAACAGAAGTCAACAAGAGCATCGTGTGGGAAGATATTTGAAGCTTATATAATTGTGAAGAAAGGGGAAGGCTAATTCAGAGCAATGGATCTAACTAAGCATTTCCCAGGAGTACAAGTACAGGAAATATTTTTAGCAGAGACAACCTGTCCAAGCTACTACTGGTGCTAGAGAAATGAGCATAATGTCCTTGGTCTAGAACAGCAGTGGCAAAACTTTTAGAGCTTTCAATCATAACAAAAAGCCCATTGCAGGATGGCTGCCATAGGTTTGCAGCCACTGGACTTGGATAAATCTGACATCTCAGGTTAATTTTATTAACAGCCTCCAAATTCACAGTCTTGGGAGGTGACACATCTTACTCAGCACTCTTAGGTCGAGAGAGTTGCTCTCTCCGCAGAGTCAGCAGAAAGGCTACTTACCAGCTATATTTGTATATAGTCAGAGGCAGAAGCACTTTTCTCCGAGTCCCCACAGGGAGAGCAAACAGTGATTAATCCTCTCACAATACAAAGGAGTTTTATGCTGTAAAAACAAATAAACGAATACAGTATAGCACCTGCCTTAGTGTACGTCTTCCAAATAGTATGAAACGGAATACAAGATGACCCCTGTTGGATTAGAGGTTCCTTCTGACCATGAGGAAAATTCTGCAGTGTAATTTGGGGCCTGCAGGAATTGAGGGAAGATAAATTTCTTTCAGGGGTATGCTAATAGTTCTTTCTGTTTGTTTTGTTTTGTTTGTTTTGTTTTGTACCCCTTCTCTGGCTTGCTTGTTGCTAGGGGAGGCTGACCTCTATGGTCAAACCACCAATTCATCTTCTTTATTTTTTAGTTGGGTTCAAAAAACAAAAGGTAAAAGTCAGAAATTAGAAAATGAAACAGAAATGAATCTGAGATATTTGTGGGGGTTTTTTTTGTTGTTGTTGTAGTTATTATTCCCTTTGTGTCTGTCTTTAGATTGGTTGTATTTGCTATCCTTTTAAAGGCCAGAGCTCCTGTCAGGCTCCTTTTCCTGCCATTAAATACTTCCTTTGGTTCTGTAAATGCTCCCTCTCCCTAGTTAGCTAGTTCCAGGGCTAGGACCTTGGACATATTACCATGCTTTACTGCTATCCTTTAGCTTTGACAAATTGTTGATAAAACAGGCGCTTTCTGCCCCCACATCCTCCCTGGAGTATTCCTTTGGTTCCTTGTCACACCCTGGCTGACACTGGTGGTCTGTGAATGGATTTACTGATGTTTCACAAGTGTTTTCCTAGCATTTGGGTGAGAAAGTGATTTGATAAATTTTGGACATAATCCATGCTTTTACTAATATTTCTTTCATTCTTCAAAAATGAGGAGGAATCCTTGTCAGGGACAAGTAGGAAAAGTCAGCTTAGCCTTGTCTTGAAGTTGAGTTACTATCAGCTGTCATCTACCCTTTTACACATGTTATGTTCCAGAATAAAATTTGCACAGTTGTTCTCACCAAACCATTTCCCTGTTGTGATATGGGAATCCTGACAATACAATTTATTTAAAACCAAGAAAATATTTTATAAACTGGAACATTAATTTCTAATGTTTTAAAAGCTTTTAATCAGAAAACATTTTAAAAATCAGTTTTGAAAACTCTGTGTCATGTGAAATAAACTTTTGAAGAAATACAAAAAGTCACCAGAGATGTTTTTAATTATTTATATGTTTTTACTCACTTTCACATCTAACTAGTACAATCTTCCCTTGTTGAAACAGCAGTGATCTGCGAATGTCCACATTCAATTTAGCAGCATGAAATTTCTCATTTCCTTATTGGAAATCTCATCTCCCTTGACTTGTAGGACAGCACAATCTCAGCTTTCCACTTGGTTGACCATCCTTAAAATCTTTTCCTGGTACTCTTCTCAGCTCCAAATTCAAAAATGCTTCTGAAGGACAGCATTCTTCTCATGCCCTATTGAGAAAAGAGTTAGAATGACCAGAGCTTGAGCAGAGAATGATAAGACAGGCCATTGGCTCAAGAGTTCCTGGACCCTGGGTGGATGCCACTTGAACACTGCATAGATTGGACCCTAAAAAGTATGTATTTCCCCATAGGCTAGAGATCTTATCACTTACAGAACAAAGGAGTCTGAACTCCCTTCTAAACCACTTAAGTAACTCAAGACAAAGAGCCTCCCTAAGTATCCTGCTCAGGATCCCCTCCCAGTAAGCAGGTACTCTGCTTCCTGGCATTTGTATCTTCCTCTTCCATCCACATTTTATTGTTCATCACTCTGAGATATGAATCTTGCATTTGGGTAACTCTATAAGTGATTTCATTACCTAGAAAAACATTAACTTTCACCTAGATCAGAGGTGTCAGATGTGAACAAAAACAGGTAGTCATAAGTAATATATACAAGCCAGGCAAATGGAGGAAAACCTTTGAATTTCTCTTGAAAAGCAACAGAGAAAAGAGACCTAAGGAGGCAGTCCTCACTTAATAGGTAGAATCTTTGCCCTATGGTAACTTGGTCCACAGTTCCCTGAGGTGAATGTGTGTAATTTAAGAAGAGCTGAGGGCTGGGGATTTAGCTCAGCGGCAAAGCGCCTGCCTGGCAAG
>NW_004955411.1:19848361-19884359 GCF_000276665.1 Chinchilla lanigera
AAAAAAAAAAAAAGAAGAGCTGAAAGCCATATGCAAAAGTTAAATGGTAGCTCAGAAAAAAATATTTTAACATCTTTCACGTTAAACAAAACACTTGTATAGACTAGATTTGTTTTACAGGGGTTTTTATTTTTTGTTTGTTTTTTTGTTTTATTTTTTCTTGTGCTAAATAATTGAACTCGAGGCCTGCTGCATACCAGCCATGTACCCAGGTACTCTACTTCCGAGCTGCTACAACCACAGCAACCCCGTGTTTTCTCTTAATCTTGAACTTCTTTTAGGGACAAGTTCTCACTAAACTGCCTGCACTGGCCTTGAACTTGCAATTCTTTTGCTGTAGAAATATGCATTCTCAATAAGTCCCTGCATCCTAATCACTTCCTTCCTTCTCCAAGCTTCTTGACTTTGCAGAATCTTGTTACTAATAAGATAAATTACTCAAAGTGGAAAATTAAAAACCATCTTCGTCTCATATTCTTTCTCCACCAGTGTTTCTAGCCAGGAGATTCTGCATTCAGAATCAGTTCTGAAATCAGTTCTATTTTCCCTTGCTATGACTCTATATTTAATAGCATTCTTGGTGGTCCCCACCTTTATATATATAATATATAACATACACTAACATAATATCTAATATATTTATATATTAATATAATATATAGTATAATATAATTTATTATATTAATATAATATATTATAATACAAGTTATAATATAAGATATGTTACACTAATATAGTATAATATATTAATAATATATAATTTATAGTTAATACATTATATAGCTATAATATGATATGATATAATATATTCATATATTTATATTATATATATTATGCTTTTGGCTCTCCCTTGATTATGGAACTTTTCAAATCTGCTTTTCAAACTTCCTGGCTGGGCCATAATTATGTAGGGGTGTTTTAGAAACCTCAAAATAACCATGGCTGAATTTCTGGTAGTATCCACTTCATTCATTTGCAAAAAGACCAAAACACTTTTTAAATTATTACAAACAAAAGAGTGGAATATGAACTTTTCCTCCATATTCACAATAAAGTATCAGACTTCAAAACTTGTTTTTTTTTTTGTTTTTTTTTTTTTTAGTTTCTAGCAGATTACTGCTGCAGATGTTGCTGACAAACTTACAGGGGTCTGCAGAAGTACAAATCACTCTGGGTTTTATATTGTTATTTTGGCAAAAAGTTTGAAAAGCCTTGTTTTAAAGACAACGTTCCATCTATCTTCATGACACACAAAGCCTTTGTAGTTTGGGCCCAATTTCTCTTTCTTACCCCATCTGTATCTTTCACTCTCACCCGCTCTGCACCCACAGGACTCTGAAGCTCCTGTGGTTTCACAGAAGCCCCAGTCCCTATTTTATATATGTTCTCCACCCTTTCTAAAGTAATTCTTTCTTCACTCCTCAACTCAGAAGTTGGCTTTTTGTGTGAAGATTTCCCAGTTTTGAGGTCTTTAACCACTTTTCACTTACACTGTATTCTAATCGCTTGCTAAATTTGTCTCTTTCATTACACTGAATTTCTGGAGAGCAGAGACCTCCTTTTGAATCCCTAAAGTCTAGCAGAGTGCATGTTAATGATTGAAAGAATGAATGATGAAAGTAGCTATTGAATATATTAATGAGAAGTGTGTGTGTGTGTGTGTGTGTGAGCAAATCTCCAGAAAGTAACTCCTGTATCCATAAGTCTGTAATGAGATTGGCGTTAGGCTAGACTGTGGACCCTATCAATCATGGTAATTGAAATTAGGATTAGTTCAGCCAAGTACTTATTAGTTGTAATTAGTTATACTGTTCAATAGTTTTTATGATTTAACCACCTTGTAAATTAGTTCAGGAGGCAAATTTTAAACATGCATTGTGTTTTACTCCTTCAGATCCTCTGTTCTCCTTTCTCTAGCCTGCTCTGGACCTGAGGAAAAGAGCAACTTGGTCCATGGCAATGGGACTCTTGGGTCTGGCCCACAGAGAGCCCCAGCCACGATCTGAAGGTAGAAAGAAAATGAATTCAAGATATTTATTTTCTTCTCTCTCTCTTTCTCTCTCTGTCTTTCTCTGTCTCTCTCTGTCTCTTTCTCTGTCTGTCTGTCTGTCACCAGTGGTCATTACTGTTCCCTGTTTTCCCTTAGTTCAGGGCACATCAGCTTCACGGTTCCTACTTATTCAGAGTTCCTGCATCCACCTTGTGATTCCCCTACGCCCTCATCTACATACATCGCAGTTATTCTGAGAGACTGTGGTATCTGTTTCATGTAGGAAACTTGACTTGTGCAATTCTGTACTATTTCCATAAGTCTTTTTAAAGACAACAACCAAAGCCAGTACGCAGTGGATTAATTAATGGCCCACTTGAGTGGGAACACCCAGCTGACCCCAGATAGCACGATTCTCCACGTGGAAGATTCACCTGAGAGTTTCTGCCAGAATCGCATAAAAGGAGAACAGGAGGGGAAGACTGCATGCTGCTGACTTCCTGTGGTTTTTCTTCAAAGGAACTTCCGCTGCTGTTCTCTTTCAGGAGACCTCAGTCCTTTTCTTCATCTTGGACATCCTTTCTTGGCTTCCAGTGCAGATCTTCTAGCCTTCTGGCGCTCATCCTTTGAGTTGCTGGCACAGACTTTCTGGCTTTTCCCACTGGCCCTTGGGCCTTTCCAATGCAGATCCATTTTACGGACATGTATGGGACATTGCGGTGGCCTCCAAATCCATGACTGGATTCTTTGGGTCTCCAGTGCACAGACAGACATTTTGCTTTCTACACCTCATTGTAGAAAGCACTAAGAGAGCCAGGCGTGGTGGGTGTGCCTGTAATCCCAGCACTAGGGAGGCTGAGGCAGGATGATCATTGTGAGTTCAAGACCAGCCTTGGCTACAAAGTGAGCTCAGGGCCAGTGTGAACTCCAAAGTGAGACTCTGTCTAAAAAGAAGAAAAAAAAAAAAAAAATAGAAAGCACTAAGGCAACTGCCTTAAAAAACAACAACAACTTTACCGTAATAAGTCAAGGCAACAACTTTACTGTGATAATTTAAAAGTGAAAAATGCTTTTTTTCCAAAATGTATTTAGAAACATAGTTCAAAATTATGTAAAATGAAGTTAAACACACTTATATTTTAAGAATATTTCTTATTATGTGGAATTATTTATTCAAGAGCATTAATCAGTTAAAATACTTTAGAGTGTGTTTTGTGGCAAATAAGTATACCAAAAGCTTTTGTGAAAGTTTTGAGTCCCAAACAAGTAAAGTTTAATTGTAGATAGTCTACAGATAATAATATCAACAGTAATGGAAATATTAACAATTTAAATAATTTAAAAATAGTTTTGTAGACTCTAATTAAACAATAATATTAAAGATATACTCTCTAGTGATATAATTATGAAATACTAATTATCTCTAAGACTGTGAAACAGAGAATAAAAAATTCTCACAATGGGTTCTTAGAGTCGTATGTTTCAATTCCTAAGCAAATTGTTCAAGATTTTATTCCAAAGTATTAAAATACACATACACACTGAAACTTTGCCAAAGCATGGTCCTTACTGTTTGTGCTGTGGGACTGCCTCAAGGTGAAATAAGTTTAAGACCATGTTGGTATTTTCTTGAATAATTCTGCTTCAAATGATGTCCAAATAGGTTAGCTTCTTCCATAATACGCTCAGTAACTTTCAACCCCTCGTATTTAAAGGTAACTGTGCAAAATATTTTAGTATGGAAAAAAGAACTTTAAAGAGAAAAAATGCTTGTAACCTTTCTATATAAATATTTTTCCTACATTTACTTACTTTATTTCTGTAACAGTTTTTCACATAACAAATCTTTTCTTTTTTTCCACACAAAACAAATCTTAACCACAAAGTTTCTTCTCCCTCTTTTAAATTTCCCAAATAATTGACCACTTTTCAGAATCTGAAGTTTAGTCACTCTGGCTTGTCAGTTTTCTCTTAAGTGCATGGCCTGTAGGTGAAACTGATTGAACTTTTCATAGGCAGGTGAGACACTCTCTCTCTGTCTCTCTGTCTCTGTCTCTCTCTGTCTCTCTCTGTCTCTCTCTGTCTCTCTCTCTCTCTCTCTCTGTCTCTCTCTCTCTCTCTCTGTCTCTCTCTGTCTCTCTGTCTCTCTCTGTCTTTCTGTCTCTCTGTCTCTCTCTCTGTCTCTCTCTCTCTCAGCACTTTCATATATTACAGAAATTTTGGCAGCACTGATGCTAGTATGTCTTGGGGACCATTTCAGATTTCCTAACTATAACACAAGTCTTTGGAAGAGAACCCATCATCTGACATCCTGATGAATGCGATCATGAAGTTCATGTGTAAGGAGAAATGTAAGCGCCTATTAATTATTTAATGCCATCCTGGTGGTAATGGGAGCTAACAGAAAGCCCAGAGACAACCCAGGCAGGGAATCAGTGCCAACTACAAGAGTCTCAGTGATAGCTGGACTCAGATCCTGCCCGTTTCTTAGACTTGATGCTAACCCGTTCTGTCTCTGCTGTGCCCTATCTCACAGCACCGACCTCAGTTCTCTGACTCTACCGTTCCAAACTCCACTACGGGAGCTGATACCCATCAGTTATATTTTGGCATTTTCCTGTTATAACACTATCTTGGTTTATAAAGGAATTACTGACTGGCTCAAGACACGAATCTGAAGATATTTAGCCTTACCTACTTTTGTAGCCAGAGGCTCTGGGATGTAGACTTCAGAATCACACTTTTTCTTATCCCTAGGAGATTCAAATCCCAAACAGAGCTCATTAATAATTTCGTTCCTTTTAGCCTGTCGCCTTTTTAGCTCCTTTTTGGAAGTACAAAAGTGTTGCATTTAAACATCCATCTACTAATTGGGCTTTTATTTTCCACCTCCAGTTCTGTCTCTGAATAGTGTCCTTTCTACCCCCAAATTTCCTGGGCCATCAACCAGATTATAGCTGTGTTTTACCTTCCTGCTGGGATCTAACACCTGCTCTCGCAAGCCCCTTTTTGACTTTTGTCTGAGTCCAAATTGAGTTCCTTGCATTCTTTGTATATTGTTCACGGCTCACACTACCTCCTAACCCCTTTCTCCTTTCACTTTGTAGTTAGTCTCACAGTAAATTTAACTATTGCATTTTAAACATATTCTCCACGCCTGATCTTCCCTGGTGGGTTTAGATTAAGACCTAGGTGGCTTCATCCTTTCCATTCATTTCTTTCATTGATTGGAACTGGGTTTCTCACACCTCAGTCAAAAGTATGTCAGGTCCTCGAACCTCACTCCCTCACTCCCTCCGTCAACTCTGTACCACACTATGTTAGTCCGAGCATCCTAAGCTCTCTGCTTCTGGCACCAGATCACTCAGCACTGCTATCATAACTGAGCAGAACATATCACATGATTGCAAATGTACTCGGCTTTAGATTCGTGTCTCCTTAGACTCTAGTGGTGATTTGTGCAGCCACTGAAGCTATGTCCTGTTCATTCCCTTTCAGTTTCTAAGCAATTTCTACCCTGTTTTCAGACCTTCCACTTTTCTATTGCTCTCTACCACACCATGTCCCTTATTCTCTTAGTAAATGAGGTCTGTGTCTTATACTGAGACCGGCACAGGCTGAAATTCCAGTATTTTCTCTTAGTATTGCTCACCATTAGCTATTTTGCATATCTGTGTATATACTGGAAGGAAATGCTTCACCATTCCCATGGACATTTTATCCATCAATTTTTGTAATTACATCTGCCCATGTGACCCTTGTCCTTTAGTTTTCAATCTATTTCAAGTTGACCAACACAGAATCTGAAATGTTTCCTTCCTTTCCCTCATGTATCCCTTAAATTTCTGTGAATCTTATTTTCCTAATTATTTTTAACCAAGACAGACTATGATTTCACTTATTATCTATTTATTTACTTATTTGCAGTAGTGGGGATTGAACCCACAGCCTTCAACGCTGAGCAATATTCCCAGCCCTTATGATTTTATTATGATTATCATTATTATTTTAAATTTTGAAACAAAGTCTTGCTAAGTCACTAAACTACTGGGTTTGGATTTCTGATTCCTCTCCCTCAGCTTTCCAGAGTGCTGGAATTAGAGGTGTGTGCAGCCAGGCCAGAGTGCCTTTTAACTCTTTATCTGATGAGCAGCTTGCAATTTTTCTTTATGTAATTTAGCCTGTAAACAAAAAGCATATATATGTATATAATTTTAAAATAATACAATAAACATGCATATGCCCATTAAGTTTGAGAGATAGATAACTAGCAATGTAATTGGGGTGCATGCTTCTGGAAATTGCTTCTCTTCTTCTGTTGCAGAAATAATTGCTAGTCTATATTTAGGATGATCATTTCCCTTTCACCTTTTTTGGTTTTGATGTGTGTGTATCGTTAGTGAACATATTGTCTGTATTACTACAATACTAGCAAACATACTGTCTATATTATTACAATACTGGTCACAACCTTCTGTCTCCCCAAACACCTTTTGATCTGATTTCAGAGTCCTTGATCTATGGTCACAGTGCTTATAGCATTCATTTTTCATCAATCTCTGAGATTATGAGCTTTTTGTATATTTTCTTTATTAAGAGACTTTAATTGGTACCTAGAACATAGTAGGTATGCAGTGAATGTTAATTAAGTGAATTAGTCAGAGAAGAAATTGGAGGTACAACCTCTGTGTAGGTTCAGAATTCTTATTTTTTTATTAAAACCTGTGAGTAGATGAATACATTTTGAGCAGAGAGCCCTTCAATAACTAGTATTGAAACAAAAAGCATGTTCCGGCTAAATTTCTTCTAAGTAATCCCAGTTCTGCCACTAATTGACTGCCACCTTGGGCCTTTTATTTAACCTCTTGGTCTTCTGTTACTTAATCTATAAAATGAGGTTGGGCTAAATGATCTCTGAGGTCCTTTTCTAGCTATGAAATTCTCTGATTGTCATCAATGATTGTATAAATAAAAAATTCAATTAACAAGAACATCTTAATCCCTAAGCGTTATCATTAAATTGAGATTTTACTTTTTCAAAGAGCAATTATTTTATATACACAGTAGGAAAAGAATGTGCTCACGTCTTCCTTTCAAATCACAATTCAACTTCATCAGAAAAACCATTTCTACAGAATGTGAATAATGTGTCCTCAAGTATGGAGAAATGTTTTCTTTTACAGGGACATCATAACTAAGTCTCCATTTAGTCAATAAGTTCATTTCCTAGATATGAACAGATGTGTTAATTGTCTTATAGCAATCCATTGAGATAGACTATTCTCTTCCTAAACACTCCAGACTTTCCATGATAGATGACCAGCCTGACAGAATTCCTTGGGTCCTGGCAGAATGAACTTGGCACTTATACACATCTTGACAACTCTAAACTTGTTTTCTCCAGCTATTGTTTGGCCTTATTTCTTTATCCTGCGATGTTTGCTCTGGCTCATCCTATAGAGCGCCCCTTGCAGTCCTTGTTGTGGCCCAGGAAGTTTACATTTGTAATCCCATGAAAAGTTATTGGAATTCTAATGAGTTAATTCCAATTGATGAGTTCCAGTGTAATCCACAGTGAAAATAAAGACACTAAGGCACATTTGTAGTTATGAGGAGCCAAGGGGTCCGAAGTCTAGTCATGAGGATGGATATCTAGAACAAAGGCCTTGACCCAGGACTAAACCTGGATTTTATTCATTTATGAAGAAAGGATTGGCTTGAGGATGAGTGTATGACAGTGGCAGGAAGTAGGTCAGTGCCATGAGCTAAGCTAGGTAGGAGGCCTACAATCACCTCTGCCAAATGCGAAGAGAAGGATATGCAGAAAGAGTAATCTGCATAACTCAACTGAGACAGCATCTAATGTTTTGGGGTCAGTACTTCAGCTCTGTTGTGTAATCTTTCAAGCCCCAGGATCTTTCATAGTCTCTATTTGGAAGCTCAATCTGACAGCACGGAGCATTGGCTGTATGTCCTGCCTTGTCCTGGCTCACACATGGGAACAAAGTGTGGGGGAGTGTCCAGGGAAACACAACTGCCATCTTCAAAGACTACCATCAGCACCTTGGCTAGACCAATATGCACTGTTTAAAGCCAATTGAAGGGATAAGAAAAAGTCCTAGCCAGCTCTGTACATATCAATACATGGAAATAGGGTCAGGCTCAGCCAAAACGGAGGGAATTGTTCCTCTTTCAAGGAGAGTTGTCCAGGTGGTCCTCCGCATCCTCCCTCTTTGTGACTGTCTTTCAGAAGTGTGATTAAAAGAAATGTAGTGAATGCTCCTGCTGAGTGCCATTCAATGGAAAGGTAGACTGGTAAAAATATTACAGTGTGTGCTCATCCATCATATTAAACAGATCTGGCAAGATGTGGATCCTGACTCTTCCCCAAAGTCCAAATCACCATGCGAGGTCAATGTTCTTTAAAGTCGTGTTTTATTTTTATTGGCACGTTTGCAGTGCATACTGATTACATTTCTTGTGGGGAGCTGGGACATGTATGTGACACATCTTAATTGTTTTTTCAGCCCCTCTTCCTCCCTTTCCTTTCTACCCTCTCCATCTCTCTAAGGACCTTCCCTTCTGTAAAAGATCTATCTTCATACTTTGTATTTCAGTCTCTTACTTTGTTCTTTATTTATTCTTGCATTGTTTTGAATTCATCCAGGACATTAAAGCAGCCACAGCAATGAAACTGAAGACACAGATTTCCAGAACTGCTTTAGAAAGTGGGAGAATGAGGAGTATGCTTGAAACAAGGGGGATACTCTGCGAGGGATCAATGACAACATATCTTTTACTGTAATACAGCTTTTAAAACCTTAAGCATTTACCATAGTTTTCCATTATACCTGTTCTGGAATCACCACAATTTATTTATTTATCTATTGGAGGACATTTGGGGAGTTTTAAGATTTTAGTGATGACAAAATTTTAATCAATATTCATTTTCAAGTATTTGTGCATATATAATTTTATTTCTTTTAGGTAAATACTAGATGTGGTACGACTGGAAAAGTCGGTGATCATTTTATGACACTGCCAAGCTGTTTTCCAAAGTAGTTGCAGTATTTTATCAGCAACAATATGTAACAGTTCTAGTTCCTCCAAATTTTCTTTTTTTCTCTTTCTTTCGCAGCCTCCCCACCTTCCTCCACATCTTCTTAACATTATGCTTAGTCAGTCTTTCTGATTGTAGTCACTTTAGTAGAAGTACCCACCTCACCGTGCACCTATTATTCAGAATTAACTAAGAACATTAAAAATTCAGTAATAAAAGTAATTCAATTACAGTATAGTATTTAAATAGGCAGTCTGCCAAAGAATGGGGAAATATGTACATTAAATATTTTAAAGAAATACAAAAATATTACAAGATATTATTTTCATTCTCATAAGAATTCATCAATACGAATTACCTTGTTTAAAATCTTCCAATTTTTCTAACTAGCTACACATAGTTAATACCATATTGCATGTCCAGTCTAATCCTGGTTTTGCTCTAATACAGTGTGGAATTATCTCCTGCATAAATATTTATGTTTCAGAGTATGTCCATGTTTTGAATTCCAGTGAATAAAATAAATACACCAATGTATATTTTTAAATTACCTTGAATAAATAGACAACTTTCATCAGTGGATGAGATTTTCTTCACAAACTTGTAAGAGTATTAACTTTAATAACTTTGCAATCTCTTTTGTTTTTTAGAAAGAAAATAGTACAAAAAAGGAACAATAGCAAAATGCAAACAAAACAAAGAAAGAACATTAAAAATGATATGGGGTTTCAAACCAAATCTTTAAAACAATTGATTTCAGCTTTAATTAAAATGTCTTTATTACTCTCAAGAATCTATTTTTTTTATACATTTACTAATGAAATTCAACCTCTGTCAATTGTTTTACATATTCTTTATTTATTTATCATTGTCTCAAAATTTTCCTTGGTTGTTTTCAGGAACCTGTGTATGAAAGGCAGCGCCTTTCTACATTGCAAGTGTTTCTACAGCTTATCTTCTAATAGCATTCCTGTGGCTCTTTGTCTTCAAGTTCAGCACTTTATTTTGTTTTTATTTGTTTGTCTGTTGTGGTACCAAGGATCAAAACCAGGGCCTTGTGCATGCAAGACAAGTGCTGAACCGCTGACACAAACCGTTAGCCCTTGATGGTTAAACTTCCTTGTCTTTAAAACTTTTTTTCTTCTGGCAGTGGGGTCTAGCTATGGTTGGCCAGGCTGGTCGCAAACCTGTGGGCTCAAGCAATCTTCTCACCTCAGCTTTCTGAGGAGTTGGAAATACATACATTTTCATGCCCATTTTAGTTTTTTTATGGCTTTTTTTTTTTTTTTTTCTTTGAGATAGAGTCTCTCTATGCAGTTCAGGCCAGCCTTGAGCTCACTTTGTAGCCCAAGCTGGTCTAGTAACTATCTTTCTGCCTCAGATTCCTGAGTGCTGGGATTACAGGCCTGCACCACCACGCCTTGCCTCATTTTAGTGTATATTTTCTTGTTGCAGATATCTTAATTGTATACATCATAGTTTCAGAGAATTTATACTGAGAAAACTTAAAAAATATATTTTTAATTTTTTATGGCTTGAGATTTTACATTTCAATTTGTTTCCTATAATTTATATTGGCATACATTATAATCTTAATTTATATTTTTCTTTTACCTGATCATTTGAGATCATTGGCTGACTATCCTTTGTTTTTCTTTCTTTCTTTTTTTTTTTTGGTTTTTCTCTGGTACCGGGAACCGAACTCACGACCTTGCGCTTGCCAGGCATGCGCTTTGCCGCTGAGCTAAATCCCCAGCCCCTATCCTTTGTTTTTCACATTTCATGCATCACATATTCTCTTAAAAACTAGTTTAAATTTGGGGGCTCTCAGTATATCTACTTATCTATGTGTTTTGTGGGCATTTTCCACTGAATTTTAATACCTTTTACAAACATAGTCATCTCTCAGTCATATCTTCTGTCAAATTGAAAAAACTTACAAAAATTATTTAATTGTTTTGTTTTTGGAAAGTCAACATAAAACCTCCTAAAATTTTGATTAAAATTGTATTGCAAAGCTACAGCACTTTAAAATAATTTTGCATTGTGTATTTTGAATTCTTCTTTAGAAATATTATATAACTTTTTATTTATTTAAATATTACTTTAAGACTTTCAGGAAATTATTTTATATGGATCTCATACATTCTTATTTATTTTCTTATAAAATGTCTTATGTGTGAGTACTACAAATATATGTATATTTGTATTTATAGTGTGTCCTGTGTATATACATACATATGCATGTATATTTAATTATAATTCTAATTACCAGAGACTGGTGCACAGAAAGCTATACCATTTTATGTTTACTTTTTTCTAGACAGCTTATTAAATTTTCTTGTTAATTTTAATAGTTATTCTATTGATTCCTTTGAATTTCTTAGCTACAGAAACATACTATTGTGAAAAACATAAAATTTAGTTTATTTCTTCACTTTAAACTTTTACTAATGAAGTTCTATTTTTGATTATGAATTATATTATTTAAAACTTTCAAGAACATATAAAAGTGTAACAGTTTTAGCAGAGATTCTTTCTTTTGCTCAATTTTTTTTTTAGTGTTTCACATTTAGTGTAAACTTAGATATTTTTAGATCTTTTCTCATTCTACAGTTTAAATCTAGTAGTAAGCCTTATTCAAACATAGCTCAAGCATCAGAATTCTTCCTCACTTGATCAAGTAGTGATTCTTCCGATATCAGTGAGGTAATAAAACAAATCAGTAGCACGTGAAAATGTTCATCAAATTTCACAAGTGACCATTGTTTTCACAAACTGACTTGTTCCAAATCAAATTTACAAGACGGTGAGATAAACCAATTTGTGAGTATATTTTTTTCACAAAGTTTATTTATTTATTTGCTCTTTTTTGTGCAGAATCATGAGCACCTGCTTTACTCAACAGTATTCTAGCAGATGTTTGGAAATTACAGGGAAACTTATGCCCACCTCTAAGTCAATTCATGTCTCTCAACCCCTTGGATAAGTATGTATGTCCTTATGTAAAATGTGTGTTTTAAACTGGGGAAGGGGATGAAAAGAGAATTAAGACATGTTATGTACACATATTATTTCCCTGGATGAATGCAACCATTTTGTACTGCAAACATGTGTTTAAAATGAAAGCTTGTGAGGAATACATATTGGGTCCTGAATATCTTTGTGAATTTGATCAAGTTACTTCACTTTCCCTAGTTTCTTATCTCATTTATTACAAAGGATCAAGATTTGTTATCTGTGCTGTCTTTTTCACTTAAACATTGTCACTTTATAACAATGCTTGTTAAGAAAGAAATGAAAATCCTCAGGAATCAATTCAGTATAGTGAAAATATTAGAGGTTTAGCTCAGACTATTTGTATCAAGATTCTCGAATTATCTCTTATAAGTATGACATTATACTTATGTAAGCTTTAAGATTCTGAGCTTTATGGATACAAGTGGGAAATGTTAGTTCTTATCTTTATGGCTTTGAGGAAGATGAGGAAATGTAGCTTTGGGGCTGTATTTGTTAGAGTCCTAACAGGGAGCAGATGGCACACATGAAATAGGTTAATTCTAGTGTGATTTATTTACAGAGGTTCTAATTGTAACTACAAAGTGCATTTCAATAATCTAAGGGCTTAGTAGCAGCCAAGTTATTAACATGGTTAAATCCAGGAGAACAATGGAGGAGCCCGTTTTTAGAGCCTGGTCATATATAATCTTGGATTTGTAGGAAGCAATGAACAGGATGGAGGAATGCAGTCAGTCTAAGATGAAAATAAATATAGGTAGTGCGCTCACTGACTAATAAAATCTGGGTTTCAGAATTTTGACTCTAATAGGATCTCTGTTGTCAGGTACATTCCTATAAAGCTATTTTCAGAGAAAGCTCTACACTTTGAAATGAAACAAAGTTAGCAAATTTATTTGCCCTCAGTAATTCGCAAAGATAGCAAATGTATTTGCCCGGAGTCCCTAAATGATAGAAAAATTATATTCAATTTATAGTATAGGTTAAAAGTCCCTAACCTGAAATACTCTGAAACTGAAAACTTTTGGAGTGCCAACCTGACACAAGTTTCCATATCTGAACTCGTGTGGCAGACCACAGTAAAAGCTGCCACTGGGTTACGTGTTAAGGTGTGTACAAAACATAAGCGAATTTGTATTTAGACTTCGGACCATCCCAAATGTATCTCATTGTTTACAGGCAAATATTTCAAATATTGAAACTTCTGGTTTCAGTCATTTTGGATAAGGAATATTCAACCTGTATAGTTAAGATCTGCAATAAATATAGCATAGGTCCTGATGTCACTTTCCCGACTACACACACACACACACACACACACACACACACAAACACACACACAAACACACACACACAAACACACACACACATACACTTGCAGTATTCATTTAACAGTATCATATGACTCAATCTCTATTCTCTTCTTTCTGTGTCACATTTTTCTTGTCCAAATCTGCCTGAGTGAGCTTCAGCCTCCTTAATACAAGGCTCTCAGTCTTTTCCTGTGTTTTTCCCCTACTCCCAATGTGTAATCTTTAAGTACTGGATCTTTATCAATTGATCTCTACAGAAAGCTGTACTTCAATATGTTCTGAAAACTGCTGTCCGGGAGTAGATTCCAGCTGCTATTTGCTCTTCTATTCTGAGAGTTCTCTGTGTACATGGCAGCTGCTGTCTCTTCACAGAATTAGCATTCTCTTTTTTACTGTATTTGTGTAAGAGAGGTTTTCAGTTTCTGAGTTTAGAAGTATCATTTCCTCTTTGGTGTCAGAAATTAATATGGTATTGCAGGGAATCATAGATGTTATGATGCTTTCATGAGTAGCGGTAATGCAGGCACTCTTCTTAAATTATTTAATGTACTACCTGTCAGGAAATTAACCCAAGTGGGTTACCCCAGTGAACATGGTGCTGGGGTAGAAATTTGTACCTTGGGCTATTAGTAGGTTCGTCTGTTTTCTAGCCATGGTAGTTGGAAAAAGTGCTTATCTTTTTAATCCTCACTTTTCTCATTTCAGTAAATGAGAAATAATACAGTAGTGTTTAGTTCATATCATCATTTTGAAGCCCAAGTGAGATAACGTATGTGATGTGATTTGCAGATTACGAAGTATAAGGGAATAATGCTATCTGGAAAAATGTAAACTCTTGAGCCCTTGAAAGCAGGACAGTATGTTATGCAAATTAGTATTAACTTTGTGTTCATATTTTCTCACCCGACTACCCAAATGAAAAAGGCACTTATTTCTAATGGCAATCCCAAAGGATATTAACTGATTGTTCTTCAGAATATTTAATATAATTCTAAAAATTAATAGGCAGCATTTAGTATAATCACACATACAGGGCTTCACAAATCAAATCATAATCATGTTCATTTTTTCAGCGATAAATTTTCTAGGGGTAGTGTGTATCTTTGCTATTCATGACTTACTTAATGAGTTTTCAAGACTCTGTGTAATTTTTCCCTGAACTTTAAAATTTTGAACATTTTTATATTGACTTGTAGAAGTTGTATGAATTTCTGCAAATGTGTACTGGAATAACATGATACTATTCAAATGAATTAGTTGATTGCATGGTTATTTGGATCTTTAAATGTTTATATGAGTTAACATTTTATTGGATAATGTCATTTTGCTTCTGTTTCTTTTTTCATAAACCAAATTGTAATAGATGCATTATCATTGCTTAATATTGTATTTTTATTAGTAGTAATTAGATTCTGTACTATTTTTCAATATACAATAGAGTGGATTTTAAGAAGGGAAATAAGATATTAAATCCATACTTCAAAACATTAAAAGTTTTTCCTTGTTTTAGAATTTTAAAGTAATTATCTCATATTATTTTCTGTATTTCTATCAGAACATTTAAATATACTTACGAACATTTGAGCATCTTCCCTCAAAACTCATGTTTTTATTGTATTATTTTTGTCATATGCTATTTTGGAGAATTTCATGGTATTCATGAGTATTTTCTGTGTATCTCACAGGAGACACCAGGTGCTGTGGTAAATAGCAGAAAGAAATTATTTCTCTCAGGAAGATAACCATCCTATAGAACAGATCTAAACACCTCCTCTAATAATTAAACAACACACTTTCATCATCTGGTAATAAATTCTGCAATAATAAGGATCAGCAATGGCTGAGGTAAGAAGCAAAGGAGGGGTTCTGATTGTGGAGAACTACTGACAAAATCTCTTCAGGGATCCCAAATGAACTGAAACCTGAATTATTTTTTGCAGAAGTAGGGTGAGAAATAGGTGGAATTTAAAGAGAATATGATAGCCCCTGATGGAGGACAAGTTTGATAAAGGCAGTCTGTTTGTCTGGAGTGTGGTGAGTAATTCAATAGGTAGAAGAAAAAATTAAGCAGTGTATTGTAGGCTAAGACAATGAGTTTAGATTTTATTCTAATTCTGATGAAAAACCATTGGAAAAAATTATTGAAAGAAGTGATATGAAATTTGCCCTCAGTAGTATTTGGAAGGTGAGCCAGGTGAATGCCAGTGACAGAAACTTAGAAACAGGCTAGGAGGTTGTTAAAATTCTAGGTGAGTGATGATAGTACTGGTCAAGGTGGGCCGTGTTCAGTGGGAGCGGTGACAATTTAGATATGTGTGGGAGAGAATAGTCACTAAATCTTTAGGTGGGTTGGGTGGGACAAAAGGAGATGGTGCAGTTGTGTGTCTTACCTCTGAAATGTGATCACCGAAGTACACTGACCTTGAGTGAAGACATCTAAAAGGAGAGAGAGTTTAAGGATGGAGTAGATCAAGGCTGGGGTTGAGTAAGGATTTCTGTTTTGACCATTTTAATTTTGAGAAACTGACTGGGTACTCAAGTAGAAGTGCTGGGGAACCGTTTCACTGTATTACTCTATCATTGGGTTATTCAACCTACTGGGTCAATCAACCACTGTAAACATCACTAACAATTTTTGAGCAACTATTATATACTGTACTAAGATCTCTAGGTATGAATATTTAGTCATCACAACTAACCATGAAATTTTCCTTTCTTTATTTTTTAATCTAAAAGAAAATTGTCTCTAAAAGAATATATATGATGATAATTTAAAGATTTACTGCAGGTTTTTTTTTTTTTTTTTTGGTACCAGGAATTGAACTCATGACCTCAGGCTTGCTAGGCAAGCACTTACGCCCCTGAGCTATATCCCTGGCTCTCATAATTTAAAGATTTAAATTCAAGTATCTCAGATTGCAGACATTTTGCTGCCTTAAATAGAACATTGACAAATAAAACACTGACATTTAGATACTATTATTATTATTACATTCCTAAAAATAATTTAACAGAAAGTTGAAAAAAGTCATTTGGGTGATTTGGCATGATGGACCTAATATGCTAGTTCTCTTACCTTTGGTAGCATTTCCCCAAAGAAACAGACTTTTAAAATATTCTTGCACATTTCCCAATTTTGCATTTCTCCACTAATTACATGACACCGTAACTACTATGGTTTCTGAGAAACAGAATTCATCAAAACACAGCTAATTTAAGAGAATTTAAATTTAGATGTGAATTATAGACTATAGGGCTAAAAGTGATTTTAGAATGCATTTATCTTTTTTTCTACCTGTTTCTTGGGTATTTTAAACAAGTATGAGGGAATGGAGAAATAGGTAAAAATTAGGAAAATGAAATATATATTTACAAAATATTTTTAATCATGAATTTATTCACTTAATCATTAAAATTTTATTTGAAAAATATTTATAAATTCTAGAAGTGTCACATGTAACAACTGAAATTACTTTGTTTCATTTTGTGTATTTTTCCCATCCAGCATTTCCTGTGCTGAGTTCTTGTCATAATGTAGGTACTCAGTAAGATCTTGCTGAATTAATAAAGAAAATAATGAAACTTTATATTTTTCTTCTACCTTCTACTTAGTGTTACATCTTCTATGTATTTCACTTTAAATGCTCAATGAATGCCTATGTAAGTAACTTTATTAGATTGAATGGCAGGTCCCAAAAGCTACATCCACTCTCTAATCCTAGCAACCTGTGAATATGACTGGATTTGGCAGAATTGACTTTGCAGATGTAACTAAGGACTGAGATCATCCTAAATTTTCCAATGTCCTTGTAAGAGACTCAAAGGAAAACACTGCAAAGAAAGACCATAAAAGACAGAGAGCTTGGATTTGTGCACTACAAACCAAAGGATTAAGGGAGCCGTTAGAAACCGGAAGACACAAGAAAAGATTCTCCTTTAGAACATCCTGCAGAATACAATATTCTTTTTGGCTTTCAGTGAACACATTTCTATTGTTTGTAGTCATCCACTTTGTGACACTTATTTCAATAATCTTAGAAAATGGCACATACAATGACAAAGCAGGAAATTGAAGATTGGAAGCATTTTGGCTGTAAATGACTTCATTTATTTAATTGATTGTGAGTCTTGAGCAAGTGGAATGACCTAGCAGAAATCAGTGTCCTTCTCATTGGAAGAGGTGAAACAACATGCAGCTTAGGTCAGTCCGAAGCGGCAATGAAATAATGCATATAAATAGTAAAAAATGTATAAAAATAGAAGCTTTATACAAAGCTAAGTTCTTTTGACATCTTGTATAAGCTGAATCCCTTTAGGACTTCAGTGTTTCTTCATAGGTCAGGTTTGCAATCTTTCATCAGAATGGTTGTCTTTTTATTCATAAATAAGCTGTCCTGAATATAGAAGGCTTCAGTCATCAGATAATTGTGATGAGTAGACTTGAGAGAGAGGAAAGATGGAGAGAGGAAGGCTAGGAAGATAGGGAAGGGAAGGCAAAGGGTGAAGGGAAGAAGGAAGAATGATTGGAAGAGAGAAAAGGGTAGGGCGGGGAGAAATTCCAGTGGAAAGAAACCAGACATACATCCCAGTGTCATAAAACTAAATCAGAAAATAAGCAAAATTTTTCTTTTCTATTCATTTGATAGAAAGTACAAAAAACCCTTCAAATATGTATCAATAAGAGAGAGACATAAATTGTATTAACTTTATACAATAAAATATTTAGAGCTAAAATACGTGAGGACCAAAGTGACTAAATTTGAAAAATGTAGTATTTAGTAAAAGTAAGCTGCAGAGTATACACAAAGTATGGTGACAATTATATAAGGTATATAAAATCATGGAATAACGTTATATATTGTTTATAAATACATGCACATGTATAAACAAAACATGGGAG
The DNA here is from genome assembly GCF_000276665.1 of Chinchilla lanigera. Taxonomy (NCBI): domain Eukaryota; kingdom Metazoa; phylum Chordata; class Mammalia; order Rodentia; family Chinchillidae; genus Chinchilla; species Chinchilla lanigera. Next base: position 19,866,643 of record NW_004955411.1, read on the forward strand.
GACTGATATACATCAACTTTGGGCTAGGAGCTCCTACAGGAAGGAAGATAAGAAGGCCAAATCAATATTTAACTGATTTTCAAAATGATTCTAAGTCCACAAACAAATTTATCTTGAGTTTTAGAGATGCATCTTATTTTAAATTCTTCTTAATAAGTAGTTCTACTTTTATGTCTGGTCTGCTGCACAGTGGGAAAAGCCTTTGAAGTCTAAGCACTTTATTTCTGTTTTTTTTTTCTTTAAAAAAAAGATTGATTCAAAAAGGGAGAGGAGAGAGTTTTTGGTTGATATTTTGGATCAATCTGTGATACTCTTCATTCAACAAGTGGAAAGATCTCAAAGCAAGAAATACCTAGATATAATGTGACTGTAAGCAACAGTATTTTAAAATACTATTTAAATTATAAATTCTCTCACTCATTAAAATACAAATATTTAATTTTTCATACGGTCCATATAGTTTACATTTGTGTCATCTTATAATGATGCAGTACATTTCTCTTCCTAAGATAGTTTTTTTCCATGAGTATGTTTTTGAGGTTACATCATAAGTTTTGATAGTGTTACAATTTCTTCATGTCTTTTGATTCTATTACTCTAACTAGTTTCTTTTGCTTAAATGATTCATTCCCTGGGTCAATACAAATCTGTTTAGGATGTTATTTTGTTAGGAATGCTATAAATTAATCCAGAAGAATTTGGAGGAAACAAAATACCTATTGTAATTTTTGTGAATCTGATTACCAAAAACAATAAAGTAGTTGAACTTAGTTGCAACTGTCCCTGACAATGGAGCAGAGATTAATATGTGTACTTGTTAGATTTACTTGCATTTTTCTACTGGAAATATACATCCTGTTTGAAAGCAGTAGGAAGATAGGGGTACAAGAAAAGGAAGCCTTCTCTATCAGAAATGTGTTTATTTTAAATTTTATGCAAGATTACATGGATCATTCTGACATTTACTTGGAATCTAAAGTTTAAACTTATTTTACTGCACTATACCATTAAACTCTGAACACATAAAACCCTCTCCAGTCTGTTTCTAAAAAAAAAAAAAGAAAACATAAGTTTATATAGGTGATATATGGGAACTGGATATTAAGCTTGTTAAAATTTAAACAAATTGAAAGGACAGTGAAAAAACATGGTTCATTATTTTCTTGTTTATTTTATGTCATGGGGTTTATGTGTACGCCTACACATCTTATTGTTGAAAGACAACATATTACATGTAAAGCAGACTTTAGATGATTTAACACGTACATTAATACATTCTTAGTATGATATTTTTAACTTTCATGCTACCTTCCTTTATGTGCGTGAGCGGAAACAAAAAGCCTGCTGGCCTTTGAAGCACAATATGGCTAAACAGCACACAATGAAAGTTTTCCTAGATCTTCCCCTTAGCTCTTGAGTCTTTCACCATGGATAAAATGTTGTCAAATCTTTTATTGAGGAACTCTTATCTTAAAGCATATATATATATATAATTTTTTTTTTTAGTAGATTCAATTGCCCAGCAAATATGGTTGATGAAAGAGTTCTTGGCAATCTTAAAAGAATAGGCTATGGGGATCCTCATTAATCTTCTAGTAGTTTCTGCTGTCGTCTGTTTCTAAAGTTCCTTGTCTTGTAAAGTATTTGTGGTAAAGCAAGAGCACTTTTGCTTCCCAGTAAGCAATGTCATGTAGCCAGATCCCAACAAAAGCCACAGTTCCCTTTCAGAAAGTCTCAGCCTCCGCTGTGTTACTGGCTGGAGTTCTGAGCCAAGAGAGAGAGACATTATTTGTTTAACTGTGTTTCACAATACAAACAAACGAAGAAAGTACAACTTATGATCTGCTTTTGTGTCTCCTGTTAGTAATATGATTTTACTCTTAGTGGCTGCAAAATTACTTTGCAAACAGATGTTGATTCTTTTTTAAAGTCTGTAAACATTTCTTTAAATACAGTACCTTGGTAATGTAGCTGTTTAGAATTATAAGACTAAAGAGAATATCTTACTGATTACATTAGCAAAAACATGTCAACAGTCCATAAAATGAGTTTCATATTAAAACACAAATGGGAATGGCTATAAATTAAAAATTAATAAATCATCTAAGAAAAATAAATACTGTTCAGCTTTCAGTGTGTTTCCTGTTTATAATAATGGTCAATAAACAGTGTTAATTCTAAGATTTTGTCTATGAGTAATCTTCCTTGAAAAGGGAAGGCTTTTCTAAACACCATAAAAATTTTCCTCTCAAATCTGAGAATTGTGCTATGTAAAACTTTTTTTTACAATGCCCTAAAACCATTAACAAGTGACAATGTATAAAAGAGAATGTAATGGGAGACATCTGGAACAATGCCTCTGTTATTTTATGTATTCCATATATACTTTGAGAAGCTTTGGTGATAATTCTCTATAAAATTTTCTCTTCAGGAAGATCAATTTGAACGGGTAACAAATTCTTTTCTGAAAAGAAAAAATCTCAATTGTTTGAGAAAAGTAGCCACTTAAAATTGGTGATAGTATAAGAAAGACAATTTATATGCATGGAGTAACTCCTCATAATATTTTTCCCTTTAAAAATACACACACAAGCACACATACACAATTTTCTCTAGGAGAGAATGAAGATATTAAAATTTATTCACAAAGTCCAAATCAGTCCAAATTGTTGTGCTTGGATAAAGAATATAACATACATAGACTTGTGATGTTCAGTGTGATCTCGGAAATAATGGTATCCGAATCACCTGAAGACTTAGACCTTCAAATTCTTCAATGTTTTTCAAACCCTACTCAGAAACTTAGGGTGAGGTCCCTATTAAGCTGTTTTGACTAGCCTATGGGTAAGCTCATGTGCACTGAGCTCTGAGAAGCACTGCCTTGTGCCGCAGGAAAAGTTCACTGCAAATAATCTGGACCCTGAACAGTGTAATTTCTCTAAGATTTTAGATCCAGAATTCTGGCTCTGGTAGCACACACAGGTGATCCTAGCACTCGGAGGCTCAGGGAGCACTGCCAGTTTAAAGCCAGACAGGCTGATTTAAGAATTTAAATGGTAGCCTTGATTGCATAACAAGGCCCTGGGTCAAACAGACCAGCAAACAAACAAACAAACAAACCAGAGGAAGCATTAGCTCACCTTGCTCACTTGAGAAAATGAAGGTAAGAGTCTCTTGCTTCTTTACACATCTAGCGCTTCTCAGGCTAGCATGATGTTCTATAAGTTATGAAAAGAAAAAGGTTCTTGCTCAAATACAAGACAGTTTTTTGAAAACCTTTCTAAAAAGAAGTATGACTCAACAACAGTAAATTATACTCCTTCAAGAGCACTTAGCAATGTTGGTGGAGAATTTCATCAATCAGAGTTGGATCAATTGTTTGTATATTTAGAGAGCTTATCTCTCCTACCTCCCAACATAAAGTCACTGCTCATAGCAAGATTTTACTACTACAAAAATGCACCAGCCTTCTCCAACTTCTGTTTATTATTTTAGTACAATAGTTATGATAGAAGAAACAAAATGTCAAATGTTACACATAGTTTTCTGGTAATTTTGTTGTGATAAGTGGGAGTATGTTGAGCTAGTGATATATTTTGAGAAAACTTGCTCAGAGCTATCTATGTTTCTGACAAAGTACATTGCAATCTAGTTATAAGTGTGTTAAAATCAATGAAGTTTTTGCTCTGTTGGCATACATTTAAATACTCTTATTCTGCCAATGTTCAAATGTTAATACTGTCCTCAAACATTATAATATTCATAACTTTAAGAATTTAGGCAAAGTATGCTTAAATTGTATTAGTTTTTTTCTACAAATTGTAGATAAATGTATTCTTAAAATTGTATTTCCTGAAACTGGCTATATCTCGACCAAAAAAAAAAAAAAAAAAGACATTTAAAAATACACAACATTTAAAAGAGTGGCTGGCACAAAACTACTTATTTAATATTAGCTATAGCTATTAATATTTTTATCTCAACATTTCAAGATTAATTTTCCAAAATCAGTGACTTAAAAAGTATCCTATCATGGAGTTATAGGAATATTGTTAAGGTACTTTTGAGATATTAGGAAATAGTTGCTTATTTTTAATAGATTCATTAAAATATGTTTATAGACAATAAAATAATGACTCTGCTAGTAACATGGCTTATTTTGCATGACTAGATATTAATCTGCCTAGTCTTCTTGTTGAACTTGTCCCATCACACATGTTGATAAAAAACTAAGAATAGTAATAGTGAAAGAAACACTGCACAAAATGGTCATGTTTCCAGAGATGTAATCTGCACACCTACATTTTCAATTTTTTTTTTTGGTACTAGGAATCGAACTCATGATCACGTGCTTGCTGGGCAGGAGCTGTGCCCCTGAGCTAAATCCCTGGCCTGTTTTAAGTCACTCTTTGAGAGCAGTATCATAAAGTGCACATCAGGAGTGGAAACGAGTCCATTCTCACCATCCGCTCCTAATTTTCAGAGCTGAAGACTTTGTGTTATTAAATCACCGTGTAAAATGGCATTAGAAATGACAGTAAAATTCAGAATTCACAGAACTTGGGGTTATTTGAGAAGATAGTGATAGCTGCATTACCCAGATCCTTATTCTCAGCTAACCCTGAATTTAATTTTCTAAACTTTCAGTACATTTATAGTTTTTCCAAATACACTTTCAATCTAATTGCATGCATGTTTCATTTCTATTATAGGCATATACAGTTTTGTACCCTGATTTGTTTACTTTCACTTTGACTGGTATAATTTTTCATAGATCCTCCAGCCCCCAAATTAGGACATTTTAAAGCCGACACAATCTCATGACAGAATCTGGAGGCTCTCTGCAGCCCTCACAGTTTCGTTTTCTCTGAAAGTGGGAAGTGAGTTGGCGTTTCCCTGGGGATTTGGACTACAGTGTTTATAGTACTTATTTGTGGCATCCTTGGCAACTACCAGAGTCTTCCAAAAGACTTGTCTGCTTTGAGACCTCGTCCTATGCAGACATGGGTTTCAGTGGGGTTTGAAAAGACGCAAAAATCAGCTTGGCTCCAAAATATCCTTAGTTTTGCTAATGTACTAGACACTTTCCCATCAATCATTGTGCGAAGTTGGGATTAAAAACTATGATTAAGATGCAAATTTACTCTAGCTATAGTTAACACTGATTCAGCACTTATACTGACATGAGCATGATAGTAAGTGGGTTCACAAGAATATACACATGCTAGCCTGCCTAGGGCCTCTCTTATCTCAGCCCCAGGCAAATGGATCAAATGGGCAGTCAGCTGTGGGAGGATGCTCGGTTCAGTGTCTTAGGAGATAAAGGGTCACTTAACTAGTCAGTCATAAAATGTGCTAGGAGACATTTCTCTGCTGGAGAGTGACAATCGTTTGTTTGAAAACTGCTCCTTGGGAGGCTAGGCTAATTACTTTATCTCATTGCTCATAGGTTTATTAGCTCACAACCCATTGGTTCCTAAAAAATAAAAATCCTTTAAACTCTTTTAACTAAACCTATACTTCTCTCTTTTTTTTTTTTACTTTTTCTTATTTTACAAAGAAAAAACAATTAACAAAACAACAGTGAAGACAAAAACAAAAACAACAAAAAAGATATATGACCTCAAAACAACGATAGGAATTAATAATGGTTGCCACATTACGTACTGTTATCTTCAATGAAGTTGCTCAGTCCACCAGATATAGGAATGTAAGACTGATCAAACAATCACAGACAATAACAAGTAATAATTAAAAAAAAAATTAGAAACTATACAGAGCTTCACCATACAAGATGGTAAGAATTCAACAATATTCAGTGTTGTTGTTGTTTGTTTGCTTGTTTTTCCGGTACCGGGAACGGAACTCACGGCCTTAAGCTTGCTAGGCAGGAGCTGTGCTGCTGAGCTAAATCCCCAGCCCCTAGCTTTAGTTTTTTGAGGGATCTTCATTCTGATTTCCTTAACACCAGTGCTAGTTTACATTCCTAGCAACAATGGAGAAGAGTTCTTTCTTCTCCGCATCTTCATTAGCATTTGTTATTATTTTACTTATTGGTGACAGGCACTCTTTCTGGAGTAAGATGGAATCAGATGTTGCTATAGTTTGCATTATTCTAATGGCCACTGATAGAGAACATTTTTACATGTATTTATTGGCCATCTGAGTAGCATCTATTCATTTTAGAGTTTTGATTGAATCTTTTAATTTTTTAGTTCTTTATATATTCTAGGTATTCGTACTTTGTCCAAGGAACAGCTAGCAATTTTTTTTCCATTATGTAGCTTGTCCCTTCACTCTGTTAGTAGTTTCTTTCCCTGTGCAGAAACTTTAAAACTCGATCTGATCCTATTTGTTGAATCTTGATGTTATTTCTTGTGTAACCGGGGTTCTGTTCAGAAAGTCTTTGCCTGTGCCCATGTCTTATACAGTTTTATCTATTTCATCTCCCAGCAGATTAAATGTTTTGGTTTTAAGCTTGAATCTTCTCTATGCGTATAGCGAGTTTGCCCAGTACCATTTATTTATTTTTCTTTTTAAAGAGAAAAAAATCAAAATAACAGCAAAGTAAAAATAAAAAAAAAACAACAACAAACCCAACATAAAAACAGTACAAATGATGCAGAAATTCAAAACAGGATGATAGGAAATTAACAGTGATTGTTATATTACATATTGTTATCTTCAGCAAAGTTGATCAGATTATCAGATGTAACAATTCAAGATTGATCAGACAATTAAAGAGAAAAAAATCTAAAAAGCATTAGAAATGATACAGAGTTTCACTAAGCAAGGTGGTAGGAATTCAACAATGGTGTTTATATTGCGTATTATTATCTTCAAATTGGTTGTTCAAATTAGCAGATGTAAGCTTGCAAAACTGGTCCAAAAGATTTAAACAGTAACTCTTCCTTTCAGTAAACCAATAGACATCAGCAGTACAATTATCACAGATATCTTTGCATAGACATATAATTTTTCCTTCCGTCTTTCCTTCTTTTCTCCTTTTCCTCATTCCAGTTGTTCTTTCCCTATGAGCAATTTCTTTCCTTTTCATAATATCTATTGTACCTTTTGGGTTTTATTTACTTTTTCAGGTTCTTACACTAGGGAGACAATACAATATTTACAGATATGGGTCTGCTTTATTTCACTGATGAGTATAGTCTCTAGTTGCATCCATTTACCTATGAAAGCCTAGAGTTTATCTTTTTTTATAGCTGAGTAATACTCCACTGTATAAAGATACCACATCTTTTTTAATCCATTCCTCAGTTAATGGACATTTGGGTTGATTCCAACATTTAGCTATGACAAATTGCACTGCTGTAAACCTGGGTGCAGATCTATTGCTATGGTATGATTTTCTCAGTTCTTCTGGAAAAATACCCAGAAGAGGAATAACTGGGTTAAGTGGGGCCTCTAATCCAAGATTTTAAGAAATCTCATACTGATTTCTACCGTAGTTTCACCATTCCACCCTCCCAATAGTGAAGAAGTGTTCCTTTTTCCTCCACAGCTCCTCCAGCATTTGTCATTGGTTGGTTTCTTGATGGTGAAATCTCAGTATTGTTTTAATTTGTATTTCTCAAATGACTAATGATGTTGAATATTTTTTTCATGTGTTTATTTGCCATTTGTACTTCCTCATTTGAGAAGTATGTATTCATCTCAGATGCCCATTTTTGTATTGGGTTTTTTGAATTTTTGTTTTGTTTTGTTTTGTTTTGTTTTCCAGTATCAGGAATGGAACTCACGACCTCCCACTTGCCAGGCAGGTGTTATGCCACTAAGCTAAATCCCCAGCCCCAGGTTTTTTGAATTCTGGGAGGCTGATTTTTATTAATTCTTTAAATATTCTAGATAGAAGTCCTTTGAGGAACAGTTAGAATTTTTTCGCAATTCATATGTTTGCTTTTTACCCTGTTAGTGATTTCTTTTGATGTACAAAAACTTTTCAATAAGATGAGGTCCCAGTTGTTGAATCTTTGAAGTATTTCCTGTGCAATATGGTTTATGTTCATGAACTCTCTGCCTACCTCTATGTCTTCAAGATTTCTACCTAATTTCTCTTCCAGTAGATTTTGTGTTTCTTTTTTAATATTTAGATCTTTAATCCATTTTGACTTTAGTTTAGTGCATGGTGATAGACATGAGTCTACTTTTAGTCTTCAACACGTGGAATGCCAGTTTCTCCAGCACCATTCATTAAAGAGGCTATCTTTCTTCCAGTGAACATGTTGGGCCCCTTTGTAAAAGAAAAGGTGGTTGAGTGTGCTTTTAGTTGTGTCTGTTTCTTGTAATCTGTTCAATTGATCCTCAGGTCTGTTTTCTTGCCAATACCATACTGATTTTATCACAATAGCTTTGTAGTAAAATTTAAAGTCAGGAGTTGTGATGCCTCCTGCCTTGCCTTTGTTGACCAGGATTGCTTTTGCTATTCTAGGTCTCTTCTGGTTCCACATGAATTTTAAGAATATTTTCTCTAGATCTGTGAGGTATATTAATGGTATTTTAATAGGGTTGCATTGAAACTGTATCACAATTTTGGGAGTAAGGCCATTTTCACACTGTTGTTTCTTCTTATCCATGTGAAAGAAATATCTTTCCATTTTCTGATATATTATTTGATCTCATTATCAGAGAACTATAATTTTCACTGTATAGATCTCCCTTTTACAGATTGATTCCTAAGTATTTCATTTTTTTGATGTTATTGTGAAAGGAATAGCATCTCAGTGGGTTTGTTGCTTGTGTACAGGAATACTACTGATTTTTGAGTGTTGACTTTGCATCCAGCTATGCTACAGAATTTGGATATTAAATCTACAAGTTTCTGGTGGAGTTTTTGGGGTCTTCTATGTAGAACATCATCTCATCTGTGAATAATGAAAATTTTGCTTCTTTCTTTTCTATCTTTATTCCTTTTATTTCTCTCTCACTTATCTAATTGCTGTGGCTAATGTTTTCAGCAGTATATTGAATAGGAACAGTGACAGTTTACATCCTTATTTTGTTTCTGATTTTAAAGTAAAAACTTTCAGTATTTTCCTTTTAGTATGATGTTGACAGTTGGTTTGTCATAGATGGCTTTTATCAGAGTGAGGTAAAGATCATCGATTCTGATCTTCTGTAAGGTTTTTATCATGAATAATCATGGACTTTATCTAAAGATGTTTCTACATCTATTGAGATGATCATGTGACTCTTGTCTTTGGCTCTATTGTGGTGTGGTATATTACATTAATTGATTTGTGTATATTGAACCATCCCTGCTTTCCTGGGATGGATCCCACTTGGTTGTGATGTATAATCTTATTGATGATTTTCTGCATTCTGTTTGTTAGTATTTCATTGAGAATTTTTGACTCTATGTTCATTAGCAGATTGGCCTGTAGTTCTCTTTTTGGATTGGGTCTTTCACTGGTTTTGTTTTCAGGGCAATACTTGCCTCCAGGAATGAGTTAGGGAGAATTCCTTCCCTTTCAACTTCATTACAGAATTTGAGAAGAATTGTCTTTAAATCTTCTCTTAATTTCTTGTAGAATTCAGCTGTAAATCCACCAGGACCTGGACTTTTCTTTCTTGGTAAGCTTTTTATTATATTAGCAATTTCGTTGGCTGTCATTGAGTTATTCAGGATTTTTATATCATCTTCATTCAGCTTTGGTAATTCATATATGTCTAGGAATCTGTCCATTTCTTCTGTGTTTTCCATCCTACGAGAATAAAGGTTTTCAAAGTAGATATTGATGATCTTCTGAATTTCTATGGGATCTGTAGTGACTTCATGCTTTTCCTTCCTTATTGCATGAATTTGAGATTTTTCTTTCCTTTTTTTGATAACATTTCTAAGGTTTTATAAATTTTATTCATTATTTCAAAGAACTAACTCTTTGATTTATTAATTCCTTGTATTGTTTTCTTAGTCTCCACTGTGTTAATTTCTGCTCTAATCTATATAATTTCCTCCCTTCTTTGGGCTTTGGGCTTGACTTTATTTCTAAAAACTTGAGGTGCAGTACAAAGTTGTTTATTTGTGCTTGTTCTATTTTCCTGATGTGGGAATTCACCACTATAAATTTTCCTCTGAGGACTACTTTCATTATGTCCCATAGGTTCCAGTAAATTGTTATCTGCATTTTCATTTGATTGTAAATTTTTTTTAAATTTCTTCTTTAATTTTATCTGTGACCCATTTGTTGTTGAGGAAGGTGTTATTTAATTTTCATGTCTTTATAGGGTTTCTGTGATTTCTTTTGCCAATAATTTCCAATTTTATTACACTGTGGCCCAATAATATGTATGGTATAATTTCCTTTGCATATACTCAAGCATGTTCTGTGGGCTAGTATATGGTTTATTTTAGAGAATGTTGCATGTACATCTGAAAAGAATGTGTATTCTGATGTCATTGGGTGAAACACTCTGTAAACGTCTACTAAGTCCATGTGTTCACAACTTTGATTTAGTTGTGCTATTTCTTTGCAGATTTTTGTCTAATTTATTTATCTCTTTGTAATAATGGGGTGTTAAGAGTCCCTTGCTGTGATTGTGTTATTGCTTACTTGATTTTTCACCCCTGTTAAAATGTGTCTTATATAGTTTGGTGCTCTTGTATTTGGTTTATATGTATTTAGGATCATTATTGCTTCCTCTTGTAGTTTTTCCACTAACAAGTATGTAGTGACCTTATTTATCTCTTTTGATCATTCTTGGTTTGAAGTTGACATTGTCTGCAAAAAGAATAGCTACCTCTGCTCCCTTCTGGGTTCCTGTCGCATGGAATATTGTTTTCCATCATTTCACTTGCAGTCATGAATTTCCTTCTGAGTTGAATGTGTTCCTTGTATACAGTATATTGTTGGATTTTGTTTCTTGATCCACTCTACTAGTCTGCTTCTTTTGATTGGTTAATTGAGGTCATTTACATTAATAGTTATGACTGATATTCATTGGCTTATCTTTGTCATGTTATTTTAATGCTTTTGGCTCCCTATTTTCCCCCCTCTGTTTAATTGCTTGCTATGTTGGTGGTTCCTTTCTACTGTTGTTATTGAAATTGTCATTTTTATCTCTTTGTAGAATATCTTTCAGTTGTCCTTGTAATTTTGGTTTGGTGGTCATGAATTTCTTCAGTTGATCTCTGTTGTGGAAGTGTCTTATTTTTCCATTACTTTTGAAAGACAGTTTTGTAGGGTATATCAATCTGGCTTAGAAGTTGTTTTCTTTTAGGACCTGAACACTTTTCCTGACTTGAGGGTTTGCTTCGAGAAATCTACCATTATTCTGGTGGGCTTGCCTTTATAGGTGACCTGTTTCTTTTCTCTAACAGCTTTTAATATTCTGTTCTTTTGCTGATTTTCTGGGATCTTGACTATTATATCCGTTTGTATATTTATTTTGATTATGGCTAATTGGAGTTCTATATGCCTCACTTAACTGTATGTCAGATTATTTTTCTATGCTTGGGAAATTGTCTGCTATTACTACTGCAAACAGTCTTTTTATGTCACTTGTATTGACTCCTGCTGTTTACCTATCAGTCTTATATTTTTCTCTTTGTATCATCTTGCAGCTGTTGAATTGCTATTTCCTGATTCCTTGTTCCTTTTAAGAGATCCTTGCTTTTATAATCACTAGCTGCAATGCTGTCTTCCAGGTCTAAAAGTACACCTTCTGTTTCATTCAAGCAGTTTTGCCAAGGTTTGATGGAATTTTTAATTTCTTGGATATCTGTTTGAATCTGTTTCATGCATTCTAATACTTTCTTATATTGTTCATTCAAGGTGTCCATCATTTTTCTATGCTCCTCTATTTCTTCATCTATGTCTTCTTCAGATGTGCTGAGCAATTCTTTCTTTATTCATTTCTTTTTTCTACTTGAAAAAGTATTTCTTATATGATTTTTTTTATAGCCTGATGGAGTTGTTTCTTTAGTTAAGCTGCTATCATTTCAGAAATTGCAGGTGTATGACTTCAAAATTCTTCTATGTCAATGTCTCCAGAGCTTTCTCTGGATGGGCTGGCAGTCTCAGATTGTTTTGATATTTTGAAGCTCCTGGAAATCACTGAGGCTCAGTGTCACTCCTGTGATGTTGACAGGATGCAGATTACCAAGGCTCCTGATGTTCTCTTCAGTTCAGGTTCACTCTCTCCATGGCCTGGCACCATTTATTAAAAAGGTTATTTTTCCTCCAAAGAATGTTTCTGAGGTTCAATAAAAGGTAATAATAATAATTGCTAGCATTATTCAGTTTTACATGTGCAATGTATTATGTGCACTGTTTCATATCTATTAGTATGTTGAAATTTCACAATGCCAGGAGTTTGATAATTTTATACTTATCATGATGAAATCAAAGCACAACTTGTGTGGCATGGTTACTGTTGATCTGAGTGAGAGCAATGAAACAGAAGGAGAAATAACTCACTAAATGTGACTTTATAGTAACCTTCTTTCTACTATTTCTGGTCAGTATAGCTATTATTTTCCCAATTTTACCTCCCTCTTCAGCACTTCATTCCATGCTACCAGTCAGTCATGGACACTGTCTCATTGCTGGGATAAAATATCCCACACCTACTCTTTAAAAGAGAAGAGATTTATTTCCGCTCATAGTGTCAGTCTATGTTTACCTGACTTCAAGGCAGAAAGAGAATGGCAAAGGGATGTGGCAGAGGTGAGGGTGCTCAACAAATGGTAGCCAAGAAGCACAGAGAAGAGAGCAGCCAGGGACAAGGACGCAGATTTCCATGGCACCCAGTAACAGCCAAGCTTTACATCAACATAACATATGCAGCTACTCAATTCATCAATGAAAGGAATCATAGATGAATTCAACAGCCCTAGGATTCTGTTGCTTTTCACATATGTGAGAATTTTGGGAGACATTTTAGATATAAATCATAACACAGCCTTAAAAAAGAAAAAAGTGTTCAGATATTTTCAGAGAGATTTTTCTTGCAAAAGTGAATGGTATTTATTGCTGTAATTTGTGTCCCCAAATTCCCAGTTAGCCCTCACAAAGAGGGTGTTATTTCTTATTTTTATTTCTCATGGAAAAGGGTATAGTGGATGAGGGCATTAGAATTAGATTTTTTAGTATGTCTTTTCCTCCATAAATAGTAATAACATTTCACAAATCTTCAATGTACTGCATGATAGGTTTAGGTATAGAGGGAGGAAATAGGAACTTGATTTTTTAACTCCATTGTGAATCAGAAGGTGCAGAATCCTTAAAACTATTCAGGAAAGACCACTTGCCAGGTAAACCTTGCAGTTTTTGTTTTTGTTTTTGGTCAGAAAGAACAAGTGAAGAAGGGAAAAAAATAATGGAGAAATAGAAAAGTTTAGAAATTCTCCATAGATGTCTTGCTTTCCTTTTGCATATTTTTCCCCACAGAAAAAATTTTCAGCAGTTAATTAGTTTTCATGGTATTGTAACATTACTTATTAGAGTAGATAACTACTTTCTAAGTGGGGGTGAATAAGATTTATTAAACTCTGTCCATGAATTGAATAAGTATGAGCCTATGTAATCTATACAATCAACTTTATGGGATAGATACTTTTATCTTTTTAGGGATGACAATCTTAGTGTAGAGGGTTTAAATATTTTCACTAAAGTCCTAATTATGGTATGGCAGAATATATTGCAAAGTTTTATTTAAAAAGCCTGTGCTCTTTTTTAATATATTAGTAACCCTCTGCTTTTTTATCATCACAGAATAGTTTTAAATACTAGAATTTTTGACAGCACACTTGACGTAATTAAAATACTCAATAGAACATTAAGCAGGTTAACAATAATTACAATATAATATCTAACACAGCATCACAGTGTCTCATGATGTCTATAAAAGGATCCACTTTTCTCTCACAGTCCAGTGTTGGAGTGGAACTGTTTACTCCCCCATCTAAACAAGCACTGTTACGTATTCACCAGAAAGTGTGCTCAGACGTCATACTTGACCCAAGCTTGTCCTCTATTACTCAGTGTGAAACTGTAATTAATTTTCTCATAAAGCATATTCTACCATAGTCAAAGAAGTTCTCATTTTCATGTTCACTCAGTAGACATTGCCTAACATTAGATATACTCCACTTTATCAAAAGTTAAATAGGACACATTGATCAAGGTATACTGGCATATTAGAACCTCCAAGTACACCTTGTGGCAATCACAGACCCAGGTTAAGTAGAAATTTAGAGACATAAAGGCAAGTCGTGACAAACAACAGAAGCAGCAACCTTGGATATGGCTCATGAAGAGTAGGATTTTACCATCTGAGGGAAAGGAGGATATATATTCCACAAACAAGGAGCAGCTTTGACAAAGGGCCAGAGAAGGCAATTAGCATGCATTGTTTGGAGTTGCTGGGTAGATTTTACAAGATACAGATTAATTTTCATGTTAGTCAACCGTAGAAGAACCTGAAAAGATAGGTAATAAGTAGATCATAAACTTGCTGATGTTATTATTTTTTAAAATGAAATACTTTAAAAGTAAAACGGGGTGTTAAAAATAATTACAATGAAACAGCATATGTAAACTGAACACTTTCCTGAATAAAACAGAATATAGAGTCACTCTGGTCATAAGGTCTTGAGTATTGCATTAACGAACTAACTGAAGTCTTTAGCCATACACTCTTGTTTTAGAAAGATTATTTTGTCAGTAGAGTAAAAACTTGTGCTAATGAAGGATTGGGAAAGATAGACTGGTTAAAGAATAATTGAATAAAATATATGAATGCTAGGGACTCTTCACTACCATTGACCACATGCTTGAAAGCCCACATCTTCAGGGATTTTTCTTTGATCTCTTTTCTGGCTTTGAAAGGTCCACTACCCAGAGCCCTCTTGTTCACATGGAAAAATAGAAAATATGTAAGCAAATGAGAGCCAAAATATCACCTTTACTATCAATGCAGGCTGCTTCAAAGAAATGTCTATTATCTATTGGCAAATATATTTCTCAGTATCTACTCTCAAATCCCAGGCAGCCCTGACTTGGACAAAATCTTGCTGGAGCTTGGTGGCAAAGCCAAATCTCATTTACAAGAAGGAAGAAAGGAAATTTTGAACTCAAGTTTATCAGTGAAGAAAATTTGTATTTTCTCGGAATGGGAGTAGTAAAGGGACAGAGTGTGACCAGAAATGATCTACTAATACTATTTCCTATTAAATAGGAGCAAAGATAAGACTGAACAAAAACTATTAGCTTCTAATGTTTGTAATCTTAAAACATTCTTTCTAATCTTATTATTTATGATGTACCATAAACTCAGTTATTAGTTATTGTGCTGTAGTTATAACAAATATGTGCCCACTACCATGTTCTATATTGACTTCTGCCATAATTTTCATATATTTAATATGTTAGTCAGCTTTTATTGCTATAAAAATATCAGAATTTACACAATTTATGAAAAGAAAAGGTTTTCTACCTCCCAATTCTTCAGTTCAGGGTTATGACTCTGATTAGAACCTCATGGCTGATGATGTCACTAGCGTGAAAGCTTGTGGACAGTGAAAAGATCATGCTGTGAGACAAGAAGACACATAGTGAAATCAGAGATGAACTGGTGCTCCATGGAAACCATGATAATCGCTGTGGAGAGTGTGTGCCAATGAACGCATGTCAACTGCCTCATAGGTAACACCTCTTTAAAGTCCACTACCTCTTAATGACACTTTGAAGACACAGTTTAAAACATATGAACCCTTGAGGGACAATTGTAAATCATATCCAAAGCATAGTACTTATTTACATGCTAGTGTGTTTTCTTTTCCCAAGAGAGTAAAGGGTGTCTTACTTTACCTCCGTTGAGTGTAACTCCTATTAATAGGCTCACAAACCCTTTGCTAGTGATATTGACCACTGTCCAGGGCATGGTGAGTATTTGTTACCATGTGTAGTTCTGCAGTGTGCCTATGCCATTCTGTTCCCACCAGGGATTTAGATGTCTAGCAAGAGTCAACTGAACTTCTTCTCAAACTTGCTTATAACAACTGCACATAAAATTATAGATATGAAATGTAATAGAATAAAAATGTGAAAAAGTAAGTCTATAAAAACCAAGTCAAAATCTTTGAAAGGTTTAATATTAAGTCCCCAAAGAAAATAGATTTGTCATTTTATTTTATTTTATTTATTTTTTTATTTTTTATTTTTTCCAGTACTGGGAACCGAACTCACGACCTTGTGCTTGCCAGGTAGGCGCTGTGCCGCTGAGCTAAATCCCCAGCCCCAGCTCATTTTATACATAAGGCAAATTAGAAAAAAAAAAATGTCTAGAAAGAGCTCGTACTTGTACATATTCAGAAATTTTTAAACTCTCACTCTGTTTCAAAGAAACAAAGACTAGAATAAATATTAAGTTCCATCTACAGACCTAGATTTTAAAATTTTGGTGAATGTATGTTCATGTAGTCATGTAAAAATGCATGCATAAGCACTAATTATTAGAATTAAATAAGTTAGAAGCCAAAATAATTGTATGTGAGTGGAGACTATTGGTCATTTTAACCCATGTTTTTTATCTTTTTCAAAATTTCATTCATTTTATTTTTGTATTTTAAAAATTATGTAAACATCTTTTATTATCCCGAGTAAGAAAAAAAAATGCCAGCTTAGGTTATTTCCTCAAATAAAATCTGAGTGCTCTGGCAAACTTTACAGCTGGAGCCTGTCAGAATAATTTTTTGTGTTAAGAACTAAGATTAACCAGTGTTCTTGCTTGTGACCTATTATGTTCCTCTGTTTATTACAAAGTTGAACTCTGTTTCAGCTTTGTGGAACATTCCTAGATGGTGTTTTGGTTATGGCTCTGTTACTAACCAAGGCTGTGTCCACATAAGCTCAAATAGTTTCACTTTTTCATTTATAGAATTATAGACATGGCCTAGATAATAAAAACTCCGTTCCAGTGTCAATATTATAGAATGATATTCTTAGTCAAGAATTACTATGGATTTTCAAAGAGTATCAGCATGTTTCTTTACAATGGTTTCATAGATGATCATTGCTCAATTTGAACATCTCCAGTAAGAGAAAAATTGGAGTTTGCTCATGTTTATTGAGTTTTTAAAGTATCATAATATTATTAATGAAAAACTATAATGTTTAAAATGTGCCTCCTTAATTTGAGCTTCTGAAGTATGAGCATTGTAATATTCATTGCTGTTCCTTGAAGTTGTGGAAATTAGTTGAGTTTCTCTAACTTATAATAACTTTAAAATATTCAAAAACTAGTAGGATATATTTTCTTCCCTAAAACACTTGACTTATCTGGGATATGTTTTTTTAGATTTTATTTCAATTCAATCACCCTTCTCTAGTATTTATTGTCTGTGTATTCATTTTGTACCACTAACTACCTCAGACAGATCTAAATAGAAATCTAGGAATGTTTTCTGCTTTGTAGGTGAGCATAAGATACTTACTGTTCACTGGATACCCACTGGAGTTTTTCCAGCCTGTAGCACTGTGGTTTCTAATCATGAACAGAGCCAAAGATGGCTCATGCACAGGTAAATCACATCTTCTTTTTATTATTTATTTATTATTTTATTTTAAAAATAAAAGGAAGAAAACATTAACAGACAGACAACCTTTTACAAAACAGCAAAAGAACAGTACAGACAATACAGAGTTACAAACAAAGTGGTAGGAAATTAACAATGCTTGTTGTATTACATATTGATATCT
>NW_004955411.1:19884459-19920339 GCF_000276665.1 Chinchilla lanigera
TCTCCTTCTTTCCCTTCTCTTTTCCCACATCCCAGTTGCCCTTTACCCTTGAGTGCTTTCCTATCATTTCACAATGTCTATCATACCTCCTACTTTAAATTAACTCTTTCAGCTTTTACACTAGTGAGACAATGCGGTGCTTGCACATGTATGTCTGATTTATTTCACTTATGAGTATGGTCTCTAGTTCTGACCATTTACCTATAAAAGCCTTGAGTTTATCTTTCTTTATAGAGGTGTAATATTTCATTATATAAAAGTGCCACAATTTTCTTATCCAATCCTCAGTGGATGGACATTTGGGTTGCTCACATCTTCTTTTTATGGGATTGTAAACCTTCCAGGATACTCAGAGTCATTGCACCAGTATCACTTCAGTAGGAAAACAAACTAGAGAAAGGTCTTCATATTTCTGTTGCTGGTTCTGAAAGTTTCTCAGGTGAGCATACCTTTTTATTCTTGATTCCACCTTCTGATTTTCCTTTCAGTTTTCTTCTTTCTTTTTCACTTCACTGAGCCTTGAGGCTTGAGGTATATGTCTCAGAGCCAGAAGCACAAAACAAAAACAAAACCAGAAACAAAAACCACCAGACTGAGGAAAACAATGTAAAACTTAAATCATGAGAGATGTTGAGGATAAAATTTCAAGTATAAATAAACATTATTAACAATGGGGCTATTATCAGGAAGAGTGGAAAAATAGAGAAACATGCTGATTTTGGAAATTAATACATGACTGAACTCTGAAAATGAAGTTTCAAAGAGCATAACCTGTATTATAAGAATTTAAATAACAAAATGAGTAGAGAAGAAATGAAAATATTTTTCAGATGACTGATATATGTAGTTACAACTTTGGCTTCATGCATCAACAATTCAAAATACAGTTCCTCTACTCTCAAAGTTGTAAATACATATGATTCTATAGCTCCTTTTTACATGTTTAAGGAAGTTGAACAGGACAAAAAAAGAATGGGAACTGCAGGAGTATAACTGAATGTGTATACAACTTTAAGTGGTTGTTTGCAACAAGCTCAATTTCTTTGATAGTAAATGGTAGATAGGAAAGAAGGAGCACCATTTGAAAATTCCATGGTTAATGAGGAAAAGAACCAAAGGGAAAATTCAAGTTCATATGAGACATTAATAGGCAAAAGACCAAAATATCAGAGTTACACCGCATTGTCCCTTCTCCAATCAAAAAGTAAAGTGCACTAAGTAATCTGGATTTTGAAACACTAAAGAAGTTTGTTGCTGAAATAAAAATTTTAATAATCACCCTAGTTCATAGAGAAATGAAAACAAAGGAGCTCAATAAATCAAGACACTACAAAAAATCAAATACAGAATTAAGACACTCCAATAGGTACTACCACTCCCTTCTCTATAAAATAGAAACAAAACAAAATAAAAAAAAATTAGGAGATAACATTTGAAAGTAAAATATACTGAAATAGCCACTTCGATTTTGAAAGATGATCTTGAATCAGAAATTTTGGGGAGAAATCCTATATAAACAGACGTATTTTGAAAATCCTATAAAAGTTCCTCCTGTAGTGGAGGGAGACCTGTAGAAATCAGTAATATAAAATGTTTGTTGTCAATTATATCAAGAATGTAATTTTGCTCACTTTTCTGTTCATATCAGAACCATTATATGAATAAAATTTTATGTATTTTAACCTTCTAAAAAACTAAGACCATAAATGGACAAAATCATAATTCAATAAACATAGAGTTGGTTATCTTCAGAAAAACGAACAAAAGACACAACATTTTAAAACTTAAGACTAAGATAAAGGACACTAATGCAAGAAAGGCAAGAAAACTATGAAGGCTAAGAAAAGAAGCAAAAAGAGTTAGAAGTAATCACATTTACAATTGAAATCCCTGAAAGAGACAAAAACAAAGCAAAACAGTCAAATACAAGTAATAGCTTCAATCCATAGACACTTTCCATTATAGTAAGACCTGAATGTACTTATTACAAAGTTGCTACTAAGTTGCTGAAAAAAATAACACAGAATGAATGATTCCAAGATGTAGCCTAGTAAAACAGTTAAACTTCAAAAATAAAGATATTATTCTCAAAATCTCTAGGAAATTGATCTTATAAATTACAAGCTTAAAAAGAATTTGAAAAGAAAAAAAAAGAATTTGGTTAGCATCAGATTTTTAAATAAAAATCAACATAAAAGGCAAAGCCAAAATTGAGTAGATCTTTTTAAAAAATCAGTGAGCAGGTGTGTTAACTCAGAATTTTATCAAGACAAACTTTCCTTAAATAGCAACCTATACAAAAAATTTTTTTTCAATATATGAAAGCAGGTATTTTTGTACCCATGATCCTGTTTTGAAGAATTTATTAAAGGTTGATCTTCACTCAACTAATGTATGATTGACATTTTTCAACAGAATGACTGATGATATTTTAATATATTGAATTATAGACATGGATAAAAGAAAGATGCACAATGTAAATAGAACACTGACACATCTTGCTGCACTTTGTAAAAAACATCAAAACTCAAAATTATACTCTTAGAATGGAAAAAGGCAAAAAGTAAAGTAGACTAAGCACAGTACTTTTTGGATTTGTAGTTAGGAATTAAAAATTGAAAACTTAAACAATAAGAGTTTAAACAGAAAGCAAGAGGATAAGGCATTGATAAAACTATAACTTAAAAAGTAATCCTCAATAAAACACATTTTTATATACCAGTACATTTTAAAAGAAAACAAGAAAGAATGCAAACTTTAATAAAAGTAAAGTTCCTAAGATTATTAAATTATAGATTTGGATGCATGTGCATGGGCTTATCGCACCTATTATGATAAAAGATTTTTAATTTGTGTCCCAGAAACAAGACTCAATTATATGCTGTAGAAAAGAGATATTTAAAACAAATGATTCAGAAAGGATAAAAATAAAAGAGTGGACCAATTGTATCTGTGAAATGTAAATGATAGAGTAAATGTCAAATAGAAGAGACTCAACTATGAAAATAAATCATATGAGTACTGTAAGAGAGCAAATACTCAGAAGAAACTAGAATTAAGTGGGTGAATTCCTTTTTTACCCAATGTTGAGAAGTTTATAGCTATGGAGCAAAATCCAGAGGTAATAAAGGGACAGTCTGATAGATTGACTACAGTAATATAAAAGAAAAAGGGTGCTGAACTACAAGAAAACATCTGCAGAATATATTGTAGCCAATGAGAATGTAGTCCTGATATAAAAAAAATAGTAAAAACTTAGAGTTAATGGACCAAACCCATGATAGAAGTATTTGGAAAAGGAATGGACACATATTTTGCAAAAAGATGCAAAAATGTCACTTTAGTCTGTGAAAAGATGTTTAATCTCACTCATAGACAAATGCAAATTAAAAACATCAACATAACATTTTTTAGCTATAAGATCTGGCAAAATATGAAAGGTATAAGAATATATTCTGTAGTGAGACTAGAAGAAAAGGCAGTGTGTTTACCAGAATGAATGCCATGTGGCTTAGCCACTTTGGCTTAAAACAATAACAAAACAAAATCATTCTCTCACTGTTCCAGAGGACTGAATTCTGAAAAGTATGAGCAGGACTGCACTCCTGCTGAAGACTCCAGGGGAGAATCAGTCTTTTCTCTTCAGGTAGCCACTGGAATTCATGAGATTTGTGGTCATATCACTCCAATCTCTGCTTCTGTGATCATGGTGACTCCTTCTCTCTTTTCCTCAAATATTCTCTGTACGTCCTTCATAAGGAAACTTGTCTTTAAATTTTAGAGACTGCTTGGATAATCCATGATGACCCTTAATTATATCTGCAAAGACCATTTTCTCTAGTTAACATTCCCAGGATGTGGTGGTTAGGGCATTGGTGTAGCTTTTTTGAGGCCATCAGTCTACACAGGATACCTTGAAATCTCATTTCCAGGAAAATATTCAGATAATAGACACTGGTTGTGAAAGTACACAGTAATAAGAGTACTGTTTCTGCATTATTTATTATATGATATCAAAGTGACCTAAATGTCCATACATGACAGGATGGATGGATGAACTAAAACACACCTACCTAACAGAATATTATTCAGCTACACAAACAAATGAGAAGGGTCTCTATGAACTCACATGGAAGGATTTCCAAGACACAAAGTGAAATAGGAGACATAGCACTCTATCTTTTATAGAGGAATAAGTAATGAACAAATGTGTATATCTTCTTTCATTTTTGTAAGTAGAATTTATCGAAGAAAAAGGATAAGAATGAGATTTATTACTTAGCATGGAAATAAGGTAGAAAAATCAGAGATGGGGTGAGGGTGGGAGTTTTAGTAGCTGGCATGAGCGGGGAGTAACATATCTCTGACTATAACATTTGTCTAATTCTGCCACTTAAAACCATGTTTATGTTTAACACATCCCTTCAATGCTAACATACCCAAATTGTTTATCTTAATAATTAAAGTAGACAATTAAAAGACCCGGGGATTTAGAGGAATAGGTCTAAAATATGATACAAAGAGTGTAAATGAGCTTAACAATATCCCAAGTAAATAATAACCACCCTGGAGTAGAATGTTTCTTCAAGAATTAGTTCTATGTCTTGGACAGTAGCATTAAAAAATAAAGATCAAGGTAGTGGGTTATTGCTATTTTGATGTAATTGTTTTTGGGATTCTTTCAGTAAAAAGAGGTAGAAAGTATAGGTGCATATCACATTAATACATTCATATCTGTATGTTATTCATATAAATATGTACCTATCTGTATTTCTTCCATCTTCTTGGATGAATAATACTATCGGTGGACTCTAACTTACAATGTTCTATTAGACTTAGGGTAGTTCTTAGCGTGTAGTTTTTTTAAAGCTCAGAATCTGGAGTCAGTTTACCAATTAAAACTCCTAACTCCAAAACCCAATATCTACATGACCTTGAACAAGTCACTCATCCTGTTTATGATTCAATTCCTTCATACATAAAATGAAATAGTACTGAGACCTTAAAGTTCTTGTAGAATATAATGGATAACTGATGACATGCTACTTAGAACCTTCATGTATATTTTGGGTGTGAATTAATACTGTTTAGTTGCACAAATTAAGATCTTGATCAAAATGGACTCCCAATGATATAATTAGTTTCATTCCTATGTAAATGACTTTTGCTGTAATTTTTACTATCCTTCTACATTAAAATGAGATATAACCATCAATATTTACCAAATACCTTAATTGCAAAAGCTGTTTTGACACACTTTAACAGACTTATCTTTAAAATGAAATGTCATATATTTATTTAGATTTGCAGTTGAGAAGTTTTCCATTAATTAACTGACTTCAGTTTCACCGTATGCTTTATTCCACCCTAAATAATAGAGTCCCTAGCCTATAAGATGCTAATTACCTGAATGAGTTCTGTACACTCAAACTCTAAGTTACAGGTAATTAACTTAATTAATTTTTCATCATAATTTGATCCCTTAAGCCTCATTTTAGTTGGAGTTTCTTCTAGTGTTCTAACTTAACCAATGAAGCACATAAAATTGCTCAATGTTCCAGCCGTGATTTATATCTTTATACAAGAAGAGACAACAAAACAAAATTTATCACAGGTACACAATATACCATGAAAAGCAGAAACATTTGGAGAAAGGGACTGGATGATGGGAGAAATAACTAAAGAGGATAAAGCATCATAGAAAAGAGGAAAGGAGTTAAAAGAAATTCTTTAAAAAAAGCAGAAAGGACAACAGAAAATATTTGGATGGAAACTTTAAGAAAAATGTATATAAAGGTAGAGAGAAATAATTCTTAATAAATCCTTAGTAATAATGAGAAATGAGCAAGGGTTGCTCAAAATGAATGAGAAAGGAGAGAGTACAAGAAATATCCCTTTACAAACATTTGGAAATGCTTGATGAAAGTGAAATATTTGAATTTAGAAGAATGAAAAGTGTATTCATAGTTCCTTACAAACAAACCTGTGCAGAAGTAGTATGCCAAGTCCCATGAAGCTCTTGAAGTTCTGGGGAGGAAGGATGTGAGAGGATGGGAAAAATAAAGATAAGAGACAAAAGCTGAGGTCAGTTTGGAGTGCTCTCTCCTCAGATGGGAAGAAAGGAGCTGCTCAACCACTGTAGAGTGTTTGCTTATACATTTGACAACTTGGTGTCACATGACACAGCTTTGTCTAGCAACTGAGTGCTTCCATTTTGTCTGGTGTTGGAGTTCTCTGGACAGAAGCAGTTTGTCTTTGTGGATTTGTCTGGAACGTTCTTTGTTCTCAGATCGGCTTTGCCTCATCCCCTCAATGTGCCCAATTTCCAGCTTCAGCGGCTCCCTACAGTAGCAAGCAGGGATGTCCAGAGACACCAATGTGTTAGTGTCTAGAGTGAGGTGAGGACTGGAGAAGAGCCTCCGAGCCTTCAAAGGGCACAGCCTTGGACCGCTCAGGTGAACGCCTGCGAAACCTCCACTTGCCTCACTGCAGGCTTCTCTATCTGCAGAACAATAAGGAACTTTCTTGTCTTAATCTCTGAAGGGG
Organism: Chinchilla lanigera; assembly: GCF_000276665.1. Lineage (NCBI taxonomy): Eukaryota > Metazoa > Chordata > Mammalia > Rodentia > Chinchillidae > Chinchilla > Chinchilla lanigera. Next base: position 19,891,006 of record NW_004955411.1, read on the forward strand.
AACTGACACTGAGGAGAAATTGAAAGTCTAAGCCTACATTATGCTTGAGCATGAAATGATACACACTGCCTGCTTTGAGGAAAGCACAGTATAAGTTCAACAAAAAAATTAGTGCAGGATAATTGAAGACCAAAGTAAACAACAATTCCTCAAAAATGACATTTGTACGTCTATAACGTTTCCTAAATATAAATAAATAGACATGAAAATTAATAGAATTTCAGTTAATTAAGAGCTGCTAGCTTTGTGCAGAGGCAGTATCGTAACCAATGAGGTTTATCTGAGGATCTCCGGTGTGATTGCTGCTAGTTGAAAAGTTGCCACAGCACTTTATTGAAAAAACTGAACGGGAATTGGCAGACATGATGAAAATGACCAGACTAGAAACAAAAACATTTTAGATAAGAATATTAAAATGCTGAAGCAGATAAAAGAAACACTAGGATATAAAATTATAGCAAAAGGGAGGGACCTGGATTTAGAGCCAAAAAGTTCTAAATCGGAGTGTATCAATAAGTAACTGAGTAGTTGGCGTTTGATTTTCCTGAGCTTTAATTTTCTCATAGAAATATTGGTATATCCATTTCATATTTTTAGTGCAAATGAATAAATGGATCATAAATATAAAGATGAAGAAGATCATTTTACTTGTAGGAAAATAGTTGGAATTGGAGGTCATTTTGTTAAGTGGAATAAGCCTGAATAAAAACAAAAAGTACCGTGTTCTCTCATATATGGAGTTGAGAGAAGGGGAGGGGGAGAGGAAGAGGGAGAGAGAGAAAGAAAGAGTGAGAGAGCATGGAAGTAGAAGGGAAGCTCTTAGAGGAGAAGGGAATAATGGAGAAGGGATAGGCAAGGTCAAGGGAGCTAGGAGGTACAGTAACAGGGGAAACGCAATGACCCAAGAATGTCATATGCATGTGTCATATATATATATATACGTGAACATGCCAAACAAAACCCACGTCCTGGGTAACTAAAATACACTAATAACAAACAGTATAATGAAGAAATGTGGGTAAAGCTCCCAGAAAGCAAGACTTACCAGTATTTGCTGATGTTTGCTGCATATGAGAGAGTAAGTTAGAAATTGGTGTTTGGTCAGGAGAGATTCTTTCTTCTTTAGCTACAAGTCTATGTATGAAGATATGTTTGTGCACATTAGATTTTAAATTGCCTAATTAGTAGCACTGCAAAGAATTCTCTGTGCAGTACTAGGCCCATCAAGGTATGCAGTTTACTTAAAATACTCACAAATGTTCTGCCCATTCACATATAAAAATGTTCTTCAGTGTAAAATATAGTCCAGATCCCTCCCTCAAGTGTGCCCCTGTCTAGAAGACAAGGTACAAAGATAGCACAATTATTGTTTCAGTGGTAGGTTAACATATTTTTGTCAAGTTTGAAATGTATCCCTTTGGGGTAGGCTGATTAGTATTTTATTATATTTAGAGATAACTTTAAGAGATTGACACATTAATAGCATACATGTTGTTCTGCAGAAATTTCATCCATTAAATTAGATTTATTTTTTAAAATGCTTTTTTTTTCTTAGTGAACTTTTGTGGTATTCTTTACAATTTTATACAGTATATTCCTATGTGTTTTAGACTTGGTTTGTTGCCTGACATCTTAGATGCTATTAGGTATCCAAGAAGACTATTAATTTTCTTTTATTTTATATTTTACAGCCAACATGTAAAATTCTCTTATTTTAAGTTATTTTAAAGTGTAAATTATTTTGCATTTTTAGGTTAGACAATGGCATGTTCTAGAAGTCTTCCTTTGAAAATTATTTTTACTATTATGCACATAATTGACAAGAACTTTTAAAAATAACGTGGCATGATAAGTGGAGATCCTAAGATTCCCTGTCTGCGTGCTGGAAAATGAGTTTTTCTATATCTAATATTCTAAGCATGCCAGTTTCTTTGGTGTATCTCTGTCATTATCTTAGGTGATAATTTATCTTTCCTTCCTTTAATATATTGAAAATAATTGACTAAACCATGATTTTCTCCTTCATACATTGTGTTAATGGGTTATGACATCATTTTTTTTGGTTTGTTTGTTTTTGTTTTTGTTTTTCTTCCGGTACCAGGAATTGAACTCATGACCTTGTGCTTGCCAGGCAGGTGTTTTGCCGCTGAGCTAAATCCCCAGCCCCATGGCATATCATTTTTGTCATAAATGTTTGACAAGTGCATGATAGTAACTTGAGGTAACTTCAAAAGGATAATTGTGCCATAGTTTATGTGTGCATTGCATATTAGTTTGTTATATCTCAGCTTTAAAATTACACTTAGGACTCTGAGAGTAATATATCTTGAAAGAGTGGATCTATAGAACTCTGGTAAACTTTTAAGGTAAGTATATTTTCTGTGATGAGGACAACTGAGAAATACACATAGATGTGTAAGTTATTTTGCAGATTATATTTGTGGATCAGATAAATATGCAATGTAAATATAGCATATTCACTTAATCTTACTTTTTGCAAACAAATTACTACGCTTGTATTAGCAAAAGTGTGCATATTTATTTATATGAAATGATAAAATGCCTTCTGTTATTAATGTTCTTTAGTGGAAATAAGTAAGAGGCTCAGGTCCACTTGGTTTGTTAAACAATACTTTCTTTGGTTAAACTATTGTCTATGCTTGCTTTTCCCTCAATTTCTTTCATATTTTTTTAATTGCATTATGTATTTGCCCTAATCCAAAGAGTTTAGAATACTTTTTGTTCTAATACTTCTTTCTGATCAGTCCTTTTTATGTCCTTTCATAAACAGCTCTCATGATGATGATGATTTTGCCATTTTTGCTATTTTTATTTGTTCACATTCAGTGCTTTTTAACATTTGTTTTGTTTTGATTTCTAAAGTCTTTGGTACACATTTGACTTTTTCCTTGTAGTCAACTTACTTTTGTATACACAATCCTTTAGCAATAAGTTCCAGCGAGAACTTGTAACTATCAAGATCTTTTTCTTTCTCTGAGTGTATCTTTATTTCTCCATGGGTTCTAAGTACAAATTTATCTGGCTATACAATTCTGAGTTCAGTATTTTGAACATCTGGCTTCAACCTTTTTGTTGTTGATAAAAAAAAAATCTGCTGTCAATGGAATCTGTTCTTAACATGGGGTCAATCTACTTTATATTTTACTGAGACTTTAAACAAATATTTGAATTGAATTGATTTTTATCTATCCTGTTCGTGTATTATTATGATTCATTAATTTGAGCATTTTATCTTGAAATTTGCCAGTTCTTACTTTTTGTAATAGTCTCTCTCTCCCACTCCCTTGACCCTTTTATAAGATTCCTGTGAATTTAATGAATACATAAATACTTCTGTTTTTTTTTTTTTTTTTTTTGGCTTTCCTCCGGTACCGGGAACTGAACTCACGACCTTGGGCTTGCCAGGCAGGCGCTTTGCCGCTGAGCTAAATCCCCAGCCCCCATAAATACTTCTTAAGAGCTGCCAAGGGATAAGTACTTTCCTAAGTATTACAGTATTACCAGATTTTGATTTATGTTGAATATCATTGTTCTATTCTCTTTGTCTAATAATTTGTCATTCATATTACCTAATTCTAGCTCTTTGTGTTTTATTTTCTTTTGCCAAATGTATTTTTTCTACTCATCTCTTTTTTATGCCTGTCTGCTTTTTTCCAGTTTTACTTTCAAACTAAAATTTTCATTGGTAGGAGAATGATTTGATCTTTATCTAATCCACATATTCTCCATGCTATAGTTTTCCTATGTAATATTATAGATAGTCATTTTATGATATCTTTCACATTTAACTCTGTTGTTTTAGTTAAAGGTACGCATGTAGAGGTCATCTAGATTCTTCTTTTTCATTCACTTCTATGTCTAATCCTTGACTTCAGTATGCATCCACAAACTATGTGCATCACACTATTTTCTACAGTACCACTCCAGTACAAGAGACTATAAATCTATGCTAAGATTATTTCAACAGCCTTCTAAAAAGCCTCCCTAACTCCAGCCTTGTTCATCACTTCCTTGGTGGATTTCCAACCTCAATCCCAGTGAATATTTTAAATGTAAGTCAGATTATATCATTTCCATGTTTCAAATCAATAGTCCATTCAGCCTTAGCCATCTGGCTTCCATTTCCTCAGTGAACTTCTATTCTTAGGTTCTTTCTTGCGCACTCAGTTTTAGCTACACTGAACTCTTCACTCTTTCTCACACTTACCCAGCATGTTCTTCTAAAGATGCCTTTCCCTTGCTATTCTTTCTATGGGTGTTTTCTTTTCTTTTGCTATTCTTTCTATTCGGATTGTGTTTTCTTTCTGGATAGCTGTGCATGTATTAATTATCTACTGTTGAATAACTACATATACCAAAACTTGTACTTTAAAACTTTAAATAATATTTTTTTATCAATCATAGATCCTTTGAGCCCAAGATTTGAGTGCATTGTGGCTGGGAAGTGAGGCTCTGTCAAATGTTGGCTGGGTCTGTAGAAATCCCAACCCATTAGTAAGCCTAATGTATCCATTTCCACAACAGTTCCACTTACGCATGGCAAGTAAATGTTGGATATTGGTAGGAGACTTGATTTCCTTTTCATGGCAATGTCTACATAGATCATTTGGGTGTCTTTAGGATATGACAGGTGTGTATCCCCAGAATAAGGGGTCTGGGAAATCAAGATAAGTCACAGTGCCTTTTATGACTTAGTCACAGAAGACTGACTGTCACTGATAGTGACAGTCAAATTTATGATGATCATTATTTTCTGCTTTTTCAACCTGGTGATCTCTGCCTCATTGAAATTTTTATCTAGGCCACTATGTTGTTCCCTGGGTGATTTCTTCTGGTTCAGATTTTCCCTTTGATTGTATGTCCTTTAGTTACATGACTACCTTAAGTCCTAGAAGGAAACAGTACTTTGAATTTTTAGAAAAAAATATAAGATAATGTAACTATTTTGATTGCTGTCCTGACGTACTCTTTTGACCTTCCCTATACACCCAGTAATTTTTTCTTTTGGTACAAACATCTCTTAAGAACATTCTGCACTGTGTAACACAGTTTTTGGAAGTTGTGAAACTAAGTCTTTGGAGCACATATAAAGGAAGGAAAATAAAGTTCTTATGTATTCTAGTTTTACTTTGTCAAGTCAGCGCTTCATTACCTGCGGTTTTAGAGAGAACATCAGTGCTGTAAGCTTCAAAACAGGTTGTTTCCTCCTGTCCCCACAATGAGTTTTTGGGTTTATTATAACAGTCATTAAGCAAGAGCAATTGCAAAGGTACACTATGGGCAAGTGCTCTGGATTCTCCATATATCAGGCAAAGAGTAATAAAATGCTACAGCCATCCGGTAGATCACATATTACTGCCTCATACTCCAATACTCAGTGTGGCCTTCTATCTGTTGCTGCTAGTGAGTTCTTTTGGAATCTCTTCACTTGTTTTCCAGGCAAGGTGCTCCTTTGCAAGCAAACAATATTCATTCCAGATCACTATTACATAGGTGGCCTTCTTACACAGAATTCTCTTGCTGTTTTTTGTTATGTAACTATACTTTTATATGTGTACTAATACTAGCACAAAGTTCCCTCTCCTTGTATATTTACATACTTATTTAAAATGATTTTGAGGTAGACAGATGTACGTACTCTATACATCATTTGATTGAGAATCTGGATTATATACTTCACATTAGTTACTTGGAGTGATTATTTCTGTCCATTCTAGGGAAAGAAGCTCCTTCTTTCAAAAGTTGTGCACAGTCATCAATATTTTTCCTTTAAAGAATTTAATCAAATTTAAATTATTTAATTACTTGTTTACTTGTAATTTGCCCCCCCACCCTTTTTCTACACTGACAGGTATATAAAGCTATAAAAGTAGTCTGTTTTGTGCATTACTATATCTCTATTGCCTAGGACAATGAATGGAAGTTGGTAGGCATTTTAAAAATACATATTTATAAAATGGAAGAATGAAGATAATTTTAGACAAAATGCTAGGCATGTGAGATGAATGAGGCAACCCCTCTTTTTAGTGCTTGCTAAATCAAGCTGCAGCCCTTTAAGTCCATTGTGTGGTATTTGGTTCTTGAGGTAGTAGAGAAAAATATGAAAATATAAATAAATACACTTACTTTCAACTAGGCAGGAATAGCTAAAGGGGTGAGCTTTATTGAACATGAAAAATAATAAGATTTTTGATACAAATATTTATACTATTATTAAAATATAACAACAAAACTGTCCTATTTTCTCTGTGATTATTAAAGACACAGCAAGAAGAATTGGCCTTCCCTTGTACAGAAAAATGAAAATTGTACTACAACAAATAAGAACTTCAAGGTAAGATCAGTAATTTCAGGAAAGATGACCAAAGGACCTGAAAGAATATTCTGTGCTTTTCAATATCTTCTGCAAAAAGAAAAGTACCAGTTGGGTGTCATAGATATAGCCTTTGTAAAAGCAACCCATCTCTTAAAATGTCTTTCAGATATAGAAATAAACCAGAATAAAATATTTCAGACACATTTTTGACATAAGCTAAATGTAAGCCTAGAATAATTTGCAAAATGTCATAAGAGAGGGAAAAATTAGTTAGAATAAATAGCTGCTTTTAAGCTAAACTAGAGTATTTTTTTTTTTTTTGTATCTGTGCTTAAAAATCACCCCTGCTAGCTAACAGAACACATTAAATCAAAAGGATTTAGCATTGTGGTTAATGTCTTGTTCTTTATGATCTGCATGAGCCTGGATATTGCAGCACATATTTTATATATGTAATTCTGCTTTGGGACTACTTTAAAACCAACGTACAATATGCTGAATTAATAATGCTTATAAGTGTAATATATATATGGAGAGTTTGAAAAACTCTTGATGAAAGGTGATATGTATTTATGAGGTGCCAGATGTTTGCTTTTAAATGTAATTTTTATTAACCTGCACTGCTGAGATTTGTATTGAAGTGGTCTCTTTATGGTAGTATATTGTTTGAAATATGTTCTGTGAGATCTAGGCACAATGGGGTGAATAAAAGAATAAGTACCTGTCTAAATTTTATGTATTCTTTAATATTGGGCAGTTGGGGTACATTTTTAATGCAGGTGCAATGGATTAGACAGAAAACAGTAAAAAGAGTTATATATTCCATCTACAACTACAGGTGTTAAAAATAGACATATTATTGTTATTTTAAATATTTTCTTTTCATTATTAAGGCAGTTATGATATCATATGCTTACAATTTACATTTCTTCCAAGGTGTTCAAAATATGTTACAGATTAATTATTTTAGGCTTCATTACTTCCCGGCAGGAAAGCAAGGACAAGCATTATCATGCTATCTTACAGACAGAGTGACTCCTTACCAATGGGCACCCTCTTAGCGTCTCCAGAATATTTATAAAAAAATTTTTCAGTTCTTTTTCCCTTCAAGATTTCAGTAGCTACTGGACTATTGGATAGCAGGGTCACTACTGCTCTGCTGACTGGCTACTGTGACTTGCACACTCAAGAGAGGACCCCCATCTTCCCAACCAAAGGAAGCATTTTCATGTCACATTTTAATGAAAGTTTTCCAGTTTTCCAAACATTTCAGAAAGCAGAAGGTACATGCTACAGTGTAAGCACTTTTTATAGCCTCACAGGAGCAGAGCCATCACAGTTGTCCTTCTCTGGTCTGCTACATGCTCCTCTCCTGATAAGATCACTCACCACCAGGGCTGTTATCCATTTCATATCTGAGTCTGTTGCTTACCTACTCAAGGAGGATTATAATGAATTTTCTTCCTCTAATCTAAAATCCACTTCCACAGATTCCAGAATTAACTTTTTCTCATAATGCAAGTTCCCATATCTCTTAAAGAAAGCACCATCAAACTCAGGAGTGTGTTTCATCTCTCGTCTAAAACACTGGCTGGTCAAATTCAGCATATCTGATTTATTTGGTCTTGAATAACACTGTGTGTTTGAACAGCCTGGCCAGATGGAATTGCACCTATTTCTATTTCCTTTCACAGAGGGGTTAGTACTTGCTGGTGTTCAGTTTCATTCAAGTCTCCTTGCTTTTGTGATATGCAGTCTTGGATGCGTGAGAACAGACACCTCGTAGAATCTAGAGTCGCATGTGTATCTGGGAAATGTTGGAGTCCCATGATCACTGTAGTTAGGCACTCACTTACCGATTCACTCCATCAGTATCTACTGAAATGTTTGTCCATGTGAGAGTGATGATTATTTAACAGTAGTATACTATTAGACAGCGGCCCTGCCTTCAGTCATTTTACAGTTGAGATGAAATAAACCACGAACTGTTGTCAAAACTTTCCCCCTTTTACAAAGCATTCTGGCTTGTCTCTGTGGATTAGCTCTTCACTGTATACCCTCTCTGAGGACTGTAGTCAGCAGCTCCAACAAAAACAGACATCACCGGGCCCTTGATCCCTCCTTCTCTTCCTCTCACACTTACCACCTTTCTCCCTGGAAGAACGAGAAAGCCTTCTTTTGGAAGTCTCACCATCCTGGTAACATTTGTAGCATCATGATTAGTGTTCCTTGCTCTGCATAATCTAAGGAAATGGTGACAATGAATGGGCTGGGCGTGGTGGCACATGCCTGTGATCCCAGCACTCCCGAGCCTGAGGCAGGAGGATCGTTGCAAGTTTGAGACCCACCTGGGCTACAAAATGAGCTCAAGGCCAACCTGAACTTCATTTGTCTCAAAAAGACCAAAAAAGAACGTATGAGCAGCTGTTGCATCTGTGAATTTTTCTAAAGCACGATAGAGATTTTTATGAACACCACCCTCGAAATGAATAATAACCATAGATTACATGAAAATAAAGACAGCTATTTGTTTGGAAATTCATAGACCTTTACTTACTGGAAAAAGGCCTTTCAAATGCCGCAATCCCCCCTCTTATCCAAATGAGACTTACCTTTGTGCATATTGACCATGAAAACATTTATTCTGAAACTTAAAATGTTAGAGATTTCGCAGTTTATTATGACAATAATGAATTAGATACAAGAAAAATATTGATAAACAGGGGTTGTTGAGGTTGTAAAATAACCCCTGCTTACAATAAAATATAAACAAGCTGGATTTCTTCTGGTATTTTATCATGTAAATCATTTATGATTTCTGGTCCTGTTGCATTCAAAGAATATTTTTGCTTTCTCATTCTTGTAAATTCATGAATTCATAAAATCTTGGGAGTTGGAAGATGCCTTAGAAGTCTTTTCAATACAGCTTCCACTGAACACAGAAATCTCTATATCCTCTTTACGGACAGGCTTTTTTCTTCATTTAAATACTTAAAAAATGAAAAATTCATCTTTTTTGAGTGAGTTCATTTCAGCGCTGGGCAGCACTGTGGCTGTCAGGAATTCTCCATTATACTTAAGAGCTGGCCCGTTTAATCTTCTACCTGTTGACTTGATCAGTGCTATCTCTTTAAATATTTGAGGAGAAATAATGTGCCCTCCACTTCCCCTTCTATTTTTCAGGATAAAAGCCTCCTTTTATGGCAAGAGAAGTGCATATTATTTCAGGGAAGGGGGACAACACGAGCAAACATGCAGAACAAATATCCTATCAATTAAGTTAATAACACAGCTGAGAGCATGGAATTCATGAGAAGTAGTAAAACAAAATAGTAAATAATTTGGAAATTGAGAAATCAAGTTCTGATTGCATATAGTTGCAGGCAAGGGAATATTTTATTTTATTTCATTTTGAGGCAGGATATGATATGATTAAAGATCTGCTTCAGGAAAATTGATCAGACATACTAATCATGTGTAACATGAGTTCCAGTCATATTTGAATTTTTTTGTTCTGTCTTCGCTCCATATGGCAGCACGTCAGCATTCCAACAGCCCTTTGTAATTCCCTGCGCATGAGTGTGGGCTGGATTTTGAAACTTGTTTCTAACAAATAGTAGAAAGCAAAAGTGCTAGATGTCACTTCCACGATTAGGTTACAAAAGTTTGTGACTTCCAGCTTAATAGTGGTCTCTCTGTTGCCTTTTCAGCTTGCATACTTCCATGAATCGAGCTGGCACCTTGGAGAGGCTTGTGGGCAATGACCTAAGAGTGGCTGGCAGCCAACAGCAGTGAGGAGCTGAAGCCTTCAGTCCAGCAGCTCACAAAGAAGGAAATTTCGCCAACAACCATGTGAGCTTGGAAGTGGATCTTTCCCCAGGTAAGTCTTGAGATGCCTGTTTCCCAGATGACACATGGATCGCAGCCTGTAAGAGCTCCACAAAGAAGAGGCTAAGCCATGCTTTGCTTTATAATCCAAGAAACTTACATAATAAATGTGTGTTGTTTTAGGCTGCTAGGTTTTGCGGCAAGCTTCTTACTAACACAAGGGTGCAAGTGTGACATTTTGAAAGTCCACACTAACTCAACAAGCAATGAGAAACATCTTGCTGAGCTGAAGGAGCTTAATGTGATGCATCACGTATGAGAATTACATGGAAGAGAGATATGCAAACGTTGTGAACAGGGTATAGCGATACCTCAATATAATGATTTATAAATATTTAGGTTATGCATTTCATTTCTTGGTTCTGGTATGTAAATGTTCACATAGTTTATTTGTATTTAACAGTAAACCTTATAACTGTGTTATCTGGACTGAATTATTGTTGACAGTAAAAGGGAATACTACTATGTCCCTAAAAAAAATTTATAAAATTTTATAAGATAGTTTAATAGATATAAAGCATGTGTAAGGTTAACATGTTTTTCTTTTTTTTTTTTTTTAACTGGCTAAAAACCAGCCAAATAAAATCTATGATTGAAACTTTAAAAAGTTAAAGTAGAATTTAGCCCCTATTTTTTGATGTGTATTTGCCATTATTTTTTCAAGTGAAAAATTAATTCTAACACTTGAATTTACAAAGCAGATCTTGGACACTGTAGCCAAAAGCATACAAGTGAAACAACAACACAAATAAAATGAAGTATGGCCATGTGGAGGGAAGCAGACCATTTACATTAATGTGCGTAATCCAATAAGTGATTACTTTCTCATTGTGGAGCAATTCATTACTCTTTGTTCTGATTTTGTATTTTGTTAAATAAACATTAACTGTGTAATATAATTAGATCTTCTTACTGAGATGATTAGAAAGGCTAAGAGAAGACATGTCAGAATGACTCCTTTAACACACTAGACCCTCAAACAAACCACTCAGCACAACAAGGCTGTTATGGTTTGTATCTCGGTGTCCCCCCAAATCCTCATGCAGTCATGGGGCGGGCTTCTAGAGTTTGTGATTGATCCATGGTGCAATGCTGGGATTATGGGTGTGAGTGCCACACCCATCCTGGGGTGGAAAGTTTGCATATGTAAGGGAAGAAAGAGGCTGCCTGATACCACTCCTCCCTTTTGCTCTTACTGCTTTGCTATCTTCCACAGCCATGAACTGTTACCCTGTGCCATGTGCCACTCTGCCTTGGAGCCAGCCAAGTATGGACTGAAACCTCCACAGACTGGGAGCTGAATAAACCTTTCCTTCTTTAGTTTTGGGCACTGGGTATTTTGACTCAGCAGTGAGTGCAAGTAACCAAGACAAAGGCCAAGATCTGAGAAAAGACTGAAACCCTAAGATGAAAGCCCAATATCTGAGATTACTCTTCTCTTAGGTTTATGGGAATCTGAAGATCTTTCCCCAGGTAACTCATGAGATGACTAGGTCCCAGTTGACATAGATACGTGATAAATTTGCAGTACCAGAGCACAGAAATTCAGATCTGTGCTGACCAAATCAGAAATATTTTAAACCTTAGGGCTTTGAATTAGGACCTTCAAAATGTAATACTGTAGAAGAAAAGATAAAATAGAAAAATGAAAAAAAAAGGCCTGATTTTATAGTAATTGAAGCCCAAACTTGAGCCATCAGAATCCAAGTAATTTGATTAAGGTGATTACCAATTGTTAATGCATTTGGCTGCTGGTTTAAATCAAATGTAAGTCTTCAAACAATTTCACCTCTGGGTAGGATAGAACATTTTAATGCAGACCAAAACAACTAGAAAACCTACATAAATTACAAATTCATTAATTTAAATGCAACTGAGATTACCATAAGCCACAAGAGCTAAAAACTGTAAAATTCCAGCAAATGTTTACAGAAAAAAAATAAATATTTACAGAGGACAGCTAAAGAACTGGAGTCATTCCTGAAGGCATTTGTTGTCCTGAGTTTGAGTACAGAAGGTAAGATATATGGATAAGCACACACATAAAGCAACTTTTAGGAGGTAGAGTGAAAACCAGAGATTTCGGGGGTCACATGGGAGTAGACTATTATTAGGTGGAGAGTTCAGGAAGTTAGACACTCAGCTATTTTCCTCCTTAATATATTCCATGAACTCCAAAACTGTACAAATCTGGAGGCCAAAGGAAAAAAAAAAACTAAAGACTGAAATGTGTAAGAGTCAAAGGAATATTTCATGTTCTTGAGTTGGAAGAATAATTATTGTAAATATGTCAAGTTTTTATCAATTAATGTAAAGAGTCAGTGAAAACTTAATCAGAATCCTGAAGTGTGTTAAGGGAAATTAATAAACAGGTTATAAAATAAATAGAAGAAGGCAAAATTCCAAGTTTTAAAGAAGCACAAAATTAGAGAACATATACTGTCATTTGAAATATACTTTTTATACAATAAGCTGTACAGAATTATTGCATATATTTATGTGCTTCAGAATATACATACATCCATGAAACACCAAAACAATCAAAGTAATGCACATATTAATACCTCAAAAATTTCTTTTTATTCCTTCAAGGTGTGTATGTGTGTACATGTGTCTGTTAAGTATCCCTAAGATGAGACTACTCCCTTAACAAATTTTTCATTGCAATAAACAATGTTTATGACACTAGATAGTAAGCTATACAGTAGATTCTAGAAGTAACTTTATTTTGTCCTAATAATTAAAATGTATATTAGCACAAGAACAAATACAAAGCCAATAAAGCAGAATCAAGAACCCAGAAACACACTACATATGTGTAATTACCTGATTTATGACGTCTGGGCAACAATGATCCTTTTCATACATTTTCTTGTGTTAAGTATATAAGATATGATTTAAAAAATGTTCAATTTTTAAGTTTAAAATATTACAGTAACTAGCACATTGCCATTAATATCCTTCAAAATACTCCCCTCACATAGAACACATCATCCCATCTGTCTTGCCAATTTCTGAAGCAGTTCCTGAAGTCCTCTTTCATGAGAGATCAAACAACAGTGACTGCTGCTGCCCAGTGCCGCCTAATAGAGAAGCAGGCTTATAAAAAGATTCTGGTGAGGGGCTGGGGATTTAGCTCAGTGGCGCAGCACCTGCCTGGCAAGCGTGAAGTTGTGAGTTCGATTCCTGGTACTGGAAAAATAAAAAAAAAAAAAAAAAAAAAAAAAAAAAGAAAAGATTCCAGCATGTCCTGACCCACAGTATTCACTGCATCTGGTACCTGGTGACTTCTTGTTCTTCCCCGAAGTCAAAATGACCATGAAAGGAAAATATTTTGAATCCATTCAGGATATCAAGGCAGCTGTGGTTTGAAACTAGAGACACTTACAAAAGAGGACTTCCAGAACTGCTTTGGAAAGTGCCAAGAATGATGGGATAAGTGTTGAGTGAAGAGAAGTATGGTGAAGGGATTTCATAGCAATGTGTCTGCTATTGTAGAAATTTTTTTTTAAATATGTAAATACTCCCTATATTTTTTGCATGTGTATAAAGAAAAATGAAATCCAATCCTTATGTTGCATTTACATAAAATATCTGGTGAGCTATAGGTTTAAATATGAAAAGTAAAACAATAGAAGTTTCTCAGTGGTAATATAGGGACATATTATCCTTTATTTTTTTTGAAACAGGGTCTCACTGTGCAGTTCAGGCTGACCTTGAGCTCATTTTGTAGCCCAAGCTTGTCTGGAACTTGCAATGATCCAATCCTCCTGCCTCAGCCTCCCAAGTACTGGGATTGTAGACGTGTACCACCATGCCTGGTTAGGGACATATCATTTTGACCTTTGGTTTTTTGTGTGTGTTTGTTTTGTACTGGAAATGGAGCTCAGGACCATACACTTGCCAGGCAGATGCTGTGCCACTGAGCTATATCCCCAGCCCTTGACCTTTGAAAAGGAAGAAAACTTCACATTAGTGAGAAAAGCTCTACCTATAAGGACTAGACAGAAATCACATTAATATAAAATCACTGCCGATCAGAAGACTCCACTTAAAAGTTCAAGTGAATCTCCCAAAATGGATGAAATGATTCTAAGCACATATAGCTAAGAAGGTATTTATAAAAAATGCATAAAAGACTATAACAAATTAATAAGAAAAGAAAAAATCCTCTGAGTAAAACTCTGCAATGATGTTGAAGGGCATTGAACCTTATTCACGAGGGGATGAAATTTAAACCTGCACTGGGGAGCCACTACTCAACGGTTAACAACAAAATGAGAACAGCAAAATGCAGTGATATGCTGCTTCTGGGTATAAATTGGTGCAACCTTTTCAGAAAAGTTTGCCATTTTATTCCAGAATCAAAGATATACATGCTTTTTCATTCAGAAATTCTATTTGAAGATTTGTACTAATCAGAAATACATGAGCTGAACTTGGTGGTACTCATATGTGATCTCAATGCTCTGGAAGGCTGAGGCAGGAGATTACAAATTTGATCCCAGACCTGGCACTTTAGCAACTTAGCAAGAACTTGTCTCAAACTATAAAATATAAGAAAGAACTGGGCTGTAGCTCCTTGTGAAGGCTCCTTGTTCAATGCTTAGTACTGCAAAAACAAACAAAACATGGACATGAGAAGCAAGAGACATATATAAATTTTCACAATCCATCAGCACTCCCAATTTGACACCATATTTAGTGGAAATGTATCTGTGAATATAATGTGGAGCAAAAGTAGCAGACACAAAATAATGTAAACTGTATTATTGAATTCATAGAGTGTTCAAAAGCAAAGAACGCAAAATTTGAATAGCATAGGAGTAGGAATATTGGTTATCTTCAGAGAAAGGAGAAGAGAAAGGGGAAATATTAGAGAGCGACAGAAGAGCACCTTTTGCATGACAGTGTATTAATTATCAGTTGGTCCATAAAAATACCTTAATATCTTAAGAAAGAAATATTTATTACACTAGGTTCCATGGGTCAGGACTCTGACACAGTTTAGCTCTGTGCCTCTGGCGTAATGCCTTTCCATGAGATTGAAGGAATGTGTTAGGAGGCAGCCACCTCGTGTGTACAGGGGATAAAGTATCTCGTTTCAGGTTCACTGATGTGGTTTTGGCAGGCAGCAAAATTTATCACTAAGCTCATTCATAAAGGTCTGTCCTCAAAGTGGCTCATCACACTGCAGCTGGCTTCCCCTAGCCTGACTCATTGAGAGAGAAAACGAAGAGGGAAATTATTGCATTTATTACCTAACATCAGAAGTGACATCCCTTTACTTCAGTGATATTTGATAGAAGCAAATTACTGGCGAGTCCAAACAGCAAGACTAAGAGGAGGAAGGTATCACCAAACTCCATTTTAGGAAGTGCCTTCCAAAGCAGCAGGGTCCAATGTCATGACCTTTGTGGAAGCTGCAGGAGTGATTGCTCTACGCTATTTGCTAGGAAATATTTTTTTGTTTTCTGCTATTTTCTACATATCTTGTCTAATTAAATTTTTTATTTTAAAAACATCAAAAATTTTAAATTAAAAGACATATAGTAATAGTCATTTATTTAACCTTCATGTCCTTACAGAATAGAATCAAAATACTACCTAGTTCCAAAGAATTTCTCCTTGTCCACCCAATTATATCTATGGATTGCTTTATGAATACTTGTGAATTTTTAAAATTTCCTACACAAAAAGGTAAATCCATCAATGTTCAGAACAGAATAAACTAAATTGAGCTGATCTTTTCTTTGGTAAACAATTGTTCTTGAAACACTTATTCAGATTTCTTTAAACGATTTGTAGTTGCTTGTGAACAAGTGATACCCAAGGAAAATTCTCAAATTTCGTTTTCCACACATGGCATTCTCAATAAGAATATAATAACTTCCTAATGATGTACCTTAATTTTCTAAATTCCAAAGTGAAAATATCTTCTGTCTATATTTTATGGAAATTGCCACTACTGATTTGAAAGGGAGAAAAAATTTATTTTGTGGTGTATACATAGAAAGTAAACATTTAAATTAGTACTATACATTTAAAATTGCACTTTTAATTGAAGTATAAATTGCACATGATACTAATAGAATATTAATCACTATATTTGTACTAGTCACTCAATACCAATACAAATATAAAACTAGATTCTCTCAAGGATAAGAGAAAAGCATCTTACATTGGAATTCCATGTTACTGAAGCATTGAAAAACCTGATAAATGGCCTCGACCAGTCACCTTGCCCTTCATCATGGAAAAGAGCTTAGGTTTGAGTGTGGTATGAACACTTCTGTCACTTTCCCTCAGGTGGAGAGTTTCAGAGGGACAGAACAGGTTTTAGATGTACCAATGAAAAATATGTTTCTTTTTCATAGAACTGTTTAATCTAAGTGAAAAGCATTAAATACTAAGTCTGAAGAAAATATATTCAAATAGTATGATTCTAATTTGATTTTTAAAAGTATATACTGTGTCATGAAATATGACTCCTCCAATTTTAAGGACGATTTCACAGTAATAAAGATAATGATGTCTTTCACTGCTAAACGCATCTTTCCTTCCATAATTGATGCAGAGGTGATGACATACCAAGTCACACTGTCAGCTGTTTCCTGAAAAGTTCCACTAGTTATGGGCACAAGAAAAGAGTTGGGAGGCTGGGGCTTGCTCGGTCCTCTTCCGTTTCTGGTCTTGCTGTTGAGGCCCGCAGCGATGAGTCCTCACTCTGCAGCTGCAGTTGATTCCAGCATCTACTTTTTGTATTCTCTCCCAGATTGCTCCGATCTACAAGGGTCCCCACTCATGTGTCAGAGGTCTGAGTTCCAGCTCTGAGCTCCTGCCATCCGTGCCCTTTCACTCTATCCCAAGTACAGAGGTGGTGGCTGCTTCCAGCAGACGTTGTCTGTGACCTCAAAATTTCCTCTTTCCTTTTCTAGTTGCTTACAACCACTTCCTTATATTCACTTCTCTCTGTTGAAATATCAGATGCAGTTTCTGTTTTCTTGGTTGGACTTCTACTGATAAGTGAGCAATAGTTTCTAATCTTACAGTTATTACAAAATGTAATTTTGGCATACTTGAGTCTATCATGATTTTTAGAAGAGTATTTTTGCTTCAGCTTGTTAATAGAAAATAAATCAATTGGTTAAAAAAGAAAATTGCTGATTACCACTTAGACTTATGAATAGCTAAATACAATTACTATTCAATCCTGTAACTGCTTGAGAAAAATCACAGAGGTCATGTTTGTTAGGAAAAACACAATTTAGCTAAAACTATTAATATTCATACTTCTAAGAAGTTATATAATCTTGACTTTCTTTTTTTCTTTTTTTTTAAGACAGGGTCTCAGTATACAGTTGAGACTGGCCTTGAGCTCACTTTGTAGCCCAGGCTGGTCTTGAACTTGCAACGATCCTCCTGCCTCAGCCTCTTGAGTGCTGGGGTTACAAATGTGAGCCACCACACCTGGCAGAAGTTATATTATCTTCTTATACATGATTGTCTATAAATAATCTATGCTTTTAATATAAATTAAATAAAAATTATTTTATTAATCTATAGGCAAAATAAAAGTGTATTAAAAAATTCTTCACAGTGATTATGAAAAATACTAAAATTTTTTCAAACATTTTATCTATTCATGCCAGTTGCCCAACCTAAATACGACTTTGGTTGGATATTATGTTTAAAAATAATATAAAAATGTATTTTCAATGCAGAAATGTGTGTTTTTTGAGATAATTAGTTTTAAGAAATTGTAGTGATCACTATATTGTGGTATATAAATATTTTTGATGAGTCAATAAGTACTGTTGAAGATATTTGTCACAAAGTTCCAGAGATGGCAGTGAGTACATATGTAATATTTTATTTTTTTATTTTTTATTTATTTATTTATTTATTTTTTGGTTTTTCTCCGGTACTGGGAACCGAACTCACGACCTTGCGCTTGCCAGGCAGGCGCTTTGCCCCTTGAGCTAAATCCCCAGCCCCCCATATGTAATATTTTAGACAAAAGTTAATTTCTATCTATAGTTTGAAATACCACATTTATGATATTTGGCTGTGTGTTCATTTTGAGAAACAGTAAAATAGCAAGTTTTAAAATAAAGAATTTTTTGCAAAATATATGCTAAGGAAGTTGGGCATCACAATAAATTTTAGTAGGCTATTAGGCAATGTGTTAATTTTGGGATACTTGAGAAGATTTAGATATTTTTAAGTTTTAAAGCTGCTTCATTGAAAATATATTGAAATGCACAGCTACCCACTTTAATATACATGACAGATATGGAATGTACTAGGATATAAACCAGTATCAAATAAGTTAGCCAATTATTAGAGAAGAATGATTAAAGAGCTATTTGTGCAGCATGTGGATTGAATCTTTCTGTTTTTGAAAATTCTAAATCTGTTGAACTTCTATAATTGGAAAGTGTTCTTCAGTGAATGCTTCAGATTTTATTATTCTGCTGCAGCTGGTTTCTAAATTTTCTAGTAATTTTTAATAGCCTAATTTATTATCTTAGAGGAGGAGGGGCTGTAATTTAAACCTATAAAGTTAATATTCTTACCATCTATTGGGAAAGACAAGAACTGAAATATCTATGTGGACATCATGAGATCTTTTTCACAAGGTAAAACTCCATGGCAAGAATAAGTGAGATGTACTACATTGTGTTTGGGGTAGCTGTTGTATAAGATTCTGAATAAACCTTGCTTTAAATATCTGGAAAATATTAGAAATTCTTTATTAACTGAATGAAGGAAATCCACCAGATAGTCAGTAATATTGAGAAATGGCACCAATCCACCAATGTAGATCTCTTTTGATTTTTTTTTTTTTTGTTGTTGTTGTTGTTGTTTTTGTTGTTGTTGTTTTTTTCTGGTACTGGGGATAGAACTCACAACCTTGCGCTTGCCGGGCAGGCGCTGTGCCACAGAGCTAACTCCCCAGCCCTATGTAGATCTCATACTATGCCAATAATCACTCCTGAATGATTTCAGTGTGCATGTTAAGGACTGGAATTAGGAATTTACTAACAAATTAATCTTTTTTATGTTTTCCAAAACAACACAAGTAGTTGAAGTGATGGTGGATGAATGATTATATAAAACAAATGTTATTCCTTTATTTCAAACAATATCTGGGTTGAAGTTTACTGTGAGCCCCCTCTAGAAATCTGACCATCAATTGTTTTGTTTTTCTTGAAACAGCTGATCACTTTCATTTAAGAACAGCAAACGATGTGGTATAAGAAAGAATGTTTGGAAGGTTCATTGTGACTAATTGTCTTTTAGATAAACAAAAGTAGATTTAGATTACAGAGTGGTGGATATTTTGTGCAGGATACATGACTACTTCCTTCCCCTTACACCTAGGGACAGAGATAGAATATACAGTAGTGATACAGGAAGCGATGGAATTAATCTTGTTTATGCTGATAGGGTAGATCTCTGTATATTCCAAGCCTGTGTGCATGTGGTCCCTGTTGGGAAGACTCCCTGAATTAATGCTTTTCTGCCACCCAAACCAGTGATTTCATCTCAAGCATTAATACATTTTAAAATGACATGAACTAGGATAAAGATGTGAGGTCATAGGATCAAGTTCACATTGAATTCATCAGGCCACTTATGTACGCAAAGAAAGAGACTTACTCATTGTAGCTGTATGTCTACCTTATAGTAAGAAACTCTCTTCAGTCACAAAAATGTGACCCACATTATTACTAAAGATTTTCTTCCTTCTTTTTTTAAGTGAGCAGCTCCCTAAGTGGGTACATCAGACTGAAGCCCACATCTTCATTGCTGGTAACAATCAGTCTACAAAGATGCTGAAAATTGATATGAAGGTGAATACTCCCTCACAATGACAGCGTGTGCGTGGTAGAGGTCCTGATTTAGACCTGGGAAGATCATCTGCAAAGAATATGCCTCTCTTCCTTTCCTCCCTTATGAAATTTTGAAGGCTCAGGTTGAAAGATACTGACTTATTGCCTCATGAATTTATTTGAGGTGGCATATATTGAAATTGAAAGCACTATTACACAAGTAGCTCATTGTACAGGGTGATAAAAAACCTATTACTTAACTTGGCTGAACACCTGTCAAGAAATGCTCTTGAAATCATCTTGGAACTGCACACTTCTGCTGTTCCCCAAGGAAAGCAAACTTATTCTTTATAATAAGAAGTACTAAGTGATGGTCCAGACACATGTGCATGTCCACTTTCCATTCCCCTGAGAATTTGAAAGTGCCATTTGAAAATAGGAACTGGCGCTATGGTTTACACAAGATGGTTAACATTTTTTGACAAATTTTCACTAGAATTACTTAGTCGATAGTTTTATCAGTGAGTGTAGATTAAGCACCGCTGCAGATGATCCCTTAAAGAACAGTTGTTTACTTTTTGCTCATGTTGTATGCTCGCTTTATGTTTGGTATAATTCTTCCCTGTATACTGTCTCCTCTCCACCTTTGGACAGAGTGTGGCAGAGCAGCCCCTTCTAAGAACACTGCCACTGCAGTGACAGGAAAAATAGAAAGGCAGCAGACATGGTAGTTTTCAAAACTTGTGCTTCACAGCGACACATGGTTCACTTCCACTTTTATGCTGTTCATTACAAGACCAATGATGACCTTATCATGGGCCCTTTACACACACATGGAATGATCCAGGGTTAAAGCTGACTGATTCTATAGCCCCAGCACTCAGAAGACTGAGGCAGGAGGATTGCTGTGAGTTTGAGGCCAGCCTGGGGTACAAAGTGAGTCCAGGCCAGCCTGAACTGCATAGCGACACCCTGTTTCAAAAAGCCAAAAAAAAAAGAAGCCGACTGGCTTCCAGTGGATGAGTCATGTTCTGCTCCTTGCGAAGTGTCTCTTGGTGCCAGACACTTTAGGTAACGCTGACGTAAGATAGACTCAGAACTTCCTGCCAACTTTCACAAGATCTGCATGGAGCGTTGGGGTTTTTCTTCCTCATCAACTAGAATCAGAGCTCACTCCCTTTCTACCTTTGTAGTTGCAGTGAACATTACCCTTATTAAGTGTTCATGCATCACACTTTTAGAAGAACGATGACCATCACCTCAGGTCCTTCTGACAGCTCCAGCTGTTTGACTTTTGTTAATTTCTGCTATCCCAGAATTTTAAAGTTTTTTCTTGTGTTTGAAGAACCCAGCAACTATCCACACCTATAAACTCCGACCAATAAAGGAAAACTAGAACGGAGCTTCTGAATACCACTGTCCTTATCAGCCCATCGTCCCTTACACTTTCAGTAAAAGAAGGAGTAGGTCTTGCTGGGGATCAAAGGAGTTTAATGGTTTTCTGATAATAAAATAGTCATCCTGGTAAACCAACTTCTTCCTTCCTTCCTCAATTCTCTGAAGAGAGAATCTCATTTACTCTAGGGCATCAGGGTTTTAGTTCAATGAGCCATATTAGTGCTTCATGACTTTCTTTAGTGAGAAATCTTTTTTGGTAAGGGGGATCAGACTCAGGACCTTGCTCTTGCCAGGCAGGCACTTGTGCCACTGAGCTTTATCTCCAGCCCACAGAAATCTTTTTAAAAATAACTTTGCTGAAAAGTTACAGCAAATTACAGAAAAATTTATGAATTTGAACACTGAAATATAGGTAAGTCTCCCATACAAATAATTCCAAAGGATTCAGATGTCAGTTTGTTTATTTTCTACACTTTGTAGAAATATTCTGAAATGCTTAATTTTTATATCATATCAGTGTCTTGGTCAAAATGTTAATGCTAATTAAAATACATTAGAAAAATAGAGTCCAGTATGGGTCATCAGATCAGAATTTCTAAGATTAGTTCTGAAAAATGCTCTATTTTTCAGGCCATGTTGTCTGGCTTCTAACCTGGTGGTACCAATTTGCCCACTGGCCACAGGGTGCTTAATTGCAGCCCTTGAACCTTTGAGAACCATAGAATCAAATACTGTCCCACCATATCCATATGAAAAGAGAGGCTCATTGGAGCTCTTGCAAGGTTCGGTCAGCAGGGGCGATCTGTGCTCTAGGACTTAATGCTTTGAAATTAATAAAATTCTTTACTATCTTTAGGAATATCCAGATAAGAAAGACTGCTGTGGATATGGTGAAGGAGAAATTCTGGTGGGCTCTCTTAAAAGGTAACAAGTATTACTAGCAAAAAAAGTATAATTTGGTATTCCACATCTCTTCATACATTTTTTGGATGGTCAGGTTTGTTATCTGCTGTGTCTTAAGTTCCTGGTAGGGCTGCAGTGCTAACCTTACTGGGGCATAGAAAACCCTTATCCAATCTGTGACATTTCAGGCATTATGGCTGGTTTTTAAAGCAATGTTTTTAACAACACTATCCCTTTCTTCATGAATTAGGGGGTCCACGTGTTTATTCACTATTAATACTTTCCCCCAATATACACATATAATAATTTGATAAGCCCAAGAGTTATCTTTGTTATACTTTTTGATTTTGTTTTTAATCATACAAAATTGGTATAACTTATTTTAACCACTTTGTAACAAAGTGTAATTTAAAACAAACCCTGCTTTTGACAGCTGTTACAGAAGTTACTTGTCTAAGTCTAAGACGTATTTAATATTATTCCTTACCTTGATGGGACCTCACTTCTACTTTCATAAAATTCTCAGACAGTGTTGCATAGTGATTGTAGTTTTGAAGCAAAGTTAATTTTTCTCCCAACGCTGCATCGCCTCATGCCAAGTGTATGATCTCCATTTACCCATGTAATTTTTCTCCACCTGTGACTTTATCAGCAAGATATAGTTCTTAGTTTTTACCTCATGCAATAGAGGCTCAACAATTTTTTACTATTATTATTGCCATATTATTAAATTTATTTGCCATATGTTTAAATTTATTGTTTACTTTTAATTGACAAAATACCTTTCAACATATTATATGGTAAAATGTGGTATAATCAAATTAAGCTAATTAATGCATCCATCACTTTACTTATTACTTTTATGGTGAGGATATTTGAAATTTAGTCCTCTAATATCTTGGAAATGTACACTATTATTAACTATAGTTACCATGCTGTGCAATAGATCTCAAAACTTACTCCTCCTGTCAGCCTAACTGTACCATTTGACCAATTTTCTCTCACCTTCTACCTCATGCCCTATCTGCCACCTGCAGTAACCACTGTTTTACTCTACTTATATGAGTTAAAATTTTTTAGAAGTGCACATTTAAGTGAGAACACTCAGTATTTGTTTTTCTGTGACTGGCTTATTTGACTTACCATGACATACTCTGGGGCATTTATATGTCACAAGTCACATGATTCCCTCCTCTTTTGAAACTGAAATATATTCTCTCCTGTATGCATCACATTTTTCCTTACCCACCTGTCTGTTGATGGACACTCAGGTTGATCCTGTATTTCAGCTATTGTGAATAATGGTGCAAGAGACATGGAAATGCACGTATCTTTTCAACATTCTGAATTCAAGCCCTTCAGATACGTACACAGAAGTACAATTGGATTAAATGGTGGTCAATGGTAGTCTTGATGTTAAGCATTTGAAGACCTTCCATACAGTTTTCCCTGGTGGTGGTATTTTGCCCATTCCCATTGACGGTACGTGT
This sequence comes from Chinchilla lanigera, assembly GCF_000276665.1. NCBI lineage: Eukaryota > Metazoa > Chordata > Mammalia > Rodentia > Chinchillidae > Chinchilla > Chinchilla lanigera. Next base: position 19,914,861 of record NW_004955411.1, read on the forward strand.
CTTTACTTTTCTTCCTTTCCCATAGTGATTATTTTCATCCTTTTGATATTAGCTTTTCCAACTGGTATGATGGAAATACATTATTATGGTTTTAAATTGCATTTTCCCAATGACTATTGCTATTGAGGATTTTTATATACTTGTTGGCCATTTCTGTATCTTATTTTGAGAGAAAACTATTCAGATATTTTGGCCATTTTTAAATTTGAGCTACTTGTTTTCTTGTTGTAGAATTGTTTGTTTTCCATATTGATTTGGATAGTAACCTCTTATGTAGGGTTTGCAAACACTTTTCCCCATGCTAGATTGTCTTGTTGCAGTAGTGAATGATTGCTTTGCTGTATAAAATCTTTACAGTCATGAGACCTAAACAAAAGTAGAATATTGAAAGCTCTTAGAGAGAAGTACCAAATCATTTATAAGGGCAAGTCCCCTAAAACAAGAACAGATTTATCAATAGAAACATTACAGGCCAGGATGGCTTGGATTGATGTATTTCAAACAGAAAAAGAAAATAATTGCCAACCTTAATTACTGTATTCTGCAAAGTTATCTTCAAACTCAAAAGAAAAATAATGACCCTCCACAAGAAATACAAACAAAAGACATTCCTGATCACTAAGCCGGCATGGCACAAAATACTTGAGGGAATCCTCAACACAGATGAACACAACAAAAGCTGTGAGACAAGGGGCAGCTCTTTTTGTGGGAGTGGATGAATGAAAGAGAAACAGAAATAAGCTAAACATTAGAAAAATGACAAAATTATAGGAATTAGTAAATATCTTTTCAATGACAGTAACTGAAACAGGAATTAGTAAATATCTTTCAATAATTTTATGTCAATTATGTTAACACTCCAATGAAAAGACATAGACTGGCATATTGGATAAATAAATAAGACTTATTCTTATGTTTCCTGCACAAGACCTCATCTAAAAAGACATTGCATACAATCAAAAAATGGGAAATGATATTCCAAGCAACTGGAGCTGACGGCAAGCAGAAAGAGCTATACTTATACCTTACAAGGTAGACTTTGAAATAAAATTGGTCAACAGAGTAAAAACAAGTCACTATATATTGGTAAAGAAAAAACATATCAAGAAAACACAATAAGACATATTCAACTGATTCAAATGTCAATGCACACAATTTTGTAAAACACTCTTTCACATAAAAAGAAAGATCACAATACAATTATAGTATGGGACTTCAATATAAGTCCTTCACAAACAGAGAGGTCAGCTAGAAACTTCCCCCAGATGCACAATAAAGAAACATGGAAATTAATCTATACTTTAGATCAAAATCAATGTAACAGATATGTACATACTTTTACATCCAAGAATAATACCCTACAGAACTTTTTCCAAAATAAACCGTATTGTAGGTCATGAGACTTATCTCAGTACTACTGCACATGTAAAACACAGTAATCTCACTCATCCTCTCAGATCAGAGTGAAATGAACTAGAAATCAGAAGCAAAAGAAATCACAGAAATTACACAGACACATGCAGAATAAATAATCAATTAGTGGGTCACAGAAGAACTCAAGGAAGAAGTTTAAAAATCCCAAGAATCAACCAATCATAGAAACAATATGTGAGAATGAAAGCAGTTCTAAGAGATAATTTGTGATGGTAAAGCTGACATGCCAATTTGATTGGACTGAGTGAGTCCTAGAGAGGTGGTTGGCTCATGAGGACACTTTATACACTGGTGGATTACATCACTTTTGTTCTTTCTTTGATTAGTTCTATTTCTAGGTACTTAACTTTTGAAGCTATTGTGAATAGAATTGCTTTCATTGTTTTCTTTCTCTCTCAGATCATTACTGGTATAGAATAATGCTATTGATTTTTGTGTGTTGAATTTTTTATCTTGCTACTTTGCTGAGCTTGACTACCAGGTATAAAAACCTCCTGGAAGATTTCTTTTGCCTTCAATGTAAAGATTCACATCATCTGCAAATATGGACAGATTTCTTCTTTTCCTGTTCCTATCCCTTTTATTTCTTCATCTTGGCTGATTTCTGTGGTTAAAACTTCTATTAGTATACTGAACAAGGAGCAAGAGGAGCGGACACCCTGGTCTTTCTGCCTTTAAAGGAAATGCTTTCAGTTTTTCTCCATTCTGTGTTATTTGTGGATTTGTCCTACATGGCTTTTATCAGTTTGAACTAAGATCTTTCTAGACATTTTCATTAAGGTTTCTAAACATGAATGGATGTTAGATTTTATTGAAAGATTGTTCTGAATCTACTTAGATCAGGTGACTTTTATCATTGATTTTATTTGTATGGGATATTATTTTTATTGATTTATGCATGTTGAACCATCTGTGCATCCCTAGTATGAAATCAGCTTAGTCAAAGTGTATGATGTATTTCACATGTGGTAGAATTCTGTTTGTAAGTTTCTATCAAAGAATTTACATCTATGTTTATCAAGCATATTGGTCTATATTATTTTTTTAATGGCTCCTAATCTGATATTAGTATAAGGGTAACGATGGCTTCACAGAATGAATTTGGTAGCATTTGTTCCTTTTCTATTGTCTGAAAAATTTGAGGAGAAAATTCTTGAAAAACTCAGCAGTAAATCCACAGGGTTTTGGTTTTTCATTTTTTTATTTTAAAAAGAACAAAAAATAACAAAATAACAACATAGAAAAAAACCAAAATGAAGCAATAAAAGTGATACAGGGTTTCAAAACAAAATGATATGGATTAACAGTGGTTGTTATATTACATATCGTTATCTTCGATGAAGTTGCTCAGATTACCAGATGTAAGAATACAAGATTGATCAAGCCATTAAAGACAATAAAGAATAATAATAAAAAAATTAGAAATGATACAGAGTTTCACTTGATAAGGTGGTAGGAATTCAGCGATGGTTGTTATATTACATATTGTTGTCTTCAAATTTGCTGTTCTGAATACCAGATATAAGCATGCAGAGTTGGTCAAAAAGCTTTTGAAGTATTAGCAGTTCCTTTAAATAAACCATTAGACATCAGCAGTACAATTATCCTAGCTATCATTATATATATACATTTTTCCTTCCTTTTTTCCTTCTTTTTCTCCTTTCCCTCATTGCAGTTGTTTCCTCATTTGAGCAGTTTCTTTCCCTTTCACAATATCTATTGTACATTTTGGGTTTTATTTACTCTTTCAGTTTCTTCTCTAGGGAAACCTGATGTTCACACGAATGGGTCTATTTTATTTCACTGATAAGTATGGTTTCTAGTTGCATCCATTTACCTATAAAGGCCTTGTGTCCATCCTTTTTATAGCTGAGTAACATTCCATAGAATTTTTATTATGCAGTCAATTTTATCTATTGTTATTGATTTTAGGTTTTTCATATCTTCTTGTTTCAGTTTTAATAAGTCATATGTGTTTAAAAATTTACCTATTTTTTCCCGAATCTGAAATTTATTATAATATAAATTTTTTAAATATTGTCAGATAATCCTCTGGATTTCAGTGTGGTCTGTTTGTGATTTCAACTTTAATTTTATTAATTTGGAGCTTCCTTCTTTTTCTTTTAGTAAAAAAAGATTACTTGGTTAGGAGTTTTTCATGCTTTATCTTTGCAACAAACCAACTCAACAGAGGAATGAATAAAGACAGTGAGGTATACGTACCTAATGAAATACTCAGCCATAAAGAAGAATGAAATCATGTCATTTGCAGGTAATTGGATACAACCAGAAAACACAATATTAAATGAAAGCTGCCATCTTGGAAAGTTAGCTATTACATGTTTTCTCTTCTGTGAAAATCCTAAGACCTAAATGAATTATAACAAAGGACAAAGGCAAGAAAATAGGAGGTAGACTTTAAAGGTTAGCAAGGGATCAAGAGGACATGTGGGAAAGGGAGTGGGGCATAAAAGAGCTGAAAATGATCAACCTATATTACTACATATGGTAAATTCACAAAATGATTCTCACTATTTATGTTACTAAATTTTATGAAAACAAAAGCTAAACTAAAAAGAATTGGAAGAAATTAGCAGTGAAAAAGGAAAAAAAAAAGGACAAAATTATAGCAAGAGTTAAACAGGGAGAATTACGGAGTGGCACAGCACTGGAAGCTTATTTAGTTACCTATTTTGCTTAATGGAATGCCGTATACATTGACATAGTTTATGAACTAATAGGAAAATTGGCTAGAAGTACTAGCCTTAGTGAGCTAAGATCTAGAAAAATAATCATGTTGGGTGTACCTCACAATAACAGAAGAAAGTTTAGTTTTCTTAGTGGAAGTTAAGACAGTGTGGTAATTGTAAATTAGGAAAGAAGAAGACAAAAAGAAGCTTGAACAAAGGAAAATTAGATAGATACAGATAGTTTAAACTCAGCAAGGAACAAAATCATTTCACTGATTAAAAAACTACACAGTGAATTGTTGTTACCTAGAAAAAAATCTCACGAAAAGTGCAATACAGAGAACTGAATGGAAACTAATAAGCCAAACCAATATGGCCTGAAAGAAATTGATAGAATGAAATTAATAAGTACACAAATTACATAAATGCCCAAGAAAAGTTAAATATATACATATATAACGTTATATATTTAGTTGGAACAATCGGTCGAAAAGATGTAACAATCATGAACATATATGCTTCCATGTTACAGTGTCAAACTGTATAAATTAATAAAGATTAGGAACGTGGTGACATTATAAAAAGAACAATAGCAGTTGGATATTTTAATTTATCTTTTTTTGAAACAAGAAGTAAAGCATTTTAAATTTAAGATAAAAAACTGTCAGGGGTCTCAGTAATCCCAGACAATGATATTACACATCCTACCCCATTCACTTAGACACTTTTCTTAGGTATTTCACATTTTATCTCCTCAAATATAATACTTCTTTTGTATTCTCTTGCTCAGCTGTTGACCTTTTTTTCTGCTTGCTTCAGAACACTGAAACAATCAAACAATTTCTCCAGACTTCTTGGCCGTCTTTATACACTCTTCAAGATCTACACCCAGCACACTCTGGTTTCCCAGCAGCGAGCAGAAATAAGCGACACATATGCAGCTCCAAGTCAGTTTTTCTATCCTCTCCTGCCCATCACTCTTTTAATTCTGCATTTTCTACTCTGTATCAACACTGTATGCTCTCCACTGGATAAACTAATTAGTTGTAAAACATGTTGTAATTTATCATCCCTTTAAAAATAAAAACTGTTAAATTTACCACCTAACTTTACTGTGAAGCAGGGGAGAAACAAAGATGTATAATTTAATCACATAATATAACATAACATAACACAACATGAAATGTAACACAACATAACACAAAGACAACTTTACTCAGCATACAGGTATCTACAAGCCACGAAACACTAAGAATTGTGTACTATCACCGGAGAGTAGAAGAGGCAAGCAAGGACTCTTTCTTTAAGAGTTCAGAGGAAACATGAGCCTACTAACATTTCGGGTTTTTTTTTTT
>NW_004955411.1:19920769-20009118 GCF_000276665.1 Chinchilla lanigera
TATATATATATATATATATGTTACACTAACATAGAATGTAATTATTTCACCACAGTACTTCCCAGCATTGAGTACTATGCGTGCTTTTATATGCATGAAAAAGAAAATCGCCCTTTTATGTAACCCCCTTACTAAAAAGTGTCTCCATATGCCTGGTTGGGCAACCATTTTAATACGCTCATGGGTATCTCTTTATTTGAATACATTACAAAGTGTATAAATATTTTGTGGGTGCATACATGGCATTGTTATATGGGTAAACAGTATTGTTAGAGGTTTTATGTTTTTTCTACTTAAACATGAAGCACGCTAGTAAGATCCATCTTTAAAAATATGTGAGCATTTCAGATTTTGTCAATTGCTGCTAAATGTTGCAAAGTACTTCAAGGTGGGGACTTCTCATATTTTACCCAGCCGCATTCTGATGATGGACACCAGGTGGCTTTCAGTTGCTTCATACTGCATAATCCGTGAGCCATCATCATACATACTCCACGAACTGGAGAAGACTTTATTTTATTTTATTTTTTTGGTTTTTCTCCGGTACCAAGAACTGAACTCACTACATTGCGCTTGCCAGGCAGGCGCTTTGCCACTGAGCTAAATCCCCAGCCCCTGGAGAAGAATTTTACCAGTGATATATGCCAGCTAGTAGACTTCCTGCTTCAATGTATACATGCATATTGTATACACGATTTCACTAAATGTGATTGGAAGGCTTTCCAGAAAGTTTCTCTCCCTTGAAACCAGCAGGATATGCAGGCTTCAAGGTCTTACTATCTCTTGCCAGCCTCTTAACATTATGAAAACATTTTTTTCATTGCATTTTAAATTTTCATTTTTCTGGTTATTAATGATTGTAAGTAATTTTGTCAATTACTAATTTACTGGAACATATGAAAATTCTTGATTTCCAAACATTTTTGATTTATAAAATACAGCAGTGATATATGGTGCAATCTAATTGCTTTCTGAGTTTTTTCTACTATAAATAATATGGTTTATTCTCTTCTTACTTTTCCTACAGAGTTGTTATTTGGTTACGTCTCTTTTCAGATGTCTTTTAGAGTCTAAATGTTGATCCCTTCTGAATTTTAGATACTTCTCTCTTTCTATGACTTGTGTATTGTCTTGTCTGTGATATACCTCTTGATCAGAAATTCTTGTTTTGGTCATAATAAAGGTAAGAGCAGTTGCTGTTCCATGAAATATTTTAAACATTTTTACAATATTAAATCATTTAATACCCATTTTATATATGAGAAAATCAAGGCACATAAAGTTAAAGGCTTTTCCAAATTCACTTAGCCAGTATTTGCTGGAGCTTTTAGCCAGTACTTCAGGTTTGTGGTTTTAAAGATTTTTAAAGTGATACTTTATCTGTGACTAGCATTATATTTAATCTAGAGTCACCTTGATATGGATTAGATGAGATTCTTTTTTATTTTACAAGTAATAGAAAGTTTGTCCTTTCCTTTTGATGTTGGTAACTTGTAAAATTTTGCTAAATTTTTATATGCTTAGATCTGTCTTTGTTGTATACCAACACGATAGTGCTGTGGCATGAGTTTATTCCTGATACACGATTCAACATACCCCTTGCTTTCCTCTTCTTTTAAAGACTTTTCAGTGTTCACTTATCTTTATTCCTACACACACATTTTAAAGTAATCTAAAATATGTTTAAAAATCAGACTATAAGAAATGATTATAGCAATACAATAAAAGTTTAAATGAGACTACACTATTGAAGAAAAGACTTTGGAAATATAATCAACCTCGAGAATAGTTATCTTAAAGCTGTCCTGAATCAAGTTTGTCTTGCAAACTGAGAAAAATGGCTGTCAAGTTTGACTGTGTGAATATACTATCAATGTACAGGGAACCTTTGGGGTATACTACCTGGAAATGTACTGTGAGGATTTCTGTTCCTATGAAGAAAACATTTTTGAAAAACACTGAGAATATGATAACATCCTGAAAAAAATGCTGATATAAAACTGAGAAAATTTATCAAATGATTTTCCAATGCTACAGAAAAATGCTTTTAAATTATTTTAAAAGCATTTAAAAGAGAAAAGAAGAATCATCCTACTTTTTCAAAATAATATCAAAGACATGAGATAAATTCTCAAATCTGTAAAGAATAAGACAAAAAAAAAACTAAAGGAATAAGATCGCAACAGAAATTTTTAAAAAGTTTTAAAAAGTTTTAAAAAGAATTCAAGTTTAAGAGCCAAGCATGGAAAAAACATTTTAGGTGTTATTAAAAATAGACTGATTGAGAAGAAAGGTAATAGTTAATAAATTGCATATAAATCTCAAAAAGAGACTGAAGTGAAATATACGAAATAATATGGAAATGAACATAGCAAAAAATGGCAGACATAGAAGACAAGCAATGAAGATGTCTGATATATGTAGGTGCAACACACTGAGAAAAGAACAGAAGCCATAGAATGAAATATTTTAAATTATAATTCTAATAAAATATACCCCAAATAATTATATTTATACATTTTAAAGGCCCAACGTGTAAGGTTTGGGGCTAGCGAGAGATGAAACAAAGGTAAAGAAAGTCTTTATTGCCAGGCACTAAGCCGCTACTAAAGAGAGGCAAGGACCCTCTGAAGGGGAAAGATGGCAGACAAAGAATATATTGGGCTGGGTTGGGGGTGGAGTTTACATGGGTGGTCAGAGTGACATAACACATGCTGATTGGTTGGTGTGGGAAAGGAAACAGGAAGTCATACTCAGACTGAAGGAGCAAGAAGGCGGGAGTTAGTCTGAGTGAGACATGGGGTTGATCACCTAACCTTGTTCGATCACCGCCATGATGACTTGGCAGAATTTTATATAGGAAAAAGCCCAATCACAATGTATTTAGGAATTAGAATCTGAATGACAAATTTAGAGATACACCCTAACAAAGTGATTGAATTTTAAAGATTTAAATATCATCTTTTGAATATGCAGGAAAATGACTAATAATGACCAACCCCTGTTTAAAAAAAATTGTTATATAAAAGACATAAAATTATCAGTAGACTCCTTTGTCAGATTTCTTTATGGCAGAAGACACTGGAGCAACTTTTACTTGGCTTTTAAAAAAGAAAATGTGAGTTAAGCATTTTATATTTGATTGTAGACCAACATCTGTGGTTATGGAAGAATTTTGAGAATATTACTCCCATGTGTCCCTCATGAAGGAATAACTAGAAAATAAGATTTAGCTCTCTGAGAAATGATTGATGAAATTTTGCATGGGTTCTGTTGGAGAGTGTATAATGTATCTAACTTTATCCTTAGGATAAATAATAGGCATAATGATGACATTAATGCAGTGTAAAATAATGGAGAATTAACTCCACTAAGAAATATAAGAAGAGGATTGGGACTGTCCCCTGGATATTAAAATAAGCTCACTGATGACTTCACAGGTATAAAGTGGAAGTAAAGGATATAAGCTTAAATTTGAATGTAGGAGACTAGTAGAGGAGCATACTGTGGCACAATGCTATGGCACAGAATGAAAGAATGCCTAATAAAAAATGAATATACAGGTCACAAAATCAACGTTAAAAAACCAATACATTCTCTAGACACTAATAATATATTAACAGAGAAAATATCAGGAAAAAGCCATCTCCACTTACAATAGCTTCATAAGGAAAGAAATAGTTAAGAATGAACCTGATCAAAAAGCTGATGACCTCTAACCTGAAAATTATAGAGCACTGAAGAAAGAAGCTGAGGACATTAGAAGATAGAGAGAATTCCCATATTCATAGATCAGCAGAATTAAACTTGTTAAAATGGCCTTATGATCAAAAACAATCTATAGATTCACTGCAATCCTAATCAAAATTCCACTGACGTTCTTCACAGTACTACAGAAAAAAAAAAAAAAAAACCCTGAAATTCATGTGAAAATACACAAACCATGGAAGAACTAAGGCAATGCTAAGCAAGAAGAACAAGTCAGGTGGCATCACAATACCTGATTTTGAACTCTATTATTAAGCCATGCTAACATGATAATAGTAAAAAAAAAAAAAATGGATGAAGTAAATAGAATAGAGAACACAGAAACAAACCTGCTAGCTAGAACCATCTATTCTTGACAAACAAACTGAAAATTTTCCCTGGAGAAAAGACACCCTCTTTAAAAAATGCTGTTGAGAAAACTGGATATCCATGTGTTAGACTGAAACTAGATCCATATCCCTTACAAAAATCAATTCAAAAGAAATCAAAGACCTAAGTATAAGAGCTGAAACTTTCAAACTGCTAAAAAGAAAATATAGGGAAAACACTTCTAGCCACAAGCACAAGCAAAGATTTTCTGAATAGGAGTGCAATAGTGCCAGAGATAATATCAAAATGAGCAAATGCAAGTGGAGTGCATCAAATTAAAGATAACCCATAGAATGGAGGAAATCTCTACCAGCTACTATTCTAGCAGAGGAGTAATATTTAGAATATCTAAATAACTCAGAAAACACCAAAGTCAAGTAGCTCAATTAATAAGTGGGCAAATGAATTGAGCAGACATTCTCAAGGGAAAAATTTCAAATGGCCAATATGTGTATGAAAAAAATGATCATCCTCTTTAGCCATTAGGGAAATGCAAGTCAAAGCTACATTGAGATTCCATTTCACCCCATTAAAAATACAGCCAAAATGCTGGCAAGGATACAGAGAAAAAATGAATTCTTTTACCCTGCTAATGGGTATGTAAATTAGTTTGGCCACTGTGGAAATCACTGTAAAAGTTCTTTAAGAAACTAAAAATAGAACTATCACTTGATATCACTCTTTAGTGATATCACTCTTTAGTGTATATCCAAAGCAATTTAAGTCAGCACATTATAGGGATACCTGCATGCCTATGTTTACTGTTGCACAGTTTACAATGGCCAAGGTATGGAACCAGCATTAGGATCCATTGCTAGATGAATGGACAAAGAAAATGTTGTGTACAAAAATAGAATTAGAAGTGTTTGTACATATACTGGCTGCACATATGGAACTTAGACGTTATGTATTGCAAATCCACACCAAATAGGAAGGGGATCAAGAGATAGATGGGGGAGGATGAAGGGAAATGGGATGAAAAAAGAAATTAAGAAGTATGTGTGCACGTGCCAACTGTCCACAAACAAAGCAAATGTTATGTACTGCCAACATTTACAGTGTTAATACAAAATTTGGAGCTATACAAATAAAAAAAGAAGAGATGTATATACTTGATGGAATATTATTCAGCCATAAAGAACGCAAATGTATCACTTGCAAGAAATTGGATAGAAATGGACATTATGTTAAGAGAAATAAACTGGACTTAGAAAGACAAATATCAGATATTCTTCCTAATATGTGGACTCTAAAAAATGTGATATAAAAATAGAAGGGAAACTTATTAGACAAGAGGAAAGAAATAAGCAGAGTAGAAGCAGGATATAAAGGAAGTAATGGGGAAATGGATATGATAAAATAATTACATCAAAAGCAAATGTTTTAAAATGTAAAAGTGGGGCTGGGGATTTAGCTCAGCAGCAAAGCGCCTGCCTGGCAAGCGCAAGGTCGTGAGTTCAGTTCCCGGTACCGGAGAAAAACCGAAAAAAAAAAAAATGTAAAATTAATTTGCACTAATAAAATATATAAAAACAAAAAAGAAACTAGTACCAATATATCTAATAAAACAGCAGTTTTCCAAACCTCATAAGAATTATGCAGGTACATGGTAAAAGACTTTACAAGAGAGTGTTTGTGTGTGTGTGTGTGTGTGTGTGTATGTGTTTGTATGTGTATGTGCACTTGTGTGGGAAAAGGAATGTTAGATCTAAGATGAGCTCGCCCCACCAAAGGCTCTAGGCTCAAGCAGTTATTGTTGATTCAAGTTTCAAAACCAGAAATGTACAAGATACATCTGGTAAATGTTTCTGTGCTAAAAACAAGAGTTCGAAAATTAATATATCCATTTAGGCATATAGCTCAGTGGTACAGCAATCACCCAGTATGTATGAAGTCCTAGGTTTAATCCTCCACCATTGCAAACAAAGAAAAACCAAACCAAATCAAATACATGTACTAATATGGCCAAGTCAAGATGGTGTGCAAAATAACTATCTAGGGCTCTCATTTACAATCAAGATAGTTTAGACATGATAGGAAATAGAGGGGTAAACTTTACAGAGATGGGAAGAGGATCTGGGGATGAGAAGATGGTAGGGTGGAGATGGGAAAGGGAATTACTCTCTCTCTGTCTCTCTCTCTATATATATTATACATATATATTAGATCTATATCACCTAGATATATAACTTATGTATATCAATTCCCCAAGATGATGAATGCAATTATATATCACAAACATATACTAATACAAATAAACTAAAAATGGCCACTTGTGAATGAAACATATTCATTATATAAAAAACTACCAATTAACTGGCGACACAATATAATTTTGAATAAAAACAATGATTGCTGTACTTATTTTGTTCCTAATTATACAAAGCTTTTGGAAGTTTGGTTTTGGAAGTTTTGCTTTTGGAAGTTCATCTTCAAATTCTTTCCCTATGTCTAATCTGCTACTAAGAAGATATCATTTTAAAAATTGGGAATGGTTTGGGGATTTTACAAATGATTTTTGAAACTTACTTGACATACATATTGTTTAACTTGAGGAAGGGTATTATTAAGTTAAACCATGTCTTTGCTGTTAGAATAAGTGCTACTCATTACCCTTTCTTGAAAGGATGAAACAACTTGCATTAGAACTTTTTAGTCTAAAATCCCTTCTGATATTGTCTTCTCAATTTTGATCTGTTCATATTATTTTTTCTTATATATCTCATTCTTTAAATATTGTATATGTTTAAATATTGTATATGTTTTAAATCAATTGGGACCCTACTTTCTGTGAAAATAAGAAAGTTTGTTTCTTATATATTTTCACTATTTCATTTGCTATGTCAATATAAATTATAAAGGTTTCAATTTTAATTCATCAGATATATTGTATTGAATATTTTACTATAGAAAAGTACTACTGCTTCTGATAATTATTATCAGCATGGTGTGCTTTGCACCCAGTAATGAATTGGACAATAGGTAAGTAAAAATTTGAGTTTCAGGGAAGAGGGGTTGAAGTGAGGGGAGGAGGAATGGGAAAAAAAGAGGAATCAAAATGTGTCATGCACAGGAACAAATTCCCTGTAATGAAAGTGAGCATTGTGTACATCTAAACTGTACCAATATATTTAATAACAAAATGTACTACAAAAATAATTACTGACATTTTAATTATTGCTTTCTTCAAAATATAGAATGTCGGCATGTAGTTTAAAACAGACTACTAGAAAGTAGAAATATATGAATTGTCTATTTGGTTGTTGATCTATTCTCTCTTTTTTAAAAGACAGAGTCTTGCTATGTAGTTCAGGCTGGCCTTGAACTCGCTGATTCTTCTGCCTCAGTACCCCAAGTGCTGAGATTATAGGTGTGCGCCACCATGCCCAGTTTGAACCAAACATTTTAAGTTACTTTTAAAATTACTGAAAAGTTTATAGTTTATGAAAAGTAGGCAAAAGCAATATATAAAAGCATGAGTTGCCCAGGATGGTGGTGCATTTTGAGACATTGCCTTAAAAAAGAAAAAAAAAATCAATTGTTACTATTCTTCTTATAAACAACTTTGTGATTTAAGAAAATTAGAATGTGAATTAACATTTCTTGCTTTATTGATAAGGTGTTCTTCTATAAATCATACTTCTTAGGATGATCTGAAACTTTTGCAAATACCCTCTAATGGTAGCAGAATGGGGAATAGAATTATTCTACCCACCTGAATGTTCACATGGCTAGAATTCATATAAATGTCATGCTAGTAAGGACGGATGCTATTGAGCATCGATCTTACCTTGATTGAAAATCTTCATTACCATTTCTCATATTTAGCGTAACTTTTCCTTAGTCACAATTTAGACCTTAGATACTCACCAAAGCAGAAGTGAAATTTGTTGAGTAGAGGTGTATGATTTATGTATTACAGACAGAATGGAGTTCCTAGGCTATCCTAGGAATATAAGAGACCTTTAATGAAAACTTTCCAATGTATGATTGTCAATGTTGAAATGTTTACTTGTCTTTTGTTTTTTGCCAGCTCAAATATAAATTAATATTTCCATCATTTTCTCCCCAATGCTCCCGTTCTCACCTCAGCATCAGAAGCATCTTCCTCTTTGGTACTTCTCAGAAGACCACCAATAAGAACGTAGTCACAGGGCTGTTTATTGCCCTCCATCTGTTCCTTTCTGACATTGCGTTTTGATCTCTTTAACCTTGGTAACTATTATCACATTAAGCAACCTTTTACAATTATTAGTATTTAGAAAGGAATAACCCAAAGAGCAATTAATGTGTTGGCCTTCTTATAGTCTGTAATTTTCCCTTTTCCTATTAAGTAGTGGACTTAAACTTTACAATGACATTTTTTTGATTCTTAGGCACTTACAGTAAGTGTTTCCGTATTTCTTTTTATAACCTCTGCTAATCAGGTTTCATTCTGTGACTCTGTCTCATGACTTTGCCCTGACACAGACCAAGTAATTACTGCTCTTACATTTTTTACCTTGTAACTACATTTTCCCTGACTTTTTAATGTAATTTCAATAATGCCCTATACTCAAACTAGGGCACCCTAGGTTTCTGAAGGTGATTTCCTGAGATGAGATATATAATCAAAGTCCTCGTTACTTCTGTTCACAGCACTATTTAGAATACATTGAACACTAATCTCTCGCCACTTAGAAATATCAGGCACATAAAACATTTACTGAAACATTTATTTTGAACAACAAATGGTTATTATTATGATGTGGCTTCTTTTGTAGGAGCAATCTTTTGTGAAAAGACCACATTTGACTCTATAAATATACAACTAAATTGGCAGCACAATGGGCCAAAAATGTAATTATCATTGACAAATATTTTTTTTTTGTGATTGATTCTGTAAAAAGAAAGATAGCATGAATGAAAAAATAAAGGAAAGGGGGAGGGAGGAAGAAAGAGAGGGAGGGACGAAGGAATGAAACAAAGAAAGGAAAGAAAAAGAAAAACAAAGAAAGAAAGGAAGGAAGAAAGACAAACCAGCCTCAGGAAGAAAATGTTTTCATTGTTAATTAAGGCATGTTTCACACAACTCTAGATCAAGTTGAAGTACACTGTGTGTATGAAGGCCTGCGGTTAATGGAACTGCTTTTGGAGCAGTTATATTCTATAAGCAGACAATCTGATCCAAAGCCATATTATTCAGCATGACCAGCCACACATATGGCCAGTAGGCTTTGGCAGTGGTATACATAGAAATTTCATGAAATGGTCTATTGTTTAAACCTAAAGTGGTTCCTCCTACAATTCATAATGACCTTCTTATAAATCCTTGGCTTCGAACACTTATATAAATGAGGTTTTCGCTGGTATATATCCCCTAGATTATTTTAGCTTGAAAACGCACGCATGTGCGCACGCACACACACACACACACACACACACACACACTGCACTTACAATTCTATTTTAAATTCATATGTCTTTTTATTGTAAAGCTAATTTAGTGCTTTTGTCTATTGTTTTTCAATTTTTTAGACTTTCTGAGAGTTTCGTTTGAAATGCTAAAAAACAGAAGCATAGCAATTCCACCTATTTTCTTTTGAAAGTGATAAGTACGAAGGGGCCTGAAATATAATATGCTGAGCAGTATATGGTATTTGGTTTTGGTGAGAAATATATACTTCAGTTTGATAAAGATTTTACTCTTGGAAACAGACTATGGACTGTGATGTCTTGTTGCACAAGTGATCTTGTTTAATTCTCCTTGGTTTCCCTGCTTAACCTCAGTCTCAAGAAATAGTGAAGCAACAGTTGAGTCCTTTTTTTTAAGCTAAGTTTTTGAAATACATTCCATGGAAACTAGACCAAGGAAACTTATTTTGATTGGATTATGGGACATTTGGTGTATTAGACATTTGCAGAGTAACTCAGGGGAATGACATGCAATTGTCCAGCAAAAACTCTGTCCCACTAGGCATCTTTTCATATTATGAATTTTTATCATTTTTCAGGAGTATGAAAGAATCATGATTGACAATTTAAAACCTAAGTATGCTGCTGAGGCAGCGCTAGGGCAGCAATGGCGCAGAAGAGGGGGAAAGAGATTGAGTGACTGTCAGTGATCATAACTGTGTGCGCAGTGCCTGTAGCTCTGCACACAACAGTCTAAATGAAATGTCTCTCTCCGTGGGTCTTACAGACTGACGTGATCACACTGACAACTCAGGAGAGGCTGCCTTTCTCTGTCCTTTGAAAATGGAATTCTTTTATTTCCCCTTTTTCAGTCACTTGATAGTGGCATCTTCCCGAGTGAAGGAAATGCATGAATGATATCTGAATGATCAACATCCAAAGTAGAGCTGAGTACACTTGAATTGGGATGGAAGTTTTGGTGTCCATTTGCCACATAAAATTAATGTAGTCAAACAAGCACGAAGTTAAGTTTAGAAATAATGCCTAACCACCCTCCACAGACATAATGTCTCAATGTTTTACTTGTCTGTTTGAAGAACTATCCATGTATCAATCATACATGTAAAAATAATTTAGGCACAGATGTAGCCATAGCTTGCATTTTTTATATTATTATTTTAAGTTAAGTACCACTACCAACTCCTTACTGTTTCAAAGATTCTTTTTTATGACGATATTCATGATTTTGACCACTCGGTCTCAGAGAGATCCGGAGTTTATTCATATACCAAATTCATACAAATAATTTATCTTTCCGGGTCCAGAATAGGAATATCTGAAATGTAAACATTGTGATGGTAAGTGGAGATCCAAATTACTCAGTTTCTTATTTTTCTTTCTGTCTTCTTTGTTTAAATCACTGAGATTGCCTGTCTTTTGTATTTTACAATATTACAGTTTATTGGGTGTAGTCCTCACTTGAGAAGTAATCAGATGTACCTAGATTCTCTTCTTTTCCCAGTGCTACTGCTTTCCATTGTCTTATAATATCTTATTATTCAGTTTATGAGGATGCCATTTCAAAATAAGAAAATTTCTAATTTACACACACAATTATATATTTTAATATTTAGTAACTGTGACAGCTTAAGAAAATTTCTTACTATTGCTATTACTTATTGAGTAGTTCCACTTCTTAAGGAAGGCCCACCTCAGGATCACTGCCAATAGCATAAAAGCAGAACTGGAGGAGAAGATGGTGAACTGTTGCTCCTCCTGGAGAAGGTTTTCACGCTCACATTTTATGGCACCACTCCCAGGTATTGTGCAAAACCATGTATTTTACTTGGATATAGAGGATGATTTAAATGAGCACTGTGTAGAGTAGGATCTTTCACAAATTACACTATTTCCTTAGCTAAAATAATAAAGCCTATGTTATAGTGTACTGTTAAAATAGTGACAAACCTATTTTGTAAGGTTTTAAGGAACTTTTATGGTATATTTCTTATTTGTATATCTCTGTACAAGTTTGCTCAAGTATAAGGGTGTGTGTGGTAAACTAATGGTCAACTTGTAACACCCAGCTGAACTGAATCAGGGTGGTCTTCAGTGTGGAAGGCTCACCTCAGGATCATTGCCAATAGCATAAAAGCAGAACTGGAGGGGAAGATGATGTGCTGTTGCTCCGCCTGGAGAAGGTTCTCTCGCTGACTTTCCTGATATGAGCTCAGCTGTTCTCCCTGTCGGAGACCACTGTCACTGAGAATGGCTATGGTTCACTTTGGGGAGCTCGGGTCCTTACCTTGAGCGTCGTTTCCTGGCTCCAGTGGAGACCATTCAGGCTTCTGGCATGGATCCTTCACCCCTCTGGAACAGACTTCCCAGCTTCCACCACTGGACTTTGGGCCTTCCCAGTGCTGGTCCTCGATACAGACTTGCATGAGACATTGCCATAGGCTCTATGCCTTCAGCTGGACTTGCGCAGGACACTGCCCTCAGATCCAGGCCCTGAGCTGTATTCTTTGGGTCTCTAGTGCATGGACAGATCTTTACTCTTCCGCATTTGACTCTTTAAGTGAGTATTATAAAATAATCTTTTAAATTACGTGCCCTGTGTTAAGTTTACTCCCTTAAAAGCCTTGACTACAATAAAGGGGATACTGTTAAAAAATTAAAATGGAAGCCACAGCTGAGACTCCCCAAGGCCAGCTTCCCATAGCCATGGAGCAAAATTACAGTCATCACGATGTCCCTGCAGTGCTGGCTACCTCTACTCATAAACAAACATAAGACATCAGCTTTATAACTTTGACAGAAAAAGTCAATGAAATTAAACCAAACAGCTGAGATAAATCAGTTTAAATAGGTCAGTTTGCCTTAAGAAGAATGTTACTGTTTCATTGCTGACCACAAATATGATCAAAATCTTTCCTCTGCTATGCTTTATATACTGCTGTTATTACTGTAAGCCTTCTTTCACTTCTAGTTTGAGGGGTCTAATTTTGTATACTGTTTTTTTTAAAAAACTGGTTCTAGCTTTGTAGTTCAGACTGGCCTCAAACTCACAGTGATCCTCCTGCCTCTGCCTCCCAAGTACCGGGATTACATGTATACAACCCCATACATGGCCATACTATTCTTTTGTATGCACAGTAAACTTGAATTCCTTTCTACCTTGATTTTTCTTTTACAGTAGTTAATCAATTTTAGGGTTTGTTTTTTTTTTTTTTTTTTTTTTTTTTTGTTTTTCTCCAGTACCAGGAATGAACTCACGACCTTGCACTTGCCAGGCAAGCGCTGTGCCACTGAGCTAAATCCCCAACCCCTAGTTAATCAATTTTAGATACTAATAGATTTAAAGGTCCTTTTCTGTTCTTGAGAAGGATACTTCAACAGCTCTGTTCATTTTTCTTTATTTGTTTCCTTTCCCTTCTCCTCTCTTTCATATCAGGTCCAGTAACCAGCGGAGTAAGTTATATTTCCTCAACAAACAAGCTACTCAGATTTCCTACAAAAATGATCCAAATATTATGTAGCCATCCAAACTCTACGCAGTACATTATTTTTCTTCCTTAAAGACTACATGTGGTTACTTACCTAATAGTGTTTACTACATTTTTATTTCCAAAGTCATGGGCTTCCACTGTTAAATGTTAATTGTGCAAATAGTTATATTCCTTCTGCCACAATCAATGTAATATACCTTCTTTATAGACAAAGAGTATATAATGCCCAAAAGTGGTATTGGTAAGAGAGATTATAAAAATATAGTATTTTTCCATTTACCCAAAGAGATATGTTATAGTTGATAAATACATATTTTTCCCTTTTTTGTTTGATTCAAATACCAAGACTTGAAATATTTTTCTCTGGTTAAACATCTATTAAATACTTCAACATAACTGTGACTAAAGATTTATATTTATAGAAGTGAGCAGAGTTTCCAGGTTCCTAGAGGAGAGAAGAAAAAGAAATTCAACTAGGGCAAAACATTGGGTTTAACATGGAAATTAAAGAAGTATATTAAAGACCACTAGAGGAAGACCATGTTAAATAAAGCTCTGCCAAGACGGAACCGCAGAAAGGTCACTCAGCTTGAAATTGGAAAACTTGGGTTCAATTCCCAGAACTGCTACTTACTCCTGTTATGGTATTACAGAAGCCACTTAACCTTGCTTGGTCTTTGTGGAATTGTGAAACTCACTTAACCTTTTTAACCTTAGTTTCCTCATTTATAGATTAAAGATAAATAATATCTATTTTGAAGAACTCTTATGAGAATTTACTGAGGTATTATGCATTTAAGTGGTTTTGCATCCTGGTCATAGTTTTTAAAATAAGCATTTCTTTAGAAGAGGTAAAAGGCAGTGGATACTTCAAAACTTTACAGAATAGCAATAAGACTGAAAGTGAGATACAATTTAAAATCAAGTCCTCACACGTAATTAATCTTAAAGGCAATATGGTGATTGAATTAAATTTACATGGGGGGAGGGTGGGAAAATTAAGAATAAAAATGGGCATGCCATTTAATAGGTTATGTTAGACACATTTACTTATATCACATTATTAAATCCTTAGGAAATTGGAGACTAGGTTGTATTATCACCATTTCACAGATGAATAAATAGATGTAAAGTACGTGCCTAAAAAGCTTGCTCAGTATCACACAGCAAATGAGAGGAAAAGCTGAGACTCAACCAGACTTAGACCATCATCTTGTAAATGTGCTCCTTCTGTTATATCACCACTCAATAGAACAAGAAATAGCCGTGGGACATGTAACAACAGCTTATCATTATTTATTTTTCTGCCATGTCTTGTCTTAGCCATGAAGATACAGAAGGGACTAAAATGGTTAAACATCTATTAGATACATCAACATAACTGTGTCTAAAGATTTACATTTACAGGAATAAGCAGAGTTTCCATAACTTTTCTAAGTACAAATTTTGAAGCAGAACCCATTCTCACTATGGGAAGTCCAGCTATTGACAACTTTCATGTGCTAATTTTATGACAATATGTGGAACCAATAACTAGAATTTTATATAACCTTTGGTAAAAAAAGAATTAATATTTTCCAATAAACTGTCTCAGGAAAATTATCAAAATGTAAGTACTTGAGGTTAAGAGTAAAATAAGACCATTCCTTAAGATGTGAATAAATTACATAAAATATCTCTTCTCAAGAGCCCTCTGCTTTTCTATCATGGTGAATGATTTGACAAGTAAGGGACAATAAAGCCACATGGAAGATATACAGAAATGCAAAAATGAATGACAACATCACATATATTAGGTACAGGAAAGCTTATGTTTACAACTCCATAAGAAAATCTCAATTCACTTCCTCACTTTAGAAGGTATAGGTTTTTTTTTTTTTTTGCTTAAAGTATATGAATGAGATGATGCTTTTAAAAAATAAATATATACATATATACATATATATGTATGAAGAATTAATTTAGGTCATAGTCTAGAATCAATTTATAAGCATAAAACTTTCTATTTGCCTTACATTATTGAAGCTAAGAACTTTGAGGAAATCACGGAGCTAAATGAATAGATCACTGCTGCATTATAATATCTGCAGTTGCTAGAGGTTTAACTATGTAGTGCCATGTCTGAGAATGTGAAATAAACCCGTGACCTGAAAGCATTATGATGTGTGATTACTTTACATGTGATGTGTAATAAAGGTTCACAGAGTCCTCTTTCCATTTGGCTTTTCAGATTTGAACACACTTTCGGTAGGTTGCCAAAAAGCTTTCTTTTCATTTCTCTATTTCTAAATTTATTCTCACAGAGAAGTGAATCTTTATAAGCTCCACTCTGATGGAAAGATCGTGGTTATAGTACCTTCGCAGGATTTGCAGGAAACATATGGAGAGCAGATTACTCGGGTTGTAAAAATTACCACTTCAGACTTGGTTCACTTGACTTGTCATCCTTCTTGTCAACCGGTACTCTCTTTTCACCCGCCGTGTAAACATCACTCCCGCACGGGGTTTCACTTCTTACCTTGATGAGATCTCGTGGGCTCTTTGTGCGGAGCTGCTTGTGCGCAACTCGGACTCTTTTGTTTTGACATGAGAGGAGAGGAATAACTGGTTCTTTCTTCTTTTTTAAAAATTTATTTTAAAGAAAAAAAAATAAATAAGAACAACGGTGTGAAATTTCAAAACAAGGTTGTAGGAGAATAACAATGATTGGTACACTGCATATTGTTGTCTTTAAAGTGGTTGTTCATATTATAAGATATAAGCATAAAAATTGATCAAACAATATAGGCATATACCTTTCCTTTCAATGAACTAATAGCAGTTAGTAGTATAACTATCTTAACTACCTTGTATATATATATTTTTTTCTTTTCTGTTTTTTTTTTTTTTTTTGTATCAGGAATTGAACTCAGGCCTTGTGCTTGCCAGGTAAGTGCTGCACCACTGAGCTACATCCCTGGGCCTATTCTTTTCTTTTCCCTTCTTTCTTTTCTCCTTTCCCTCATTCCAGTTTTTCTTTCCTTTTGAGCAGTTTCTTCCCATTTCACAGTAACCATTATACATTTTTGGTCTTATTTACTCTTTCAGCTTCTTGCAGTAGGGAGACAATATGATGTTTACACACGGGAGACTGATTTATTTCACTTATGAGTATGGTCTCAAGTTGCATCCATTTCCCTGTAAATGTCTCATGTTTATCATTCTTTATAACTGAGTGGTACTCCATTGTATAAAAATGCTACATTCAAAAATGCTATATTTTTTATTCATTCTTCAGTTGATGGGCATTTGAGTTGTCTCAAAGATTTAGCTATGACAAATTGTGCTGCCATAAACATGGGTGCACATATATCTCTGTGGTATGATGTTTTTAATTCTTCTGGGAAAATACCCAGAGGGGGAATAGCTGGATTAAGTGGAAGTTCCAATCCTAGTTTTGTGAGGAATCTCCACACCGATTTCCACAGTGGTCGCACTTGTCTACACTCCCATCAGCAATGGGGAAGAGTTCTTTTTTTCCCACAACCCCTCCAGAATTTATTATTGGCTGATTTCTTGATGCTAGCCGTTCTTTCTGGGGTGAGATGAAATCTCAGCGTTGTTTTAATTTGCATCTCTTGAGTGACAAATGTTGTTGAACATTTTTTCATATATTTATTTGTCATAAGTATATCTTCATCTGAGAAGTGTGTATTCATCTCAGATGCCCATTTTTGGGTTGGGTCTTTGAATTTGGGCATCTGATTTTTTTCAGTTCTTCATATGTTCCAGATATAAGTCCTTTTTTGAGGGACCGTTAGCTAAAATTTTTCTCACTCTGTGGATTACCTTTTCATTCTTAATGATTTCTTTTGATGTGCAAGTCTTTTTAGTAAAATAACCCAGTTGTTGACTCTGAAGTGTTTCCCATGTAATTTGGGTTTTGTTCATGAAGTCTCTGCCTACACTTATCTCTTCAGAATTTCTACCTACTTTCTCTTCCAGTAGATTTAGTGTTTCTGTTTTAATATTTAGAATTTTGATCCATTTTGACTTCAGTTTTGTGCATGGTGATAGACATGGCTCTAGTTTTAGCCTTCTGCATATAGAGAGCCAGTCTTTCTAGCACCATTTATTAAAGAGGTTATCTTACTTCCAGTGAACATGTTTGGCCACTTTGTCAAAGGTAAGGTGGCAGAGTGTGTTTATAGTTGTGTCTGCGTCTTCTAGTCTGTTTCCTCAGGTTGGTGTTTTAACCAGTACCATACTGATGGTGTAAAATCATCTTCCATTTACTTTTCATTGAACCTTATGTATTTTTATTTGTTTTCACTTTTTTTCTTGGTACTGGGAATCGAACACAAGACCATGCCTTTGCCAGGCAGGCGCTTGTACTGCTGAGCTATATCCCTGGCCCCCTTATGTATTCTTAACGAAAAGGATGTGTGGAGTGCCGCAGTGGCAAAACCGACGTTATCATTGCATTGATAAGCATGAGTGTACCAGTGAAGAAAAGATACATGGGTAAAGGTGGAACAGCAGAATCAAAAGAAAAATTTTAAATCTTTGGAATAATTAAAGAGTAGCAAAGTATTCTGGCTTGGAAACATAGGACAATTTTTGAGAGAAGAAAACATTGAAGGAGGCCTATAAACGTATATTTTAGGGATTATAACAAAGTGTTATGGGGAAAATCTGTATCACAGTTCAATGTGCTCAGTGAGGCCACAGCTGAACAAAGAATTACAAATTTTAAAAATGACTCATGTAATAGTTGTCAACAGCAGAAATGGATAGCTAATAAATAGCTGGTACTGGAGATCAATTCAGTTTATCTTGTAGGTTCTATTCCTGCTAATTCAGGTTGAGGTAGCGATTGGGAAATTAATTTTTAAGATGAAAATATCAATATTTTACTGAATAGATAATAACAAACAAGTAGGTAGAATGGGGCTGAAGTACAATGAACAGAATATATTAATAGAGGAAGGGACTAGAAGAAAATATAAATTACAAAATTGAGAGTGAAAAATAGAAGTTTTTACCTAAGTCATTAGAGAAGAAAGAGAATAGGTGAATTACACGCAGATATTTTCAAATAGGACAGAATCTCAGGAACACAAAGGTGCAAGGTGAGGATTTCCACTTGTGAGAGAACTTTAGTTATGGCTAAAAAGGAAGAGTTGGAGTAGGAGAGAGAACACCCACTATTAAATGTGTAAGACCCAGATATCTCTAGTAGAACAATACACAGCTGCGAAGGCTTTATGAAGAAGTCCACACCAGTTGTGGGAAACTGATCTCACTCAATCTGTCTGTATCAATTTTGCTATAGCTCAAATGGAATTTGAATAACAGCCGCAATAAAAATGTCATAACATTTTTAAGAATGTGGTTATTCTTTGGTTAGGAATGATTTTTCTTCCATTTTATTTTTAATGCTTCTTTAAAAATTAGGTGTTTAATCTGTAAATCTTTTTTTCAAGAATATGTGATGTAAGCATATATTTTTGCTCCTTTTGTATATTTCTATTTTGTACTCTTTTCATCGTGTTCTTAATGTAAAATTTCTTTCCTTTTCTTAAAGGTGAAAATCATCATTACTAACTGTAAATTTATTGAGCATATAGGTAAGGAGCTGATTTTCAGTTTATCTTTTCCTGCAAGTATATTATGAAATATACTTTTATTTGTATAGTACTTTCTGTTTATTGAGATTTCATATCCATCTTGTTATGATCCCGGAACAACCTGGTTGTAGGTATTGCTTTATTTTCACTTTAGTTTGAAGAATCTGGGTTGTAGAAGGGTTAAGGAATTTTATTGAGTTTCCCAAACTGATTGCTCCTGATAGGGGAGGGGAATTTGCTCTAAAGCTGATCTTCACACACCTTGTTCTCTGTTATGTCCACCCAATAAATTGAAGGATGGAGATCCATATATAATTATTAGTCACTTGTAGGCTGCTTGGTCTGAATTTACTTAGTAGATTATTGAGTGCTTATTAAGTACTCACAGTTTGGTGGTTTCTGTCAGAAATCAACTCCTTACACAAAGGAATTGAATGTGCTCATAAGGAATAAATAGTCTGTTTAGAAATTGCAACATATCTATGCCCCTTTGGGCATTGAAGGAGTATATAAGCAGTACAAGCAGGAAGTTGACCATACTATAGGTTCTTTTGTTCCTTATCAGTTATTTATTTTCTCTACAATCTTCATTTCCCATGTTAAGAAAAATACCAAAACTTGTTTAAATGGAAGAGGTAGCTGACCTCAGAGGGATTAAAAGAGAAAATTGTTTTCCATTAAAGAGTCCTTTGGGACTTTGTGAAGGATAAATATAGAAAATTACCTGCTAAGATAATTCTGTTGCATTGAATACATATTCACAATTAAAGTAATTCCTCATATCTGACCTTACAATATATGTTATCATTCTGCATACGTGAGAGCTAAAAATAGGCAAATCAGTGACAATTTCTTTGATAAAGTTATTTATCAAATATATATCTTTAATCCGTAATTCATTTGCTTTTAAATTCCTTTAAAATAAAAACTATCAGTTTCTTATTCATTCTGAAACAGAGACTTTTCCTTTTTTCATATTTTTATTAAGACCTTTTTATCTTTTAGAGGCATCACAAGAATAAACGAGCCACCGTGTTCCAAAATTTGGTGGCGTTAATCACTACGTAGCTACTGAAATAAGCTTCTAGTTGCAGTAAAATTTCATTATAGCGTGCTCAAATTTTCTCCATTACTATTCTTGAAATTTTAGGACACTAAGTTTACAGTAATGAAGACTAAACAGGACATCCAAAATGATATTGATTGCTTAATGTTCCCAAATTTGAAGAGAAAGGCACTTTCTCTCTTGGGCCAAAAATTGATTTGCTTTTCACAGATTCTACTTTGAGCGCACTGGAAGCGAGAGGAATTTTCACATTGTGTATACTGTATAAACTCAGCCTTCTTAATATGGATAGGATTCAACTCTTTTTTAACTGATTTCAAGAGTATCCAGGTCATGTGCAAAGTATAATTTAGAAATAATTTCACTTTAACTCCTAACGTTTATGTGATCTTTTATATCATCTGATATCTAGATCTTGTTTAATGTTTCCCTTAGCATTATTCAAGATGTTCTACATCAATTGATCTTGACCAGAAAATATTTATAGGAAGTGGCTCTGAGCCAACAATATGTCTTTTGCTTAATAAAATTGCACTCTGAACAGTTTAAAAGGCCCCTTACTTAATGGCAAATACAACACCGCCTGCTCTTTCTTTTGCCAAGTCGCTGTCTAGGGGAAGGTGTTAAATAGCATAATGAGTCCAGTCTCCTCTAACATTGAAAATAAAGACCCAAGAGAACTTCCAATGAAAGGAAGTTTCAGAATGGAAGATGACAGGTTGTTGCGAATATGATTTTTCCAGAGCTTCTTGAAGATCTTCTACCTTTTTAAGGTTACATTCATTCTACAGTTCATTAGCTGGTCAGAAAACTTTGGCAGACACAAGTGCCCATAGCCTAGGATAAGTTTACAACACTGATCACCAAAGATGCTAATCTTTCTCTTTTTTTGTTTCTGGCTATATGAACGGTGCTTTAGCAAGAGGAGGTGATGTAGTAAAACAGCTCTTTTACCCTCATAACATCAATTCTGTATAAAAAGTATGGATTAAATTCTCATAAGTATCAGACTGTAGTTTCAGTTTTGATGAAATAGATGTTTTCTTAATAACCCTGATTCCCTTTATGGCTGAGTGGCGGGTGGTAGGGACTATGGTTGTTGACTTAAGACTTAAAGACAATTCTATGGACTTATATGATTAGCAAAAATAAAATTATTTTTGAATTTTGATTTTGAAAGTTATTTTAACAAAGAAATTGCCAGTTTATAGTAAATGTCATAAAGTAAAATATTACTTTAATATAATTCTTGTACCTTTTAGACATATTTTATTTTATTTTAAGAAATAAAAGAAGGAAAACATATTAACACACAGACATCCATTTACAAAATAGCATAAGAACAATACAAACAAAACAGTTACAGACAAAGTTGTAAGAAATTAACAATGGTTATTGTATTACACACTGATATTTTCAAAGTGGTTTCTCAAGAAAACAAATAGAGATGTGCAAGATTGATCAGTAAAGTAATCATTAACTGTTCCTTTCTGTAGAAGACAGTAGTACAACTATGTTAGCAAACTTGTATATACGTACTTAACATAATTTCCCCTTGTTTCCCTTCTTTTTTCTCACACCCCAGTTGTCCTTTACTTTTGAGCATTCTCCTTTCTTTTCACAATGTCTATCATACCTCCTAGTTTTTATTCACTCTTTCAGGTCTTATACTAGTGAGACAAGATGATGCTTACATATGCAGGTCTGATTTATTTCACTTATAAGTATGGTCTCTAGTTGTGACCATTTACCTACAAAAGCCTCGAGTTTATCTTTCTTCATAGCTGAGTAATATTCCATTGTATAAACGGACCACAATTTTTTTATCCAATCCTCAGTGGATGGACATTTGGGTTGCTTCCACAGTTTAGCAATTACAAATTGTGCTGCTATGAACACGGGTGCACATATATCACTGTGATGTGATGTTTTCAGGTCTTCTGGGAAAATACTCAGCAGGGGAATAGCTGGGTTGAATGGGACCTCTAGACCGAGTCTATCTGAGGATAGACAGATTTTATTGTAGTTTACCTTTTAATATACTTAATAATCAAGCATACTTATTTTTTATGTGAAAAGGCAAACACGATTAAGAATTAAAGCCTAACGTAGACTAACTCTAAACATAAGCTCTTTTATAAACTATAAGAACGATGGATACCATGAAGACTTCTGTTGCTGTTTATATCAAACTACATTTTGAAGAATACAGAGATGTTAATATAAAGCAGCTGTTGCCAACGATGGTTTATAAGATTCAATGTTATTTCCTAAATGAAGTTTTGATAAAATATATTTGACACGAACTAAATTAAACAGAATTAAACAGGTTTTTATTTAATTTCAGCACTTTTCCGAGCCTTTTTTATGATAAAAACCACCGGGATTATCTAAAAGAATGTCTGTAAATTTACATTGCATTTTCTGCACTGTCTGGTCAAAGAAAGCTTCTTTCACAGAGGCTTTCTTGCGGTATCCTATCCAAAGCCTAGACCTTTGTGTATTCCAAAAATGTACTCTTAGGAATTAAAATTAAAAATTGCTGGAAGCCCCAAACACGAGACCCATTTTTGTCACATTTTCACAAAACAAGTAAAAACATAGAATGCATTCCATCGATTTGCAGAATATAGTTTAATTCTTAGTATAGTTTACAATTTCCCCTTGAAACTGGCTCTGATCTCTTTTAGTTCTTCTTTGACAAATATCGTATGTTTTGGGGCTAGGGATTTAGCTCAGTGGCACAGCGCCTGCCTGGCAAGCATGAAGTTGTGAGTTTGATTCCTGGTACTGGAAGAAAAACAGACAAATATTGTACCTTATCTTTCTTTTGTCTATTAGAAACAAAGAATCACCACTTCCCATATAATCTGGGCATGCAAGCCTCTTGTGTATTGAATAACTAACTTTTGTCTTTTGAAAGAAGACATTTCTGTACCTGTGAAACAAAATAGTATTTTCCTGACAGTACATAGTTCTGTGGTGCAAGAATAGTACATATATGAGTCTCTAAGACTCATTCACTGAGATTTGGAACAGTTATGCATATAAAAACATCTTTGGAAGAATAAATAATATTATAGGCAAATTCTAGTTTGTGTGTATAGCTGATACATTCAGCTGATTTAATTAAGATACAGAGAAATTAAAGAAAAAGCCTACTATCTTTCCTTTGATGAATTCCTCAGAATAGGTATCAGAACAAAGTTACTAAGATCATAATAATTTACCAAATTTTCATGAAAGTTAAATAAACACATTAATTTTTAAAATGTATAAATATGTTTATTAACTATCTTTGGAGAAATTCTATAACTGAAGTTGGGCCTAAATAAGGAAATAAAATTGCCAATATACCTGGTAAAGCTTGATTTATTAAACTCTATTAATTTGCAATCATATATTTAAGTACTATTTGACTGTATTTATGAAGAATGGTTTTTAGACACAAATGTTGAAGAAGTTATAACTTGACACTCAGTCAGTGAATATCATAGAGTCCTTGAAAATACTTTACCGTTTATTTCAAATTGTATCAGTTGAGCTAAGTAAAAAGGTATTAAGCAGCCGGGCGTGGTGGCACACACCTGTAATCCCTGCTCTCAGGAGGCTGAGGCAGGAGGATCATTGTGAGTTTGAGGTCAGCCTGGGCTACAAAGTGAGCTCAAGTCCAGCCTGAACTGCATAGTGAGACCCTAAAAAAGAAAAAAAGTATTAAGTGATTTATAATTGCCTCTGTGAAATAAAATTAACTACAAAATTATAACTTTAATTTAATATTTTAGTTTACTTACTATCAATTATGTATGTAGATGTACTTTCTGGCTATAATGTCAAAGCCTAGTATATTTTCTGTTGGCCTGTGCTTCCAGTTTCTTTCTTTTTAAAAATTTATATCTATATATTTAAAATATGGTATTTATATTTTAACCCTAAGATATCCTATGTATTATAAATGTTTCCCTAGTATACCTCTTGGATGATGGTTTCATTTCTAGGATGTCACCTTATTCTTTGTGTGTGTGTGTGTGTGTGTGTGTGTATGTGTGTGTGTGTGTATGTGTGTGTGTATGTGTTGGAAGCTGAACTCAGGGCCTTGAGCTTGCCCGGCAGGTGCTGTGACGGAACTCTGTTCCAGGCCCCTTCATAAAGGGAAGGGCATCTTACATTTTTGCATTTTCCAACCCATTCTTTCCAAACTTCAGGATCATTTTCTTTTCATTGTGCCATTTATGTTGTTATTTCTTCAAGTTTTCCCCTCTGATGTCCGAACAATTTGTTGCTAATCCATCTAAACTATTAAATCCTTGATAAACGAAGAATTTGATTGCGTTCAATCCTTTACACCATCTTCAGTTCTCACTAGTTTTGTAAAAGTCTTTCCTTCTATTATTTGTTATTTTATTAATAAATCATATCTACAAGCCCATGTGTAAAAATTCTTCCCAGTTGCCTTATATTATAAATAAATGTATGAAGAACCCTGCCTTCCTGTGCTCTTTCTCTCTTCCCTGACTTTGTTTTGCATACCTTATTAAATCTTTTTGCTTTGCCTGGGACTTGGCTCTAAAAGTTGAAATAAAGAGGCACCATACATGACACTGCAATTAAATAGGTATGGTTCATTACAGAGATATATTGTTTTTGACATATTTACTTCTTTCTCAGTGTTTTCCATATTACAGTTCTAGTACCACTCAAAATGTCCTTGGTAAAGTCTAGGAGATGTCTAAAAAAAAAGATAAAGATTAGGAAACAGAGAGGGAGAGAAATCTCTTGTAAAGTAGAAAGGGCCTGAGTGATGGGAGGGCGGGGCAGAAGAGACGATACAAGAATGAAGGTGTATTATGAACGTGTACCAACTCTCCACAGCGAATGTGATCATTATGAACTGCACACGTGTACTAATGAATATTTTTTAAAGAAAATGAAATTTACTCTCTTTTGCTCCCTTTTTTTACGTTTGCATCAGGTTTCCTTGAACTGCAGGTTTCCGCTGGAGTTGCTAATTACCTGTCTTTGGGTTTGCAGAGAAAAAATATTAAAATGTTCTTCTCTGTAACTATAAAAATATATTTTTTTTTTTTTGTACCGGGATGGAACCCAAGGTTCCATGCATTCTAGGCAAGTCCTCTATCACTTAACTGCATCACAGCCATTGTTACCTTATTAGCAAATTGTATCAGTTGAGGTAAGTAAAAGGTATAAAGTAGGATGTTACTAAATTACCCAGTTGACCTCAGACTTGCAACCCTCCTGGGTCAGATTCCCGAGCAGCTGGAATGATAGGTATTTAACAGTGTTCTTGGTACTCCATTAAAAAAATTAATTTACCCTCTTTCATTCCATTTTTCTTTTTAGAAGTCTTTTTTTTTGTACCAGGAATCGAACTCATGGCCTTGCTCTTGTCAGGCAGTGCTGCTGAGCTATTTCCCTGGCCCCTCCATCTTTTTTTTGAACCCCTAAAATTTACTGTTTTCTTTTAGACTGCCTCCTTACAATTAATATGTGGTTTTTAAGTGCAGTTATTAATTTTCTCTGAAGTTCCTGATTGCTGGATTTCCACCTTTCCTATTTTCCAATTTTCTGTGGTGTTTATAGTTTATTTCCCTTAGTGTCTCCATCACAGTAGCTACTTTGCATAACACCTTTCTTTCAAAGTCTGAACTTTTGGCCTAAACTAGTACTTCTAGTAGGTTCGATCAACTAAGTCTTGGGTTCAATAACATTTCTATTCTTCATTTACTCCTTTGTTTGGTAAAATAATTCTTCAGCATCTTCCTTAGGAAAGAAAACAGAAAGTAAGAAACTATTGATGAATGCAATGTCATTGTTCTACCATTGCATTCCAGCATTTGAATAAATTATTCTCTTTCTAACAAGATTTTTTCTCAGGACACAGTGCTTTAAATTTTGATGTACTTATCTATTTAAGCTATTATTTCCTTCATTATATGTTCTTCTCTTACATTTCATGAGTACTTCATTCCCTCAAACAGATAAAATCACCTCAACTTCTTTTTATTTGTTAGATTAAGTTTGTTATTACAAAATGTGATGCATAGTTTTATTTTATTTTATTTTATTTTTTATTTTTTGGTTTTTCTCTGGTACTGGGAACCGAACTCATGACCTTGCGCTTGCCAGGCAGGTGCTTTGCCACTGAGCTAAATCCCCAGCCCCTGTAATGCATAGTTTTAGATTAGGACCAAAGTTGATTTTGTTTCTACTTAGACACATTTCTCCATAACATTTGCTGAATAATCCATCTCTTCCTCCCAAATTATCTGTATGTATCATTTGACATATGTTAAGTCTAACCACCTATATCTAAATAGTAAGGCTTCTTGACCTAACTGTTCTTATAAGAGTCATCTATATATTTTAGTGTTGTGCCATGATTTACTTTTTTAAATCTTTCATCATCCACTTCATTACTATTTTTGATTAAAGATATTTTTATATTTGTAACTATGGATCATTCAATATATAAAAACGAAGATCAAAGCATCACTTTAATATGAAAAAAATATTAATGTTTTGTATATAGTAAAAGTAAGGTTAGTAATATTAGTAGTAATATTTTGCATATTAGAAGACCTACAGAAAATGCACACAGTCAACTGTTTAAACGTAAAATTTTCTGAGAGATACATTTCTATAAATACTTGGCTAAGAATGGACATTTTGGTTGTATCTTGTTTTTTCTATTGCAATGTAGCACTGGTATGATTGCTTTACACACATGGCTCTATGTATGGCAGATCACTGATTATTCCATCATAAAATTTAGCATGCAGTTGTTTCATGATTGTGATATATTTTCAAATGCCTATTTATGAATTTATGACTAAAACACTACTAATGATTTGTTAAGACCTGATTTCCTCCAGTATATTATCATTATATCATTATTAGAAAAAGAAATATTTTTTCCTAATAAACAATTGTTATAGTTTGTACCAGTTTGAATACCAATAGTGTTTATGGATAAAATGCATTTATTTTTAGTTATATTTTCACATTAGTTTTCTATTTTGAATTTGATAATTATCTTTTTCTTAATGATTTGTGAAATCAGCATGTACTTGACTGTCAAAGTTTGTACATTTTCTAGTTCATCATTTATCTGTTACTCATGCTGTAACAATTTCACCAAAATTTATTATTTTTGAAATCAAATTTGTGCTTTATATATTTCCAGATTGAGTTTAGTATTAAAAAGGGGTGGTGCAATTCATAAGACTTGTTTTTTTCTACCTTAATTTTCTCCTCGAAATTTTCATGATGTCATTTTCATGTTTTATTTAGAAATGAAATGGAATTTATTCAGGTATAAGGAATAAGATAGATATTGAACTATTCTTCATAAATGGATAGTCATTTGTTCTAATGTCCTATTTTTCCCATTTATTTGAAATATTGTACTTACATTTTTATAATCTGTTCCTGTTTCTGGACCTGAGCCTGTCCCAAGGACTCACATTTCTATTTTTGTTCCTGCTTGAAGTTTGTAAAATATATTAGCTTCTTAAGATATATCATTACTAATTAGCATGTTACATTCCCCATAATAATTTTTCAGTTTTGGACATTTAAAGTTCAAGATGCCTGTTGCAGAAAACCTAATGCATTTGCTTTTCTCTCTTTTTCCTCTATTTGCATATGGAAATTATTATGCCAACTTGGTTCTCAGGGACACTGCTATTTTCAGAGTTTGGGGAATTCTTATTCCTTTAGGTCAGACTATGCATTGTACTTCAAATCCACAGATCTTGTAGGGGTTACAAGGTATTAACCCAACTGATAATTTTCTTCTACTGATTCTATTTGTTTATATTTCAAGAATGGATAGCTATACCATTGTTGGGGACCAGGTTGTACAAGTGTTAAGATGATGACCTAAACCCCAGAGTCCCTGTGTTGTCTTGCTCAGGAATGGAAAACTATGCAGAAAGCTATGTGTTTTCTGCCAGTGTGTGGGAGAACTCCTAAGCCCAGTGCTGTCCGGGTAACACAATATCCTCTGAGGACAATAGAAACAAAGGTAGTTCCCTATTAGATTGTACCGGTATCTGGGTGTGGAGAAGGGATTGTTCATCCTTTAAACTTTAGCTCTTTAGATATACAACCCTTCCTTATTTTTCAAAATCTCCTTCAACCATGTCATGATTGATGCATGACCCCGTCCTCTGTGCTTCTTGCTGGCTAATAAAAGTGAATTGACTGTGGGGGTTGACGAGCTTGTTCACTAGAAGCAGGTCTCCTTCTGGTCACCCACTGTATTTTGAAATTTGTCTTTTGTCTCCCTTCAATCCTCACTATCTCCCCTTCAGATATCTGGGAGTCTGAACAGCCACTGGCATACTTGGAAACTCAGAAGTAAGTGATAACTGGGCCAAGTTAGATTACAACCTTTGCTGTTGGCTCCTGGGGTCAGTATTGGTGGTCTCCCAGACCGTACCAGTACTGCTATCTGTCCATAAGACTGGAAGAGTCTATCACACCAAATATTGTTTCATTTACATAATTAATCCATACTACAATTCTCCTAAACATTTCAAGTAGGAATATTTGCTTAGTTTTAAATATCAATTTTAAGTTACTTCTCTTGTTGCTGAGTGAAAATACCCAATACTCAAAGAGAAAAGGGTTAATTAACTCGGTTTTAAGGGATTTCAGTCCATAATCCACTGCCTCCAAAGCAGCGTGGCACATGGCAGAGGGGCAAGGGTGAAAGACAGCAAAAGTAACAAGTAGAAGAGAGAAAGGCCAAGTCTCTTTCTGTCTCTTACATTGCATGTAGGCTACCTGCCCTAGGACGGGTGTAGCACTTACACCCTTAATCTCAGCATTAGACCATGAATCAATCACAAACTCTAGATTCAGCCCCCTTCAAAATGCCTGCTCTCCATAACCACATGAGAGTTTGGGGGACATCGAGACACAAACCACACAACACACTCCAATTTTTAGTTTATCTCTGCACATATGTACTTTTACAGATTTCCTAATGTTGAACCAACCATCCCTAGAATCTAGAATGCCATAATCAATTTATGATCTATAATCTATAATACATTAGTGTATGCAATTTACCTACAGTTATTATCTTTGAAATCACTTATTAATATCTAACATAACTAATATGCCTGGGTCTATTTATAGGTGAGATATAATACCATTTACAAATGTCCATGGATGTCCAGCTATGTGGTAAAGGTCAAAGCACAGAAGGTTTAATTGGGTCTGTGGAGCTCATTATCCAGTGGCCAGAAATACACAATAAGCATAACTGGCTCACATTTTCATAACACAAAGTAATATAGAGTGCGTTGGATAGAATGCCCTGTGAAGCATCATTTCAGAGTACACCAGATTTGCTATTTGATTTTTTGGTTGCTGTTTCCTTTTGTCTTTCTTATCCTAATTTTTTTTATTAGTGCATTTTTTACAGTACATAATGTCTACATTTCTTGTGTGGAGTTGGAACAAGTTAATCCTTTTTTCATACCTTTCCCTCTCTCCCTCATTCTCTCCATCTCTTGAACCCCTTCCCATTTGAGAAAGAGTTACCTCCCTACTTCCTGTTATCTCTCTGTTGTTTTGCTTATTATTTATAACAGATTTATCATATAAGAGAACAATGTAATATTCAAGTTTATGTGTCTACATACTTCATTTAAGATTAAATCTCAAGGTGTATCCATTTTCCTATGAATGACTCAAATTTATCTATCTTTATGGCACAGTAGTAGTCCATTGTTTATAAATACCACATTTTCTTTGTCCATTCATTTGCTGTGAGACATATATGCCACTTCCAAGACATAGCTATTATGAGTTGTGCCAGTATAAACATGAGTGTGCATGTATCTCTGTAATATCCATGTAATGGTGATATCTTTAACTCTTTGATGAGATGCCTAGAAGAGGAATAGCTGTATCAAATCAAATATCTAGTTTTACTTTTTGAAGGAAACTCTATAGCAATTTCCACAGTGGTTGTAGTAGTTTACATTTCCACTAGTTATGTAGAAGAGTCCTCCCATGCCATGGACCCACCAGCGTTTGTTATTATTTAGTTGCTTGAGGACAGACCTTGTTTCTAAGGTAAGGTGCAATTGCAGTGTTGATTTAATTTGTATTTCTCTAATGGCTACTGATGTTGAGTATTTTTTATGTATTTATTAACCATATGTACTTCTGTAAAGTGTCTATTCATTTCACTTGTTCTCTTTTGGTTGAGTCTTTTATAATGGAGAGTCTAATTCTTTGAATTCTTTACACCTTCTAGGTATTAGTGCTCTGTCTGAGGAATAAGTGACAGTTTTTTTTTTTCCATTTTATAGGTTTTCAGTTCACTCTGTTGGTTGTTTCTTTTGTTGTGCAGTAACTTTTTAATCAGCTATAATCCCATTTGTTCTTTGTCAATACTATTTCCTGTGCTGTTGGGATTCTATTCAGAAATTCTTGCCTATACCTATGACTTAAAGAGTTTTACCATTCTTAATCTTAACATTTAGTTCTCTGATCCTTTTTGATAGTAATTTAGTACAGGGTGAGAGTTATGGATCTAGATTCAAGCTTTTGTGAATACCCAATTTTCCCACACCAATTATTCAAAAGGCCATCTTTCCTCCACTCTCTATTTTTAATTCTTTTGTCAAAGATCAAATAGTTGAATGTACTTGGGGTACATGCCAGTACTTGTTGAAGATTTTGCATCTCTATTCATGCTAGAGTTCTCTTTTGTGGTTGGATCCCTGTCTGATTATGAAATCAGGATAAGGCTAGTTTCCAGGCATGGCTTTAGGAATATTTCTTCCCTTTCAATTTCTTTGAAGTGCTTGAGAAGTATTGTTGTTCAGTTTTCCTCAAAGATTTGTAGAATTCACAAGTGAAACCATCTGGACCTGAGATTTTTCTCAGTTGGTAGTTTTGTGTGTGTATGTGTCTGGGGCGTCTGCTTCAATTTCATTGCTTTATTGGATCATTCAGGGTTTTGAAATCTTCTTCTTGGATTTGACAGCTCATATGTATTAAAGAATCTATTCATTTCTTCTGAATTCCCCAACCAATTAACACACAGGTTTGTTTCACAAAAGACACTGGATTCTCAGATCTTTCATTTTTTGTTTGCTTTTCTGGTACTGGGAGTTGAACTCAGGACCTTGCACTTGTCAGGCAGGTGCTTGTGCCACTGAGCTATATCCCTGGCCCTAACACACAGGTTTGTGAATTTGTTGTTGGAACTCACTGTGACTAGCCTTTTCCTTTCTAACTTCATTGATTTGGGCTCGCTCTCTCTCTCTCTCTCTATCTCTCTCTCTCTCTCTCTCTCTGTCTCTCTCTCTGTCTCTCTCTGTCTCTCTCTCTCTCTCTCTCTCTCTCTGTGTGTGTGTGTGTGTCTCTCTCTCTGTGTCTCTCTCACAAGGGTTTTTCTATACTGTTTGTTCTTTTCAAGAACCAGCTCTTTGATTCGGTGATTCTTTGTGTTGTTTTTTCTTCTCACTTTCATTGATATCTGCTCTGATCTGCATAGTTTCTTTCCTTGTGTTAGTTTTGGGTCTGGGTTGTTCTTGTTTTCTAGAATCTTGAGGTGCATCACTAGATTACTTATTTGGGTTCACTCTGTTTTGGTGATGTGGGCATTCCCAGCTATAAACTTCCATCTGAAGATGGCTTTTGTTTTGTCTTATGTACTCTGGAATGTTTTACTAGCATTACCATTTAGTTCTAGAAATTGCCTTGTTTCTTCCTTGATTTCTTCTGTTATTCATTGTTTATAAGAGTGTATGTTTATGTACCATATATTTGCATAGTTTCCATTTTTTTCTCATTCATTCCTACTTTCTTAAACTACAGTTATCTCTTCTTGTGGGATTATTCCCTTAACCAATGCTCAGTGACCAATATGCTTTGCTTCTTTTGTTTAGTTTTGACTTGAAGTTTGCTTTGTCTGAATGTAGGGTAGCTGCACCTGCTTTGAGTGGGTGGGCTTCCAACTGAATGGAATATTGTTTTCCATCCTTTGATTTGTAGGCTGTAAGTTCCTTTTTGCATTAAAAGATTTTCTAAGAAAAGAAAAGACTGTCCCCCAAAGATCACATTTTGACATACTGAAGTTTAGGGCTGCCACATGTTTTGTAGGGATGTAATTTAGCCCATAACATTAGATATGAAATTTATATCTTAGTCAGGCATGGCCAGCACTCATGAGGCTGAGGCAGGAGGATTGTTGTGAGTTCAAGATCAGCCTAGGCTAAAAAGTGAGTTCAAGACCAGCCTGAACTGCATGGTGAGACCCTGTCTCAAAAAGATGAACCTCCCCCCAAATTTATATTTCAAAAAAGCTGACAAATGTGAAAAAAATAAAGATTTTTCATACATATATATATATATCATACTATTAGATTTTATTTCTAGATTCATTCTAACGATCTATTTCTCTTGAATGGGTAATTGAGAACATTCAAACAGACAGTTATTATTAATAGGTATTGAATTAGTTCTGTTACCTTATTTTCCTTTTGTTGATTCTATATCTTTCCCTTTTACTTAACTATTTAATGTACCTAGTGTGTTCTTTCTATGAGATATTTTGTAGTTATTAGCTTCATTGTATCTTTTTATTTATTTATTTATTTATTTTTTTGGTTTTTCTCTGGTACCAGGAACCGAACTCACGACCTTGCGCATGCCAGGCAGGTGCTTTTGCCGCTGAGCTAAATCCCCAGCCCCAGCTTCATTGTATCTTGATAAGTTATTCCTTAGGATTTTTGGAGTGCTGGTCTGGTGGTCATGAATATTTCTGGGTGCATTTTATCATGAGTATATCATATTTCTCCACCAATTTTGAAAGATATTTTTGTATTATATATCAGCTTTGGCTTAAAATTATTTTCTTTTAGGGCTTTAAACCCTTCATTCCAATATTTCTTGGCTTTTAATATTTGTGTTGAGAAGTCTGCTGGCATTCTAATATCATTACCTTTTAATAAATGATTCATTGTTTTCCTCTAACTGCTTTTAAAGTTCTGTTCTTATGCTGGACTTCTGGGATTCTGGTTATGGTAAGTCACATGGAGGTTCTTTTCTGAAGATACTTTCTCATGGATCTATCTGCCTCATACATCTGTATGTTAAATTAATTTCCTTTATTTGGAAAATTTTCTGTTATTATTCAATAAACAGGTTTTCTGCCATTTATATTGTCTTCTTTTTTTTTTTTTCCTCACTAATTCCTATTAATGTTAAACTTATTTTTGTCATCTAGGAGCTCTTGGATTCATTTTTAATGTTAGCTTGTGGTTTTTAGGGTGTTCCTCACTAATTTTTCCCCAATAGCACTGTCTTCTAGTTCTGACTGTTTGTACCCACATTAATCACTTCTCTTGCTTATACTTTTAATAGAACTTTTAATCTCCTGAATGTGTATTTGGAGCTTTTTCATGGATGCTAATTCTTTTTCTATGATTGCTTTTTATATTTGGCCTTTTTTTTTCTTTGCTAGCTTTTCATTAGTATCTGGTGTAGACTTGATTGTTTTATGTACTTGGTTAAACACTTATAACTTCTGTGAACCTGCCAAATGCTTATTTGTGTATATTGCTAGTTTCCCTTATATTTTGAATAATTCAGCTTTATGGCTTTTGGTTCCCTCCTTTTCAATTCCTGATGGATCAGCTTTGAGGAATTTGAGAGAGTTTTGGGAGCCATTTTGTTGACTTGTCTTCTCGTATTTCTATGTTTGTACTGTGTGTGTGTATGTGTGTGTGTGTGTGTGTGTGTGTTTGTGTGTGTTGAGGCTTACAGATTTGTTGTAGTGAAAGCTTTGTTTCTAGTGTGGAGACCTCTTATTTAATAACTGCTTTTCAGTGGTTTTCTCTGGCCTTGGCTACCTACTGGCCTTTGCCTCTGTTCAGTGTCCAAATACCGCTGTTCGCTTGGGATGGGAGGCTGCAGCATATTCGGCCCCCAGACTGTTCTTCAGGATGTGCCACAGTATTATTAATGTCCCCAAGGCACTCCAGACATCAGTATTCTAAGAACATCAATTAATAGCAATAACTATGTCACTTTTGCTACAGTAACAAAGTCAGCATCAATTATAGCATCAAATACTGAGTACTGAAAAACCCTAAGCATCAATAATGTACCATTCTTAACCATAAAAAAGAGAACTTATAATTATAATATGAACCCTGGAACAAAAGAAATACTGACAGACTGTTGACTTATAGTGAATATCTACTACATATAACAACTTTACCTCTACTAAGCATAGAAGAGTCATCAATAGCCATATCATAAAGTCACAAGCTTTCTAGAGAGTCATAGTAGTAACAGAAGAGGTGGAGGGAAACTAGAAAATTAAAATAACCAGAATTTTTGAAGGAATCAATGGGCTATAGGAAGGAGGAGAGGAGGTGAGGTAGGGGTTCCTATTGAGGAGTAAAAAGAAATAAATAGTGTTGGAGAACAGTAACAGCAAAGAACGAACATGAAAAAGAAGAAGAGAGATAGTGAGAAAGCAAAACACAAGAAATGCTGAAAGGTAGGAAGAGAGAAGAAAGCTGAAAGGGGAAAAGAGAAAGGAGAGAAAAGAAACTAAAAGAGGAGGAAAAGAGAATAAAGCTCCTACCCACTCCCTCTGGGAAAAAAAAAAAAAAAAGAAAAATGAAAAAGAACTGAGGAAGGAAAGAAAACAGTCCTGTGTTGTTGAAGGAGAAGTTTCTTTCGAGGAACCAGCCAGGCACGCTTTTCCTCACCTAGCATTAGGGCCTATGATTTTCTGAGGTGCCCTTCCCGCACCAGAGGCCCTTCCATCTGTTCACCCCAAACTGTAGTCACCATGCACGCCAAGGCAGGTCTTTGCTCCCACTGGTGAATGGGAATGATCAGCCCTCTTGTCTCTGCTGGACGTAGGCTGTGAAGCAGGGTTCAAGTGGACTGTTGGACTTACTGCTGACAATCATGGGGTCTGATTCATCCCTTTGCTCTCAGAGCATTGTCCTCATCCAGGAGCAGGTCATTTGAATAGTCCTCCCCTCAGCTAACCCCTGCCAAGAGGCAGCACAATGCAGAACTGGCATGGAGCTAATAGAGCTGATGGATTGTCTCACCCTTGTATGAGGATGGGGGAGCCAGAATTCTGGGTGGGCTTGCTGTCCCACATTGGGAGAGGGGCCCCCAGGTCTGGAGTGGGTCTACTTGCTTATATTGGAGGGGAAGCATAGCTAGGATTTGCCATTTGAGTTGAATGTGAATGATGAGGGATTTGATAGCTCAGAGAAGACTTTTCCAGGCAGAAGGTATATAAGAAGTCTTAAAAGGCCAAAGGGTGGTACATTTACTTTCCTGAATCCTTAGACCTGGTAATTCACCATCATAAACTTTGCCAGAAATTTTAGAACTTTTTCTTTTTGTCTCTGAGAGATGTTTCAGTGGAATAGACTTTTTATTTGATGAAAGTGTAAAAATATTTACTAAATAATTCATAAGGACCTGGCTATCTCTGATATGGAGTTTCTTTGATCACTTTTCTGTTTCATAGTTATTGGTCAACTACCAGATTTTTACCCTGTCAGGTTGATCATATAAATACCTATTTGAAACAAATAGGAATTTTATGAACTTTTCACGCAAAATTTCAAAATTTTCAATCACAGATAGAATATTTTTATTGTATTTTCTGTGATTGTTCGTACTTTGTAACTATTTTTGTCAAATAATTTTCCTCTGAAAATATTTCCAAGGTTTCTTATTTTTTATTAGCTTTTAATTGTCATCTTTTAGCTAGGTA
The DNA here is from genome assembly GCF_000276665.1 of Chinchilla lanigera. Classification (NCBI taxonomy): domain Eukaryota; kingdom Metazoa; phylum Chordata; class Mammalia; order Rodentia; family Chinchillidae; genus Chinchilla; species Chinchilla lanigera. The sequence continues at coordinate 19,956,293 of NW_004955411.1, forward strand.
TTGGATTATGAGTAATAATTTCATTTCTTCCTCTTTGCTTCTTAATTCTTTATTTCCTTAAATGTTATCTTCTTGTACTTTGCTTTGAATATCTTAGGCTAAATATGTAACTAATAAATTTATTTGTCCTGTAAAAAAGTCTTTCTAGTAACATCTCATGGGTTTTAATTTTAATACTGTAGCATTCAAAAGTTTTGTATTCAGATAACATTTGACCCAATGTTATTTGACTCAGTGTTGAAAGTTTGTCAGTTTTCTTTTTCATGTAACACACATATTTGAGTCATCATTTAACATTTTTTATTCTGTGTTTCTTGGCCATGTAGTTTGCACAAATTTATCTTAGCTGCTTGTACCCAGTGTATTTTTTGGTAAATTTTTAGTTGACATAAATATATGTATTTTATTTATACTAAGAGTGTCTATTAACGGAGATTTAGTGGCAATTTCTTTACAAACTATTTGCCTCATATCTTTTCTATCCATTCATTTATTTTTAAAGGAATATTTATTGAGTCCTTATCTGTCTTTAGTCACTGTTCCAAGAAATGAGGTCAGAACTACAAGTAAAACAAAGTGAAGACCTTGGCTTTATGCAGCGCTATAGGTGTAGCTTATAACATAGATAAAATGAGAAAAGTATACTTAACTAGAAACATGCATAGTCATATGCAGTACTAGTCCACAAAGATGATCATTTAACAGATCGATTTATTCATGTTCAGTTGGGGTTGGGGATGTAGCTCAGTGGTAGAGTTCTTTCCTTGTGTGTAGAATGCCCTGGGTTTGACCTCCAGGACCATAAAAAAAAAAAAAAAAAAAAAAGAAGGTTAAGACACTATTCATTTTTAGTTACTCTTCATGAAGTCTAAAAATTAAAAGAAAGGAGAAAATTTCATTCACTTCTCAAACATAACTAGCCAGACGCTAAAGACAATTACATTTTATTTTGAGTGTTTCAAGGTGGGTCATGCAAAAACTTAAACTATTTGAACTACTACCCTCCACTGTTTTGAAACTGGAAACAAGCCAGGAATTCCTTGTTGCATGTTTTCCATTAGCTGTTACTTTACAGCTACCATTTCAGATGTCTCTTTTTGCATTGCTGTCTTGATTTTCTTTTTTTTTTTTTTCAATTTCAACAGAGTGGCTCATAAATAAACATGTTCACGGATCAGGTTCGGAGTGACAGTTTATTCCTACCACTTTGATGGATTGTTCAAGATATCTACAGTTCTCTTCTCTAACTAAACATCCATGCATGGGCTGTAAAATTAATCATAACATGGCAGGATGCCTAAGAATTTGGCACTGATTCCCTTTCGGTGACGCGCAGTGTCAAAGTGAAACTTTCAATTTAGTAATGATAATTAACGTAACCCACACTTTGCAGATTTACTGTTTAACTTCTACACACACTGCCCTTATGGAACCTCTGCTGCTCATAAACACAAGATCATATATGCTCAGCTGTCATTAGGTTCCATTTGATTAGAAAGTGAATGTCTTCCTAGGTTTTTGAATCGTTATTAAAGCTTTTGCGCAGAACATTGTTGTGACATTTTTCACATATTTGCTGATGACATTGATGTCTGTATGTACAGGCAGGGGTGCATCATTAAGGACTGGCATCCAACTGTGGTAATTCCCTTCTGTGATCCTCGGCTGCTCTGTATCTTGAGAACTCGCTTGACCCTAATTGCAGGCAAATGCGAGGGAGAGGGAAGCTTATGTGCGTATATCACGGGTGCCCAGTACGAGGGGATGTCACAGTTGTTCAAATGTTTACTCTCCCTTTTTATTCTTCCAGCTGAGCCCTTTCAACTCACTGGGAAGAGGCTGATGCTTGCTTAAGATCTGAAGGTCATGAATGCTATTGCACTGGCAAGTTTCATGGATGTGGTTAACAGATGACTGTGATGTCTGTATTCTTTGTGTATATGGTCATAGATCATTACACATCACTCCCATTAACATCTGCTTCTGTCTTTCAGCAGTAATGTATGTGAGCCAAGGAATGTCTTAACAGAGAAGAGGTAACAAATTTGTCAACCCAGCTCTACAAGGGTATGAGGTGTGATCAAATATACAGTGAGTGTTTACATTTTTTAAAAAGTTATTACAGTAAGAGACACTCCCATTTATGTCCCTCAAAGTATTCCCGTTGCTTCACACATATTTATTCAATTGTTCTTGCCACTTTCTGATGCAGTTCTGAAAATTCACTGTCTTGAGTTGTCTTTTAAATGTGCTGTCTTACTTCTCCTACGCCTGAAACAGTTCACAGCATTTACCTTTTACATTCTGACTTTAGGGAGGGGACCGGGGTCAAATGGCGCCAGCTATAGTGAACAAGGTGGATGAGAACATGCAGTAATATTTTATTTGACAGAAGTTACAGTAAATGTTTGATCAACTATGGTGGATTATAAAATGCGATGAATGCTTGAATTTTAAAAATTTGTGTAGGAAAAGACATATTGTCATTAATACTCATTAGAACACTCAAAACACTCCCTATCCACTCAACGACACTTATCCCATTTGTTCTTGGCAATGCATATTTTACTGTAATAACTTTTTTAGAAATTTAAATATTCAGTATGTCTTAGAATCACCCTCTGTATTTGCATACATACACCAAGGAGTCTGTATATTATGTAATCATCACAAGAAAAAATTTCTTTTTGTATGCTATATGAAAAGTGCAGCTGAATAAGGAAATAAAAATATTAGAAGACATTTTCCTTTGAGCTTATTAATTCCACATTCATAATGTCCCTCTTTCTCTCTCACCCTATCACAAATCTTTCACTGATGTATTGTATCCCTGATAGAGCAGTAGATTTCACTGATAAATTCGCTGGAAGATTGTACTGTCTCTTACCTATATAGTATCTATATCTTTCAAGTGGTCTTACATGTCTGTGTCACCATAACTTTGTTTTAAGCACCTTTGGCTTTCATACAAATTCTGTTCAAAATTTATTAATGTCCTTCTTATTTACATGAACATCTCAAACTCTCTAGTGTAGTCCCAGGTCTTTACAATATGAGGTTTTTATTTCATTTCATTTTATAGTTTGGAACTGCTGTACCTCACATATGCTCTCACATTTCCCACTCTGCTGGAGAATGTTGCATTGTCAGTACTTACAGCAGTCTATAACGAGGCTATGATTTTAACACTCAACTTGTATAAAACATTTTAAATGATTAAACTTGAAGTCTCTGGTTTAGTGGCAACAACCATCTCCTTTGCTAGATGATGAAGCAATAATGGAAATTTCCTTCATGGAGCTGGAAGCAATGTCTATGAATGAATCTGACAGTAATATTAATAATAGTAGTAAGTTCTTTTGGCTACTGACTCTTAAGCAGTTTCTTTATGCAAGCCCAATTCCTCATTTAGGTCACATAAATATTTTTTATTATGAAGTTTTTCATGATTATTAATATGATACTGAAATTTTTTCTCTAATTAATTATACAACCTAATTATTTTTATCATTACTTTGTGCTTTAAATGCTCTAGTTTTTATATGCCCAATCAAGACTGTAAAACTGCTGGAAGGGAATCCTCTTATATTTATTATTAATTTTCTGCTCTGATAGCAACCTGAAAATTTCACAAAGCAGTTAATGTAAATCTGTTGGTTAATTTATCTACTGATATATTTCTGCATCAATGCCAGATCTCTAAGTAATATGGCTTTATAAGTATATTAAGTGGAAATTAATATTTTATGTGAACTTTCACTAGCAGCCTGAGGTTAATTTTAATGTTAACAGAGATAAATAAAAATTACTAGTTGGTATGCAACAATTCAGAATGATCAAGATTCCCCTGCAATTTCACATCACCACCCAGATCCTTATTGAATTGAATAACACTGGATTCCTTTTATTCACTCAATTTTGCATCAGGAGCATGCTAATCTTCACATAGTTGAGTATATGGTATACTATTATCTTTACTTTAAAAATGATGATAGTACTAAAACTCAAAGAGACAAGGAAATTATATAAATATGAAGAGCTACTATCATAAACGGTGTATTATATAACAAGCAATCACTCACTGCCCTCCTGTCTTCTTGGCATGTAATAGAACCTACAGTGCAATTGGATTTGGTCATGTGACTTTGGCAATAAAAAATAAATGAGTAAAATAAATGAGTATTATGTGATCAGAACCTTTCAATGTTTTGTACAGTGTAGCGTGTCTTTGCAGTTCTGCTATTTACCACCACTAGAATATACTCATGCTGGTATTTATCTATGGAGGGTGGAATCTAAACCAGACCTACAAGCAGAAATCAACCCATCCTAACCACAGTTTGAAGCAGAGTTGCCAGACATGCATAATTCATCTAAAGACCCATGGACTAAACAGTTAAGTGTTTTTCGTAATTGAGTTTGGGTATGGCTTGTTAGGTAGTATTGGCATAGCGATGGCTGAATAATCTAGTAATAATTAGCTGAAAAAAGATATGAAATCAAATCCTAAACATCTACATACAACTTACTCAGTATACTTCATAAGTCAAATTACACAAAGAAGCACTACATTTAAACAGTTATTTAACAAAACACAGCTCATATGATTTCATATGAACTGTATATTGACCAAAAATATCATTCTAATTTACTTACAGTTGCTGTCAGAGCATATTCCTATGAAAAACACTCTGTCAGAAAGAACTTCTTTAGAAAATACTTTCTTAATGATTGCACATCCGTGCACCTTCCATTTGTGTAGCTAGGACACAGAAACTACAACAATGAAACTGGAAATATCTGCTCTCACATATGTGTACTATTTTAAACATGTCCCATGGGTTGAATTCATTACCATGAGACAGTTCTACATCAAATTCAAAGTTGAGAAACTGATTATGTATTCACCAATGGTAAACAGCAATTTTTCAGAGATAGAAGGTAAGCTACTTACTTTAGAAAGTCATATCAAATTGGAGAGTGGATGATTAACAAAATGTTAATTGCCTAATGCTGTAGGTAATTGAAAATGTGATAATTGACATATAATTTTGGCTATTAGCACATCACTCACTGCTTCTAATATTCATATGTCCTTCTTATGAAAATACTGAGTGCCTGGAGTAGATCACTAACACCACTGAACCAACTAGAATTGGAGTTATTTTTTGACTGATGCTTACTAGTAGTTCCGGATCAGCTTAACATTTTCACTGTCATTTAAAAAAATTATTTGGCATCTAAGCATTTTAAATAGTAGGAGTCTCAACTAAAAAAATAAGCGTGTCTAAAAAAATTTGAGTTTCAACGTCGAAGTTTCACTTACTGAAAATCTGTGGAAACAGCCATTTCCTTTTCCTCAAGGGCTAACCTTGATCGTGATCATGGGACTTGGCTGCAAAAATGGCTGCCAGCAGTTCAGCGAATTCCCCGACATGCACGCATTACCTCCTGTCTAGAAAATTGAATCTACTCGTTTGCGGTTGCAGATCTGTGAGTAAAGCCAGTTAGTATTCACGACTCTTTCCCCCAGATAATACTATGTAGAGATAAGTTGTTACCAAGAATCCTCCCCAAATTGCAGGAATTGAAGAAATAATAAATGGTCATTTTTGTTTGTTTGTTTGGTTGGTTGGTTTTTTAAGTCAGGGTCTCGGTATGTAGTTCAGGCTACCTTTGAACTCACTGTGTTGCCCAGGCTGGCCTTGAACTCAGGGTGATCCTCCTGCCTTAACCTCCTGAGTGCAGGGATTGGGATTATAGGCTTGCACCACTATACCTGTCTCAAGGCACTATAGGGTTTGGGAATTTAGCTCAGGGGCACAGCTCCTGCCTAGCAAGCTCAAGGTCATGAGTTCAATTTCTGGTACCAGAAGAAAAACAAAAAGAAAAACAAAACAAACAAACAAAAAAGGCACTATGTTTTGAGCTGGTTTGCCGCTCAAAAATAGATAACTAAAATAATGATGTAAGATACACAGAGCCTTCACAGTATCTTCTCATCTCAGTTCTAATAAAAGCATTTCTATGAAGTCTCCTTTTCCAGCTCAAACCCATGAAAAAGTTGTGCTTTATTGCATTTTTTCATTCTAATTTTCATATTTCAGTAGCTGAACTATCTCTTAATTTTAATTTTTATAAATATAGACATAATTTTTGAGTATAGGGGATGAAGGCCATATATAAAATATAAATTATAAATAATAATATTTAAGTCACTGAGTTTTAGTTTGGTCATGAAATGGTGAATATTAAATAAGGAATCATTTCATAGTCTTTTTAAGTAGAAGATAATTATTTCAACTTTGGAAACTATTTAGCTGAACAGAATATTTTGATCTTCTTGAATACTATATCTTATGCCCAAATTTGTCATAATGTGAAATAATTAACTATTCTTTCATAATAACTATATTTAAAATTGAATTATAATGAAACATTAGCTAGCAAGTAGCAACAAAAAATAGCGTTTTAAACCTATAATAGTTTCTTTTCTTCAAAGTGCAGTCACAAGCATAATTGAGAAAGCATTTTTTAAAAACTCTGTGCTATTATAACAATAATAATCTTGGTACATTAATTTTCTTTGTTGGTACTGGGAATTGAACTCAGGACCCAATGCTTACCAGGCAGGTGCTGCACCACTGAGCAAAGCCCCTGATCATTTGTATATTTATTTTAAAGTAGTGTTCCCCAAATCACTATGTCCAACAAAGAAATGATTCTACTCAGAAGAAATAGGAGTGTGTTGTTATAAGTACTAATTCAAACAAGAATCATTTTGCCTACATTTTCCAGGTTAAATAAATCCTTACTAAGTAGAAAAGTTGACACAAAGCCAGTAGATAGGGGCTGGGGATTTAGCTCAGCGGCAAAAGCGCCTGCCTGGCAAGCACAAGGTCGTGAGTTTGGTTCCCGGTACCGGAGAAAAACCAAAACCAAAAAAAAAAAAAAAAAAAAAAAAGCCAGTAGATAGATATTGAAATTTAATCTGTTAAACTTTGGACATCACTTTGGAACAAAGTCAGTATCATTCATATAAGAGAGTAGAAGCAGATTCAAACATTAAAGTGTGATATCACTGCCTTGATTTAACCCATATATTAAATACAGATTACAGGGATAGAATTCTTCACTCAGATTGCCTAGAAGAGCACTAGATCTTCAAGAGATTTAAGTGTACTAAAACAAGTAATAATCCTCAAATTCAGAGTCTGAAATATTGGACTGCCTCTAACAGGGACAAGCACAAAGATTAAAAGATTTTCAATGTTTTGGGATAAAAAATGATTCCCCCTTTGGTAATAGTCAAGGGAAAGAAAAGTGCCTAGTTTCCCTCCCACCCGATGATGAGAGGGAAAACCATATATTTGCCAGCGTTCTATCAAGCATTAATCTATTCAGGATGGCCTAAGAATCTCAAGCTTCCTTCAAGCAATAAGAACCTGAGCCGTAATTTGCATAGAGTGTGGTGCGAGAGTTTAAATACCTAACTATCAGGTCCTAGAATTCTAATTTAGGAGAAGGAACTTTGTTTGTTTGGGAGCATATCTTTGAAAGCCTCTTGGAGGTAAAAAGTGAGATTCTGAAGGCACAGTTCTGTAGGAGTCACACCATTGAAGGCGCTTTAATATTGCTTTGCACAAATACTAACAGAAGTCTTAGGAGTACGCGGGGAAATAAGGAGAAAAAGGAGGTTACTGGGCAGCCTTGCAGAAGGATAAAAGGATGCAATGGAAATGTCTGTGAGGCTTTAAGAAAAGGCGTAATTCCAATGTGAAATTTTATTCTGTGAGTGTTACTCTGCCTCCTACCTTCACAGCCTCTAATATGTAGCCTTTAATATGCTCTGTATATTTTAAGATAGAAAATATATAGAGTTCGTCAGCAGTGTATGAAATCCCACAGTTAGCCTATTTCTAAACATAAATGAGAGAGCAGGTGAAAGGCAAAACCACCTGTAGAAACCAATAGAAACTTGGAGGGAAACATTTGATTCTCCATAACAGAACAGAAGTTTGAAATAATTTCACAAAGATTTGAAAGAAGAATTTTTGGCTGACATCTACATTAAATAAATGTGCTTGCCTATAAACAAAAACAAAAGCCATGAATATGGTTGTGCTAGGAGTGGTCACACTGAAATTAAGAAAAATCACAGTCTTTTTGTAGGCTCAATCGAACAATACTGAGACCACTGTTTTCTCCGAGTCTGAGAGTTCTGCACACATAAACTGGTCAGTCAAATCTGAAGTGTGTTAGATTTGAAGTGATACTGTCGCTATTCATAAAGAGCTGTCACTTTTTGACCTGTGGATTTCTGAGGTGTGGAGGAATCTTAAGTAACAGGAAAAATTTCAGAGTACTGGTATATCTGGGAATACTGCTAATAATAAAACACAATATCAACAAGAAAATCCTCAAAATGAAGGATTTTTTTGAAAAGAAAATACACATTCACACCTTGAAAAAAAAAAATCAGAGAATAAGTCATACTTTTAAGGTTGTACAGGAATCTTTGATCCAATAACAATGAAGGTATGAACTGAATGAAAATGTTAGTAGAGAGAGTATTCAGTCACCTTGTGTTAAAGCAGAATGATTGGGCTGGGAAAAGAGAAAGAGACAGCTGAGATGGCAGTGAGAGAGAACAAACAGGGCCACTGGCAGACCTGAGTAGTTTACTATAGAGAGCCCATCCCACATAGAAAATAAAATGGCTAACTCTACAGAAGGGGAGAAAACCAGAAAAATTGTATCACACACAGAACTGAGGACCAACAATTAGAATAACAGTAACAACTGAACAGACGAGAAGTAGAAAAAGTTAAAGTAACAAAAGACAGTGTAGGGCAGTGGTTAACAATGTAAACTCTAGAACTAATATTCCTGGGTTTGATTTCTGACACCAACAATATTGGTTATCTCAGTGTAGTCATTTTATTTCTCCAGCGTGTGCCTAGATTTTCTCACCTGAAAGATGAGGCTGTAAATAACATTTCTTTCCTTTCTCATTCAGCAACAAAGTAAAAATTCCACACAGAGTACTTAGAATGGTACAAGCATATATAGGAGTCTTTGATAAATGACACCTGATAATATTCAACAATTATGATGAAACAAAATAACTACTTAGACAAGCAAATTCACTGAAAAATAAAATAAGTTGAAAATAAACAAGACAACATAATGGCTAGTTGAAAAATGAGGTTCACAACAACAGCTTGTGATGTATGAAAAATTAGCTCCAGAGGAAAGGGCAATAAAGTAGACGAAGTCTAGAAAGTAAGTTTCCTCATTAAATCCTTAGCAAGTAGTCACACACAGCTAGCCTCAATTCAAATCAACTTACATATTTCATGTAAATATGTCTGAATTAGTTTTATGTGAAAATAAACTGGATTATGTCTTTTGAGCTGTGCTGTGACCCCTGAACAATCCTCGATTCTTGCTTTGTTTGTATGAGCTCTCAACTCTAAAATCCAAAATAGAAAATAATACAGAAACAATGCATCAGTCTGAATCCTTCTTACTTGGCACAGGAGACCTTCTGAGGGAAAAAATCCACGCTAACAAAGTCCCTCTGCACTTTGGTCTTCGTATACATCCTGGTGTTTCCACTGAACTGAGAACTAGCCCTGTCTTTCTGGATTTACCTACCATTTGTAAGGAAGGTTGCTCTCCACATTGAGTATTAACTCAGGCTTCTCTATAAACAATGTTTTAGCATGACAAACTATCCGTGATTCTACTGGTAAGATATTAGTGCTTCTGCTTTCATGCAATAATGGTAATTCTAAATAAGAGAAATCATCAACAAGAGGTAGCTGTCTCACTTTACGGCCTAGGAAGGCACATGGATTTTTAAAGACAACATAGCCTAGAGATAAAACCAAGGCAAGAAACGGGTTAGCTTTACTCCTCTTCCACACACTTTTGACAAACCTCTCTTGCTCACAGCATGCTTTTTCTATTTACACAGTGAGAATAGTTTTCAGAGGCCAGCATAAAAGCAACAATAAAAAGTCATCTAAAGGACCTCAGTTAGAGAAATTCTATGGTGTTTATCAAGGGGTGCACGGCCAGAACTCATAATCAGTTTTCATCTGAACTGCATAGGTTACTGCTATGACTCTGTGTGTGTGTGTGTGTGTGTGTGTGTGTGTGTGTGTGTATTTGTGCATTCATTCTATGATTTTTTTTTAGTTCAAGCAAAGTAAACTCAAGGTAATTTGTGTTTTGATGCTTGTTATTTTAACAACCACTATATTTGATGTACTTATAATATTAGGGCCATTTTAATAAATGCTTCATAAATTTTCATTCAAGAAGAAGGGTTTTAGCCAGGAATAGTGGCAGCATGCTTCTAACCCCAGCACTCAGGAGGCTGAGGCAGGAGGATCACTGTGAATTAGAGGCCAGCCTGGGCTACAAAATGAGTTCAAGGCCACCCTGAACTGCATAGCAAAACTCGATCTCAACAAGACAAAAAATAAAATATAAAAAGGAAGGGGGAACTTTAAACAACAGATAGTGTTAATAAAAAGCATCTTTTTCTCTTCTGGACTTACGTTGCTATTCATTTGTTGAGCATATGTGTGTATGTACACTTCTGCTTCATGTCTCTGTCCTATTACCTGTGTATATTTGGGAATATGTGTCTTTCTATATGGCTAGATGTTGTGTTCTGTCTTTGTGTATTAGAGATTTGTCCATCTGGGAAAACAGTTATGCTTTAGGGAATTTGCCTTAATGCTCTGTAGCCCCCTAGAATTAAACAAGAAACAATAACTTCATATGCATAGCACAGTTATGCATAGAGACCTGATACGTGGGGAGGAAAATGCTTGAGGAGACTATGGAGGCAGAAGAAACCAGAGGAAGAGAGGAGGTCTGCAGTCTGCAGAAGTTGACTTCTCATGTTGAGAGAAAAATGTTAAGATTCTATGGTGGAAATGCTCAAAAATGTTTAAGAAATAAGAATTTCTTATAACATATTATATATTATTTTATTTTTTAAATTTTTAAAAAAAAATTTTTTTTGTTCCTCATCTCCAGCAGTTTGAAAACCCCTCTACTATCCAAAATTCACACTTAACGTTTCCCACATGTGCATTTATGACTTAGTGGCTTTAGTGAATGAAATTACTGAGGTTACACCTGGAGATGGAGACATGGTCAAAAGTTAATATGATGCCCAGGAGGAGAACCTGAACAGAGGAAAAACCGGTAAGTGCAAGGCTGAGGGGTAGAGGAGATACACATCTATTTTGCCCAAAAATATTAATGGGAGAGGAGATTGGACGTGGATGGCACAATAATCTTTGGATTACACACAAGAACCTCCACATAGCCAAGTGCTAAAGATAAATTTATGTACATTTTCTCTTAATGTACTTCACTTCAAAAGCATAGATGTGGGTTGTAAAGAAATATAATCCTTCATGATTTTTCTACTCGGTACAACTTCCTAAGAACCCCATTGTGAGAAAAAATTTTAGTTTATATTGTATTATATTTCATATAATAATAATGTAGTTCCTGTGTAAGTATTCCACTAAAAATAGGATCATATCTCTGTAATTGCTAGTACAGTTGATGGGCTTTGTGCATTAAGCAGGACTGTGTCTCATTTCATAAATCATTTACCACTTCTGCAGTGATCTAGCAGTTCATAATCTTAAGCAAATAAAAATGAACATCTGTCTATTCCCTGGACAACGGCAGCCATATACTGACCCTTAGCGCTCCTCCAATTTCATTTATTTTGTTCAAACCAGAAAAACAAAAGTTTATTTTTGTCAATTTCAATGTTTTTTTAAAATTTTTCTTTAGATCTTTATCTCCAAAAAGTTGCTAAAGAACTCTACATGTAGAGAATGTGACAGCCCTGAAATATATTGCAGAAAGGCACAATCTTTTATTCAAGTACACGAATTCATGTTTTACCCTTGGCATAACTGTATTCTCAACTGAGTAAGATTTGGTTTAGGATAATATTCCTGACTAAAAGTAATCACCATAATATTTGACCACTGAGATTATTTTAAGCTTTACCTGGATTCCTGTGAAAGAAGTTATTAAAGAGAGGGAAAAACAAATCCGTGTGCTGAAGGGGTGTCATTTTAGAGAACAATCACACCACCTCATCCGCTTTCTGTTCTAGAGAGCCATCCTTTCAGCTATTAAGCAGGACTCCTCACACTTAGACATGCATAGAGATAACATGGCGATCATATGAAATGTGGGTTTAACTCAGCTGCTCTGGAATGGAGTCTGAGATACTGCATTTCTGACAACTACCAGGTAATGTCAGGCCATGGACTGTATATCTTCTTCCTAGCATGAATTTAGAGTATCTGATATTTTGCAAGACTCTTTTAGTTACTGTAGGAATATACATAAAGCACTATTCTTAAGTGCTTTATGGCATAATAAAAAGGAAAGTTGATCTGTGTATAAAAATAGCTCATGCATTAACAAAATTAATAGTAATCACTGCACTGAGGACATAGGGATGGTTTTAAGGGCCTATGACCTATGCATTCTCACAGGATCCTACACTTAGAAGAGTCTACATTTGGTTTAATACTCTGTTGTTGCTGTCTCGAAATTCTTATTAAGCTTACAGCAGAGACACTTCATTTTCATTTTGTACTGAACTCCATAAATTGCATAGCTAGTTCTGGTACAGATAACACCCTATGGGGCATGAAAAGGGGTGAAATTACCTCCCAGTGAAAGCAATAATGGTTCTAAAGTGAAGAAGCATTTGAGCAGTACCTTGTAGAATGAGAAATTTTGACCAGAGATATATGTGGTTAAGTTATGGGAGAGATAGGAGAACAATCTGGGCAGAGAGGCTGCTGCAATCGAAAGAGTGAAGACTAAAGGGACGGCATGTGGGAGGAATGGCAAGTAGTTTAGCCTGAAATGGCAAGTAGTTTAGTCGTAAAACGCTGAGCACAGAAGAGGCACTCAATAAATTTTTGTTCAAAGAAGGTCGGCTGAATGAGTTCCCCAGAAATCAACGTCCTGTCTCTATTGCCAGCCTAGCAGAAACAGAGTTACCACTGTGTTATGCTACAGCAAGTACTGTGGCCTGTACTTTTAGAAGTGCAAAACTGGAGACAGACGAGAGTGAAGATTCAAATAAGGTTTGTTCACAGATCGCTTTCCCAGCCCCGCGGAACGGTAGGCTCTTTAACTTGTCACCAAAGTTCCCTAAGTGGCTGGGGGTGGAGTGGTGCTTTCTTTATTCAGTTTCTGTACATCACAGTAAATTTTACTTTATTTTCTGGATATCTTAAATAAAATACTTATTGAAGTGAAAAAACGTTGCTTCTGCACAAAATTAGAAGCCAAGCTTTAATCATTACTGTAAAACATGATTTAAATACAGGCAAATAAGGATCCTCACAGGAACATCTGTTCATGTTACACGAGGAGAAACTCATACATAGCAGTGTGAAAATCTTGAAATAGCTGTGTAACTGTAGTAGAGTAACATTTGTTAATCCTGTTCCTTATTAGAAGTGCACAGTGAATGTAGGTTTCATCTGCTTTTGTATGACCTGTGTATACTCTAGGCTATTTCAAAGCCTAGAACTTTGAAATAAATTCATCTGGGGGAAGATGTACAGCTTGCTAAAGCTTTAAAATTAGTGTTTTCTGTCCCAGCTGGCAGCGAGGGGGAATTTCACCCCTGAGTCACAGTGCTGCTTTGCATCTCTCTCTTTGGGATTCTCTAAACTTTTCCTGGAACTTGTCCTTAGTGTGCTCCTCCTCCACCCTTGCAGGGACAGATTATGAGGCTAGGAGAAGAAAGTGCCAGGGACAGGGTCACCCAATTAGTTCCCACTTGAGATGCTGAACTCATAGCCAGAATTTCATTATGCCGCGAGCACAATGCCATCTCCAGGGCCAGCCTGAGCCAAGGTTCCCCCTGAAAGCAAGAGCGAAAGCAACAGGCATTACTCATGGAGGAGATCACAGCAATGAAATATGCCCTTGATCCCTAAATTCCCTCTACTGGGAACCCTGTAGGTGCTTCACACAGCATGACAGATACTGAGGGAATGTTAATTGTTACATAAAGCAGGTCCAGTGCTTTGCACATTATACTTTAATCCAGCTTCTTTTTGCCTTCCATTTTGTAATTAACATAATTATATCACTTTCCATATTCCTAAGATACTTGCTCAAAATAAGACTTTAAAGGAAAACGGATTGCATCAAAGCTTTGAAAAAATTTCAAATATTTGAACTCACAATTTCTTTCCTCCTCACAGAAGAAAACAAAATAAGACAAAATCCTACCTGGTATGGAGTGAAACAAACTTTTTTTTAAATTTTTTATTCAAGAAACACACGTTTGTCTGGGAAATATATCCCATATCATAGAGACTTGTAATTCACAAATCTGGAGATGAAACACTACTGAATTGTAGTAAAGATGAAAAAGACTCTCACTTAAAATGTTTATTTCTTTATCACAGTCTTCCACAAGAAAGTAGATATTCTTTTTGTCTTCTGTTGGTTGGTGAGTATATTACCACTCCAATCAGCAGACTTTTCTCATATAGTATAAATATAGACACAGAGAGTTTCAGAATAAATTGCAAACTTGGTTGGCAAGGTAAGATTTTCCCTATATTATCTATATCGGAGGGCTTCACTGCTCCCACTAAGAAGATAATTTCTGTGTCCTACATTCGTTCTGGGTTAGACATTAACTAAAATTTCCCAGCTGAGGAAACAGGTTAGATTCCTGATACTAAATCTTGAACAAAAGTAAAACAGACCACTTTGCAGCACTTTTTTTTCCCAGATTGTCTCACATTTATTCCGAAGTACCTGGAATAGTCGTTCTTCAGAAAGCACATCCCAAGTTTTGGAGACATTTGGATGCACAGAGGCTGGACTAATGTTTCCCTGGCAAGTCTCCACAGTCAGAAGTGTGAAGTGCTGTAATTAATTGGGATGTTTCACACAGAAAGCCTATTAGCCAAATATTTTAAGCAACTGTGGAACAGGAGTTTCTTGCTTCCATTATTCAATAATTACCTTCAATTCTATTTTGGCTGTGAAAATATGCCAGTGGATACCAGATTTATGTCATTTTGGCCCTAGTAAAGCAACCAGCACTGCTACCATAGGGAAAGATTTAGGAAACCTGTACTCAACTGATGTGCGAGGTTGGGAGATTTTAATTTATTTTTAAATCCCTGAACATATGTAGGCACTCTTTTACTCTCACAATTAAAGCTTTTATAACCAGGGCCCATAACCAAAAGAAATATGTCTAAATGAAATAACTTGTAGAGTTCAAAAAAGTTAAGCAAGAGAAAGCATGACATCAGAACTCTTGGTTTCAATGGTGTCTAATATATTTAATTTATTTTTACAACACTAATCTGGTAATTTCTAGGAAACATCTAAAGATACACAAAGGAATTTTAGATCATTTTTATGGTAACAAGATAGTACATATGCAACTTGAAAGAATGACAGATTTACCCCCAAAAATCCAGGGCTCTAGCACAGAGGACCTAAAAAAAATTGAGAGGGAGAAAAATCCCAATGTTACACTAAGAAGTCAGTCACAAAAAGCACATATGATATAATTCCACTTATATGAAATGTTCTGAACAGGCAAATCTGTAGAGACATAAAGTAGCTTAGGCCTGTTTGAAGCCGGGGAATCAGGGAGGAGGGTAACAGTGGCTAAAGATATGGTTTCCTTTTGTGGTGTTGAAAAAGTTTTAAAAATTGCCAGGAATGGTGGTTTCACATATTGCCGCACGTGCTCAAAATTATTGAATTGCAGGCTTTAAATGAATGAATTTTATGGTACATGAACTCTTTCTCAAAAAGTTGTTTAATAAAACATCATTTAACTTGTATACTCATTTATCATTTACCATACTAAACTAAGGATATTTCTGTAACTTTAAAATAACAAATGCATCTGGGTGTTTACCCAGTTCTTAACCTCCAGTTGAGACTGGTAAAAGTAGGTGGGAGAAATGGGAGTGACTTTTGCTCCACGGGGCTCTGATTTTAGGCCAAACAGTTATATATACATCAAAGAACACCCCAGGACAGCCAGGATAGAACAGCTGCAAACCTCCTTTGATGTCTGCCCAATGACCTTTTCTCACATTCAGTGTCCATTTTAGTCTGGAGTAGTTTTCTAGTCCATATTCCTTCTAGGAAAACTAATTCCTAGAGACCAAGGCTAGTGACCAAACTGCTTTCCATAAGTGAGGCATCTGTATTCATCAGCATATTGCCTCTTGGACTGTGTGTATAGTGTATGACTGTTAAGGATCGAGATAGTTGGCATTTGAATATTCTCTTTCTGATAGAGCAGATTCACTATCTGTTGCAGTTGGGCTGCAATTCGCAAGGGAATCTTGATAATTTAGAGCAGGTTATATATGGGCTATGCCTTTTGTTTCTTTAGTATTTCATTATTCTACTGAAGTTGTTCCCTCTATAATATAAATTAGTTGGAGGAAACAAATTCTCAAATCAATTAGTTATTAGTTCTAAGAGATTAATTTTAAAAAACAGCTGAAGTAAATAATTTAGAATTTTTGATTTTTCACGGCACTGTGTTCTGCAGAAAAATAATTATAATCATGGTTGTAACATTTGTACAATTATGGACCTTATGCTCAGAATTCTGGCATGTTTTCTGAGGTATATTATTACAAAACTGTTAATATGACTGATGCTTACAGACACTTCTCATAAGCCTGTTATCCCATTTAACCTACTCCAAATACATTAAACAGTGATTAAAGGACAGACACTGAAAAGGGGACTCGTATGATCATTTTAAAGGGGCAGTAAACACTCAGTAGCAGCAGATCTTCAAATGAAGTAGGTTTTCTGAACCCAAGAAAAAATTCTATACAGAGAAGAAATGTGATAGGGAAAAAAGATTAAAAATACATAGATTTATCCAAATTTATAGGTAAAGATCTGGCTTAATGGAAAAGGTGGATTTTGAGCAATTCAAGACTTTTTAGCAAAATATCTCAGAAACCCGAATATATTTATGCGTCTACTTGTTCCCAAGTATATTTGTGTGAAACAAAGAAAAAACTTGTAGGGATTTCTTGTGGTATAATGTCATAGTATTTACCCTCTCAGGTCTTTGGGGGAAACTTGAAAGGAGGAGCTGAGCGAACTCATGTCCATCATCCTTTTGGTTCCTTTAAGTTTTCAGTGTTGTAAGAGCTTATTGTTATAGGAGGTAATCAGCCAGAGAAATGAGTTATCACACGCTAATCAGTGCAATCAAACAACACACCTATTTACTTGTTAATAATACAGTTCTTTGTCCTAAGAGAAAATTAAAACATGGAACATGTTGATCATTTTCTCTCTAGTGAATTACAGGAAGGCTTTTGACGGTGCTTAAGAAAGAGGCACATTATTACTTGAAGTCACTGTTCATTTCTCATTTCTTCCCAGAAGCCTGACAAAGTAGATCATCTCTCAGAAGTCTCCGTGACCCACCCTCACCTTTATTCAACGTTCGGTACCCCATAATCCCTAGTCAAAGTTTGTTTTCATAAGTAAGCATAAAACTGTCAGAGCAGAATCTTTTTCACTGTTGCACTCTTAGAGATGCAGTAGGGAAATATTTCTTTAGTAAATGAATAAGGAAGAATCATGGCAGTGCATATAGAGGATGCTTTTAAGCATATGGCAAAATTATCTTAGTTTGCATGTTTATTTAAAATTTTGATGTGTTTCTTTCTGTGCCATAAATATATTGTGCAAGATTTCACTGTGCACTATTGCACCATTTCACTCTCTGTATCTCTGACTGCTTCTCTTATGGACGTCCAGATCTTGAGCAGGCATCTGGTAAAAAGACAGCCTTAAAGAAGGGAAGCATTGAGAAGAGCATTCTGAGGACTAGGATTTGGTAAATACACAGGAATATTTACTCAGGATGACTGAAGCATAAAACGGTACAGCTACAAAAACTTGAACCATTACCCAGAAGTTACATATTTACTGAGAACATAGTGGCTTTTGACATCCAAAGTTAGGAAAAAAGAAATGCAATAAATGAGGGTGGGAAAGTGCTAACCTAATGGATATAAAAGAAGGAAAAATGATGAACGTAAAGAAAAGAGAAAGAAAGATTCCCAACCAGTAACCTAATTAGCCAAGGAACAATGAATCAGTCTTTTTATCTAATGCCCAGTAAACCAGAAATAAAGCAGGAGGGAGGGGAGGAAAAGGGAATCAAAAAAGAATGAACATGTGTTATGTACGTGTACCAACATCCTACAAAGAACATAATTATTATGTACTGTAAGTATGTAATAAAAATGTTAAAAATATACTACATCTGGTTAGATGAAAAACAGTACTCTGCTTCATTTGTATCTGAATTTCTTGTACTTTACACAGTCATTGAGAATATAGTAGATTCCCTTCTGTGTTTATTGAATTAATA
The DNA here is from genome assembly GCF_000276665.1 of Chinchilla lanigera. Classification (NCBI taxonomy): domain Eukaryota; kingdom Metazoa; phylum Chordata; class Mammalia; order Rodentia; family Chinchillidae; genus Chinchilla; species Chinchilla lanigera. Next base: position 19,974,780 of record NW_004955411.1, read on the forward strand.
AAAGAATCAACAAATCTTTCAAAATTCAGGCAGATTTGTCCTTTTGATTCTATTGATTTCTTTTCTACTTACAGTGAGTGTATTTCCCAAACAATAGGACACTGTGAGAATCATAAAACTGTCAAAGCAATTAACAACTGTGATCCAAATGTCTTGTATGAATAGAAAATAATTATATTAAATTTTTGTTCAATATATAGATTTATTCAAGTATGAAGTGGTGGGCCTAGGGATTTAGCTCAGTGGCACAGTGCCTGCCTGGCAAGTGCGAGGTTGTGAGTTCGATTCCCCACATCGGAAAGAAAAAAAAAAAAAAGAAGTGGTAATATAAAATTGAACTAATTACTTAGATTAACCTTCTATGCTTTACTTTGTGATCTCATCATTGTGATCATTTGCTAGTTGATGCAAACTAGTATTCTTTTTTAAAGTTTTTTTTAATTTTTTCCGGTACCAGAATCGAACTCAGGACCTTGCGCTTGCCAGGCAGGCGCTATGCTGCTGAGCTAAATCCCCAGCCTCCAGCAAACTAGTATTCAATACACTGCCAACACTCCATATTTCTAGGTTCTACATGCAACAGTTCAAACTATGTACAATATCTGAGCATATGGAGACTGACTGTTAATTCTTATTATTCTCTAAAGAATACAAAGCAACAATTATATATGTAGAATTTACATCATATTAGGTGTTATAAGTAATCCATAGATGACTTAAATTACAAGCCAGAGCGCATATAGATTATATGTAAATACCCTGCCATTTTATATATATTGGGCAGCTCTGGATTTCTATATGGGGAAGATCCTAAAATTTAACCTCCATGGATATTAATGAACTATTGAATTTGTTTTCATGGATATTAATGAACTATTGAATTTGACATTATCAGATAATGTATCTGAAAACAAATTATATCTCAAAAGACAATTATATGTGGATTATAGTATAAAATTCACAGAAATTTAGTAGATAACCTTATTCATTTTGTTTTGTTTTTACAGGGTAGTCTCATTTTTCTAGTTACTAGTGCATCAGTAATAACCTTGATCTGTGATCAACAGCATCATCTTTGAATATTAATGATCACATAAATCTGTATTTTGTGCCTATGTATTATATTTATATATAGTTTTGTGCAGGCTGTGATAAATTTGAATTGATAACCAAGATAGTTCTTTCAAAATAATTTAAAATTTCATTTTAAAATGTAATTACTTGAACTTTTGCAAAGAAGATCTGGTATATTCCAAATTACAAAAGAAAGATGAGGCATTGCCCGTAGCCTGGATATCATTAAGGCAGAAGAACAGTTTAGCAAACTTTAGTTTATATGTATCTGTGCGTAGAATAACCAGCCTGCTTTCTGGCTCCTATGATGGTTATCAGATTACACAACAGCCTCTAGAGAGACCCTAGGTCCTTTTGTATCAAGGGCTGCTGTCTTCCCACCACATACTTTCTAATTCCTGAATTCCCAAGTGAGTTTTTAAGTATTATGTTGGAAACAAAAAACAAGCAAGAAAGAATATAGTGCTGAAACTTTATCATGGTTGAGAAAAGGCAATAGGGGATAAATTTGGGTGTATGATCAGCTTGATTCAAGGAAGTTTCCTAGAGGCCTGAGGCCAAAGTGGGGTCTGGAAGCATCCATGGAGATGCACTCTGTTGGGAGGGAGGGCTGGCACTCAGACAAGGCTCAGATCAGTTCATGGCAGAACTTCAAAATTCAGCCTGTCCACTTTGCGAGTCTCTGTCCAGGGACAGAAGCGATAAAACAACAATATGTTGGTAGAATAAGGTGAGCAGTGAATAATGGCAGAAAAGAAATTTTAATTATAAAAGAAAATATCTATCTATCCTCTAGCTTGCTCTATCTATCTATCTATCTATCTATCTATCTATCTATCTATCTATCTATCATCTATCTACCTATTCATATACATCTAAGTAAAGAATTTTTGAAAAAGAATACATAACATTCATAAGATTTTTTATGCCAGTGTCCTATAAGGCTAAAACTGTACAGACTTTGTCTAGGAAGTCTCTATTATTCCCCATTTATAGGTTTAACAATGCAAAGTTCCATATTGGAACAATAACCTGGTGTACCGCGAGCTATGGTTCCTGGTGCATACCAGAAAGTTCAAAACAACAAACTTTCCTAAAGGCATAGTTAACAGAAAGAAAACCATTTCTTTGGGGGTGGAGGAATAGTTACTACTTACTTTAAAAGGTAAACCTAACAATCTAAACAGAGTTCTTGGTCCTGAACAATATTTTTCTAAGTATCAAACTCACTTTTATTATATTTTGTCTCGGATCTCTAATTGTTATTAATGGCCAATTCTTCTAGCAGACTACACTGCGTTTTGAGTAGATGGTTATTTCAACCATCTTGAATATTTTAAGTTAAAGTTAAAACATTTTCCAAGTGCGTGCACTGCTCCAGGGCTTTACGCCAATATCCATCAACTGCTTTTGCTCTTTCGGTTGAGTGCAAATCTCATCCACGACAGCTTTCTGTAAATTACAGATAAAGCCTTATTCTGCTTTTCTAACATTTTCCATACAGCTTGATAAGTTCTACATCTTTTTCTTTTTTTGGGGCAAAATGGATGGGAGTTTGTGTCTAATTTACTATTTCCTCATCAATTACGTATTTGCTTTATATATTTACAATGTTTTCCTGTTATTAACAATCAGATTAAAGTCACAAATTGTGCTCAGATGAAAACTGCTTCCCAATAAAAGGAACATGTGCCTTTTAAAAAGACAAATGGTTTTTAAAACCACTTTTAAACATAACAAGATTTAGAAATTGAGATATATATTGATTTTACCCATGGCATTTGTCCAACTCTGTGAAGCTATGAAAATATCTTACCAAATCCCCCCTTACCCATTAGTATATACCACTTACTTTTTGTGAGAAACATGTTCTTTGTCAGTTCAAAATTGCAATTATCTTTTTGATTCAAATTATTGTTGTCATAACAAGAACTAAAAGTGTAATTTCTATTTACTTGAATTTAGCTTCCTTCTTCTTTATTAGAAGATATTCCAGCTATTAAGTATACAAATATAATTTTCACATTCATAGTTTAAAAAACGAGTGCCTTTTATTCTCCAAAACAAAAACTTTCTATCACTTTATATAGAATTTACACTTCCGTTATTTTATTGTCATATTTAATATGTGTTCTTTCATTTATTTTTATAACAAGGAAGTAGCAGTTTCCAATTGCTGTTACTAGATCTTGCTACTTTTTCTTCAAGATAAGTGAACAGAAAGAAGTGTTGTATTCAGGATAGACCTTAACATTTTGGACCAAAAGAATGCTGAACCCAAAGGTGAACCAGGTGTTGTTCAGAACATAGGGAGAACAAAAATTGTACTGCTTGTGACCTTCTGGAATCGCACATGTATATCTCTCAGTTCCTTAGATCCAAGTGTAGCATTTATATGCGCACACTTTGCCATCCCATTCAGCATCATTCATGATTTATGTACTGACCACCTGGAGTGATGAGCCAAGCAGGACCCAAGAGACTGTAGGGACTGCCCGGTCACACCTCCACACCAACAACTCCAGCTATGATGCCATTTCCTTTGTGTGTTTTTTTTCTCATCGTTTTGGATAGCTCCACCTACTAGGAAGATTTTAAAGCACAATTTCACCTGACACTGTATCAACTGCTATGCTAAAGTGCACTATTCCATGTACTGTATCCTTTCATCTTCTGTTCTTGTCTGTACTAAAATGTAGACCTTCCTTACTGCCAGATGCTTCTTCTAGATCCCTCTCTTTAGCTAAAAAGAAGCCTGCAATTCCCCTCAGCTGTGGCATGCTCCTCCACCCCATTCCAGTTTCCAATCTTTCATTTTTACACTATCTCTCTGGGAGGAGAAGTGCACTAATATATTCCCCCTCTCAGCTGCACAGAGCTTTCTGGAACGGCTCCCAATAAAAATTCGAAAGCTTTCTTGCTTCAGCCATACAATTTTAAATGTTTCCTCACAATAGGCAGACCAACATACCCATCTTTTACTCTGAAGAAGACTTTCTTTCTGCCATTTGTAAATGACAGTGTGTGATTCAAGTTTAAAGAAATATGATCAGAGCTCTCCTAAGAAACACACAATACCCTATAAAAATATTACCTACTAAGCCTTTAATACTATAAAAACAGAAAACTGCAATGAGTATGGGAAACAGGAGACATACAAATTTAGAGTAGAGGTTGTATAAAATACTGGATGTTGAGGAGAATATTTTCTAGAATGCCAGTCACATAGACAAAAGAAAACAAAAAGCGGTTTCAGGGTAATACTTACACATTGAGTGCAGAAAAGAGGCTGCTTTTATACAATCCTAAACATCTCTTTTGGAGAATAAAATTTGTGCTAGCCATCCACATGTTTTGTACTGGTAAGATATTTGATATTAGTTGGACATCTGATATTGGAAGATAAGAATGAATAGTTACATTTAAAGTCATCCTTAGACTTTCTAGGTATTAACCAAAAATAAACATAATAAAAATGGCTTTTAAAAGGGAGATGAGAAATACTGGCCAAATTTAATACTACCACATCTCAGAACAGATTCCTTTTATCCCCAGAGGATCTGTGAAATCCGACACTGTTCTGTACTCAGGCAAAAGCAGTGTGTGCAGAATACCACCCTACTTTAGAGGACATACGGCTTCGGCTTCAGCAGGCTGGACAGATGCGCACATCTCCGTTACAGAACAGGGCACCCATATGTGTAGATGCCTTTGCTCTTAGTTACTTCTTTATAAGTGCAAATGTCAGTTTAAAAAGCATAGACTTGAAAAGGCTTCCCAGAGCACAGAGATGAATCCCTACTGAAAGTATTTTGAATTAAAAACATTCAGAGGAAAACGCATCTATTTAATTTCGAAAGCATTTAGAAGGTCATGTTGTCAGAAAATGCAGTGACCTGTTGCAAATCTTTTTCCAATTTTAAGCTGTGATAGATTATCCATACACAGGCAGCATGTACTTATAAACCAAAGCACAGATAGGTTTGATATGATACAGCGGTTCTAAACTGTGCTTTAATTTGCAGCTACTTGAACGACTTCCATTTTTTACCGATATTGGAAATTGGAAATGAGTCAGACAGTAGCATGTTCCAACATATTGCTCCAGGAAAACAGCCCATCAGTTCACCATGTGCAGTGAGAGTCTCTAAATTAATAACCAAGTAAAATATACTGAGCCTTAAAAAAAATAACAAAGTGAGCTCTTAGGGCAGACTTATTAAAAACTTACTCTTGGTTGAAAAAGTGCCAGATGGAGTCTGAAAGCCTGGCACTATCAGTTGCTGACTCTATGATGCTAGTCACATCTGTGTCTTCTGCAAACCTCAGTTGCCACATCTATTAAATGGGTAACATAAACCAGCCACTTGCGTGCATGATTAGAGTGAGAATGGATTGAGATGAAAGATTTTGAAAATTACAGAGAACTCTATAATGCCTAAATTTGTTATTATTTTTGTAACCATTGCAATTAATCAGAGAATCTGATCTCACTAATATAATTATTTTCGTAAATTTTTTCAAAGATTGCTTTTGCTTTAACTATGTAGCCTTTTATTCATTTATCAAATACTTAATTTGTTGTTTATGTTTCAGCCATGGTTTCTTTCCTCACTGTTCCTATTTCTGAGAAATGAAAGTGGCAAATGGTTGTAAAGTGTAAATAGAAAAACACACGTATTTTAGATGAGATTGTAGCAGAGATAATGCTTCACTTTTTCTTGCTGGGGGCCTAAAGAATTACTTCACAGAAGGTATGATGGTTTACCTTCTCAGTTTGGGTGGGCCATGGGGTTCTCAAATATTTAGTCAAATATTTTTCTGAGTGTTTCTGTGAGGCTATTTTTAAATGAGGTTAACATTTAAATAGATGGACATGAATAAAGCAGATTGTCTTCCATATGTGAATGGGCCTCATCCAGTCAGGTTTTAATGGAGAGAAAGGGGACCTTCCCCAGGGTAAGAGAGTTCTCCAGGTGACTGGTTTTCAGGGTTTGTCTGCAACATTGTTCCTACTTGATGGCCTTAAAACTAAAGCACAGGCTCTGCAATTCTGACTTCTGTGAGGGGAAAAGTGAGAGAGAGAGAATAGTGCTTATATAAAACAGTAATTTTTACAGTGACAGTCATGTAAATAAAGAAAATTGGTTTCATCAAACATAGTCAAGAAAGGAACATACATTTCCATAACTCTAAATATTTTGTGAAATGAAAAACCAGAGTGTATATCTACATGTCAATATATCATCTATCTATCATCTATGTATCATCTATCTATTTATCATCTATCTGTCATCTATATATCTCTATCATCTATCTCTATTATCTATCTATCTATCTATCTATCCATCTATCTATCCATCTATCTGTCTATCTATCTATCTATCTATCATCTGTCCATTTCTATGTCTGTATTTCTGGAGAACGATGAATAATTCAGAGTATTCCACTTATGTAGAATGTTAAAGATGAATGAGAATTTCAAAGGTAGATGATGAAGCAAAGGACCTATTACGAGGAAAAGCAAAATGTGAGAAATGAGGAATTAGACTGTAAAAACTCCAAGTTCAGCATGCAATGTCAAGAGTGGACATTCCCACGGCAGGCAGAGGCAGAGATGAATTTGGTTTTGAGATCATGGAAGCAACTTGTATACCACACAAAAGCATTTAGACTTTCACCTGTGTGAAATGAGAAGCCATTTGACAGATTTAAGCAAGATGATTAAATTTGCATTTTAAAAGATTACTGTAGCTACAGTGTCAGATTTGGATTAGAGAGGGTCAAAGCTACTGGAAAGGAGATTATTGAACTAGTATAAGCCAGGATAATGAGGTCCTGCACTAAGTCAGTGGTGGTAGAAATAGAAATGAGATGAATATAAAAGATATGAGAGATACGGACTCATTAAAATTTAGTGAGTTGTTTAGCATGGGCATAGCGGTGGTGGTTAGATAAATTGAGTGGGATGCTTGGCATTCGTACCTGGAGGAGTGGATAGAATGAACAGTGTGGAAGTGAGATTTGGTTATATTGTGAATATGTAACATTTATGACATGTGGTTATCTCAGAAAAATGTCTAATGTGCCATCAGATATAGAGACTAATAAAAAACTAGGGACAAAGTTGTAAAGATAGAGATTTATTAGATGGAAAAAGTATGAGTGTTGGTGATATCATTCAAGCAATCTGTTAAAGAGATGATGTTGACTGAGTTAGAACTCTTCCCGGTTGAGAACATATCAGGCATTATAATTAGGGTAAAAGGCCTGTACAAGATGTGCTTTGGAAAACAACAGATACTTAAACTTAAATACAATTTCGGATTTATTATAGATGTTCTGTAAATATGTAGTTTGATGAGAATTTGTGCACCACGATCTATTTTTCTAACTTGTGAATTATCTCTCCAGTAAGCATTTTTGTGAGATTGAAGCAGCTGGAAATCTTGGATAATTTGACATAATTTAAAATTGATACTCTTACATAGCATTTTAGGAGACAATTACAGAATGCAACATATAGTAACTTTTTTCAGAGAATATGCCTCCATCTGCAAAAGAACACACTTTATAGAACAAACGCATGTTAAAGAATTGATCTTTAGGGTTATTAAAAGTGCTAATGATCCATGGTCTTTTGATTAGTGTCCTTCTAATGTTCTCAAATCAGTGGCTCCTCAGGGCTACCTTACTTTATTTTATTGAAGAAATACTTGGACATTTGTCTATAATCAGTAACATAGCTTAAAATACAAGGATCTTGTGGCACCATATGTTTATTTTTACAAATGATCCTGGGGAAGATTCTATGATTAAAAATACTGTAAATTTTACAGAATTTTGAGAACTGTCAGTCCTATAGAGCTGTAAAGCCAGGTTGGGTAAATTGTGACACACTCCTTAAGTGGAGCTAAGGATGACTGTGGCATTTTTGCAAAATGGTAGTAGTAGAAGAGGAAGATAAGGAGAGAGAGCAAAGGTATAAAAAGTGGGAAGAAAGAGAAAAAGGAAATAAGAGAAGGAGAAAGAGGGGAATAAAGGAGAAGAAGGAAGAGGAGTAGCAGTGTCGGGGGTTATATGTGCCCCATGAAGCTGAATTATCTATATGTGTAAATAATTTCAAGTCCAAAAGTAGTCAGAACATAGCAACAAAAATAATCTACCAGCACCAAAATTTCCTTTTTAGGTAAGTTATTGTAAGTGCATATTAATTTTTATCATTTTCTATTTGTCAGAAATGTCTCCTTTGCTTGTAAGAAGAGTCCTTTGGAGAGTGCTGATTTCCACCAGAAGGACAAAAATGTTCAAATAGACTCTGTAAGTAAACTCAAGTTGGAACTCACAGTTAATGCCCTACTCAGTCACAGTATATCGCTGACCAATGGTAGTCACACAGACATATCACTGACCAATGGTAGTCACACGTATATTACTGACCAATGGTAGTCACTCAGGCATATCACTGACCAATGAAACAGTCTTCTTCGTCCTTCAGCTCTCTGCTATAAAAACACAATGCTCATTTTGTTATTAACTGAACAACAAGACCAAACTGCCAGGACAACCAGCATATCAAATAATTGTGCAAAACTGATACATTTCATATTTCAATACTTTCCAAATTTTAAGAAAAATCAGTTCCTTTTCATAGTGATGGGAAGACCAAATTTCTTTGAAGAGGTAGTTTATGGTTTTCAATTTGCTTTGAACAGTCCTTTGCAGTTCTTTGATTGTTCTACACCAACTTTCACATAGCTCTGCTTTTTAATCTATTCTTTATCAAGTAAATTCCTGTGCACACTTCTCACTTGCTTCCTTAATTCCTTCTTCTCAAGGAAGGCAGGAAGCTAGGCAGGTACTGGCAATAAAATACACAGACAGACATGTACACACACACACACACACACACACACACACACACACACGCACAAACTTCCTGACTCTATTTATTTCTGTTACTTTTTCAGTCTGACTCACGATATAATTTTATTTTCTTCCCTTGGAAAATATTGTTTATTCTCCTTTCCACAAAAGTGAATCTTCCTTGACTTTTAAAAATATCTGTGTTTTAAAAAGAATGTTTTTATCATGCTTTTTCTTCTTTTTGTCTTTGAGGAAAAACACTTAAGAATCTGTGACAGAACAGAAAAAGTTGAAATGTAATGGTAGCCAACGATTGAATTCATTTAAAAAATACAGTGGTCAAATAGATGTGCGTCCCACTGACTTGCAGTAAACATAATTCCAAAGGCATTGCTGGATTCTTAAACTCTCATGTATGACTTTAGAAATGATTCATTTCTCTGATTATAAATGATCTCAAACACAGGGAAAATTAAGTTAGCAGCAGTCATCTGCATACTCATTATTTTGCTATTAAAATTCTCCTTATCATGTAAAGATATCAAGGGTCTAGGGAGTCAGATGTATGCTGCAGTTGATATTAGTACACAGAGGATACAAGGAAGCAATAATTTTGTTTTTCTTAGTCTAACAGGCTGCAAACCTAATTTGCTGATGCAATTTTGCAAGGTATGTCCAAGCCACTTGGTCAAGGGAAATGAAATAAATCACTGAAACATCAGTCAGGAGAAATGACTTGGAATTCATGTCCCCTTGAAACGGAAAAAATTCCAGCTTCATGAAAATTATCAGAAGCTCTGGGTTGCAGGCACTGTTGTGCTTTTCTGAACCCCAGTGAAGCCTGCGGATGGTGCTCGGTCCCAGGACAGCGAGGTGGATCATCTTACTGTTTCCACAGCTGCCAGCGTATTAAATTCTGCCTGCCTCCCAGGCTGTGATCATTGTACTGTGTCTAACCACACCAGTCAAGTGTTGGGTCTGGTGCTGGCAAAAGATCTCTGCTTCCTGGAGGCTGACAGGCTCTGATAAGTGTAAGTTTTCTTGTTCTCCAGTTATCTGTCCATCAGCCACAAGGACTCCTCCCTGACCACCACTGACCTTTCTTAGCTTTTCATATATACTCTGTAGGATTTCCGATTGGTATCAGTGTTTTAAAAGGAATATTAATCCTGCCTTTTTTAAAAAGCAAAGGTTTATGTATCAACAGAACGGGAAACCTTTTCTTTCCTTTCAGTGGGAGATGGCAATCATCAACACCTTAAACTTTAAATAAATATTAACCAATCAAAAAAAAGAGAGAAAACGAAGATAAATGCTTTGCACCTGTTCCTTACCAAACATTGTCCCTTGATCATATTTTTACACCTTGCTACCTATGAGTACTAAGGCTTGCAATTTATTTTCATTGCAGCAGGAATGTTAGTAGGTATCACTTGCAAGAAAAAATTTTACAGACAGTACCATTTAAAAAGTACACCAACAATTTATCCCTTGAACACTTTATATTTTATAAGAATTGCCTTTTTTTGAAATTTTAATGTAGTGCTTCTAAGGAAGTACTATTTTCATGTACATGAATGTGATTCTCTTGCTAAAAAAGTCTGTAAAATTTTTTGAAAGAAAATGAATTTTCCTTGTATTGCTCATAATATTTTGAAAAGGTAACACAAACTCAAATAATATTTTATATAAATATATACACAAAAGTATAAATTATATTGCCTTTTCACTAAGTTGTAACTTCATTAACGTCAATTTCCTGATAACTATGGGAACTCAAAGCATCAAATGTGAATTGTTGTCAAGTCTGAAGCTACTTTTGATTTCTTCCTAAGTAGTAATTTATTGCATGGTATTTGAAAATGAAGATAAGGAAAATATTTGCAAAGAGATTCATTTGGAAGAAGGAAAGACACAATAATGGAAAGAAAGATCAATTATAACATAGCATTGAACAGATCATTGTTCATTTAGTATTTCAAAATTTTCCTAGGGGCAAAAGTCTACCAGATAAAACCTTCAACACTTTTAATATCTGATTTTTTCACTGGTAACAAATTATAAAAAGATAAACTCAGCAAAAAATAATTCAAATAACACTAAAATTAACATACAAATATTTAATATAAATTATTTTTAATTTTGCTAACAAAACATTAGAGATAAAATTAAATCTTGCCTGGCACACTGGTGCATACTAATAGTACCAATTTATCAGGTTCTCAGGAGGAAAAAGCACAGTTACTTGAAGCCAGAAGCTCAAAGGCCAACCAAATGAATGTAGTGAGAATCTTTTGAAAAGCAAAAGCAAGATATAATAACTAAGACTCCACTGCCATTTGATATTATGATATGTACACTGGTACTCAAATTGATGTTATTTTATGTGGCAATTTCTCTAATTTTCCACAGTGACTCTGTGACACAAGTTGAGATCAACCATTCTTGTCTAAAGAGTACAGAAAAAGTGAATGTATGAATAAATGAACTAAAATGGTAGCCAGAATTTATCTCTCTATTTTGTAGCCTTACCCATATTTATATATATAAAAATGTCTCTTAGGGAGTGTATCTCTAAAGAACTAAGAGAGTATTAAGACATTTATGAACAATTGAGTTGCAAATATCTGATAAAAGGTAGAACTGACCATTTGGGTTTTCCTTTTAGGCGATTTGAAATAACAATAATAAATCGATGAACATTTTCTGAATACTTATTGTGTGCTAGGTAATATGCTGTGAGCTCTATGTGAATTGTCAGCATAATTCTCACAACAGGATAGAAGCAATATTACCATCATTCCTAGTTTACATAAAAGAGTATTAGGCTCTAGGAGGCTAAAGAAATGGATCTAAGAATATACAGTTATTCTGTGACAGTCTTTCTGATGCCAACATTCATGCTTGCAACCATCACTTTAAATAAAGGCAAAAATCACAACTCAGGAGAAGAGAATAGTACTTGCCACCAAGCTGAAAAAACAATATGCAAAACAGAGTGTTTTCAACATTTTCCCTTGAATTAAAATGTTAGCACTACTTCCAGTTCTTCCTTTTATTTCTGATATGTTCTTCATTTCATTTAGCTTGACTTAAGGAGGCATAGGCCACACATTTTCATTATGCTATAGGTCTCAGCAATTAGTACGTTTAAGAGACATTATTGAATTCTGATGAATATAGCTGAAGTACATCTTCCTGAGAAATAGCCAATGAATGAGAATGACTGTGGGATGGGGTAATGGAGATGAAACAGCAAGTCCAAACACTGTGGGGTTGCTTGTGATTCTCTGAGATCCCACCCATGCCCTAGGAGCTATAGTTTAACTATTTTTGTCTTCTGAAAAACTCATGTTGACAATAGAAAAGACAACTGTGCAGGGAAGTAGGGCCTAATGGGCCGTGCTTTGGTCACCAGTTTTCCTCTGTCCCAAGTGGATGAGTGCTTACTGCTTGCATCAGTGAATTCAGCGTCTTCTGGTCTGAGGAATAGTGTTCCACTGCTCTGGAAGATGTGCCATTCAAGGTGCCATGTTGGAAATGAACTCCGCCTTAACCAGATACCAAACCTTCACAAGCATTGATCTTACAATTCCCAAGCTTCAGAATCATGAGAAATAAACTGTGTTCTTTATAAATTTCTCGATTTCACGTATTCAGTTGTTATGACACAAAGCAATGTAGACAGTAGGTTGCATTGAATTTCACATTTGTAGGCTTGGACTCCAGACTGGATGTTACTTCCTCAGCATATATAGCAAATCCATCCACCTAATTTTTTGTTGGTCAGTATTTCTCAATGACATCTAAATTTCCAAAGTAGAATGGCAAAAATTTATTCCTCTCTCTCTCCATCTTCTGCTAAAAAGCTGCTTCTTATCACAAAAAGTTCTTTTAATTTTTTTTTGCATTTTCACCACTAACTAAATAAATGAATGTTTGGAACACTACATCATGAATTCTTAATTGGAGAAAAAGCTGATGTTATGGCTTGTGTCTAGATGTCCCTCGAAAGCTTCATGTTGTCATAGGTGGGGCTTTACAGAGGTGGCTAGACCAAAAGTGTGTGATGCTAGGATTAAGCGTGTGATGCCTAATTAATTGTGATTATTAAATTAGTCCACTGATTGGTTGTATGATTATTCAATTAGTGATTACTAAGGGTGTCTGATTACTAATCGCTGGTCAGTTTGGTATGGACAATGGGAAGGCCCAACCTGAGTGTGAGTGCCACCCATCCTAAGGGCAAATAGCCTCGTAGACTATAAAGGACAGAAAGAGGGCTGCTACCATTGCTTGCTGCTTGCTACTTCACTGCTTTGCTGCTTCCTGCCTGCTGTTTCTCCCCTGCAATGGCCCCTGCCATGCCACCCTTCCTTGGATCCAGCAGATTATGGACTGAAACCTGTACAGACTGTGAGACAAAATAAACCTTTCCTCTCTTAACTGAGGTGTTGAGTATTTTTTCTCAACAGTGAGAGAAAAGTAACTACGACTGTGTAAAAAACTTTGTAGTCCCTTCTGTAATCATATTTGCATATATCATTTGAGAGAATAGTGCATGTTCGTGTGCGTGAGGGATGTTTATATATTTGGGGTCTAATGCTGAGGATATTATCTGCCATTTGAATCTATTATAAAAAGTATAAAATACAAATACATGTAACATGTGGAAATCTACTTTCTTTAATTTAAGCAATAAACCATTTCCAATATGGTTGGAAACATTTTCCTTCTTCCTCCTGCACAGCACTAGCATTTGGCCTTGTGCTACAGCTTTGCCACTTCCATGCATATCTTTTTATTCCTATTGCACTTTAATATATCTCTGCAAATGTTTCCTAGTTTCTTCTGTGCTAAACACATCCAGAAAAATGATGTCTTTTTTTCAGTTTTCGTTTTTATGAATACATGTTTCTAATGTGTGATAATTGTATTTCTGTGGGGGATTGGTAAATACACATGACACCTCTTAGCTCTTTTTAACCCCCCTTGTACTCTTCCTCCCTTTATTTCTTAATCTCCTTCCCATATAAGAAAGATCTGTCTTCTCACTTCTCATTATCTCTCCTTTGCTTTGCTCTTTATCTCTGTTTTGGGTTTCTCATATAAGAGAAACCATGCCAGATTTAAGACTGCATCTGAGTTATTTTCCTCCATGTTATGGTTGCAAGATGCATCCATTTTCCTACCATGACTCACGCTTCTCCTTCTTTATGGTACAGTAATATTTCATTGCATATAAACACCACATTTTCTTTAACCATTTATCTGTTAATGGGCATAAAGGCCACATCTGAGATTTAGCTACTGTGAAATGTCTTGCTATAAACAGGGGTATGATTTTCAGTGTGTATCTCTAATGAGATCTAATAGTGGAAAGACAGAAAATAAAATAGTAGGGATTGAGCACTTGAGAACTTGGAAGCGACCAAGGGCAGGTATGCTCATAAGAGCTAGAGATCTTCAGCTGTTTTGGAGCTGGCTCTTGTATGCGTGATGGTTATGGATTGGCATGCAGAGAAGAGTCAATCCCATGAAGCGTGAGAGGCAAAGAGAGAGAGCCAGTGGTGACTCAATGACTTGGAAACAGGAAAACAAGGTTAATTTTTTTCTCATGACTTATAACTTGCTGACCCTGTGCTGGAAATGGGGGCACACTGGCTGAAAATGAAAAATTAATCTAGACAGAGACAAAGAAAAAAAAATAGATGTGAGCCCACGAGGTTAGAAAGTCAAGTTTTGGTAGGATGTGTTTGGTGATGGGTAGCGAGTAATTATGGAGGGATCTGAGGGGGAATATTTTCATGACTACGAGTGAGATGCTTTAGAGGAGGCAGGACCTTGACAGGGAAGCCAGTCATTAAGAGTGCTCACTAAGTTAGGTATCAACCTTTGAGAGTGTGTGCTATAGTGGAAGCTAAAGAGAGGAATGAATGCCAGAGCTTATTGTAAGGAAAAATAGGACAGCCTCTGATTAATCTCCCTTGCAAAATGGTGAAGAAAAGAAAATGATTAGTGTTACAACATACCTTGGTGCTCCACACTGGGAAAGGAGGGTTTCTCTTTTGAAAAGAAAATTTATGTAATCCAGGAAAAATATCTGAATTCCAGAAAAACTCACTGGCTGATGACTCCTGACAAGATAAATGGCTGGGAGTTAAAAAAAGATCAAGATGATTGCTTCTTCCTGTGTCTTCACTCTTGGGATTCTGACTTTGGAATTATGTGAGCAGGAAAGAGAAGCAATAAACAAAGAGGTGAAAGTGTGCTAAGCTCTCTGGAACGCACTACTTTACTTCAACTTGAAATCAGAGGTATGAAAAAATGCACTACCACCCCCCTTCTACCACCACTTGTTCCAAAGTTAGCTAATCTGTACCCCCAGTTATTTTAAAGTGTTTAATTTATCTGTGGTTAAGTTAGTCCAATTGCTTCAAGTGTGACATTCTTGAGGCCAAAAGTCTAGGGTTTGGTGCTTCTGCAGAATAATTAACTTTGCTCTAACTTGTGGTTACAGCTCACATCCCATACCCTGACAAATTGTCTTTGCTCATAAGAGGGGACCAGATGAACAAATACTACAGTGAGAACACGCAAAAGTACACTTGCTGGACAGGAACTGGCCATGTTATGTTTATTTAGAAAATATTTGATGTGAGCACCTGATTTCTTTTATGCATTTTTAAAAAATGAAAACACAAACTTGTTTAAAGCCTATTGTCAAGTTGGATGCTTCTAAAGTAGAAAACTGAAAGATGAATTTAAATATGAAAAACAATAGAATAGAAAAATCTTATTTGCCAACATCATATATAACATGATTAAAAGAGTCTAATCAAATTACATAACTAACGATGACATGAAATAAAGCATTGTTTTATATTACAATGTTAGACTGAGTTTTGATATTGGAAGTTAGACTTAGGGATTTTCCTCAATTTTCATTACATTTAACTTATTTTTCATGATTTATTTCCACAAATTAGTGCTCCTAAATGTAACTAGAACTCTATTTTTCATCCCAAAATATATTGAGATTATTTCATGATTTTTTTAATGTCTTAATGTCAGATAATGAGTTAAAAAACTACTTTCTATTTCATTTTAATTTAGAACAAGTACAGTTATAAGTGTGTGGGAGTCCCTGCTTTCATAGACAATTTTTGGCTTTCTGACAATATTTTTGTATATTTCTTTGATAAATTTTCAATATTATAATATTTTATATATTATTCTTCATAATCATACAAATAATTTTTTAAATTTTAAATATTCAATTTTCTATGTAACCTACTTAGTAGCCTTAAACAAATAGTGAAAAGAAGCTGATGTGTGACATTTTTATATTAATTTCCCTACAGTCAACATGCTCATGCACATTTATGTTTGTCATACAATTGACTTATAAGAACATTTTGTGTCTTTCCTGTGGAAATACTTAAATATTAGATATATCTTCCTATACATAACCTTAGCTCATCATGTTCGCCTTTTTTAGAAGGTACATCTATCAAAATTGAAAGTAAAACAGACTTTATTCAAAATTTATAATATATATCATTTATTAACCAATAACTTCTGTTCCTTTTTCTCAAACCTTTAGTGAGGGAGACAAAAGGAAGGAGATGTTCCACACACTTGTGAACACATAATCTTATCCAAGTCATTGTTAATTAAGTTAATAAAAAAGAAGAGGAACTGAATATATAAACCAATTTAGGACAATATCATTTATCTGGCTAAGCAAAGAATCATGATGGTCAGATCTGGATGTGGATAAATTAATGTATAGGTCAGCAAATATATTTCTAATAGGTGTTCAAAATAAATTGTAATTTTAGAATAGTTTTAGGAAAAACTATTTAGGTTTATGGAAAAAAACACAAAGCAGAGAGTTTGCACCACCCTATATTTAATTCTCTTAGTATTACTTATTTTGTAAAATATACCAGTACTTTTTCATATTTCTTTAGCTATTACTTAACATTCTTTATTTTCAGAATCCAATCTACTATGTCCCATTACATTTGGTTGTCATGGTTTCAGATTTTGCTATTGTTGTTGTTGTTCTTTCAGGTTGTAACTGTTTCCTAGAAACTTTTTTTTTATTTTAAAGAGAAAAAAAACCAATAACAAAATAACAACAGTGAAGAAAAAACAAAACAACACAAAACAATAAAAATGACATACTATTTCAAAACAAGATGATAGGAATTAACAATGGTTGCTATATTACATATTGTTGTCTTCAAAGAAGTTGCTCAGATTACCAGGTGTAAGAAAATAAGAACCATTGTTGAATTCTTACCATTTTATTTAATGAAGCTCTGTATCATTTCTAATTTTTTATTACTTGTTATTTTCTTTAATTGTTTGATTAACCTTGCATCTCAGAAACTTTTTAAAATTTTTGATGGGTCTGACAGTTGTGAGAACTACTGGTCAGATATTTTATAGTATCTCCCACAAGTGGGATTTGGCTGCTGTTGCTGTCTGAGTATGATTGGAGCTACAGGTGCTTGAAAATAAGATCGCAGAGGCAAAATGTCTCTTTCACAATGTCTTCTCAAGGGTACAGACCAGCAATATGGCTTAGTTCTCCTGACATTGACCTTGATCATCTGCTAAGGAAGTATATTCATTCACTAAGGCTGCTACAACCAGGTATACCAGCATACTCAAACAAGAGAAGTTTATTGTCTCCCTGACTCTGGAGTTGAGAAGTCATATAGAAAGTGTCAGTTTGTTGAATTCCTTCTAAGTGCTGGAGGGAAGGATCTGTTCCAGGTTCTCTCTCCTAGTATCTAGTGGCTTCCTGGAAATTTTTTCCACCCATGAGTTGCAGATGCAACACCCTAGTCTTTGTCTTCGTTTTCATATAAGATACACAGCAAAGAGCCTAGAGGTCAATATAGGACTGCTAGTTACCTCTGCAGTTTGATAAAGCAGTAATAATAATGGTATATTGCAAGAGGAGTTCACAAATTCTAATATATATCTTACTGCTCTCCTTTCTCTTTATGAGCAACCTAAGCTCCCGTTTCAGCAAATCCATACACTTTGCCTTCTTATTCAATGACTTTTTTTCTGGAAAGTTTGTTCTTTTACTCCGGTATCACCAGACTTTCCTTAGTACTCCCATTTCTTGCTACTATCCAAGCCTATTTCACAATCAGCCTTCTGCTGGATGACTGTAGTAGACTCCTAAGTCTTTTTCCTACTTTTACCTTTGTCTCTTTATCATCCACATGCAATGACACAGTAATAAGATCCTTTAAATGCATCCATCAGTTTGCATCTATTCAAAATTCGCCAATAGCTCTGCATTTTAGAAAGATGAAAAGCCACAGACCTACAAGTCTTTGCATGGCTGGATTCTTTTGCTCCTCATCTCCCCTACCCTTTCTGTCTGCGCTATACAGCAGCTTTCTTGCTGGTCCTTGGATACACTGGGCACATCGGTGTTTCGGGACCTGGTTGTTTGCTTAGCTTACTCTGTCAACCTGCTGTAAATCTGTATTGAAATTTAACTTTTTGTTTGTTTGTTTTTTTTTCCAGTACCAGGAATCGAACTCACGACCTCATGCTTGTCAGGCAGGCAATGTGTCGCTGAGTTAATTCCCCAGCCCGCAAATTTAACTTTTCAAATAGAGGTAGCCTGTCCAATACTGCTTAAAACTATGCTCGCCTACTTTTCAAGTTATTTCCTTCTCACTCTTTTGTTTTACTTATATCAGTAAACATTCAGCACTTCTTACCATTCAACACACTCAATAATTTTATCTGTATTTTCTCTTTTCATACAAATATGAGCCCCAGGAGGTAGAGCTGAGATTGTGAATATATATGAACTAGACTAGTCCCTAACACTTAAGACTTTCAACAATTTAACAAACTGGTGTAGATAATAATAGCAATATTAATAATGATAGTAAAATATTTTTGTTGTTGTTTGTTTTTCTGAGACAGGGTTTCACTATGTAGCCCAGGCTGCCCTCGAACTCAATGTGATCCTCCTGCCTCAGCGTCTTGACTGCTGGGGTTATAGGCATGTGCCACCACTCCTGGATGGCTAATATGTTCAACATTTTCTGTACATTAAAAACCCTTTTATGTTCTGTGCTAAATAATCTTTTAAGTTCTTTGCACACATTAACACATTTAATATCAAAACAACCCAATGATATAGGTGTTATTTTCACATTTTACCTATTAAACAACATCAAATTTCAAAGTAGAGGGATCAAGATTATTGGTTATTTTCTTATATTACTTCACAATACAAAAAGTTAAGTTACTCCAAGTACTCCCTTCATTACCCCCCTCACTAATGCCTTACAAAATATGTTAGCTTGAAATCTGTGATCACTTTCCTTGTACTGATCATGTAAATGTTTATTTTCTGTATTTGTTTTATATCTATAATTAGCTCCTGTGGTTATAACTACTTTTTTAAAAAAGCAAACCTCATACAGATAGTAATATAGTGCTTATTTGTTGGTATCTTGAACTGATATTAGATGATAAATACATGGGATTATCCACCTTCAAGAAGAATGAGTACGGTTGCAAATTTTGGGGAAAGCAGTCTTTTTTGAGTAGACGTGGCCTTTGTGAATATACTGGCTTCTTTTCTATTACATTGAATGACTGTGAAGGCCTTCACCCAGGCAATAATGTCTCTATGAAGGCTCTGAAAAGGTGTCAACTAAACAGTGCTGAGTAACCACTTCTTTCCTTTTTAAAGATGACGTACAGAGATAAGAAATACTTTTGAAAGCAGAACATTTACATACTGGTTTTTAAGCATCTACCTACCCAATGTACTTCTAAAATTTTTATGAATGTATATATGCTTCAAAGCTAGCAAACTGATGATTTGGAAGGGAAAGAAGCAAAAAGATTGTGGTTAAAAAATAAAAGAAAAACTCCCTAATAAACATTATTGGCTCAGTCTGCTGTAATGGCCTGGTGATATATAACTGCAGCCACTGTTCAGAGGTTAATTAGAAATCATCACAGAATACTGAAAAACAAATTTGGGTTAGTTAAAATAGTCTTTAGAAATCAGAATTCTATAGCAGATTAGTCTCACAGAATCCATATTGCCAAACCATAAAGAACTTAAACAGTATAATTTAAACACTTTATTTTATCTAGTAAGTGGCCATGTATTAGGAGGCTGATCCACCATAGCGTTAATGTATTCTGTGCTGTTGTATATGTATTCGTATACTGCTGACACAAACATCATATAGGAATGATAGTTTCCATAAAACAATAAAAAAAATAATTTGGCAATTGAGATACCTTGCTTTTTCAAATCTGATTACTAAAGTCTTGAGCGAAACTCACAAATGAAGAAATTATAGAGGACTGAGATGAAGTGGCTTTTGTATGTCCTTCGTGTACTACAAAGACACAGAAACAAACTTTATTAAAATAAAGTCTTGTTTTCTAGGGCACCGTTCATCCACTAAATCTGCATGCACCCTTGTTTTGCTTCCAAAGTGATTTCCATCATTTCCATCCATACCTGTATGAACGTGCTGAATCTTATTTGCTTGTAGGCATTAAAACTAATATTCTTGGCATTCAATGATTATATCAGCAAAAGTCTTACATCTTCTATATAGTCCAATTGAATGCTTGCTTTTGGGGTGTTTCCACTTGGAAACTAGACTTCATGCTGTTAGAAATCAAAGACACATAGAGAGACCATGTGTAGCTGCTCTGGCAGACAACAAAGATGAGCTCCCAGGCAACAGTTAGCATCAGCTGAAAGCAATATATATAAATGAGCCACTTTGTCTATTTCACCCAGTAAACTTTCAAGCCACTCCAGCGCCATCTTGCAGGGTATTGTAACTTCACGTGAAATCCAAATGACCATCCATGAGCTCTGGTAGTCAGTGAGTACAGACCACTTAACTTACAAAACTATAGGTAATTACAATAACATTTTTTTCCATTTTAAACCACTAAAAACTGATATTTTTCTCCCAGTAAAAAATGTTTGGGTCCAAAATTCATACTGGAAGTAGAATGATGCCATCACAGACACCTAGAACAGGTGGCAATGACTTTGAGGCTACAGGCAGACAATAACTGGAGGGACCTCAAGAAACTCATGGGAGATTTGGGGGCATTGATGGAAATTTATTACAAAATGGGGTGGCCCATTTTACATCTTTATGCAGTTTGATGCCAACAGATAGCTGGAATATTATCATTATAGCCATTTTATTTTTGTAATTTGAGAACTGAGACCACTTTGATGCAAATCATAAGTGAGAAGGATAAGGTTCATTAAAGTTGCCTTTGTCAACATGACATAGCTGTTTGTTCCTGATAATTCCTGTACAGGAGATCAGACTATGTGTCATGAAATAACTCTACTATTTTGTTCAAGATATCCTTTTTGAAAAAAGTTTTCTCTCATTAGAAGAACAAACAAACAGAACTAAACTAAAACAAAAGTCTCTCACCAAGACAATAAAATATTGACTTGGATTACAATTTTAATTACTAACTATTTGATTATTAAAACGTGCCATGATATACCCTGCAATTCTAAAATGTCCAGTTATTCATTTTGTTGATTTCAATCAACTTCTGTCATAAAGAACTTTATTCATGACACTAAAACCTTATAAATATTCTTCCCTGATCAAAACGCTGGTGTCTGTTAAGATGTGAACATATCAGCTTGGTGTTTTTACTGAGACAGTTCTAACAAAGTTAGCTTTGCTTGATTATCAGGTTTTCCTTTTTGGTTGGTTTGTAAACTCAAAGATCAACAGTTGCAAATGTTAGTTTACAGGTGCTTAAGGATGGGATATTGATAGTCTTTCTATCTTAGTTTTGCTGGGACTGTAAAGAGGCTATAAAATAAAGTAGCTACAGAGTATCCTTTCCTGCTGAATTTAAGACTAAAAGTCTACACACCTGATTTTGTAGTTTTCACTATCACTTGTGTTCAACGTGCTAATTGCAGAGTTTGAAGAAGAATCACAGGCAGATTCCCTTAGAGAAAACTTTTGAATGAGGATTTTCTTTTTCAATACTCATATCTATGTTTTTATATGTCTTCTTCTCAGTAGATAATACACATTTGATTGTAGGAAGAATTAAATTTTGATTTGCCTTACAGTAGGTTATATAATGTGAAATAGATACCTATATATAAATTAACAGATTAGGTCATATGTGTTGATAAAATGGTGACTTTACAAGCAGAATTATAAATATTGATGAATTCATTGTCATTGTCCTCACCCATGTTCCCTAAAACTGTAAGGTAAATAGTTAAAAACTAATGAGAACATCCAGATACATTAGTTCAGAGCATGAAGGGGATCTGGCACAAGAAGAATTTAGACTCACCTACAAGTCCTTCCATGGCCTCCATTAATTATTTATGAGAAGCCTGGAGTAGGATAGGATAAGGCAGAGAGTTTATTCATGATGATGGCGCAGTGGAGTTGATTGTTGGATGTAAAAACAGGGTAAAATCTAGATCTTTCTTTTGCATGAAAACAAATCTTACCCTGCTTTGAAGGGCTCACTTGCAGCGTGTAAATGGAATGATTAGTGATAGCATAGGGAATAGATGCAAAGCTATGTCCTTCTACTAATATTTTTCTCTCCGTGGAGCATTCATCTTAAGTAGTTGGGCAAATGGCAAATATTCTTAGGGCTTATATTTTATATGGCCACCAACAAAACATAAGCAAGTCCAAGAGAAATGGTAGGACCTAACCTGATACCAACCAAACGTGAAGGTTGAGTTGAGCTGGCACAAGAAGGTGGGACATCAGTACTCTGCAAGTCCAGGCCCAGGATTCAGGTGCACACAATTACCTTAAGACTGAAGTGAAACCTATATCACACGGACCCTGCAGGTCCTCACAACGTGAGCACCTGTGGTAGCAATAGCAGTCAGCATTAGAGGAGGAACAAGAACACGGAGAAAGCCTTTATACTGTAGGAATGCAGGGAAGCTGAACGCTAAATGTGGATCATAAGTGCTGGAAAAACACTACCTGGCACCCTAAGTAGAGGAGCAGTAAAGGATAGAAGCCTATGATCTATTGACTTTGTATGAATGTGCTGATTCTTATTTGCTTGTAAGAATTAAAGCTAGTGTTCTTGGCATTCAATGATTAGGTCAGCAAAAGTCTTGGTGAGAGACTTTTGTTTTAGCTTAGTTCTGTTTGTTTGCATTTCTAATGAGAGAAAATTTTTTTCAAAAAGGATATCTTGAAGAAAATAGTAGAGTTATTTCATGACAGATAGTCTGATCTCTTGTACAGGAATTTTCAGGAACAAACAGCTGTGTCATGTTGACAAAGGCAACCTTAATGAACCTTATCCTTCTTACTTATGATTTGCATCAAAGTGGTCTCAATTCTCAAATTACAAAAATAAAATGGCTACAGTGATAATGTTCTAGCTATCTGATGGTGCCAAACACTGTAAAGATGTAAAATGAGTCTCCCCGTTCTATAATAAATTTCCATCAGTGTCCCTAAATCTCCATGAGTTCCTTGAGGGCTCGCCAGTTATTGTCTGCCCCTAGCCTCAAAGTCGTGCAATTCAACCGTAAACACAGCAAACCAAACTTCAGCGCAATTTCTAACGTATTACTCAATACTCCACACTAATGGCCCACATAAGGAAGAAAAATGCTCAAATTAAACACCACTTATCTCAATTTATTGATCTACAGACAATGTCTGAGATTCAATTTAAACATTTTAGGGGAAGTAAAAAGAATTAAGATGTGTCATGTACGAGTTCCAACTCCCCACAATGAAAGTAATTATTATGTACCGCGAACATGTACCAATACACAAAGTTAAAGAACAAAAGATTACAAAAATATTATAAGACAAACAAAAAATTGAAAGCCTATTGACAAGTCATAGTGATGAATAGGATCATATTTAGACATAAATCAGATGTTGACACCTGGAGACAACTCTAAGGTTAGACTTCAAAAAATGATTATTAATTGTTAAAGGACTGAATGAAAAAGTCAAGCAAGAAAACATCATGGCGGGCTAGAGGCAGCAACACACCCCAAGTTCTTGGAAGACACTGACTCTGACCCACAGGTACTCAGAAACTACGGGCAAATAAAACCCAAACACACTGAAGCAACCTGGAGGAGACACCTACCTGATGCACGATAATATCCATAAGTACTGAAAAAAATAGCAAGGTTGTCTCTTGGAACCAGCACTGCTTACAGCCCAGGTCTGGTGATCACCCCTTTTGGGGGAGATCTCTCACCCACTGATGGAAGAAGCCAAGTGCAGCAGCAGCTGCCCTCTGTGGTCGGTGCCCAGCCCGGCAACCACCGCCAAGCGCCCACTTGTCTAACTCTCCTTCTAGTGGGAGACAGAACCCAAAGGGCGGGGTGTCCATAAGAGAGGGCCACCTCAGACCCAAGCACTGAGGACAGTGAACGCCGGAGAGTTCCTTGGAGGCCAATGGCTAAGGATGTGACGCCTCGGGAGGGAGAGAAACATTTCAGTTTAAACCTCTTCCTCTCACTTCGTTTTACTTCTCCTCTCACACCCCACACCCATGCTTTTATATTATACTGATGCTATCAGGGTAACGCATCTGTATTCTGTTTCTTGGTCTTTTTAACTCTTTCTTTTGTGTGGTATTGTTTTGAATGAGGACTAGAGGGTACGAAGTGTGCAGTATGAGTGAAGGACTGAGAATTAACCCTTTTGTTTCTGTATTGTTCCTTACCTAGGCTCCTTACAAAGGCTCCTTACCTAGGCTGCTTACCTAGGCACCGGCAAAGTTCTCATTCTGGTTTTGTTAAACATCAGAAGCGGCTTCCCTGTAGCCTGAACTACACCCTATTTAAACACCTTCCTTCATTCTTTTCACTTATGTTCCTTTGAACACACCCTCAGATCCCTTACTCCTCCTCTGCTTTGCATGACTCACATATTCTCAGCACAATATTTTTTAGTTTTTACATTTTTTCTTCTGAAATTTATATATACATAGTGTCTGCACCCATGCATGGAGAATAGGAATTAATTATTGCTTTAGCTTATGTAGTATATTTCATAATCATGTCAGGTTAACTCTCTCCAAAAACTGTATATGTAGAATTGAAACTCAAGCTCTCAAGCAGCCTACTAATTGGTTGTGACCTTCTTAAAATTTCCCTTCTTCTCCAATTATATTTCACTCCCTCTTCTTTATTCTGCCCTGCAATGACCTCTCAAAAGCCCTCTCCTTTCGAGATGTAAAAATATCATGGAAGCCCTATCTCTCTCCTTTTTTTCATTTCCTTTTATCTTTTCCCTAGATTAATTTCTTTGTTTTCTTCTTCATTTTTCCTTCCTTCCCGTGCTCTTCCTCTGAATATACTGGTCATGAGTACTATTTCCCTGTGTCTTCCTGCACTATGGAAAACGTGTCAAATTTTAAAAACGTGTTTTAAGCTGTAAGATTGAGATATGGTTGTTTCTGCAGATGCTGATGTATTGGATAATTGTTTCTCTTTGCAACAGGGTGACCAGAACTGATCTGATTATGTTGAGTAAGTTGAACAGGTGAAAGAAGGACAAAATATAGGCACAAAGTTGTATCGCAGGGAGACATGTGCTAACTACAGAGATTTCCACAGCTGCAAAAGTTTCTGTCTTAACTAATCTTCAAACCTCTGCCCAAAAACAATGAGAAAACAGGGCAACAAGATGCCTTCAAAAATTTAACTCCCCAAATGCTGATCTCAGAACTGCTAGTGAAGGAACCTTCAGGTGCTCAGCGAGCACAGAAAATGTGTAAATAAAGAGCTAAAGGAATTCATTAGTAAAATGTTCAATAAGCCTAAAATCATGCAACAAGTTGAGTTAAAGGAGAAAATGGAAGATATGAATAAGAACTTTAATAAGGCATTAGAGATTATGAAAAGAAAGTAAGCAGAGAGCCAGGATGTGAAAAATTCAATTGAAGGTATACAGGTATGAATAACCTGAGTGGAGACTGTCAGGACTTACAAGGTTGACTTAGTGGATCATATACTCAGTGACACCTTAAAAGTAAGACACTACGAGATCTGATCCAATAGCTTCTAAATGACTCAAAGCAACTGCCTTAACAATTACAGGAGTAAATGAAATGATGGAAGGTGACACCAAAGGTTTAGAAATTTGCTCACTGAAATCATAGCAGAAAAGTTTTCTGTATCTAGGGAAAGAAATGAATGTCCAGATAAATGATCAAATAGAACTCCAAATAGCCACAATGAGGAAGGAATCTCACCATGACACATCCTAAGAGCAATACAGGAATTCACTGCAGAGAACACTCAAAGCGAGAAAAACATCAAGAATTTTTTAAAGGCAAGCACATCAGAATAACGCTAGATTCCTCAACACAAAGCTTAAAAGACAGAAGAATTGGAACCAAGTATTTCAAGTCCTACAGGAAAATAATTGCCAGTCCAGATTACTATAAACTGCAATATCATCCCTCAAACTTGACAGGAAAAATAAAAACTTTCCATAACAAAGGAAAGCTAAAGAAAGTATGACCACCAGACCAGCTCTGCAGGAAGTATTCAAAGGGATCTCACATAAAGAAGGTACGACCCTCACCAAAGAGCTCAAATGAAACAATATATCTAAATTAGAGAGTAAAGAAAAACAAAAAAATTGACATTGCAAAAATAATACAATGACTGGATTCTGTAAATAACTTTTAGTAATACACTCAATGTAAATGGTGTTAGTTCTGAAGCAGAAGACATAGATTGACAGGTTGCATTAAAGACAAAACCCAACTACATGGTGCTTTTGGGATCCATGCCTTATTGTGCATGTATCCCTGGTATACACACCACAGAGACTGAAAGTGAAAGTATGGAAAATAATTCTCCATCCTTAGCTATCTTATGTTCAAACAAAGTGAACTTCAAGCCAAAACTGAAAAAAGACAGAGAAAGTCACTATACACTGGTAAAGGAAACAGTTCAACAGGAAAAACAACAATTATAAATGTATGTGCAGAAAATGTTGGCACATCCAGTTTCGTACAAAACACCTACTAGATATAAAAGGACAGAGAGATAATTAAACAATCATAGTTGGGACTTACGTACCCAAATTGCACAAATAAAAGAAATACCACAGTTGAGGCACAACATCCCATGAATGAACTTAGCATATATCTACAGATTAGTTCATCCAACAAGAACAGAAAATACATTTTTCTCAACCATACATGGAATTTTCTTCAAAATAGAAATCTTAATGCACAAACATTCTTAAATAATGCTAAAGAATTGGTATGATCTCTCGCATGCACTTGGACAACAGTGTAATGAAACTGGAAATCAACAGAAACCATCGACAGAAATTAAGTAAATACATGGAGGTCTCATAATACATTCTGCAATAACCAGTGAGTTACAGAAGAAATCATGGAAGAGATTTTTTTTTTAATTTTTAAAATTTTTTTTATTTTTTGTTTTTTCTCCGGTACCGGGAACCGAACTCACGACCTTGCGCATGCTAGGCAGGCGCTTTTGCCGCTGAGCTAAACCCCCAGCCCCATGGAAGAGATTTAAAAGTTCCTCAAACCAAATAACAACGGCAACTTGATATACCAAAACTTATTAACGAAATGAAAGCAGGCTTAAGAGGAAAGTTTATAGCCATGCATACACACATTAGAAAAATAGTATGACCCCAAATAAATAACCTAATGATGCACTTTAAGGCCCTAGAAAAACAAAAGTAATCCAAATCTAAAACTAATAGAAGGAAAGAAATATATTATGAAGATAAAAGCAGACATGAATGATATCGAGACAAAAATATAAGAACACAGAAGCTCGATGAATCAAAGAAATGTTTCTTTGGAAGGATAAACAAAATTTGGAAGCTTTTATCAAAAGAAGGTATATCAGTGCAATTATAAATGAATAAAATAGAATCACAACTCGCACCACCAAAATATAGATATTAAGAAATTGCTTTGGAAAATGCATATTCTGTTAAATTGAAGAACTAGAAAAATTGTATTAACTCTTAGGCACAGAAAAATTACAAAAATTAAATAAAAAAGATATAGAAACCACAAGCAGATCAATAGGCACCAATGAAATAGAAGCAGTAATAAAAAAACCTACTGACCAAGAAAAGACCAGAACACACTCACTCACCACTGCATTTTATCAGAACTTTAGGGAAGAATCAACTCCAATTACTCCATGATATTAAAAGAGCAGAAACAATGCCGAACTTAGTCCTTGAAGCTAGCATGACACTCTGAAGCTAACAAACCTAAATAAAGACTCGATCAATCAATCAATCAATCAAAAAACTACAGATTAATTTCTTTAATGAACATAGATGCAAAAATTCCCTCCATGAAATGTGCAAACAGAACGAAACAAATTGTTAAAAACATTATGTACCAAATCAAGTTGGCTTCATCCATTCAAGCATGATTCAACATACATAAATCAATAAATATAATACCCTATATAACCAGAAGTCAGGTAAAAATCACATAATCTTCAAAATACATGCACATAACACCATTCAAAATATCAATTACCCATTCATGAAAAAAAAAAACCTGAAGAAAGTTGGTATAGAAAAGTGCTAAGAAACCCACTGCTAATATCATATTACAGGGAGGAAAAGTGAGCTTTTAAAATAGAGAAATGACAAAGATGTCCACTGTCAACACCATGTTCAATGTAGTGCTTGATATTTTAGGCAGAGCAATCAGGCAAGAAAAAGAAATGCAGGAGACAGGAAAAGAATATAAAGAAATCAAACTATCCTTATTTGGAGATGAAATGATTCTTTATAGTGAAGGCACAAAAATCTCCACCAGAAGCAACTTAGAAGTAATAAACAAATTTAGTAAAGTGACAGAAAATAAAATAAACATATGAAAATTAATAGAATTACTGTACACTAACAATGAACCGACCAAGAGAGATATCAAGAAAACAATCACTTTCCTGGTAGTTTAAAAAAATTAAATACCTAGGAATTAACCTAATAGAGAAAATAAAAGACCTCTGTAGCAAAAACTATAGTACTCTGCTAAAAGAGATTAAAAGAGATATTACAAAATGGAAAGACATTCCTTGTTTCTGAATGGTGAAAATTGCTACAGCAAATGATCATAAGCAGCAAAATAGGAGACATTACAATCCCAGATTTCAAGTTATACTACAAAGCTAAAATAATAAAAAAAGTGTCTAGCTTTGGCGTAAAATGGATGCATAGGACAATAAAGTAGAACTGAGAATACAGAAATAACCACATGCACCTCAGCAATCTGATTTTTGACAAGTGGGCTAAAACAAATACTAAAGAAAAGACAGCTTCTCCACTAAATGGTGCTAGGAAAACTGGCTGGCTATATGCTGAAGAACTAGTCTAAACCCACTTGTTGCCCTGTAGCAAAATTCAATCAAAATAAATCAAAGACATGGGCTCAAAAGCAGAAAAACAGAATCTGCTAGAAGATAAAACAGATAAAATTTGAAGACACATTCATAGGCAAGGACCTTCTGCACAAATCTTGTTTCATAAGAAACATTCCTGTGAATCGACAGATAAGATTATGTCAAATTAAAAATCTTCTAAATAGCAAAGAAACAGTGAAGAGAGAACCTACAGAATAGGAAAACACCCAGAGAAGAGGAGAAAATGGTGCACGGTACTGTGTGGACAGAGTACTGATATAACTTGCAATCAGGAAAAGGATACAGTCTGTGGAAGTGTTTGTCTGTCTATAGTTATCTGTACTAAGTAGAACTCAATGTGATACCTCCGCATTCTACTGCCTCAACTATTACTTGAAGGTGGCATAAAATATAATTTAGCCTGTGATATCAGTGATAGAAATGATGTCTTTCTACAGAAGGGGTTTATCATCATAATGCTGCTTCATCAGGGGCTGCATTTCTAGGTTGCAATCCCTTCTGCTATGCCATCTTTTTAAATATATATGTTGACCAGTCCTGGTCATAATGTTTTTCCCTTCTCTTTGGACCACGATAAGCTCTTGAGTGATGAGTTTAGAGTTGGTTAACTTTGATATCTGGAATATATAAATACTTTTTAAGAAATTAGACCATAAAAACCAAAAACCCCAATCCAGTACTGGGCAAATGAAATGAATAGACACTTCTCAAAAGGAGAAGTACCAATGGCCAATAATTACACAACACAGTCAACAATCTTAGTCATTACAGAAATGCAAATCTAAACAATAATGAGGTTCCATCTTATTCCAATAAGAATGGTTATTATGAAGGTGTCAAAATCATCGAATGCTGGCAAGGTACTAAGGAAAAAGAAACACTTCTAAATTGTTGGTGGGAATGTAAACTAGTCCAACCACTATGGAAATTAGTGTGGAGGCTCTTCCAACCTATAACTAGAAATTCCATTTGAGCAAACTACACCTCTCTTTGTTTTTACTTTTAAGAGTTAAAGTCATATTACTGTGCCAAAATCATACCCATGTTATAACAGCACAATTCACAATTGCTAGATTATGGAAGTGGCCTATATGTCCATGAGCAGATGGTGAGATAAAGAAAATGTGCTATATGTACACAATGGGGGATATAGTATTCAAACATAATGAAGGATACATTTGAATCTTATAGGAAAATAGATGGAGTTTGACAACATAACCTTAAGTAAAGTGAATCTGACACAGAAAATTAAATTTTGCATATTTTTCTTACATGAAAAATCCAAAGTATAAATAATTTAATGAATAAAATAAAGGAGAGATTGCAGGCAGCAAGGGGGTTGAAGTGTGTGTGTGTGTGTGTGTGTGTGTGTGTGTGTGTGATTGGGAATTGGATCTGGAGAGGGGAGAGGTAAAAAAGGGTGTAAAAATGATCAAGATGTGATAAGTATATGTACTAACTCCCCAGAACAAATGTAATCACACATCACAGACATTTACTATAAGAAAAAAGGATAAAGAAAGAGGCAGGAAATCTGTTTTAACAGATGGGTAATTTCTGTAGAAAGATGGCAAATGCAAAAACAAGCATAGTAAAAATGCTAGAAGAAAAAATTGCAAAACAAAAATTACTACCTCAGAGACTGTATCTCTTCATTATATCCATTGTATTGGCTTGGAGTTGACATAATTGAGGAAAGAGATAGTGAACTTATACATAGGTCAGTACATATATCCCCAACTAACATATACAAAGAAAAATAAGTGAAGGAAAACAACCAAAATCAAAACGTTCAAATCTGTAGAATAACACGGAGTAATCTAACATATTTAATTTGGATTTATAGATGAGAATAAGGCAGGTAAAACATGTAAGTCAATAATAGGTAACAATTCTCCAAACATAATAAACTGCATCAAATATGGATCTAAGAGGTTCAGAGAAACCTGTGTAAGACTAGTAGACCAAACATAACTACCAGAACTATTACTGAAAAATTTTGCCATACTAGAATCAAGCTACGAAAAATTAAAAAGGAGATAAAAATTTTGAAGGAGATGGAATAACACATGAGGCAAAAAGTAAACAACTAAACTAGGTGTTTCCTCAAACACTTTTAGAGCATGGAGATGCTGGCATGGAGTTTTAGCATCCTGGCAGTCCTCCTTGTTTGTGAGAGATATACCCCAAGACTCACAATAGCAGCCTAAAGCTAGGGACAGTAGCAAATTCTATATGTACACTGATTTATTCTGTAGATACATATCTATTGTTCTATCCATAGTGACAGGTCCCAAGAATGAGGTGCCCACAGATGAATAGAAAAGGTAAGAGAGACAAGAAAAGCAAGAGAGGCAAAAGTCTGGGATCAGGAAACTTACAGCCTCTTGGACTGCAGTCCTGATTACCAATCTCAGTCACCTTTTATTGAGCGAGAACCAAGGGAACAGCTAGTACAAATGAGCGAATACCAAATGTTTTAGTTATTAAAGCATTATCCTTCTCCAACTCTGCCTCTTTTACTGCTGGCAACCACCCAGTGGGCCTCCCACACCCAGCACCACACTTACTCAGTTCGGCTGGGGGTTATAAGTTGACCACTAGTTATCAATCCACTACAATCACAGTCCTTACTTCCATTAATTTTTACAGTGCATGGGAAGACAAAAAATAGGGATCTCCTGCAACTCAAATACACTCTTACCTTCAGGTGAAAGGTTTCAGTTCATTTTTGCAACAATAAACAAATCACTGTGTGTCCTCAGTGCCTTCTAATCAAAGAATATCCTTCTCCACACATACCTATGGTAAATTTTAATTTATTATAATAAGAGATTAATAACATGATTAAGAAAATACAATTAACAACAAAATTAGATAAATACAAAAAATGCAATTAAATGACATACTGTAACACAATCAGTATGACTATTCTTGTACTTCAAACCTGTTATTAAGTAATTTAAGGGTTACTTAAACACAAGCACTGCAATACTGTGATAATCTGACAGCTGAGGTAGGTATTAATTGGCTAAGGGTCAGAGGGCTTAGATGCATACATGTGTGGGTACACCCAATAAAGGGATGACACATATCTTGGGTAGGAACAAAATGGATTCATACAGGATTTCATCGTGCCACTCAGAATGGCACAGAATTATGTTTCTGGAACTTTCTACTTAATATTTCTGAATTACTATTGTCAACAGGTAACTAAAACCTTCAAAAGTGAAAATGTAAATAAGGAAACTACTGTAAAAACTACTTGCTTACTGT
Source organism: Chinchilla lanigera (assembly GCF_000276665.1). Taxonomy (NCBI): domain Eukaryota; kingdom Metazoa; phylum Chordata; class Mammalia; order Rodentia; family Chinchillidae; genus Chinchilla; species Chinchilla lanigera. The sequence goes on from NW_004955411.1 coordinate 20,007,490, forward strand.
AAACTACTAAAACAAAGGAATGTGGTAATCCAAAATTATTTATATATCTAGTAAAAATATCTTTCAGCAATAGGAACAAAGATTCTTTTTCAGACCTGAATAAATTAAAAATCTATTACTAGCAGATCTTCACCATGCAGAAGGAATATAACACCAGAAAGGATTTTATACATACTCAAAGAAATGAAGCAACAGTAAAAATAGAGGTACAGGACTGGTGATATAGCTCAGTGCTGGAGTGCTTGCCTGGCATGCACAAGGCCCTGGGTTTATTCCCAGCAACATAAGCAAGTACAACAAGATTACTGACAAAAACTGAATATACATATGCACACCATTATGTGCCACTAATCATAACTCCTAAGCGTCCTGTCTTTACTTCTTTATTTTGACCACCAAATTACACAGTGGAGGGAGGAGTTACTAGAAAAAATGTTCTTATTTTCTCCTGGATGTTACCAAACAATTAATTTCAAGGCTAAGTATATTTGAATTCTTTATTTGAATTCTTTTTTGAAAGGACTAAGTAGTCCATTACATATGAATTTTTCAATTAGAGCAATCTGCCACATTAGACCCAGGCAGTGATCAGTTTGATAGTTGGGTAATGCACAAAATACTTTCTACTTTTTTCTTTCCATTCTTCCTTTTCAACATTCAATTATATCTATTCAAGGAATAGTAGTACATGGTTTTACTGACCTCTGGCTCAGCTGAACTTGTGATAAACTTTAGGCAGATGTAGGATTGGTTACTTAAATGATACCACATAATGGTACATAATTGTTCATGAATATCGAGGTTTCTTTGCTTTTTGGTGTTTATTATTTTTGTTTTACATTTCTGTTTCACCATCTTTAGGAAATTTTCCCTGGATGCACGATACTTATGAATTTTAGTCTCATGATGAAAATGTAAAATTAGAAAAAGAGCTTGCATCATAGTGGAAAACCTTTGCTATGCCTTCCAGTAGAGTTTCTGTCATGTAAGATCAACCAGAACCATGCTGTGGACCAGACCTGAAATAATAACTGGCTAATAGAATAAGATGACAATGACCATTTTGTCAAATAATGGTTCATTCTTGGGTGTTAGGAGAGTGACAGTTTCCTCTGAAACACAATAAGAATCTGGGTGAAAACTAAATAAAGCTATTTCTTTAGGAAAAAGGAATGTGTCTTCCATTGATTTCAACCAGGAAATTATACCACAACTTCTTTGTTTCAGAGTTACCACACCCTTCCTACTGAAGCTTAATGGATAATTCAGTATAGAGAAAGCAAGCATGTATCTCTCCATTTGGACAGCAGAACTGAATATAACACAAAATCCATGTATCTACTGCAGTGAATTAAATAATGGCCAACTTGTAACACCCAAATGAACTGAATCAGTGTGATTCTGGGTGTGGAGGGCCCACCTGAGGATTGTTGCCAACAGCATATGAGGAGAACTGGAAGGGAAGATGGTGCACTGGTGATTCTCCTGGAGAAGCTTGTCACACTGGCTTTCCTGATATGAACTCGGTTGTTCTTATCCTTGGACAAACTCAGGTCCTCGCTATAGCTGAGGATGGCTGTGGTTCTCTTCAAGGGAGCTCTGGTCCTTACCTTGAGCATTGCTTCCTGG
>NW_004955411.1:20010068-20061755 GCF_000276665.1 Chinchilla lanigera
CCCACCTCTCCCCCCTTTCTGTTCCTTTATGAAACCTGGAGTTTCATCTGGCACATATTTTGACAGTGAAAATCATTCTATAATTTTATTAAAAGCTGTCATACTGTTACAAAATTAACAAGATCACATTCTCTCTGGATATTTATGTATTGTAACAGCACCACTCCCTTTTCCCAGCCACAATTGCTTGGTGTGCTATATTTGGCTTTGTAGAAATACGCACATTGCTAAGGTCCAAAAGCATGCTATCAAAAGTTACTTACAGTCCACTTTATAATCTTTAAGTGGTAAGACTTATTTTTTCTCTTCCATTGATCAAAATTTCTTGTTTTAATTTCCATTACATTTCTATTTGTGGGCATTGTTCACTTATCTTTCTTACTTCAGTTGTTTTTAAATTTGACAGACTAAAAAGCTATTACAGTATTGAAGTTAATACCTCAGAAAAGGGCATGACTTTAGAATTCATACTTTTATTAGAATAACATCTTATGCTTTAATGCATCTAAATATACAAGCAGCTTATTCTTAAATGGAAATAAGTTTTAAAAGGGTACAATAACCAGGGTTTGAAATTCTCCTAACATGAAATGACAAAAAAGTAATTAACTTAATGTCTTTATTCCTACAAAAGCATTTATACAATGCCTTGCTGCTATTTATTTTCTTCATGAAATTGCATAGTTTGAATATTTAGTAATAAAACTTATACATATTTTACTTACGGGTCATTTCTCAATTTTCTAAACTGCTGAAATTAAGATACTCAGATAAAACCTTTAGAAAAGAAACATTCTAGGAAATTTAAGAGTATTTAACAATTTATATATATATATATATATATATATATATATATATAATGTATTTACCTATTTCAATGTTCATGTGAATTTCTCCAAAAGGATCATACTCTATATGTTCAATATTATGTCTATACTATAGAGTATCTTTCCCTACCAAGAGACTTTATCCTGAGGTTATTTTCTAATGCATAAGGCTTTTGAACTTCAATGTTAAAATAATAAATAGATTGACAAACAGATGACATCAATAGGTTAGTACATAGACTAATAAATGTTGTATACAATAACTAAAATATGTATGGTAAATGTTTGTCACTCTAATAAGCAAACAAGTCCTCTTTGCCCTGATGGCAGTGGCAACTTAATTAGCATTCTATGAAGAGTTAAATACTAGAAGCTGGGGATTTAGCTCAGCGTACAATATCTGCCTGGCAAGCATGAGGTCCTGAGTTCAATTTCTGGTACCAAAAAGAGGAAAAAAAAAAAAAGATACAGGTTCCAGAGTTAGAGACTTGAAAGAACCTTCTTCTTTTCACTTATTTCCAGAGAGATTTTGTTGTAAGTTCTTTAGATGTATTCCTCTATGAACTAGATACATCATTTTTCTTCATTTCTACCTTATATTTTTCTCCTGTTTACATCCTCTTTGCTTTGATATCTCACCAATTCTACCCTCACTTTGTGATGTTGATTTGTCTACAGTGCAAATTATTGCATGACCCTATTGATGGAGACAAGATACAACCAGGGGAATTAACTCAATATCTGTAACAGCTCTCTTCATGATTATTCTTCAGTTTTTCTTTTCAAGTTAGTACACTTCATGTCCTGAAGATTATAGGACTCTTTTAATAATGAGAGACCTATATACACATTATTGGGAAAAATATTCTTTGCTAGAACTCTATAGAAATATGTTGGTGCCTGAATAAGAATCTTTTAATGTAAAAATTTTCTGGTAGAGTCATCAATTGCAAAATTACTTGAAATAAATATTTTATATTGTTATGTTTTAAGACTTACAATATTACCCAAATCTCATGTTCTGAGGTGGAGCCTGATAGAGAGGAAAGTGTTACTAGAGGTATGACTTCCCTTACTCTGTAGTTTATTCTGTGCTTCCTGGCCACCTTTAGATGAGTAGTATTTCTCTGCCATGTACTTTCCCCATGCTATTTCCACCTTGGAATCAGTCAACCATAGACTGAACCCACTGAAACTGTGAACCAACATAAACCTTTCCTCCTTTAAGTTGTAGGTATTATGTCTAAGCACTGGAAAACTGACTGATACATACCTCATAATAAATATACCCAATATGATGACATGAGAAATTTTAGCTGAAAAACCATAGGAATAATGAAATGATAATAATATATATGGTATAGAAGTACTACTCAATTCAGACACAATTTCATGGTTTATTGTAAGTATTAAGTTTTTTAAATACTAAAGGTACAAGAAAAGTTTGTATGTTATTTTGTAAGGTCTCATCTTAGGTAATTATCAAATTTGTATCAATATTTAATCACATTATCTTTCTGTGTCATGCCTGTACATTTGTGTGAATATTTATGTGTGAATAAATCACACAGCGCGTAATTCATACACAGTGAAGAATCCTCACTGTCAAGTATACCAAGCTAAGGTTTTTTTAAGTCCATTCACTGTAATATATTGAAATCCATCTGGTGGTGAAGAGAAGTGAACTGGCAATCAGTGAATTAAAAGGAAGAGACTATATTCCAGTGGACTGAGCCAAGCCATTATTTTATTATTTTCCTAAATGTAATGGCTGAATAACTTATTTCATTAAAAATGATGGTGCAGTAAGTTTAGAGTCTGTATTTGCATATTATTTCTGCATTTATGATTTAGCATTTGATGTACTCTCTTTAGTGAATTTGTGCATATGCACAGGCAGATTTTTATTAGATCTAGTGCAAGCTGCTGCCTGAGATGCTTCAGGCAGTCAAAGGACACATCTTCCTCAAATTACTTAAGAGAAGTCTTCAAGATTTACAGAACGGTAGCTGAACTGCCTGGGTTTAAAAATTAAAGAAGAGAAGAAACAAAAAAGGAAAAAATTGGGGAAAAAATGCCATTCACACTCATATCCTTCTGTAGTGAGCTTAGAGAGGTAATTAAATATTGCTCCAGAGTGTAACATAAAAAGTTCAGAAAGTCACTAACTATGGATTGACGATAAATATCAAATATTTCCTCTGGAAGCAGTGGTGACTTACTTTGATGACTTGTTTGAAAATGCAAAGTTATAAAAGGAAGTTTTAGCACAGTCCACAGTATACACACACACACAAGTATATAAACATAGATATATGTATTTCAATAAAACATTAGTGATTTTCATAGGCAACAACCCTACGCTATTGTCCTTACCAGTAAGGCCATGTTGTGTCTTGAGGATAACTACTATTCCTGGTCTGTAGCTACATGGAGAAACTATACAAAGTTCTCTGCTTGACTTTTCAGCATTTTCTGGTGACTGGCAATACACTGACTTCTTTCTTATATGTAAAGAAGAGGCTTCTTAAACATATTTCTGAAGAAGTATGTGCCTACTAAATTGCTTAAGGCACTCCTAAGCAAGGATGAAAATAGCTAGGATTCTAGATTTTAAAAAAAGTATTTACAGTTCCTACAGCTAAGAGGCCTAGCTTCTCTAATGGTAGTACTTCTTATTTTTCAGAGGAAATTTGTTTTAGAACTTTCTCAACACACACAATAAAGTCCACAATTCAGAAGTCCTGTTTGAACCACACATTTTGGTTTTTTTGCTTTTATTTTTTTTTAAATTTTATTTTAAAGAGAGTAATACATGAAAAACAAACAAAAAGGTAGAAGAATAGCAACATACCAGTATCATGAACATAAATCAAAGCAAGGACATTCAAAGTGATATAGGGTCTCAAGACAAATGAATACAAATCAACCGTGGTTGCTACATTGCATACCACTATCCTCAACTACTTTGTTCAGATTATCAGATGTAAGAATGAAATATTGCTCAAACCATTAAAGAGATTAAGAAAATAATTCTTCAATGAAACATTAGAGATAATACAGAGTTTCACTAGACAAGATGGTAGGAGTTCACCACTGTAATTCCTTTGCATATTGTTACTTTCAAATCAGTTGCTCAGACCACCAGACACAAGCATGCAAAGTCAATCAAAACATAAAAAATCGTGAGCATTGTGTTCATTTCAATGCACCCGTCAAACAACAGTAAGACAGTCATCGCAGCTATTCACCTATATATTTATGTTTTGCCTTCCTTCTTTCTTTTCTCTTCCTTCCCTCATCCCAGTAGTTCCTTCCTTTGAGCAATTTCTTTCCCTTTCCTATTATCTATTGTACATTTTGAGTTTGACTTAGTCTTCCAGTGAACCACAAATTTTGTAGTTGAGCTTTTCTAACAATTTACTAAACTAGAAATTTTTAGGTTGCTAAAATTTTACTGAACAACTGGTTCACAAAGTAAAAATATTATCCAAAGGGGTAGTTAAAATCCTTGCAGTTTGTGGTTGAATCAGTTATTAAAATACACACACACACACACACACACACACAGAGTCAGCAGGCTGGCATCATGGACATGATCAGGAAAGATTACAATTCTGTAAAATGATCAGTTATGCTTTTTAAGAATGAGAATGATTATATGGCAGAAAATAACTTTGGAAGTAACTAAAATTTCCCTTCTCTGAATTGACATTTATCCAGGAATATTTAGCTAGGCTGAAAAATTGAGGAAAGACTAGAACACGTCTAAATCTTAAATTAGCATAATGCAATTTGGCATATAGTATGAGTGATTGTGTTCCTGATTAATTTTCACATTTTATGTAAAGAATTGGATTACAAAAATGAACCAATAATGACAAATACATACCTCTGAAAACTGCAACAAGGCCTAGTTATTTTTTAGTTTGAACTTTTTCAAGTAAGAATTTTCCTTAACATAATGAGATGTTGTAGCTGTTTGGCTTTGAAATGTTTCTAATCTTTTTTTTAACTTATTTTTTAAAGGAAACAAAAGGATTATGTGGGCTTTGCAGAGGATCTGGGAAAAAAAACACAACACATCTAAAGTTCTTTCATCTGCATCTTAGCAGATCTCCAGCCTGGACAGGACCAAGAAGTGCTGTGGCTTTTTGTGCTTGTAAAGAAGTTCTAGTGAACTAATCTCCCGAGAATGGCATGAAAAGGCAGGAGCACAACCCGGTTTCTCTCTTCACCCTCACGCTGTTGGATGCCATTGAAAGAAATTAATCTGAGCAGATTTAGGGCTGAGGGCTTTAAGTCCATATGGATTGGCAGTTGGTGAGACCTCGCTATTAACGGTGCACAATTAATAAATAATATGTCTCTGTTTGCTTCGGTAGCTGTTCAAGCAGTAAAAAGCTTATAGAAAAGATTGCTTAGACAAAAACCCCACATATGGGCAAGGTCTTGATCCATGCTGGATGTCTTCCATTCAGGAATCCTATTAACATTTTGCATGGTACATCACCCTCCAAATACCAATTTGTTATTCATTCCACCAAGATGCCCAGCGGATGAGTTAAGTGTGGTTATTAATAATTCTTTCATGTAAGTAAACACAAAATTCACAAGTAAACAAATGGCATTAAAATAAGAAAGAACAATTATATCCAGAGGTTGGATGGAAGTGGCAACCTTCAAAGGGTGAAACTGCTGCTTTATATGGTAAGTTTGTTCTTTAGCATGAAAAATGACTGCAAGCGACAACTTTATTCTCACTATAGGAGCAAAATAAATTTCAAAATAAAAACGAATTAAAGTTTAAAGGTCTTGTATAATACCCTGTCCATATGAGAACTTAAGAACATTTGCAGATTTTATGATCCTGAGAGACTTTTGAACTGATTTCAATCCTGAAAAGAAAAAGAAAAAGATTACCAACTAATAGTGGCTTCACCTAAAATACCTCTTTGCTCAGAATGATGTTATGTTTGTAGACTATTTGTTATTTGTAGAACCTTAGTCCAAATGATATAAACTTCCATCCATAAACACATTTTAATTGTCTTTTTGTATTGAGGCAAAGAAGCACTTCCAACATAATTTTGAAAAGATTGATCAGAATACCTTATATCGATGGTAACTTTGCAAATAAACTGAAAAAAAAAAAAAGAGACCTGTAAATGTGAGCACCTGCACCCAACTTCTAATATTCATTCAAATACCATTGACAGAGGGTGACTTTATGGAATGTGGTAAGCCATTTTGTCCATCTTTTTGAAATTCTTCTAGGTAGGAGGGATTATCTATAAGTACTTGTATGACTTTCTTTGGCATTTAAACTTTTTAAAAGAGGAATTCTTACTGTTTTACAAGTAAAACTATCCAGAAAAGCCTATCTAGTATGGCTGTTACTTGAGTGACATTTCTAAATATTGAACATAATTAGGTTTCCTTTGAAATTGGTCACAGCTTTTTCTACAAGAAATTCTGTTTAATGGATAACTTATAGTGAATCTGTAGATAAATTAGTTAGGTTATTTTGGATATACTAAATGAAGTCTCCCAGATTCTCTTACACTATTTATTGTACTACAGTGTAATACCCATAGTGAAAGTTAACATATGTTTAAGAATAATGGCTCATCTTCTTCAAAATTAGCAAATAATTTTATTATTTTGGTTGATTAAATTTACTCATTATCCAAAAATTTGGTCAAATGAACCAACAAAGCCACTAAATGAGAGGGAAAGAAGTCAAGCTTAAATTTGTCTTTCTGAAATAACACTTCCTGGGCCTTCAGAAGCAGTTGAAATAGTTGCTGCATCCTCTTAGAAATTACACAGTTTTGTGCAAACAAGACTTCACATAAGATTTTTCAAATGCAGATGCATAGTGGTAGTTTTTGTTCAAGCAAGCCACATCCTGGGATTGAGACAAATTACATTTGATATTGTAATGTAGATTTAATGTAACCCTGGCAAAATGTGGCAGGCTAAGAATCCTGTCCTTTATTGATTTACTGCTTAACCTTAGGAAAACACTTTAGAACAACACCCCAGGACCATTGTAAGCTCCTCTTTATTGTCAAGGTGCCAGAATACTACATCAGGTAGCCTCTAACTTAAAAGTGATTTATGAGAAAAATTCAACTCGATATTAGTTTAGTTTTGTCTCCTGAAAAACTGTACAAAAAAACTCTTTTAAATTATATCATTTTTCTAGTCTGTATAATACAACCCACAACAGAGCATTTGGTTCATATAAAGACCATACATTATGAAAATGTTCTAAATTTTTTTCACATTTTGTTTATATTTTATTGTGCTTACTCAGATTACTATGTGTTACACTTTTACAAAGACTGATTGTTCATATATTTAATTTTTACACTCACGAGGCCATATATGTTTAACATAATCCAGCTAGCAGGAAATGATCAGATGCTTCTAAATATTTTAATGTCAGCCTGAAGAACTTGTGAAACAAAAAATAAAAGAACAATTGTTCTTAGATCTGTGATATTTCACACCACTCTATCAATAGTAAAGATATATAAATCAACCTTTCTGGAATATCATTTGGGAAATTTAAAATCTTGATATTTACACTATAAAATAATTGATGAAATATGACAATCAAGGTTAAAATGAACATAATACAGGAGTATATTTGTATCACTTCCCTTCTACCATTAGTGACAGAAATGTTCACTTTAAGAGGCAATAAATTTTCTTCTATTTGTAGGAGTTCTTGTTAATAAAGTGGAATCCAATATTGTTCTTATATTTAATACATAAAATTAGCGATCAATTTAGTCCTGTCTTATGTGTTGTAAAAATTATCTTTTTTAACTAAAATTTCTAGTTTTATAGCACTCTTTTCCCTCATTCATAAAATATTTCCTCATTCATAAATTATTTCTCATTCATAAATTATGTTGTAGTGTGATAGCATATTTACCTTGCTTATCATTCTCAAATATATTAAATAAGTGACTGACTCAACTCTCTGTGATAAGTTGCAAATATTCACATAGAAAGTTCCAGTTGGGCCTGTAATTCTAGGACTTAGGGGGCCAAGATAGTAGGATCCTGTGTTCGAGACCAGCCCAAGATAAAGAGCAGCACCTTATGTAAAAAAACAACAACGACAGCAAAAACAGCAAAAGCCCCAAAACATAAAGAGATCCACAAGGACTATAGAAAAATATGAAAAAAAGATTTTTGTAAGATAGGCTACATTTGAGTGTCAGAAAAAGGTATTAAGACATTTTTATTTTTAATAATAAATGAGAATGATCTTAGTGGGCTAGTGAAAAACTGCTTTACTCATATAAAGCCTTTGGGGAAAATTGACGAATACGCTGTAGACAACCTTCACTACAGATATCTTGCAGCATATATTGGCTTTTGGAAAGATTTCTAGCTCCCCAAGTTATTACATAGAATTGATTAGTACCGGAAAGGAACCAGGTTTTGAAGCTCAGTCTTCCAAGAATTTAAGTCTAATTTTTGATCAGTATCAGAGAGACCAGGTTGCTCAGTTAGGCCTGGTTGCATTATAAGAGTAATCTGCTGCGATGTACGGTGAGATTAGAAAGAGAGGCCCTGGGACAGCACTAATAATCAAATCTGCAACAGAATTTGGAGAGAGCAATGTGTGACCGTGGCAACCCTGATGTACATAAATTTTCAAATTTTCAAAATTTTCCAATTTTTGTAATATAGCATGCTTGGCTTTTGGTATACTGTTCTTTTGCTATCCAGCTGACCTATCAGCACATCCTCAGTGCAGCCTATACTCACACTGTAATTAACTATTTAAGGAGCTCTGGGTTGGGCATGGTGGCGCACTCCTGCAATCTCAGCACTAGAGAGGCTGAAGCAGGAGGATCATTGCGAGTCTGAGACCAGCCTGGCCTACAAAGTGAGCTCAAGTCCAGCCTGAACTGCCTAGTGAGACCCTGCCTCAAAAAAAAAGAGCTCTGCATGTTAGCTGTCCCTATCACTCAGTGCACGCTCTACTCCATGTCAGAATCGCCCTTTATGTCCCAGCGCAAAAAGATCATCCCTGCTCCTCTTCTGAGAGTTAGTTAACATGTCACCAGTTTTGGGAAATTTTATCTGACCTACTTTAGATATTTCGTGCATTATTGATTTGTAGGGATTTTTATTGTTTTTATAATATGTAAGCAATGCAGGTAACTTATTTATTGTGCTTGACTATCTCATAGACCTGCTGCTAATTTTATGAATAATAGTCATAGTATTTTGAAATTTTATGTAGTTTGTAAGTTTATAATATCTGTTCCTGGACATTCATACTGTGTTTGCACATTTGGGGTCTCCAATGCCTAATTTTTAATTATCTAAACACAAATTTATACTCTTTTGCTAAATATACTTCACATTTCAGGTCATCTTAAGGGTCTTAACTTAGAAAACCTGGGCCATACCTGATGTTTTTCTCAACTACTTCCCTAAAGATCATCATAATTGTTCCCTCTGTACATTTTTCTTTTTTTTTGATTTCTTGATACAGGGTATCTCAGGGTAGCTCAGGCTGGCTTTGAACTCACTATGTAGCTCAGATTAGTCTCATACTCACAGAGACCCTCCTGCCTCAGTGTCCCCTGTGCTGGAATTATTCATTTTTATGTCTTCATTTTATTCCCCACCTGATCTAACTCCAGGTCATGCCACTCAGGAGGCCCTTAGCATACACGGCTTTCTCATTAAATAGGCCTGCAATGATATAAGTCAGGACTTAAATAAACACTTGTACACTGCTTAGAATTGTGTTTTGTATTTTTATTCACCACTCTTATGATTGCTTGAAAGCTTTATGACTTTCATTTATTGCAGTGGATGATATTCCATGCAGTTTCTAGGAAGACATTGTACCCTGAATGAAGTACAGATTGTCAGAGTTCTCCAGATGTGTCATCTGTCACTCATTAACAGTCTGTTACTGACTACTGTTCTTACTTCATGCTCTCTGAATTCTCTCTTAACATGAGCCCACACTGTGTCTTATCTAGATTTCCAGTGTTACTTCTTCACCTTCAGTCTTTCCCTCTGTGCTTATTGATTTTTGGTGCCTTTTTTATGTCACCGTCTGGATTATGTATTAGCCCTGTTTTCTTACTATAATAACATATTTAAGGAAGGCTACTTTATAAAGTAACAAAATTTATTTTGGCTCATTGCTCTGGAGGGGAAAGGGTGAGGGACTTTATTTAGTGATGTTCTTTCTGCCAGCATAATCCCAAGGTGGCAAAGAGTATCACATGGAAAGAGACAGATGTGTGTGTGTGTGTGTGTGTGTGTGTGTTTATGTTTGTCTGCTTTGTGTCTCTCTTCTTATTATAAAGTCACCAAGATTTAATCGTGAGAGCTGTGCCCTAAAGACTTTACCTCATCCTTATCATATTCCAGAGGCCCCACCTGTAAATGCCATGAATAAATTAGGTTCCCCCTCTTATTTCCTCAAAATGATGATTAAATTTCAATGAATGAAGGTTTTGAGTAAACTCAAACTATTTTTCATCCATATCACTATCAAGATTATTATTTCATCAAATATAACTTTGATCAGTTTATATCATGTTTATCCTTAAATAGCTTCAGTAAGTACTAATTGTCTACTGAAACCAGTCTAACTGCTGTGGTGTACCTTGCCCTGATACTGACATCTCCCTTTACACATTTGCACATTTAAAAGGTCAGGACCAAATGCCTAGTATGCTCCCCCTGTGTTCCAAATGTACCACCATTACTTTCTGCCTTTCCTAATTATACTCATTCATCTTGAAATCCCATCCTATGTTTCACAAAAAAAAATTATGTTGCAAGTATTTTTTTCTTGGGGCTGGGGATTTAGCTCAGTGGCACAGTGCCTGCCTGGCAAGCTTGAGGTCGTGAGTTTGATTCCCGGTACTGGAAAAAAGAAAAAAAAAAAGTATTTGTTTCTTGTTGCTCTCAAAGTATTTTACTTGTCTTTCTATTGTAGTTATTTCATCAAATCTATGTTGTAGTCAAGCATGTATGCATAGTTTTTTATCTAGTACAAAATTATGACATCACTGTAGTGCAGTAGGCATGAACTCAGTTTTTAATAAATAACTTGTACTTCATAATTTAATATAGAGTTGCACTTCCTCATTTGATTGTTTATACTGAATACCTCACCTGTATGTTCCTATGTAGAAAAAAGATAGTAATTGCTTGGTATTTGTGACTGATAAATGTTTCAAATAACTGGTTTGTTCATTTCCCTTTGAAAACTCTCCTGTGATCTCCTTACTAATGGTATTCTATCTGGTTTTGTAAATTATTATTATTTATGATTGTTGAGTTGACATTCTGGCTTTGCTAGGTGAAAGTTTATAAGAACTTTATAAAGTCTGTTCTTGGGGAAACTGCTCAATAGGAAAGAACAACTGGGATGGGGGGGAAGAGAAAAGAAAGAAAGAAGAAAGGGAAAATATAGATGTACACAAGATAGCTGAGATAATTGTACTACTAATTTCTACTGGTTTATTGAAAGGAACGGTTAATGCCTAATTGTTTGATCAATTTTGCATGCCTATATCTGGTAATCTGAATAAGTACTTGGAAGATCACAGTATGCTGTGTAACAACCATTGTTAATTTCCTATCATCTTGTTTTGAAATTCCTATCACTGTTTTTGTTTTTTAATTTTAAAGAGTAAGAGAAGGATAACATAATAATAGGAGGGGCTTACCAAATTACAGACAAAGTGGTAGGAAATTATCAATGGTTATTGTTTTACATATTGTTATCTATAAGATAGTTTCTCAGGAAAACAAATAGACAAATGATAATGAGTTACAGACAAAAGAGGTAGGAGATTATCAATAGTTGTTGTACTATACTTAGGTATCTTCAAAGTGGCTTCTAAAGAGAAATTCCTATCATTGTTATTGTTTGTTTTTACTTTCTTATCTTTAAAATAAATAAAGCTTTTCACACTGGGGAAGAATAAAGTATGTTCTGGGGGAAAAGTAGACATTATATGCAATTTTATGAGATTTTAGGGCGAGGGATATTATTTCTCAGAGCAATGGGTCTCTTCAAGTTTTAAGTCTATGGGAGGCAGAGTGTTTTCATTTACTGCTGACCATTTACTGTATTCACTGGGATAAATCCATCAGTGACAGACTTTAGATGAAAAACAAAAGCTTTTCACTTCTGCCTCAGTTGCTTTATGTGAGCACAGTGCAATCATTCCCATTGTGGTGAGACATGCCATTGACTTCAGTCCTGTCATGGTCACCATGCCTAGTCCATGTGCTATGGTACGTAAAACAAACATTGAAAATTATCGGGAACAGCAGAGAAACTTTTTACATAGGTAACTTTTGCATCATACATTTCAGTCATGAAAACGCGGGCATTATTTCCTCTACACAATTTTTTAAAAGCACCAATACACAGCTCAGAGGACTGAACATAATATATGACTGGGACAAAATTTTTCAACAAATTCAGCATTAGACTGGAAATAACCTATTAAAATAAGACATCTCCATCGATAAAAGTATTGGCCAATGTGCATTAAACTAGACTTTTTATTTTGGAGCAGAAAAGTGCACAGACCCAGTCCTCATCAACACCAGCTTCCTCGCACAAACTGCTTGAGCACCCTTTGTAGAATTGAATGAATATTTAAGACACATGAAAGGTCCTAAAGATAGTAACTATCTCTACATTACTAAATCCAAATTGCTATATAGGCTTTGGCTGATAAATTATGTCTGAAAATATATTATATTAAAGAATCACTCCTTACTTGGATTATCTGGTCTGCACTCACGGTATACAAGCAATTCTTTCATTTACTGACCAATATTGTGCATAGAATATACTCTCATGTATAGCAATAGAAAAGGCCCCCAGAAAAGGAAAATGATAGGGAAAAGACAGAACAAGACACAAAACATGACTATTTTTTTGTCATGCTTGTGATTCCAAAGTTAATTGTTCTTATGATTATCAATGTCACAGTTTTATGAAGTTCATGAATTCTGCAGTAATTCTATCATATTTTCTGATGGGGTGGAAATTCTTTTACATCTCACTTTAAAGGATTGGGCTTTGCCAGTGTTTTTCCTTTTACTGATATTGGTCGATTTCTAATTCATATTTCATTTAGTATTCAATGTTAGGGAATATTTTCTAAGCATCTTTCCCAAACCAATTTTTACTGTTGGAAGAAATATATTTTTTCAATAAATTTTCTCTGATTGTTTCAATAATGTTAATTTCTTTGTTTATTCTTCCAACTTATTCTGTTGTTAGGGGAATTTCAAGGCAAAAAAAAGAAAAACAGTAAGACATCTTATAGGTATAATTTCTCTGAACTTTAATGGCAGGTTTTCAGACACTAATATACCAATATTCTTTGCTGTGCTTGTATATTCTCTTCATGTATTTTATATTTTCTTGATTTTTTAATTAGAGTTGAATAGGAAAAAGATAAATATATGAAATTAGAATTTCTATTCAATGATATGATCATTTGGACATATTATTAGTTACAGCTCTCAGAGCTACAGGATCAATAGAACATGTATTTAGTTGTGCAAGAAGGATGTATTAGGAGGGGTTATAGGATCAAAGGCAAAAGAGTCCACTGTGGCCATCTGCATGCTGAAAAATCTAATGATACAGTAGCTGTTCAATCTAACTAGATGGAAACCACAGCACCAGAGGGATCAACATGCAGCACCAGTAGCATATCAAAATCAAAGCTCAGTAGAGAGTTACCAGCACAAGTCTACATTAGATGGCTGAAAAAACTGGATACCTGGAGACCATGTCCAAGGCAGGTGGCAGCAAAGGATGCACTTGCTCAGCAGCACTGCAGCTTGTCAGAAATGTCTGCACTTTCTTCTTTCTCTTCTTTATTCCATTCAATCTACGGGGTAGGTCCTCTTCCTGTAGTCATCCAGCCACAGACATATGCAGAACTGTGCTTACCGATCTTCAGGTATTTCCTATTCTAGTCGTGTTGACCTATTGCAATTAATGGTCACAGATGTTATCATTAGATGATATTTATCAACTACCAGGTCTTTCTCCACAGTAAAATACTTTTTACTTATATCTAAACAAACAAAAGAAGGAAATGATGAAGGGAAGCATTTTTTAAAAATTTGTTTTGCTTCTCCTCATATTCTTTTCTGTCTCTAAGTAAGATCAGACTGTGTGGGAATATGAGAGAAGGGACATTTGAATTTAGACTGATGACAGTGGTTCTATTTATAAAATTATAATATGACAATGTACTGTGCTTTTTAGATTTTTAGTCTGTGATCTCACCAAGATCATATGCTTCAATTCATTGATGTAATTTGTTAACTTTACACTTTTAAAAAAGGTACACAGAAAATGGGTTGGCATCAAAAGTAATAGGAAAGGCTTCAAGAGAGTCAAATAAGATGGACAGCAAAATTTAACACACTGTCTTGGTTACTTTTCTCTCATTGCTGAGACAAAATACCTGGCATCCAGAATTAAGGAAGGAAAGGTTTATTTAGCTTACAGATTGTGGAGGTTTCAGTCCATACTTGGCTGGCTCCAAGGCAGAGTGGTACATGGCAGAGGGCAACAGTTCATGGCAACTGAAGGCAGCAAAAACAACAAGAGCAGAAGGGAGGACCAACGGCAAGCAGCCTCTTTCCCTCCTTTATATTGTATGCAAACTATCTGCCCCAGGGCGGGTGCAGCACTCCATCCATAATCCCAGCACTGGACCATGAATCAATCATAACTCTAGAAACCCGCCCCATGACTGCATGAGGCTTTGGGGGACACCCAGACACAAACCATAACACAAACATCCCATATTTTTCAAAATTCCAAATATTTATATGGAAAGTTCAATGTATTTCACTACTTCTATATTTGGTTAGAGACAACTGAGGATGGAGAATCTCTCATGGAATAGCAAATGATTGCACAACACCTCCCCTGGAGCACACTCACAAGCCTGTGCTGAACGGAGTGAAGCATTTCACTACTAGTATCACAAGTCAGTGGGTTACATATGGTCAGGAGGCTTTTCAAGGGATCAAGCGAAGAATTATACCTGGTGTCTAATCTAGGTAACTAGATACAAAGTGTTGTATATTTTATATAAGAAGTACAAATCTGTTGTACTCATAGGAAATACAAGTGGAAATGTTTCATAAGCAGTTAAATGTATAGTTGAATGATAGGGAGAAAAATCAAGGATTTAATTCATCAGCATGTATATATGATAGTTGAAGAAGTGAAGAAGAGCAAGATCATCGTATAGTAATGCTAGAACTATAAGGCCAAATCTTGGAAAATATCAGCAGGAAAGACAATCATTGTTAAGGAAATCTCACTGTAAATTTTGAAAAAACATGTAACATGGGAGGGACAGGACAATACACACTGGTATCAAAATCATAAAAGCACAAACAGTTTCAAGATAGAGAAGCCAGTGATACAGGTGAAGTATAAATGTTAGCATTAGAAGCTGCAGGCAAAATAGTTAAGATCAACAATCAAACTTGTCACTGCATTTCACATCAGGGATGTCACTACTGATCATATCCAAGACATACTATATTCAAGAAGTTGGAGCTGATAAAGTAAGGTCTGTAGGAGACCTAGAAGTTTGGAAATTGGACAATATAGACAATATACACAGGTTGTGCTATTAGCAATATTAATTAGAAGAACTGATAATAAAGAGGCCCATGTAATGTTGAAAACAAGTTTTAATTCTGTTTCATAATTATTAAAGCAACTTGAATGAAGTTAAATTTGGAGAGAAACAGGAGAGAAACAGAGAAAGGGAGGAGAAGGGAGGAGAGAGAAGGGAAGTGAAGGGAAGGGAAAGGAAGACGACAGGGTAATGGTCCCTGAGTAGATGGCAGAATCCAGAGTTGTGTGGTGGGGAGCTTGTGTACACTAAAGGGAAAGAAAGAGGAAAGAGATTTTAAAAGGAGGGAAGGGGCCTGGGGATTTAGCTCAGAGGCGCAGAGCCTGCCTGGCAAGCGCAAGGTCATGAGTTCGATTCCCAGTACTGGAAAAAACAAAACAAAAAACAAAACAAAAAAAAAAAAAGGAGGGAAGGTACAGCTGGGGCGTGGTGGAAGAAGGAGATGCAACCACGGGTTTGTTTAAGGAAAGAGTCAGCTCGTCAGTAACATCTGTTAAGTAGAGTTTTTCACTAGCTAACGATGAGGAAGAGGTGGCCAAACAAAGTAAGGTACAGAAAGAGGGGATGAGAAAAAAAAAAACACTATAATCAAAGATCTGCTAATTTTTAAGACATTATTAGACATGATTAGCACGGAGCAGCTCTGTGAAGCACATCTGCACATCTTCAGTATAAACAGAACTTTGACAGTTTACTTTTACGGCCCTGAAAAATTACATGTTGTGATCTCGTGTGATGATTGCATCAACTGCTTGAAGAAGATACCCTTTGTCCAAGATACAAAAGTACTTCACCTGTTTCTCTCAAGTAGGCCCCTGTCTATTTATGTGTTGCCACCTTCTCTTCCTCCTACCCCTCCTCCTTGGCATCCTCCTCCTTCACCTCCTCTTCTGCCTTCTTATTCTAAATATACTCCACTTCCCCATTTTGAGTTGAAATATACTTTGGGGTGGTTAGTTTATTATCAACGCTTTTGCAAGCATCCTTGAATGAACACACTTCCGGCTGAGGAAAGACTTTGAAACTGAGGGAGTCCATAGCACTGAAAGCAGCAAGCAACAGCTTACCTCTCTGCTTTTCAGCTTTCTCTTTACATTTGCTTTCTGAGAGAATTCTCTTGGTTTCTCAAGAACTGCACTGCACATCTGAAATCATAGTTTTTATTGTCTAGAATTTCTTGGTGTTTTTAAGCAGGATAATATTAATATCTTCCATATTACTGTATCTAGAAATCTCAGTATTGCTTCTAATTCTACCAGTATTTTCTTTTTACTTGTAGGCTTTGAATTCTGCAAGCACTATGCTTCAATTTTAACACATGGACATCCTAGACAAAGCAAATTGCTCCTTCTTCCTATGGAAGGTAGCAGAAAATTTAACCAGTAGTAAAATTATATAAATTACAATAACACAGCATTCAGTTTTTCTATAAAATGAGATAAACCCATGTTAGTACTCATTGATATTGAGATTATTAGTACTAAAATATATGGAGGTGTTTTAATTAATATTTATTAAAAGCATTATAACTTAACTATCCACTTCTTCCCCCTCACACATCTCTTATGCCCACACATACACAAGTACAAGGTTCATATTTGCTAGCATCAGCTATAAAGTTTAAAACATCTAATTTTCAACAAAATCAAAAAGTTTTGTGTTTGACTGAATACTGGCCCCAAATAAGTGCATGTCTACATGTCCTACTCTCTGGAACCTTAGAATATATCCTACATTATATGAAAAATTTGACTTTGCATTTTGATTAAATTAAGGATTCAGAGAAGAGCGGATCACCCTTATTGGCTGTGAAGGCCACTAAAAGCATAAAGGTCCTTCTGGGCTGGAGGCAGTGGAGCCACGGTCACAGAGGAGGAAGCAGTGTGATGATAAGAGCTGAGGTGAGAGTGATGTGGCTACAAGTCAAGAAATGCTGACAGCCTCCAGAGCAGGAAGAAGCAAAGAGCAGGATCAGCTCTGACTCTGCAAGTGACCAGCACCGCTGACTTCTTCATTTTAGCACTGTGTGCTTCGTATTTCTGCCCTCCATAACTGTGGGAGAAGTTTAGTGTAATCTGTTCTAATAGCTAAAGGGCACAAGTGCAATTGACAACTTAAATATACCAAAGGATATTTCCATCTCTAAGATTAAGAGACAATCAAAACAGTGTAGTAGTAGTACTCATCATAGCTTTTATTTATTAAAATTCTGAGAAATTGTGAGTGTGGCTTTATTCAATATTTATAACGTTATTGGTTTCCATGGTTGTCTGCTTTAGTAAAAATGGAAATTAAAATAAAAGCACAAATTTAGAGAAAAAAAGCTTTAATTGAAAAATTAGAGAGATGATAGGAAAGGACTTGAGTTTAAGCATCTAGAGGGAGCACACACTGATCCAGGAGCTCAGACTAACCTACCAGCAGAAGAGAAAGGCCAGTTTTCAAAGATTGGTTGTGGGCTGAGTTCCAATTGATCATTATGTCAGTCCAGGTGTCATACTTCTAGAATCCTCATGGGATTGAGGGGTGGTTCTTTTTCCAAGCTGTATCTGCGGTGGACTCAGTCAGGTGGAGTTCCACCTTTCCTAGAATGCAGGTTGACTACAAGGTTGCACAGTGCTGAAAACTTCTGGGTATGGCCACATGTCTCCATAAATCTCTTATCTTGGTGCCTTCTGTCTTACAAAGGAATGAGAGAGCTTATAAATTTTGGGCAGCTAACCTTGCCTGGCAAGCTTCTAAATAGACACTCCCTAAATGAGTAACATGCACCTATACAGAATTAAGAAGAGATTTTATACCAGGTTTATAGTAACAAAGGATATAAAATTAATATTAATCTCTGTTTTATTTTTAGTTACCTAGTAGGCATCTGTAGGTGCAAGTTAAGAGTCATGATTCACAGGACAAATGGCTTTTAAATCCCTGACTATCCCAGAAGAAAACAAAAATTGTGCTTTTAGTGAGTAAAGGTAAGGGACTGGAAGCTTTCTGTTCCTCATTCCAGTGATGGTCCCTGTGTCATGATTCTGCCAGTCACGGCACTGAAAGGGTTTTGTTACTATTCCTGTTTCGTGGAAACAAAAGAGTAGAAAATGCTGTACTCACTGAGTGAGTGATACAGCTGAGAATCAAAACAGGTCTATGTGACACTTTAAAACTGGCACACTGCAGAAGCAAAACATACATTGATTAAGAGAATTTAAATACTGCAAAAGGAATATTCAAAGCTTGTGACAGGCAGTGTTATGGGTTGAACTGTATCCCTCAATACAAGTTATTGGAGTTCTAATTTAACTGGCTCTAAAAAATAGAACATTAAAAGTCAGATTTTTTTTTCTTTCCTTTAGAGATAAGTTGCTTCTTCAAACTTAAAGTCCAGGACATAAACAGCTAGACCTGATCTCTCCTTAGCCCGGAAGAATGGACAGTGCAATACTGGAACAAGAAGTCAAGTCCAATTTCATTTCCCTGGGCAAGAGAAGGGGCTTTCTGTCCCCTGGAATGGATGAAACGAGCATAAATGTATATGTTGTCTTATTTACATTCCCATCCCACAATGTTTGTTGCTGTAAAAGACCATTCATACCTGTACATGGTGAGATAGTGATTTGTGGCAAATCATCTCTTCCATTGCCTTGCACCTAGGTTTCAATAAATCTTTCCCTATTTACCAGAATAAATGGCCTGTGATTTGTTCTACTGCAAGCAAAGGAATCTGGGTGTCTTAACCTACATGGCCAGTAACATTAGCACCTAGTATGCTAGAATGTACCCATTTTGTGGTACCCATTAATCAAATTAAATGAGGTCATTAGGTGGGTCCTAAGTCTATGTGCTGGTGTCTTTTTTAAAAGGGGGAGTATTTGGAGACAGAGGCAGACTGGTACAGAGAACAGTAGATAAAGGTGAAGGTAGAAGTCTGAGGATTCATTTCCAAGCCAAGGAATACCACAGTTTGCAATTATCTTTTTCTGGAAGCTATGAGAGCTCCCTTAGAGAAGGAATCAGCTCTGCTGGCAGTCCCATCTTGGTTTTTAAAACTACATCTTTAAAACCATGGAACAATAAATTGTTGTACTTTAAGCCACTCATTTTGTGATACTTTATTATATCAGCTTTAGCATTTTAAAAAATGAGTAATTATTATAATGACAGTGACAAAAACAAAGCTTTTTTCAAAGTTAATTTCCATTCATGACATCATACATATAAAATAAAAATTTAAGTTCTTGCAAATTCTTTCAAGATATTTATTAGCAAATTTTAACAGTCACTTTAAGAGTAACAATAAAATTTTATCTCATCATTCAATGTAATTAAACATCTACAAACAAAATATTAATATTTTATTATGTTTTCTTTTAAAGTATTCTATTTTCTTTTAAAGTATTTCTTTTAAAGTATTTCAGACTTCTGACGTAACACAAACTCCTTGGGTATTTAAATAACTCCTAAGAAGATCACAACTCTAAATTGAACCTAGATATACATTGAATCATAAGAGATGGTAATGTTTCAAATATATATATATATATATATATATATATATTGATTTAGGCATTTTAACTTTTTTAGTTAAATCTTTGAAAGCTCTCAAGCACATAAAAATACCTAAAAAGGCATAAATTCTTAACACAAATATAAGCAAAGGTATTGTATAGATCCTCTCAAACATTCTTTTACTTAGTTGTGTCCTTTTTTTTTTTTTTTTTTTTGAACTTTAAAACCTTGGGCTTTTTTGTTTTAAAGACAATAGTAAAAAAAAAAATGCTAACATTAATGTCCTTTTGAGGTTTGAATGCTACAAGGGAACAGGAATGATGTATCCACACTCACAATTCCGGAGTCACCTTCTCAGTTTGTGAGGTGATAATCTGCACTACAAAGTGGAACTTTGAAAGTTAGACACTTTTTTCCCTTTAGAGACAAATATCTTCAAAGTTGCTCAGGCCTGGTGAGTAAATGGCTCCTCCACCTCTCCCGAGCCCAGATGAATGGACAGAATATGTCCAGGAGGTAGGAGCCCAACTGCCTCTCCACTTAAGAGAGGGGTCTCGGAGCTCAGGACAGCTGGAAGTGAGAAAGCAAGAGTGGAGATCTGCACTACCTTTCTCTGATCCTTACCATGCAAGACCTTAACACATTTGTATCTGGCGAGATGGTGATTTGCAGCAAATGGGCCCCTCCAGCTCCTTGGAGCTAAATCTAACTTTAAATAACCAAAATAAATGGGCTCCCTTAATTTGGTCATCAGTGAGCAAAGGAACCTGAGCGTGGGAACCTGAGGGGCCCCTAACAAGGTCATTTGAAGAGGAGCTTGCCGCTGAGGCATGACCGGCCTCATAACTAGGCACACGTGGAAATTCTAAGCACTATTCTTGGCTGTAAAAGGTACTTAGAAAATGGTCTTCTGTTCTGTATTAATGGTGAAAGCCAATATTAATATGATGTTAGCAACATGCTGAGCAAGGCTGTAAGTGCTAATGATTTATTAATTCATCGAATCTATGAGTTGTGATTCTGCTTCCTAGTGTGAACTCAGCACCTCATCAGCATTAACAAATGAGAACCATGGGGCTTTGTATAATGAAACTATCCCATAACTCCATGGGAGAATTAAAAGATCTAGGATCAAAACAGTAGAGTTTGTTGAATATAACCAATTTTACTAGGAGTGGAAGAAAGACATAAGGGAAACAGATCACTGTCAGGGGATAATGGGTTATTCAGAAGATCACAACTCTAAACTTCAGCTTAAGGACATTCATTCCACAGCAGGGTTACTTTCTGTTATTCCAGTCTCCTAACTCTTGAAGGTCAAAGGCTTAAGATCTATCTGAAATGAGGTATGGCATAAGCTTGGTACAAGTGCTCCTAAAGAGAGAGAAAAATCATTTGTAATGGATGAGTAACTAACGGACCCTCAAATGTATACCATGTGAGGCTAAATACAGCAGTGAATTAAGTTTAAGTTGCAGCCTCTAACCCTACCATAAGGGGTGTGTGTGTGCTATTTACCGACTAGAAAGTTTGTTATGGATAAAGTAAATAATGTCATAATGGAATATGAAATGGAAATGGTCATAATGGAAATGTTTTATGGTAAATATTTTAAAAATAATTATCAGTGATTTAAAAATGTATTTCTTGTAACTTCCTCTCGATCATACAGACCAGTAAGCGGAACATAACATGGTTCAGTTTAGTTTTCTGACTTCATAAGTATAGTAATAATAATGCCTATGTCTGATAATGTAATTCTTACAAAATTCCTGAGTCACCAAGTCTCACTGAAGTCCGTGAGAATGGTAGCAAGAAGCAAAGCTCTGATTCAAACTCGAGATCTCTGAATTCCATGCTGGCGCTCTCTAACCTTCACTTATTTTCTCTGGCCAATGATTTAAATGGGCTTCTGAACCACTGCATTTGATCTAGGAATATAACCTTTTTGAGAATATTATATTCTGAACTTATAGATTAAAAAGGAGCAGGAGAGTTCTGTAAATTGTATCTTGTGTCTCCCATCAGAAATAACAACAATTTTGGGAGATTTATAATAAACAGCAGTAATGGGCACACTGAAATGACATATATTCTTACTCTGTTTTCTTTAGATTGGAAGGGAGGGTTGTTTTAAAGGAAGAAAAAAATGAGAGGTTCTAAATTTGGCATTTCAAGCTCCCAAACTTGAAAAATTGGAACATTTCTAACCATTTGGTCACACTGGCTACAAATCTTGGTGGAAATCCTCCTATTGTTGCAATGGTTTAGTACATAAAGCATCCCACCAACTTATATTTCAATAAGATAGTGACTTATTGGTAGAAGTTTTTGTTTAAGATATTTTTCCTTCTTTTCCCCTCTTGTTAACTGTGGACTTAACTCCTGTCAGGATATTCAATTCATTTCTTGATATGGAAGTATAGAATGCATATTTGTTCCTTTGCCTGAGGTCAGGAAAAAATTTCCTAGGTAAGTCATCTTTATCATTACCTTTTCAAGAATTTATACTAATTTTCATAGCACTAAGCTTTATTTATTTTTCCATATTAGAAAATGTACATGCCAGAAACACAACCCCAAAATTCTTGATCATGAATCCGTACCTTTTGCAAAATAAAATTAGCACTTGATTTTCAAAATGGTGGTCTCATGTTTGTTATTTTTAGCTTGTTTAATTTAAACCAAAGTCAGAGTCAATATTCAACATATTTAAAATCTACTGAGACTTAATTTTCTTTTCCTTGACAGCCTCTCATTTTCCTCCAATCATACATTTAACCAGGATTGGTGTTTTGGTACATCTTAACCCTACAAATTATTATATTTCTTACTGTAGACTTCATGGGGGATAAAAGTATCTAGTAAAGTTTCCTTGTACAGTGTTTCTGTTTCCCCAAAGATTGCCTGTGACTTCCATTAAACTTTACCAGCCTTCCTAAAACATAAAACCAAAATAATGTACTAATTGCTTTTCTGAAGTGAACAGTTTTAAAGAAATTGTTATAATTTTGCTATTTAAATTAGTTAGCTAGAAGTGACATAATAAAATTACATTTGGCTTTGAGTGCACTATATTAATCATGATAACTCATGGATTCTTGCAAAGTGAAGAAAAAAACCCTGTAGCCTAAAATTGATCTCATATATCATAACATTTTTATGAATTCAAATTTTAACAATTAATGAAGTTGACATAGGTTATGCATCTGTAGACATTTAATTAAAATTTAATTAAATATTTATTGATATCTACTTTGCAGTTCTCATTTTGTATTTTGGATCCAATGCTTTTCTTGGGTTTGATATTTTCTGAGGACCTGTACATCTTAAATTCATGGGCATTGTGCCTTTGAGTGCTAGTGGATGAAATTATCGCACCACCAGGAAAAATCCTCCCAATATTCTCATTGTCTTAGGCCTAGCCTTCAATTAGTACAATGTACCCAGACAAACAAAGCCCTGACAAGTAGCAGCCTTGAAAACTTTGTGTGTCTGATTTGTATGTGTGTGTATGCATGTGTGCAGACTTCCAAGTTCTCATGTATGCCTCCAATTCTTACAGAAATGTAAATCTGATAAAAGAAATCACTCATTTGGGCCGTTTCCACTTTTAAGAAATAATGATTTTCTTTATATGAAATGCCTCCATGCCAACCAGGAAATATTGCTGCCTTGAGCAGATCTTCACAAGCCCCTTTCTCAAAAGGAGCCAAGCATTGCCGGGAGAAGGCTTCTGGCACAGGAGGATATACACTGGCAATTGGACCCTCATGAGCTGGAGCCTCTGCATCTCAAACACAGCCAGAATTTCATCACTTCTCACTACCTTCCCTGCTGGCCCTTGTCCAAGCCCAAAGTTTCTGCCTTGTACTATTTCACTGGCCTTGGAGCTGCTTTCCATGTGCAGTCTGTGTGCTCCTCCAATCAGTCTCAGGACCAATAATCCTGTTCAAGCAGAAGTCCTACATGTTGCTCCACGATCACCCACCTCTAACTCTTCCATCACTCTCAACAAAAAAGCCAAAGTCTTCACACTGGCCTACAGGCTCCCCAAAGTCCAGGTCCCCTTCACTTTTTGACCTTTTCTCTTGCTTTTCTCACTTTGCTTCACTGTACTCCAGCTGCCCTGGCCCCTTGAAACATAAAATTTCTTCCCTGGGCCTCCGAGTAGCTCTTTGCTCTGCTTGCTACCATTGCTTTTGCCCAGTGATCTGTTCTGTTTTTGTCGTTTTGTTTTTGCTCTTCTGGCTAATCACCATTAAAGTGATTATATAACTGACTCATCAATTATATTTGTTCTCTCTCTCCCCCATTAGTATATTAGTGCCATGAAGGCATTTTCTGCTTTCTTTCTTTTTTTTGTTTTGTTGTACTCTAAATACTGAACATTAGTGCCAATGCTGGCTTCCTTTTGCTATTACATTAATATTTGTGTAATGAATGCTATGCTGCTTTCTAAAGGGTCCAATGAGAGGACTTGCATGATAGTTGCTAGTAGTTACCTAGGGCTTTACCAACTCAAGACACTTCTCCTCATCCAGTTTCTGTCCTCAGAGAGTGCTCTTATCTGTATCACTGAAATTTTAGACACTAGACAGCTACTCTTTTAGATGTACTACTATTTCCAGGATAAAGGTGTTCACTTGATAAAAAGGAGTAAAATTACTAGATAGTTTTACTGAGAATTGCAAATCACATTACACATGTACAGATTCACTCAAGAGCTTGAGGTCAAATGTGTATTACCAATATAACAATGCATCTGAGTGTATCTCTGGAATTTAGCAGAAAAAAACAGCTACTGTGGTGTCACAGTGATTTCTTCTATTATCCTTCCCCAGTAGTTGAGTGTAGTCAGGAAATTTGCTTAATTCTCTGAACCTGAGAATTATTTATACATAGGTACATCCTTGCCTGTTACATTTTTAATGCATTAATCACCTAGTCTTCATTTAACAGCTATTCAACCAGTGGCAGCTATTTTAAAACATTGAGGAGCGCTCAGCCCACAGTAGGTATAAACTAACATTGTACGATGTATAATTCAGGGTTGAATCATTACATGGGCAGGACAAATACAAAGTACTATGAGATCACTATCCTTTTACTCTAGTCTCTGAACTATCCTGTGAAAAGTGCTTTTATTTTCATTACTGCTCAACTTCACAAAGTAACTGATAAGTTGCTGATGCAAAAAGGAGTGGTTTGGGTGGGCATGCCCATACCAAATGGTAAAGCATTTATTGCTGCAGGAGAATAAAGAATGGTATCCAGTATACACCAAATATGTAAAATACTGCATATGTATTAGAAATATAGCTTTCATCATTTAAAACATTTATTTTTCAGTGTTTAGCATTTCAAATTTACTCTAGGAGCCTTTTATGTGCTTTAATATTGCTGTGCTCATTTTTTTCTATTAAAAGCCTTTGAAGATTTCTGGTTCAATTTCCTCAGAGTCTTGAATATTGTTAAAGTGTATATTAAAACTGGTTCAATATCCTCCCAAACTATATCAGAGAAAAAAGTTACAGTGATTCTCTACACAAATATATAATAAACAAAGTATTTTATATTTAAGAAACTAAAAAGATCTTTACTAACTGGTACCTAAAAATTAATGGACCACCAGCTGAGGATTTACATACTGACATCAGTATGACCTGACCAGACAAACCAATTGAAATGAATCATTCTGCATATAACTATGTGAATGTGATAACACTGCTAACCTTACTTTATAAACAGAATCAAAATTTTAATCAACTACTCTGAGTAGAAATAGAAAATTAATATTTATAATTTTATTCTCTTTCCATTTATATATTGCAGTTCTAAAATAATCTTATCTACCTCCTACCATGATAAGAGATACCCTATGTAAAATTTTGTACTTTCCATTTCTTTTGTGTTTCTGTTCATTCTATTAGGAACTGTTTGATTTCTCACAAATATAACAAGTTTCTAGACGTTTGGTTAAATGTGACTCTACATAGAAGAACCTCTTTTAAAAATGTTCTACATGAATATTAGTGGTATTACAGAAGGAGGGTTATATAAAGAAAATTATTTAACAAGTGTAAATTATAGAGAAAAACAACCAACTAGAGAGTAATTCAATATTTTTATTGGACTTATTAAAATTACGTGCAGAAAATCTTCACTTTTACTTAAGTGACTTTTGAATTGTGCATAAGAGAATCATATGTCATTTTATATTTTCTCAAGTTATCTACTCTGACTCAATGTTGGTTACTTTTGAAAATACTACATCAATATTAAAAATAAAAACTCCTATGTTTATGTAATTTGTTTCTTGTTTGATACCCTGTAAAATGCCAAAATAAGCTAATGAAATTTTGGTTTTACATACTCTCTTGACAATTGTAAAATGAAGTTACATAATAAGAATATAGTAAGGGAAAAAGATATTTAACATTTTATTGATTTACATTTTATTATGAAACAACAGACAGGAAATTTACAAGAGGGTATTAGTCATATGAGTTTGTCATAAATATTGTAATTGTCATATTTCCCAAAAATAAACTCTGAGGAATGTTTCACTGGGCACCAATTCATTCATAGCTGAATTTCTGAAAGTTCATATTTCCCTAGAAAATGGAAGAAGCTTCAAAGTAAAGACTCTATGATATTCTATTTGAAACTAAGCATTTCTTAATTTCTAAGTCCACTTATAGGTTAAGATGATGGAAATCACCTTGTAAAGTTCTGGGATTATCATTTATTTTAGGATTTCTGGGTCAGGAGTGAGTGTGTGAGTTTCCATACAGAGGAGTTGCTTTGGTAAAGATGTACATGCCTATAAAATGCTGGAGCTCCTAATATGTGATCTTGCACAATCCAACAGAGCTGCCTTAGAATTTAAAACTGTGAATTTTATGGTCAATAGTCCATTGATAGGAAGCACAAACGTGAGATAATAGAGCACTGTTTTCAGATGTTAGTCTAATCAGTGAAAGCTGGGTATCAAGCATTTCCAAGGAAATTTCTGTGAAGCACCTCGCTTACAGTGTCAGTTATCAAAGTTGAGTGGAACAAATATGCAATCAAACTTTATTCATTTAGCTTGAATATATGAATTAGTTCCTGCTGTTTTAACAACTACCCAGCCTGCAGTTGTTAGAATTAAATGATGATCTCCAAGTGAGAAATATAGTATGTTGGTAATCATTAGCATTTTATTGACCAATTTGGAATCACTGAATAAAACTGAAATCAAACACATGGTTGTTTGAATAGTAAGTAAGAATGAGAAAAAAAGGAAAAGATATTTCCTCTCTGGTGCTGGTAATTCTTTTCAAATGATTAATGAGGAAATATTAACAGGAACTCACAAAACAACTCACCTATCAGATTTAATATTAGCCCTCAAAGGGCACAGAGCATAAACTTAATTATTGTAATTCTGAGAGGCATTCAACTCTTGTTTTTTGTTTTTGTTTTTTACTTGCAAAATAGTGTTCTCAAACAGAATTTAAATGGGTTATACTTATGATCTTTAATAAAAGTTATTTGACATTTGTTTGCATAACTAATGTTGTAAGGTTTGGTAAAACTGTCTGAGTTATTGTTTTCCCAAGATGTTCCCCAAAATTCTTGTCTAATACATTTTGTAGTAATATGTTCCCTTTTTTAGGAAAACACAAAAGCATACCAGGGAGTCTCCAGCAATTTCATACTTTGTCAAAGTCAGAAGTCTTAGGTTTTGAATCCTTGAGGTGAAGGTCAGACTGTAGCAATTTTTAGCTTAATTAGACAAAAAAAAAAAAAAAAAAAGAAAAGAAAAAGGAAATGGAAAACAAATGAAAGAAAAATGTGGAAAGGAGCAGAGGTGAGGAATTAATAATGAAAACTTCCGATCATTAACCACCTTACAAGAGCCCTATTATGTACTCCTTACTCATAATGTGAATAGAAAGCATTACTCTAATTTGTGAAGAAAAAAACAAGTGAGGCCCAGAGTAACTAGTTGGACAACTGGTAACTCGAAAGGAGGGAAGATGTGAATAGCGCATACTTTTCACTACGTCCTGGATGACCAACCTATTTCAAAAACGCTAATCACTATATAGCAGCTCCTTAGAGTCCATGCTGTGGAAGGTCTTTCAGGCCAGGCTGGAGTGCTTGGCAGAGGGCTGGGGTTAGTTAGCGTTATCTGTTATGTGAGGTAGAATGTGTTTTTAGTTCTGTCATGCACTCCTCACAGCTTCACCGTCCTCCCGAAAGACTCTGGCCGTGGTAATAAGCACTTTACAGTTCACAAGAAGCCAGATTCCGTACTAGGAGGCTGACTTCTACTGGTAGCACCACACAGGCTTCCTGTCCTGTAAGGAATAAGTGGATATGGCTAATGAGAGACTGCAGTAAAATACTGAGGAAGAGAGGAGAGAAGGTTAGAAGCATTATTAATTCTCCTCCTCAGTACCTCCGCCAGGTATTAGGTGGCAGGGCAGTGCTCCTTTGATGAAGACTTTCATTCCTGAAATGAAGGTTTCCCTTCACAGCCTTACCCTTGCTGATTTTTTTTTCTTTTTTTTCTTTTTTTTTTTGTACCAAGAACCTAAATCTGGACTTCACACTTGCCTGGCAAGGGCTGTTGCTGAGCTTTGTTAATGCCTTCTGCCCCTCACTGCTGGGTCTGGCAATGACCGTCTACCCACACTGGTCTTCATGAGTTTCAACATTTCTTGTCCCCCTACATCAATCACGAGGCATACTGAAATTGAGTGGTTTGCAGAGGATGTTGAACATGTACTGTTTACCAAGATAAAGTCAAGAGTGAAGAGAAAGTACTACCGCTCCTAGGTCCGAATAAATGAAAGAAGAAATTTTGTATTTAGTCTAGAGAAAGATAGAGCTGGTGGACAG
Organism: Chinchilla lanigera; assembly: GCF_000276665.1. NCBI lineage: Eukaryota > Metazoa > Chordata > Mammalia > Rodentia > Chinchillidae > Chinchilla > Chinchilla lanigera. The sequence continues at coordinate 20,039,005 of NW_004955411.1, forward strand.
GACAGCCTGAGCAGAAGCGATAGAATTCACGGTGACGGAATGAGGTGACCCAGGAAGTTGATCCTGCACCTCACTCTCTCTTGCGCTCTTCTCTACTGCCGGTGCTCTCAGCTGGCTGAAATAATCAGAGACTGGAGGGTGATAGAAGATGTCAGTGATAAGCAAGCATGAAGAGTGAAGACACAAGGGCATGCAGCAGAATATAGCAACCTTGCACCTCCAGCACAAACATCTGCTTCTGCAAGCATTTATCAAGTACCTTTTTAAGTGTTCTTCATTTTTTTAGAGACTTTAAAAACAAAGTAGTGAGTAGGCTTTCTCAATATGATGCTGGAATTGATTTGCTCTTATATTACGACTTTAGAATATGAGAACTCTTCAGTCTTAAGTAGCCATAGGTGAACAAATAATGCCTGACTGCGAAAGCTGAAGATTTGCAAACAAAAATGCACCATGTGACAGTTGCTCTTCTTTTAAGGGAAGAGTGGTAGTCAGGAAGGTCTACAGCCCTGAGGTCAGTTAGGGAGAGAGGAGGCTGAGAATTTAAACTTTGAAATCTTCCTCAAGATCCTTTTTTGTTGGAGGCAGCCCTTCTTATCTTCCCACCTTTCCCTTCCTGCCTTAGAGAATCAGTCAGTCTTCTCCCACATTAAAAAACAATTAAGCTTTAAATGATATTACCCATTGCAGATACTCAATAAGGAAAGTCAGATATTCTATATCTACTTCCACAGCTCTCATGGACTCTGAGACCAAAATCAGAAACAGATCTAAGCATAAAACAGACCGACAAATCAGGCCCTCCTCTAGGAGGTGATTCCTTCTGTACCAAGACAGATTTTAGGTGGTACAAATTCTTTTCTAACCAAAACTTTAAGAAATGTATTGAGCTCATCAGAGTTCAATGTTTTTATTCACAGAAAGAGCTACAGTGATAGATCTGTATGAGCCAGAGTTTACAGTGAGTTTTGCTGGGATGGAGTTAGGCTCTCTAGTGGGAATGTTGGGGTCTCACGGTGGCAGGGGTAACATGGTTAAACGGAAACTTTAGAGTTACAGTGGGCAGAATTACCATTATTAGCCACAAAGGTCTATAGCTATGGTTAAGATTTTCAGGACTCTTGAGAATAGAATAGCTGGGCCATCTCCTAATGTGTTGTTTAACTATGTAGATAGAAAAATTCCAAGTCTGCTTAGCAAAAGGTAAGACCTGAAATACTCGTAGGATTCAGAGCCTCTAATTCAATCCTAAAATTTAAACTGTCATGTGGACCCAGAACGACTTGATTGGCAGTGAGCCCAATCTCCTTTGGTGAAAGACCCTCAAAAACGTCTTAAATGGTTTATGTGAATGTCTTCCCATATTCTCTCCAGAGGCTATAATCTCTTAATAATGTGACCAAGAAAGAGAAAATATTCAGACTTTATGTTTTTATTATGGCTTTGAGGGAACCATGTGATCTTGTGACCCAATTAGAGACTAATGAGGATCAGGTGAGATATGATATCTTGATAATGTCACCTATAGTAAGTTCACTGGAACTGTTTTGCTATTATTTCTTAGCCCTGAAGTATTTAGAGTAAGTCTCATATTTACTAAATGGTACATCTTCTGATGGGTTCTTCATCTATGAAATGAAGGTTATTATTTGTAAAACTCTCTCATATAATTTTCTCCATGATGTCCCCGGGATAGTAAATTTAAAAAAAAAAAACTAAATCAAAGGCAATACCACATTACCAGAGGATATTTCCGAAATTAGAGCAATGATCGAGGACTTTAAAGATAGTGGAATAGATATTTTATCTATTCTTAGAATTATTTTATCCCCATTTACTTTCCCATTTGACTTCTGCAAAAATTAGAAGCATCTCACAGAATGACTATAGATTATAAAAACTTCAGACAATACAAGAGTTTTATCTGCTATTCTGGACATGATATCTTTTTAAAGGAACTAACCACATGCCTTGACCCTTGAGATGTTTTTACCCTAAAAAGACTGTTTTTAAATGCCAGCCAGCAACATAGTCAAAACAGTCTGTCTTCAAGCCTGAGGGACAGAAGCACTATCTAACATTATTTCTCAGGTCTATGTCAGTTCTTTTGCTCTCTGTCATAATTTACTGTGGAGCGAACTTACTTGTTTTTGGCTTTCCAGGGACCACATGGTGAAGCATTACATTACGCTATGTAGCAGCTCTGATACCTGGGGATCCCTTATGTAGAGTTTGTGTGGGGAGGCCCAGTAAAATGAAAGACAAGTAATTGCATTTTTTTGTACCCTCCAAAGATGAATAGACATAATGTCTTTAGATCATAGAGCACATAAAGTACTTGGGACTGTTGCTTTAATGGATTTACAAGGTAAAATTTCAAAGCTGCTATTTCTAGTGAGGACTACAAAGAGAAGACTCACCCACAGGTCTAAGCTGCACTGCAAACTGACATGTGGACCTCAGGACTCAGCTGACACGATGATCCTTAAAGAGACGGTGACAGATTGATATGCTTGGTCAGGTCTCTGGCAAGTCCAAATATGAGAAGCATAGTTCAGACATCTTGGATTTCATATTAAATTCATTTCCTATTCTCCCATCAACTACAGTCCATTTGAAAAGCAGCTCCTGGCATATAATTAAATCTTGATAAAGGCTGAACAGCTAAACTGCAGACATCAAATAATTGTGTGACTCAAGCTGACCACACTGGAATAAAGACAAGAAAAGATAGTAAATGCTAAAAGAAATGATATGATCATTCCCTACTTGCCCCAGTTCAGTTTTCACTCTCTTCATTTTGTGCTGTGTTCTGGAAGGATAGAAGAGGCACTTGGGCTCCCCTGCCATGTACATTCTCGTTGTTCAATTCAGTAGCAGCAATGAGACGGAAGTGGCAGAAGACTGTGGGCTGTTCGTCCCGATGCTTTCTTTCTGCTGAACTGAGTATTAGCAGTGGTGGAGTCAGTCTGTCTAAGACCATTGTTCCTTTACCTGTGGCCCCAAATCTGGGCTGCCATAACACTATCTCCCTCTTTTGACCTTTAGGCATAAAGGTAGTGTTTTGCTCTCCCTTGGTGCTGGTCTTTGGAATCTGCATCACCTTTATTGCTCCTGGCTTTCCTGTAACAGTTGATGTGGACTGTTGATCTGACTGAATTAAGAGGTGCCCAGAGAGGTGGCTGGACTCTGAGGGTTCTAATCTCATCAATAGATAGCTCCATCAATGAGTTCATAGGTGGGGGGCTATTAAGAGACGAGGCGTACATGAAGAAAGTGTGTTATTGGGATGTTCCTCTGAAGGCTGTGTCTGGCCCCTGGCTTCTTCCTCGCTGGATTTTCCCCTACCTCTCTACTTCATGGCTGCCATAAGGTGAGAAACTATCCTCTGTCTTGCATTTATGTCATCATGTTTCCACCCTGGTGCCAGCCAACCAGAATCTGATACCACAAGCCAAATAGCCCTTTGGCTTTTAAACTGTGTATCACATATTACACAGTTCCTCCACTTCTATAAACAATTCTTTTATCACTTCTCAACTCTTCAAAACTTTAACTATGCAGTTTTTTTCCCCACAAATATAAATGACACAACATAAAGAAGACCTGGGAGATATCAGGTCATATTGCATTAAATATTTAAAGATTTTTGGTAAGAGATAAATAAAGTCTATCTCTTTAAAGACACTGTTTCTTTGGAGTTTTCTACTATGTAACATCAATCACAGTCTTCAGTGATATAACGTTTTCCTATTTGTCTAGAAAGTCCTGCTCTTTATTATACTTTTATTGCTTGCCTCTACATCCTTTGTATCATCTTGATATCTGTCCTTCTGAATGTCAGTAGACTTAGTAACTTTACTATTGATTTTGAGCTTAAAATATCTAAATATTTAGACTACCTACCTATCATTCTACCATGGACTACCCCTGAACTAAAATGTAGCAAACAGGCTCTGAACTTAATGCTTCACTAATGAAGAACATAATGAATAATCATATGTTACTGATAAGAAAAGTATTTCAGCCTTTTATTTAGTGGAGCTGTTATGGCTTGTGCCTAGATGTGTCCCCCAAAATCTCATACAATCATGGGTTTGGCTTTTTCAGAAGTGGTTGGATCTAGACTGTATGATGCAAGGATTAAGGGTGATTACTAAATTATTCCACTAAACAGTTTAACATAGTTCTGTGTGTGAGTGTTACCCACCCTAAAAACATAGAGCCAGTAGTTTAGAACATAAAAGAGACAGAAAGAAACTGCTATTGTCACTTGCCTGCTGCCTCTCCTGCCTTTCCATGGACTGTTTCTTCTCTATGATGTCCCTCTCTCAAGCCACCCTGCCTTGGAGCCAGTCAATCATAGACTGAAAGCTCTACAAACTGCAAGCTGAAATAAACCTTTCCTCTTTTAACTTTGGGTGCTGGGTATTTTGTCTCATCAGTGAAAAAAGTAATTTAAAAAAGAGTCAAACTTCATTCCCTTCTCAGTACAGCAGATAGTGAGAGTTTAAATATTTTCTTTCTAGATTCTTGCCATCAGTCTCTCTTATGATAGCCTCTATTTTTTCCTCAGCTCAATTCAAAAACAATGTGGAAGAGCATGGGGGAAAGTTCATAAAGAGAGAAGAAGTGACATAATGCAGTCCAGAATATACCTTATCTCTTTCCACAATCATCTTTTAGGAAGTTGAGAGTGAACTCCCAAAAACTTTTCTTCAGAATGTAGTCCTATCAACCTTTGCTCACTTTAGTCAAGCAACAATTTTTCTTTCTTACCCATAGCTCTACTTCCAAAAGCTCCAGATAACATTGTCAGTCTCTCACCAGAAGAGGTTTTCTCTGTTTGTGTCTGATTGGCACATATTTCATAAGATTAGAGGCACTAGAAAGACAAAGACCTTTCTTATTTTGTGTATTTTTCTATCCTTATCAGCTGGAACATGCTTGGCTTATAACAGAAAGTCAAAAAAGTAATTCCAAACAAATTGGTGAACATATCTTCAAGAACTCACCCAAAATCTAGCCCAGCAATTCTCCATAAAATGAATTTCCCTTATCATTCATCATCTGCTTTAGACCTGCTATACCAGACAGTTCTTTCATACTGCATCTGTGATTTCAGAGTACTGTATGTTTTTCTATTTTCTCATTTTCTGGCTACATTCATGATTACATATGCTTTTCTCACTAGCTTTTTATTTACCAAGTCAATAGTAACTATACAGCTAAGGGTTTAGACCTCAGGCTCTGAATTGCAGATTTTCTATTTTATAGCTATTGCATATTATCCTAGTTGAGTTACTTGACACTTTGAGGATTCAGTCCCCTGATTTGTGAAATGGATAAAATTCATTCACTATGTGTCTAATATATGACAGGTGCTAAAATAGATACTGAGAATAGTTTTTAAAAGGAGAGGAAGGGAGGAGGGGGTGAGAGAGAGAAAGGGGAGAGAGAAAGTGAGAGAAGGGAGACAGAGATAGAGAGGGGAGAGAAAGGAGGGAGCAAAAGGAGAGAAGAGAGAGAAAGGAGGGAAGGAGAGAGAGGGAAAAGGGGGGAGAGAACAGAGGAAAGGAAGAAAAAGGAGAGAGACAGAGACAGAGAAAAAGAGACGGAGGGAGAGAAAGAGGTAAAAGGGAAAGAAAAGGAAAAGCAAGAAAAGGCAGATTGAGTCCTTGCCCTTGTGGAAGATACATGCTAAATAAGTGCATTAAGCTCTTTCCAATTGCTGGAATAAAATATCTGACACCTACAACTTAAAGGAGAAAGATTTGTTTTGGCTGATGATTTCTGGTGGGTTCAGATCAAAGTTGGCTTACAGAAATAGCACCATGGAAGGGCATGGGGAAGGAAAGCTGTTCAACCCATTGCAGCCAGGAAGCAGGGGAGGAAGGGAGAAGCTGCGGACACAAACACTTCCGGGTCAGGCCTCCAGTGACCGGCCTCCTACCAGGCTCTACCTCCTAACAATGAGTCAGCTGTGGATTTGGCCACTGCTCTGCAATCCAATCATCTCCCAACATGAGCCTTTTGAGGAATATTTCAGATTCAAACCATAACAAGAAGGATGTAATCATACTTTTCTTTCTCTATATCCATAGCTCTAAAAATATAATTTTATATAGTTAGTCTCAAGAGAAGAAAATAAGAGAATAGAATTTGAAAGCAGTGGCAGAAAGTTTGGGTGCTGACTAAAAAGCTCATTTGAGCACTGAAGAAGTCGTTCAAATCATTAAGTCCCTTCAAAAATTTCTCCTTTGCTTTTTGAGGCATCGTAGGACTATTCTTTCTACCTCTCTAGAGTAGGCATGATTTGCTTTAGCTCAAGATTTGGCACTTCTCAACCCGAGGGAATTATATCCAAGCAGTTAACATGGAGACTAAGGAGTCTTCAGCTCAGGCCTGCCTGTCGACTGGCACTAGACATCAGCCAGTCATCTGGGCAGTGATTGATGCTATGATTCCCCACAGCATCATATATCCTCTCCTTACTGACGTGAGCATGCAACAGTACTCAGCAACTAGGAGGCACTTGATAACTTTGTTATCGTTGCTACATTCATCGTCATTGCAATTAGTTTTATCATAGTGTCATTTGTATTGCCTAGGTGGAAACATAGCAACATGTAAATATCTTGGTCTCGAATAAGTGTTAAGATAGTGAATTACAAGCTTTTTGTACCTATCTTCACAGTGGGAAGGAAAAACCAAGTAATTCAAATCAGAGGTATCAGAATTGTGGCAGTTAAATCCAAAGAGGTTTTCCTGGTGGGATAAAGGAAACTTTACATAATGAATGGTACTTTTGTGTTGATTTTTACAAACTGGATACATACACTTTTGAAGTCATTTGGCTTGAAAACCTAATAGATTTAATTAAGAATGCAGAAAACCCCAAAAATCAAATGTATAAATAAAAGATGTTTGCTCAAGTGAAATGTTCTTAGTAGTATTAAAAGGACTCCAAACATCAATATAAACTAATAGTGATTAGTTTTAGGCCCAGAAATGAAATTTTGAAAGAAATAACTGGGCTGGGGATTTAGCTCAGTGGCACAGCACCCACCTGGCAAGCTCGAGGTCATGAGTTCGATTCCTGATGCTGGAAAGAAACAAAAACAAAAACAAAAAGAGAAAATTGAAATAAATAACTAAGGAACTTAACAGGATAGAAATGTCAATGTGCACTACATGTACCTCAGCTTCTCTTAAACCCTTGCAAGGAAGCCACAAGGAAAAACAAACAAACAAACAACCCGCCATCCCCCAAAAACAAGTTTGTCTGGAGACAGAAACTGCTAACAGCACCAGAGTAAGTCTGCACGTGGTGAAACATGCAGGGACAAATCAAGAGGGGTGGGGAAATGCAGAACACATCAGATGCAATTTTTCAGTAGACAGAATTAAATCAACAGGGAAAGCAAGTTTACTGGAACATAAATATGAATGATAAAATGAGAACTACTCTTTCTAAAATAAGCAAGTGTCTCTGCAGAAAGTCTCTCAGTGGTAGCTAAAAAATCAACTGTATGATTTAAAATTCTATAAAGGAAGTTCTAAGTACCCTATTTCGGGTATATACTAAAATCTTGTGACTTAGGTAAATTGTTTCTTTTTCTTAGCATTCAGGATTTACCATAACAATGTCTGCTACAAAATAGTTATGTGAAATTGGAACTATATGTTAGTAAAGAAATGAAGAATAATCTCAACGGTAGCCTTTATAGGGTTGATTTGAAATACTGTGTTTTAAATAGACCATTGGAAAGCAGGGAGGTAATTCTTTCTCTAAGTCATTTAAATAACCAGTGCAACTTTTTCTGGTCAATAGATCAGGTTGCAGAGTTACATTGTACTTTCAGTGTTCCCCTCATTTGACAAGACATGTTAAGTAGAAGTGAATTGTGAGCCATCTGTAGTGGACTGACAACTGGTGATTAATTTATAACTGCCAGCCAAACTGAGTAAGTGTGGTGCTGGGTGTGGGAGGCTCACCTGGGGACTCTTGCCAGCAGCATAAGAGGCAGACCTGGGGAAGAAAAAGTAAGGCTGTTGGGAGCCTGTAAGGAGCTGTTGGTTCTTTTGGAGGAGCTTGTCATGCTGGCTTTCTTGATGAACTCAGCTTATCCTCTGAGGAGCTCGGGACCTTGGTGGCACTGAGAATGGCTACAGTTCACTTTGGGAGAGCTCTGATCCTCACGCTGAGCATCGCTTCCTGGCTCTGGAGAGGAAGACGGTGCGCTGCTCAGTCTCCTGGAGAAGCTTGTTGCATTGGCTTTCCTCCTGGGAACTCAGCTGTCCTGATCATTGAAGGAGCTCTGGACCTCACTGTTGCTGAGGATGGCTGTGGTACTTTTCAGGAGAGCTCTGATTCTTGTTTTTCATGTTCCTTCCTGGCTCCAGGGTAGATCCCTCAGTCTGCTAGCACTGATCCTTCATCCCGCTGGCACAGACTTTCTAGATTCCACCACTGACCTCTGGAGCTTCCCAGTGCAGATCCATAAATCAGGCCTGCACCTGCTATTGTTGTGGGCTCTAGGCCTCCAGCTGGATTCATGGGAGGCATTGTTATGGGCTCTAGGTCTTCAGCTGGACTCCTGCAGGACATTATCGCAGGATCCAGGCCCTCAGTTGGATTCTCAGGTCAGTAGTGTGTGGACAGATTTCTTGCACTCTCTTGTATCTGATTTTTTGGGTGACTATTACAAATAATCTTATAAAGTATGTGCCCTGTATTGTATTGTTTCCCCTTGCAAATAAGCCCCAAACCACAAAATAATCTTAATTTTTGCTTTCCAGTAATATTTTCTTTATTCAGAGTGCGTATAATGATGATTTGTCTATCAGAAGTCTATTATTCAGATGTCAAAGTTTCTAAATATGGCACAGTGAACTTTGTGCTGATGTGAAAACACATATTAGTGGTATCTTGCAGTCTATGTACTTCCACCTATGGCTCCTCTCACCTAGCCCCGTGTCCTGCAGATTCATCCATGTGGTTGTTAGCATCAGGATTCTCTTTTTTAATGCTGAATAATATTGTATCATATGTCTCTATCACATGTTGTTATTCTTTAATTCACTGATGTGTATTTAGGTTACTTCTATTTCTTAGATATTGTAAATAATGTTGCGAAGAACATGGCTGTATAGCTATCTCTTCAGAATCTAATTCTGATTCCTTTCACCATACGTCTAGTACTGGGATTTCTGGACCACATGACAGTTCTATCTTTAACTTTTGAGGTGATTTCATACTATTTCCTATATGAGATACACCAATTACCTTTCCATACTCTAAGGAACATGAATGGTATTCATAAAGGGTACAAAGTTTCATTTATGCAAGATGAGCAAATCCTAAAGCTCTACTCTATAGAACAGTGTAGAATGTGTAAATACCTAAAAATACTCTAATATGTGATTAAAATTTTGCTTGGACAGTAGATTTAATTTTAGGTGTTCTTATCACAAAATAATAAGTATAATGAAAAGTTGCATGGGGAAAGTTTTGGAGATGAACACATGTATAGCATCAGATTTTTAAAGCTGACAATTGTGTTTATGAAGACATGAAGACATACAGAGATGTTTGTGAAGACATGAAGACATACAGTGATGAAAAATAAAATATACATGGTATAAACTTGCCAAATGCTTGGGAAAGAAGGTACAACTTCTCAAGTTGAGATTAGTAATTAGTAACAGTCACAAATAACTTAGCAACCCAACAGAGACATAGAATTTTTGCATGAATTAATAGAGGAGATTTTTGAGATGATTTTATAGGTATATATTTATTCCAAATTCGTGGTCTCATAAACAATCTCATAAACTATTTAAAATGATTAGTCAATTTGCATCAATAAAATAGAATAATTTCAGTTAATCTTTACATTCATTTTATTTTGGTAAGAGTATTTACATCAGAAAGTAAACTTTAATAGTATTTCCAAGTAATAAACTATAATGTGATTATTTTTAATAGAGTTATGTGTATATAAATTGTATCTCAATAAATCAGATATAAAATGTGTGTGCATATGTGACTTACATTTAATGATTTATAAGTCACATTGAAAAAAATAAGAATAAAGTTTTAACTCATTTATGTTGGGAAAAACACTATGTTTTCTTTTATTCTACAGTGAAAATATAGAGGATTTTCTTTTCTTCGTGAGGTGACCTTAAACGGTTGGACACTACTTTATTAACATCGTAAGACTTCCTTAAATTCCTTACATGTATTAAAATAAAAGGTCCTTCACCTACACACTACACTAGAATCATCAAATCTTCATTGCTAAATGTTAGTCATTAGGCAGATGCATTAGTTTCTATTCTTCCAATTGTTTTTAATTGTCATGAAATTACATTTGTTCTCCCTAAACCAGTACAATGTATGCTTTTCCTTATTTAGTTGAAAGGGAACAAGGAATTTTCCTTATTTGGTTGCATTTTAGGGAAGATAAATTATCACCATCATCACCAAAATGTTCATTAATTGTCCATGTTTTAGGAGGCAGTACTTGGTCTGAATTAGGCTTAGTTCCTCCCTGTTTGGAAATTCCAGATGTTTAGATGGCAGAGATGAAGAAATTTTAGGGTCATGCATTCAGCCCAGGAACGCATTCAACAAGGGAAGCAAATGAATGTGCTAAGTAAGGTTTTACAGTGAACATTTGTACCCTTGAGCAAAGTATATCAGGGAACTTGGTGAAAAGGGGAGCCTTGGAGATGGGTGTCTTGGTGATTCATGGCCACTCAGCTGGTTATATAAGAAAGATCTCTCCCCATATCCCATGACTTGACTGAGTGTTATCCAAATGACAGCGTGATAAGAAGGAGTAGGTATGATGAGCTGGTTTTCTAACACTTCCATATCTCTTCTCTGCAATTACTAAATGAAAGGGATTTCCTCCCTGCATACGCTTATATAATTTTAAAATGCCTTATATACTGTTGCAAAGAGAAGTCAAATAGGGTGCAAAGAGATTAGTAGCAAACATTATAGACAATCACACTACAGCAGTGGGTACTTTTCATACCGGTAGAAATTTCAATACATTCCTGGAGACTTACATTCATTTCATATATTGCACATCCCTAATACACCAACAAATCATTATCCGCCTTACATTTGTCTTCTCTAAATGTTCACCTGATTTTCTCAACTTGATCAACCTCATCTTGTATTTGACTCTCTCAAAGTAAGCCAACCTCACCTTTTGGGGAGACCAGCAAAATTGACATAAGTTGTTGATTTTTGCATTCTGAATAATTTTCATAAGGTACCAGTCATTTTTTTCATCTTCCATGATGTTTTTTCACACAAAATTATTTATGACCAATGAATTCCCTTTAAAGTCATAGAAGTGTAGAGATTCGCTGATCTGACCATGTTATGCACTGTCCTGATCTAGCTGACTTGATAGAATGAGGGAATGACTGCTTAACAAACTCAAATATCACTAGCTGGGTGGCACGATTTTTCAGGGCTTGGCAAGATTCTTTAGAAGGCTGAAAATGCTCTGACTCAGCATTTAATATAGAAAATAATTTCTCTAATAATGAAGATTAATAGCTTCAGAAATTACAGGAACAAATGCAAGTGAGTTACTACTTTCCCCTTAGTGACCCACTAGTAAGAAGTCTGCTTCCTCTTCTTAGAGCTTCAGGTTTTTCTCTGCTATAGTGCTATAGTTTTCAGGTCCAGAGAAAGGAAGATTTCTATCAGGAGACATGACACTGACTCCACTGAACTGGAAGTTCAGACTGCCATCTGGCCTCTGCAGTCCTTATACCTTGGAGTCAACGGGCCAAAAAGGGACTTGTGGTTTTGGCTGAGTTGAGTGATCTTTACTGCCATAGTGAAATAGAAGTACCACTTTACAGTGAAGGCTAAAAAGAGGATGTCTGGAATTCCTCTTAGGGCATCTCTAAGTATTAACATGTCCTGTGATTAAAATTGATGAGAAACTATAGCAACTCAATCCAGACAGATCTAGGAGCATCCCATACCATTCAGGAATGAAAGTTTAGACCACTGTCCTGGGTCAAAACCATAACTGGCTGAAATCAACAAGACTATAGAATGGGAAATAGAAGGAGAAAGTTATAAGAACCACCTATGATTACATGACCAGTAACAGAAAAAAAGGACATCATGAATACTTTCTCCTCATTGGTTGTAAAAACATCTGAGTATTCTTATCAGATATTGTTTTCCTTCATTTCATATCTCCTTAGAATATAACATAAAATATATTGATTTTATACTAGTATATCAGTAAAATTAATATTACATCATAGAATTGAAATTATGGGAGGTCAGAGAATAGATATCACTCAAGGACTTTAGCTGCTCCTTTGAGAAAGGGGTTAGTGTACTATCAGAAGTACACATAATAATAGTATTATGGTAAATGGGATTGAGCCCTTCATTTTGCCTGTATGTGGTGATAGGTATAGCTTTCTGAAATGTCTATTGATCTCACATTGACAAGTGACAATGCTAAAATGTAAAATTTTATGAGCTGACTTGACTGCACTATCAGATGCCAGATAATTGATAAAACATTATTTCTGCCTGTTTCCAAAAAAGATTTTTGCATAGGTCACTAACCTGAATCAAAAAGACCTCCCGTCACTATTGTGGTTGAGCATTGTACATTGCCCTGAACCTCTAAACAGAACAAAAACAGAGGAAGTGAAAATTCTCTCTCTGTTCTTGAGCTAAGCTGTTGATCTTTCCTGGTCCTTGGAGGTTAAAGCTCATGGTTCTCAGGCTGTGGGCTCTAGGATTTATACTAATCTCCCTCCCTCTACCCAACACACCTTGGTCCCAGATCTGGAATTAAACCATTGGTTCCCTTTGTTCAGGCATTTGAACTTCAATTGCATGACATCACCAGCTTTACTAGGTACCTAAATTGCAGGAGATGTGCCATAAGATTTCTTGAATTCCAGAATCACGTGAGCCAATTCTCATAATAAATCTCCTATATACATCTATATCTGTCCCACTGATTTTGTTTTTCAAGAGAAACCTAAATAATCTCCCCATGTCTAGATAATTACCAGCTAGGAATTTTACCACAGGTCTCTCTCAGACTCAATCCTTCTACACCTCTCTCCAGAAAATATTAATCTGTTCATTCTGAGTAATTCTAGTACTGTTCTCATCATTTTTCTTGATCTGATATCTCTGCCTAACAATTCCTTGCATAATAGATCCACACTTCTGTCTTGACATTGTTTTTCAAAAATATACATCATATTATACATTTTTCACTTGAAAGGGCAAGACTACATCAGCTGAAGACCTCCTGTTTCCTTGACAATTGAGTAGTAAAAACAACAAAAAAAGGTTTCACCTGGATGAAAGGACAAACTTCTTCTTAATCTGTTATCTCTCCCCACCATCCTCATCCATGTGAGATCCTCACTAGCTTAAGATCATTGCTGCCCTCTGACTCAGGCAATAATCCCCACACCATTTTCCTTAGTATAAATGTGATCAGCAAATACTGAAGTTCTGGCTGTTTTATGGCCTTTTGTTCCAGGTGAACAACTGATTATCCCAGGCCCTTGTTGCAACACACACACACACACACACACACACACACACACACACATACACAAAACCTAAGAATTTTATATCTGCTAAGCAATGAAATCTTGACTCACTGGATTATCAAATAAATGCCTCCAACCTGGCTGGTGTTTGTTGTCAACCATTTTGCCCTGGTCTTCTCACTTCCCAGTCTCAGCCCCAAGTATGATGATTATTTTTGTGACTGTTCACGCTTATTTTCACATATTTTTGTTGTTCCCTCCACTTGAAGCTGTTCTTCTTCTCCACCTATAGAGCCCTTAATTTACCTCTGACACTATGTCTAAATGTTATCCTCTATACAACTTTCTGGTGAGTTCCCAAGGTAGCTGAATATTGTTTCATCCTTGGCGTTGTATTTGTCTGAGTCCTTTAATATTCTGGGAGTCTGAAAGGGCAGATCCAGGGTCCCCTTTGCTGTTGCTCACTTGTCAACAGTATAGGCACTATACTATCTTCTCCTTACAGATTGATTTTTATGTTCATTGTTCTTTCAAACACATTGTTTCATGATACGCCTTCAGTATGTCTTTAAGTATTGCAGAACAGATTTTGTTCCCATCCGACAGACAAAATAGTTGAGTCTTATGGCTTATAAATATCAGCATTTTAATTTGTTGTAAATATTTTCTGTGTTAGTTCTTTCACATTTATAAACAATATATTTTTCCCACATGAGGAATAATAAAACATCAAACCATTGTATATGATATTTTTTAAATATTAAAGATCAGCATGTCAAAAGCCCAAAATATCTCTTAAACTTTATTTCTTTAATTATGTGTTTAACCTCATCATGCCATGAACTATGACTTGACAGATGATCCACACAAAGAATTTTATAATGTTTTAGAGAGGTGCTTTAGAGTAATCATTTATGAAGTAATTGTTGGTGAAAACAACTATGAAATGAACAATCCATAAGGATTAATACACAGGTTCTAGTAGACCATCCTTTGTGGATCTTAGAGAAGGTAAACATAAATTTCTTAGGACAATCTCTATGGCAGGGTTTTTTTTCCTCAGTGTAAAAGAGAATATCTTTATAAATGAAAATTTGTCACTAATAAAACCGTAAACAAAATGGGTAAATAAATTGTGTCCTTACATTTCTGCTGAGAATAAATGAGATTTAGTTTTAATCTTACATAGGAGGTACCATTAGCCAGATATACAAACACATTTGTCATTCCAGAATGTGAGAACATTTGGGAATTTTTAGGACTATCTAAAAGGAAAAGTAATTGACTGCATAATCATTTTTATAGCAGACTATTATTTTCATACACACAACAAAGTTATTTCCATCATTTTCAGTGGGGCATATTGTTTCCATTGCTTTTATAGTGGCCGCATTGGCTGTGTCCTGGTTCACTTGTTAAGTTGCCAAATCCATATCTGTGTGCATAGTCATGCATTTATAAGTAGCTCCTTGGACTCCATTATTGACCATCCATGGTGCAACTTTAGTATTTCTTCTTCGCCGAACATTTAGAGAAAAAATTTAGTGTAAATAGTATAGGATTCAGAAGGGAAGACATAAATCAAAATTAAAATCATGACTTCAATGCCTTGAGTCTTGTTACACATTTTCTTTCATTCCTGGGAGTTACTGAAATGGTTAAAGAGACTTAAACTATTAAAAATGCATGTCTGTAAAATCTAAATGGGATGCAACTACAGTTGAGTAAAAGGCTATTAAAATGATGAAATCATTATATTGTATCCAAGGATAAAAGACATTGTAAATATTTAGTCTTTAGCAGTCACAAGCCACTTAAAGGAATGAATACAGTCTTTTCTTTGGCTTACGGTTCTAATGGCCGCCAGGAAATGTCAAATTCACATGCTGTCCCAGAACACAAGATTTAGCTTTTGGATTTTTAATTTAGCTAAAAGATGTGTAAAAGCACACAGTCATTCAGATCCCCATTGGCTTCACATCTGTGTAGGATTATGTGCAAACAATATTTGATCTAGCATTGGCAGCCGCAGAGGCTCACTAACTTGAATATTTGAAAGTATTTAATTGTATCTTTTCTCTCTTTTTTAGATAGGGACAAAAAAAAATGAAGGAAGACAATTTGGAGAAGCACTGTTTCAGTACTAATCTTACATATGAGGTAAGGCTCTAAGTTGCCAAAATGAAATCTGGAAATAAAGATCCATCAGTCTTAGGTCTAAAGTAAATCATAATTGCTCTGAAAAAGATTAATGCTGGGTGACAGCCAAAGTTCCTTTGATAAAATAGTACTTAATCTGATTCAACAATGGAGTAGGCAGGAAATGGCTCACCTTTTGGGAAGGAATTAACTCTTTTATGAAGGGCTATACTCATTCCAAAATATAAGCCACAAAAAATGTCCCGGATGCCCGGATATTAGTTTCCAGAAGTAGCAAACAATTGCTCTTTTTCAATCATTCTTTCACATTTCTCTTGCTTTTCCTCTTATCTACAAATGTTAGTGGACAATATATCTCTTCCTCCAGGCCTTTCTTAATAACTGTCTCTGCTGCTGCTTTTGATACCTCAAAGTAGCAGATAACAACAGCAAGACAGTAGAACTTGGAGCCTGTATACATTGTAAAATTACACAAACTATTTTGAGTACTTTGCAACAAGGTGGATCACAGGTAGAGGAAATTCTTGTAATTTGCCAGTAACAATAATTAACGTAATAATAGCACCCTGAGCTTTCTTGATTGCTGGAGTACAAAAATAATCACTAGGCTGGGTTTCTGTCATCATGCAGCATATTGAAATAGATCTTTTAGACGTGTGTCTCTGAATTCCACAAGACAATCCCTATATGCTGTGTTGCTAAGCTCAAGCTCTTTCTTCCCAGGGGTATAACTTAAATGGATTAAAAAAAATGATTTGATCTGCAGAGTGCATATCGCTTTAAACTAGAGAGGAGAATAAAGTCTTGGGAGACAGCGCAGAATGTGGTTAGAGTAGTCCAAGTTAAAAATGACCAGAGCATCAACAAGGGATTTGGCTGCAAGACTAGTGTGGTTATTAATGGACAAATGCTCTTTCTTCAACCAAGGAACTGCTTCTACACCTTGTGGTTATGGGAATAGGAAATGCAAGGAGACAACACTTTACTGGCAGACACATTACTGACCCTGCAGAGGCAGCAAGAATAATGAGCAGGGAAGGCTTCAGAGAAGAAAGACCTGCCAAGCAGAATAATTGCTGCAGGAAGTAGAATTCCTTGGATACGATGGTGACTAGGTTGGATGGATTAACAAAACGGGTATTGAGTCAAATCCTCCTGTGCTGAAATTAATGCACAGGAGCACATACATCTGGATTCCCTCTCCTCTGTGCATCATGAATATTCAAGGAAACCTACCTCTCACTTCCTTTGTGACACACATAGACAGTCACATTGTCCCATGTACCTGGGATGATCTTGGTGTAGATATTCATTTTGTGATCAGAATATAAGCCTTTAATAAAATGAGGCTTTCATCAATATAGCTATCAAAATAATAAAGAATGTAGCTTGCAGGCCAGTGTAACTCTCTAAGAAAGCACTTAAAGTAGAATGGCTATAATTATTCTTTCAAAATTTTTAAAATGACAAACAAAATCATAAAAGTAACTGCACACAAAATAATGTTTTAAAGCTATATACACATAGTGGGATGGTCAGGCTTAGTTAATTAAGATATGTATCACCTAACATACTTACCGTTTCTGTGGTGAGACTATGTAGTGTGCATTCTCTCAGCATTTTTCAAGTATATATCTTCCTTAATGACAGTCATCATTTTTTAGAACAGGTCTATCTCTTCTACTCATTACTCTTATTGAGATATTATTTTATATTCTTTGCTCAGTTGACATTTCATCAGTGCCATTCTCTGACATTAGCAAGCTCTGATAACCACAGTTTTCTTTCTCTCTATGAGATTATCTTTTCAAGATTCCACATGTTAGTGAGATCATGAGGTATTTGCGCTCCTGTGCCTGGCTTATTTCACCTGACCTAATGATCCGTGTTTTCATCCAGACTGTCACAAATAATTGAAGATACTTCCTTTTTATGACTTAATAGTATTCCATTGTCATTGTATGTATGTGCTTCATCATCCTTATCTATTCATCCACCAATGAACATTTCGGGTGATTGTATATCTTGACATGTGAATAATGGGAACCTATATCCTGACACTTGTGAACAAAGCAGCAATAAACATGGAGCACAAATATCTCTTTGACATACTGATTTCACTTCCTTAGGCTGTGTACCCAAGAGACTGTAAGGTGGTTAGATCATAGATAGCTCTACTGTTTTTATTTCCTAGAAACTTAAATATGATTTTCCATAAAGGCTGTGCAAAGTTATGTTCCCACCAATAGTATGTAAATGTTCTCTATTCCTCCGATGTTTGCCAGTACCTACTATATTTTGTCTTTGGGCAATAGTTATCCTAACAGGTGATATCTACTCGTGGATTTATTTGCATTTCTCTGATGATCAATAATGCTGAATATTTTCTATATACATTTTGTCACCAATATACATTCTCCCAGTAAATATCTATTTGAGTCTTTTGTCTAGTTTTTAACTGAGTTACTTTCTTGCTGTTGAATTAAGTACAGGTATAGCAATTTATTTTGGTTAGAAAGAAACAAATATTAATTGCGGATTTTGAGACTTGATTTTTTTCACAAATTTTCTATTCAATATTGTTTACTTTTTGCACTAATCAATTTCCTATGAAAAATATGTTTGGGAATCAAGGCAATTTAATATAATGCACAGAAGAAATAAAGGAGGAATAAATAAAAGAACATAAATAAATAAAGTTAAATAAGGAAGTAAGCCATAGTACCACAGGCTAAATAATATCTAGGAATGTCCCAAACGTATGAGCAGGTATTTTGTTTAATGTCTTTCTTCTCTTTTTCACTAAGAGTTAGGAAGTGTGAAGACTATTTAAGCTCAGGACCAGGGACATAGTTAAAAGAGTTAGTTAAAGTGAAAACAAGTACTAACATCAGTGACTGAACTTGAAAGGTACTGGAAGAAAATGACTTTTACAGAACTATATTTTTACACGTTTAAATTTCTTTCACTAATGATATATTCTCCCATTGTGATATATTATTAAATTTCAGAACAGGAACCAGTGCAGGCTTTTTGAATTGTCAAGAAATAGCTATTTAAATACAACTACCTCTATGAAAGATCATAACATGATCAGCAGAGACTTGAGCAGACTTCCTCATAATAATGTTAGAAAACCTTGCTTGCTGGTATGGAAAACTTAAGCACTCTTCTAATAAGCCATGGGAAAAGAAAACAAGTTCCCTCATTGGGGAGAAGTGGAAATTGAACAGGACTCAAAATGGGCTTTCCCTGGAACTTTGGCTTCTCTGGAGTCTGAATTCACTTACACAGGAGTCCAGGTTCCTGCTCTTCTCTGATGACACTGCTGGCAGTCAGCTGAGCGTCTGCACAGAGAATATCACAGTCACAGCAGGAATCCCTGTACTGAAAAAGCAGAATCCAACTTCTTGGCACTGTATCAGAAGAGATTTGATTTTCTAACTAAAGCAGATTTCTCAATCAGAAGAGTTTTTGGAACTTTTCCTCTGCCATGGAACCCGGTGAATGGTTGAATTTTTCCAAAATTATTTGAAATTCAGCTGTCAACTGCTCCAGTTTTTCCTTTCAATTTTGTGTTTTGTTGGATGATTCCCTCAAGTGTTCCTGTGTAGTTCAGTCATTAATCAGAGCTGGAAGGTTTATTATTTATTTTGACAGTCACCAGCCTATTTTGTCAAGCAGTCCACATTACTATTCCATTTGACAGGTGCTACTATGAAAATGCTCCAACTTCTCTTTGGTCCTTTGTATGGGAATTCTATATCTGTTGTCTTGTTTTTTTGCCCCAAAGCACAGTTTTCTGCTTGATAAAAGCTTTGGTTCTTTGTTACTTTCTTAGTGACAGATTAAGCAGCCATTGGTCTAAACCTTTTATTTTGCCAATTTAATCTAAATGTTAGTGAACCAATGGAAAATAAAATGGACAAAAACGAAAACAGGAGAAGTGGATGCAATGTAAGTAGAGGCAAAAAGACACTGCCATTTCGCTTACAGAGTACTTGCATCTGAGGACGGCCGGAGAGGTAAACTTTTGGCTCTGAAGACTTCTACATTTCATTCTGCCAATTTGAGGCAGAAAGATGACTGCATAAACACCATAGAAGAACGTATAAAGCATGATGATTACACAGCAGTTAATACCAACCCAGGTTAGAGAAATTAGGTAGGTCACCCCACAGAAGAGGATATTTAAGTGAGTTTTACAGATGAATAGTAACATAGAAAAAAGAAGGGCATTATCCATGTGGGGCTTTGCATAGGAAGAATGCTGAATTTGCTTTTCTATATGTGGCTTATGACTTACCACGCAGATATGTGAGTTTCAATGGTTTTCAAATATTCATGTCTGATCACTACTATCCATTAAGTTCTGAAACTCTTCTTTTGTTCAGATTTTACATTCTCTGAAGGGGTTCTCTGACCACTTCATGCTATTATTTCTCTAGCATTTCCTTGGAAACTCTCCATTTTAAACCTGTTTCATGTTTCTTAGTAGAATATATCAGTACATGGCAGGAAAGGAAAGCAGGTGTTTGTTTAATGAATTATTGCTAATCATTTCCTTTCTTCTTTGTCTTTGCACTATGCAACATAGGATCATAGCGCTTTGTGTTTCATTTATCATGATTCCATCATTCAGGAATTTAGTTTACCACAATTCAGTTAAATGTTGGCTAAGTTTACCCATTTCAGACAGTAATCGAGTGAGAGGGGGCAAACTGGCCTCAGCCTAGGGCCAACTGCTGGCTACGGTCTCTTTAGCTTCGTGACCTTTCTTTCTCCAGGTGGACAACTTGGATTTCATTTTCAGGACTTGAAGTTAGCAAAACAGTGAAAGCAGCAGCTGTTATGTGTCATAAGGCCAAGGGCCTAAACCAGCGTATCACCACATCTGTAATATTTGATTGGTCAAATCAAACCCAAAGTCAACCTAAATTCAAAGAGAGAAGAAATTAGACTCAATTTTTAATATGAGAAGTAACATATGTATATAGGCAAGGGAGGAGTTTTTACAGCTGTCTTTCTAGAATCCAATAGATTCATCTACTTTCTAGAATCCAATAGATATGACCAATAATCAGATAGTGATAAAAGATTCTAGTTACAAAATATAACAACATTAGAGAAGTAGATATTTTACTACATTTGTCTCAATGCAGTTATGATGATAAATAAATGAACAACTATGTTTTTATATCTATACAAGATGGTACTATTGGGAAGCTTGAAATTGAGTGACCTGATATTTGTTTATAATGAAAGATATGGATCTAATTGTATTTTATTTAAATTTTGCACTGGGATGACCAATTATCTTTTAATTCTATTTCATTTAGGTGTTCCACAGGACTGAAACATAAGTAGGCCAAGTAGCTGCCTACACACAGTGTTTTGCATTAGAAGAAAGGAATTTCAAGGTTTGAAAATGAAATCTTTTATAATGGGCAGTAAAGCTTTGTCCTAAAAGAACACATCTTTGTCATACCAAATGTCCTTTGCAGGGAGACATTATGCTTCTCTTCCAAGAGTGTCATGCAAACATTGTTGAAATGAAAAAAATCTAGAACAGGTATGGTGAATGCTTTAGAGCTTTGAGTGATGCTGTGGTGCATATGCTATACAGGTTTGCCACCACTGATCTAGAAGAATGGTTGCCATTTCTTGTGTTCTCCACATGTACAGAAAGATGCCTGACCCTGGAAGACATATTTTCTGACAGTACCCATCCTTTGATTCAACATTATCTTGACTTTTAGCAATTTTCTATGAGTACGTCAGTCAGATCGATTTATCTTCTTGGATTCTGTCTGGAGTCACTGACATGGAATTCACCCCACAGCATCTTTCTTCTTAAAATAACTGAGGCTAGTATAGTGGGAGTAAAGCGTCAGAGCCCAGAAGAATCAAACAGAAAGGTCCGTTTACTATCAGCCTTGAATAAAGTTGTGATTGTAGGCACTTTAACCAAACGAATCTGCATTTTTTCTCAGCCACTCACAGCCCTGTATTAGCAGCAAGATCATCCTTATGGACACCACCTATTTCCGTTTTGGGGATCTCTTGATTGAATAGACAGAGTCACATTGGTTTTTTGGTTAGAGCTGTGGTATATACTCCTTTTGGCTGCTGCAGATTTGACACATATGAAATGCTGACTTATTAAAACGTTAGCATTCTTTCAGCTTAGCGAAAATATTTATGGAACTTTCGTTTGATGCATCTCTAACTCATTAGTAGACTACTGTTATCAACATTGTAAAGCCCATCCAGGGCAAGAACTCAAACAGCTATAAATGTCTCATGTGTGTTTTCCCTGAGAACTTTGTCTCTTCTCTTTAAATCCCATTGGGAGGGCCAAAGTTCCCTCATTTTAGCTCAAACATGATGGAGAAGCTCTGAAAAAGTCTAGGGTTGACATTTTGACTCCAGAAGGGGACAAATGGTATGACAATTTATTGTTGCTATTCTTCCATAGCAAGCACTCTATGCTTCACTCACTCTCTCCTCTCAGGTGAAGTAGCCAAAATCCCTGGCCATAGCCATCATGAATTTCACTGTAATCTTTCTCAGTGCATCTCTCCTTATCAAAGTATGGCAGGACTTTCTGTCACCAAACCTCAGGAGGAATGTTAAGCATGCACCAGAAGTGAGCATGATCACCCAAAAATTATTAGCAACATCCTGGACACCATTCAGGTGGTTGTCTTTTCACCAACTTCCTTGCGCATGGCTGAAACCACTGTTCCAGTTCCCTTCACTCACAAGGCTATGAAACGGAGAGCCTTGTATTATCCAGGTGATTACAGATGAACTCCCCTCTACTCTTATTAATTTTCTCTTAGAGTCTAATCCTTATGCTTACAGGAAATGATGCCTCTTTCAATATCTGATTTTCATCTTCAGGACTCTCAGGGAAAATAAAGATTTGCATTTAATCGTACTAACAAGTTATGACACATTTCTTTTAGGATCCTAGAAAATGAGAAAAACATAAATAAAAAAGTAAA
>NW_004955411.1:20073108-20104179 GCF_000276665.1 Chinchilla lanigera
AGCGCAAGGTCGTGAGTTCGGTTCCCGGTACCGGAGAAAAACCAAAAAAAAAAAAAAAAAAGAATGAATCTTCAATCTGAAAACCAGTGTATCTGGTAATTATTATGATGAAACTTGGTTAGCACGAAATCAAAAGTGGGAAAAACCTAAGAGACCTCACTATTCCTTTGACAGTTTTATAATCGATTACAGTAACAGTTGCACAAATGTTTCTTTCTGTTTGTATCTGTACATTTACATTTGTTTTCTAAGAACCTCAGGTGTTTTTAATGTTATTCTTACCTCAGTGCTAATACTAGTACTACTCATTAAATGACACCTAAAAGGAACATATTACGGGTGGGCAGTCTTGTAGTTGTTTGGTGCACATTAACTCATTTCTACCCCCTGATAGCTTCATGATGCAGATATTATTATCCTTACTGTAAAAACAATAAAGATAATAATCAGTAAATATAATAATTTTCTCAGTGTCATGCAACTGATAATTCTCCATAATTGGACGCTATTGCTGAAGGTGACGTCTTAACCAAATATCTCTTAATACTGCTTCCCCCTGAAATTTCTAATAATGAATTCCTATTTCATTTGTATGCAGCACTCACAGAAAGGAACTCTTGTTTCTCTTCCTTTTGTTCTGCATTCTTTCTTGTGCTTACTAATGCTCTGTGTTTTATGTCTTTTGGATCCACCAATGAACATTTCTGCTGTGCGCATCTGTGGCAATATCCAGTAGCAGAGCTGGGTGGGGGTGCTAGTAGCACCTATGTGGCATTAAACTGAATCATTTCTTCAGTATATTCCTGAATAAGGCTCCTTCTGTAAAGCTTCTGTTGTTTTCTGCCCATTTTCCAATAGGTGACAGCTAATTCTGTGAGCTACTCAACATTCTTTCATCAAATTTATTCCGTGCTTTTATTAGCCAGCGCTGCTTTTGCTACTGTTGCTTTAGGTCTCTTACAGAGTGATTTTTTTTTTTTAAACCAGGGAATGAGTGCATTGATACCTGTAAAGTAAGGTGGAGAATGTCAATGGATATTTGGCATAGCCAGGTCAGAAACTAGTCAAAGTCTTGCTGAAATGCCAGGATGGGAATTCAGTAGCAGGGCAAAAGCTAATCAAATCACTGCCTGTGGTCACCTGGTATCACCTGCTGATTGGCAGGGGCGACTTTTGGGAATTGAGCTGTTCCTATCAGAGAACAGTAGGTTGTGCATGAAGAATTTATGGATTTAAAGAAAAGGCAACTGTTTTGAACATAAATGGACAGCTTAAAGAAAGAGAATGACAAGCTAAAATCCTTGAATTCTAAGCTCAGAGCACTGACTGAAATCCAGGGAGTTTCTAGGATCAAGATAAAAGAAGCTCTTATCTTTGGTTGCTGCAGGGACTGAGCTGGTAAAAAAACAAAATATGGTCATAGAGATAGGAAAATTAGACCATCAGTTCAGTTAGGAGTTTTTCATTGTATCACAC
The DNA here is from genome assembly GCF_000276665.1 of Chinchilla lanigera. NCBI lineage: Eukaryota > Metazoa > Chordata > Mammalia > Rodentia > Chinchillidae > Chinchilla > Chinchilla lanigera. Next base: position 20,074,585 of record NW_004955411.1, read on the forward strand.
AAAAATTGGAGAACTGGCAGAGAAAGAGTATTGGAACCTTAAATATTATTCCCATTGATAGTCTATTGACACTGAAGACCATGCAAAGAATCTTAAAGACCCTGTACCGCCTTACCATGGTAGGTTTTCCCTACAGAAATAGAAATGCACAAATCTTTTACAGGTACTTATACAGGCACAAAACACACATTAATCTATTTTTGGCCACAAATGTGTTGAGCATAGATGATACATATTTTGACTATCAAAACTGGATCCAAGAATGCTGGGGTTGATATGGAAATTATCCAAGGTATTTGATCTTGGAGTTAGAAGTAGTAACTGAAGAGATTTAAGTTGTCTTCTTTTGAGTACTAGTGAAACAGATGTTTTCTATGATAAGATTTTTACCATTATATAGAAGTGACTTTGTTTTAAAGGCAGAGAAAAACTTTTTATGATTCCTGGATTGCCAAAGGGACAAGTTCTAGTGGGCATATTTTGGGTCCACCGTGCTAAACGTACCTTATTTGGGAAAGTTCTTTACTTTAGCAGTCTTGTCAGAATCTAGGTTTCAAGGTCAGACTAATATCATCATTGATTTGTCTTTCCTCTGCCATCTAGAGTAAGTGAACTGACCTGGCTGCTCCATTTTGAATTTTGGGGAAGAGAAAACAAAGAAAAGTTGTTTAAAATTGGCCATAGTTGTGTTCATGGCAGCTGTGTGCAGTGACAACAGGTCTACTGCAGTGGAATCCAGCACCAGTGGCCTGTGTGTTCTAGAGAACTGTTCTGATGGGGATTAAGTCCAGTTCCTGGTGCTAGACCTTTCTGCTTTCCAAAATCTGTCTCTCTTCCCTTTGAGTTGATTCTAATATCTACTTGGGTAGCATCCTACCTACAGTACTTGGTGAATCATTTCAGGATTTACCTTCACTCATAACATGACCTCCAGTGGAATGGTCTCCCTGATCTTTCACTGCTAACTTAAGTGCCCTTCTAAAACCTTGATATTCTTGCCTTTATTAAGTATTTCTCCACTTATATCACAACTGTTTTCTTTCTCATTTTAACTTCAGTCTTCAAAATACCATTAAAACTCTTCTGAGTTTAAGATAGTCCAGCCTCACAAAACTTTGTGTAAAAGACAAACATGCAAACATTGTAACTATGTTGTTAATCAATAATTGTAACTGACCTTCTGGCCATTATTTTACTCCAGTTATTAAATTGTTGCTTCTAGGGCTAGAGATGGAGCTCAGTGGCACAAGCGCCTGCTTGGCAAGCACAGGTCCTTTCGATTCCCAGTACCCACCAAAAAAATAAATAAATAAATTGCTGCTTCTCTGCTCAAATTCTTCTCATTTTTGTTCTTTGATGTTTACCTAGAAATTGGCAAAGTACACATTAGCTTTGCCAGTTGCCTTTCATTGGTTTTGGCCAGTAGAAAACACTAGAGGTAGCTATAAGAATGAAGGTAGAAGAGGAAATTTCTCCAAAGTATGTTTGGTGTTAGCTTCCTTTTCATTTTACTGGAAGCAGCAGGAACTTCTCTGATGGAGTGTTTACACTTTCTCAGTATCTACAGAGCCAGCCTCGGTGTACTGCTGCAGGCTTTCTCTGCCCCTGTGCTCAGCATCTGTCTTCAGAGCTCCGAACTCTTGGACCAGAAGGTTGGAGACAGCAGCACACACTGCCCTCTCTCTGAGCCCAACACTTCACCTGTGCAAAACCTTACCTCCAAGTTTGTGTGCTTAGACCTCTGTCCAGTGCAGAGCAGCTGCAGTTAGTAGATTCTCCTTTCATATTAACTTAATTTTTCTTTTTACCCTTTTAATTCTCCAATATCTAATTAACAATTGTGTACATAAAAATATTTCTGTTTAAGTAACTGATTTGGTTTTGTCTCTTACTGAAACCTGACTGATATAGATTCATTCGTATGGAGCAGTATGCAAAAGTATGTCACTGCTGCCACGAATTTCTTTTCTGGCTGGTTTAAGCTGTACTTACTTGTGAAAAGTACATCTTTCACTTGTGTTTCTGCATGTGATATGTTGGCTCAGGGAGCAAGAAAAATCTAAGTGGGTAAGTCAATTCAATTGTATTTTCTGTTTTCACAATCGAAAGATATAATGAGGATGCTTATGATTTATTCTCTTTATTTGTGTATTGTTTGAATAATTTACACAATGATTTATGCATCAGTCAGGGCCTGTATAAAAGAGATTAAGCAATCGAGTTGGATAGCTTGAGATGAGTTTCCTACAAAAGCTAAGGGAAGGTATAGAGAAGTCAAGAGATCTAATGCAATACCTCAGGGCCAAATGCAATACCTCAGGGCCAATTACAGCAGAGAAACCTGTTATCCTCTCTGTTTCTGCAAGGAGTAAAGTGTATTGAGAGATCCTTGCGACAAGAATCACCTGTCACAAACTGTGGCCTTCGGCAGAGGTAGACAGTCAATGTGCAGACAAAAAGTGGTGGAATTAAATTCTCTTTCCTACCTGTGATCACCTGCCAGGGATCCCCATTAATAGGGCTCACCTGGAAAATCGAGGGCAAAGGAAACACTTCTTGCAGTTCCTATTCCCTAGGCTTTGGAATTTCTGGTAGGATGGATGATGAGAGGAATAGCAGATCTAAAGTGTATGAGGACACTTTACACAAAAGGGTTAATGATAAGAATAACAAAAATGTGTTTAATAACAATAAACTGTCAGGAAGAAATCATCATGAATAAATGAGGAAAATACAGAGAAGACAGGAGGAAACTAAGTGGGTGGAAGAGGACATTCACAAAGCACTTCTGAGAGCACAGAAGTTAAATATCAAAGAGAAACATGCTGTCATTGGGAGACATGAGAGGAATTGCAAATATAAGCGTTCTAGGTTAAATTTTAACTTTTAACAATAAATACAGATTCTTACCAAACTTTTATCTTGATTCTGGGAAGCATTTCATTGCTAAATAGCTTAAAGAAACACTGAAATTGACAAATTCCTGTACACACATATAACATGTATATATATATATATATGTACGTTTAACATTTCAAAATATAACGTGATAAGTTTCAGAGCATTTATAATTAATTAAGCTGTTTCACAACGTTCTCAAAGAATATTTTTCCAGGATATTTGAGTGCATAATGCTATTCATGATTTATTTATAGACCAGTAATGAAGACATAGCTAATCATCATAATTAATTGGTATTTTTGTGCTTTGGGGCCTAATCACAAAATCTTTCACATGCTGGCTCAAAGTAAACCTGGCTACAGGGCAAACATTTAAGACAAACTCTACTTATTGTTTTTAATATACAGTCCCACTCTATTAATTTATTTATTAAGTGTTGGGGTATGATTAAACAATGACAGGACAAGTAGCCCATTTGGCCAATTAAACATTTTAAAATTTTTTCTTGAATAAACAATCAAACAAAGAGAAAAAAAGGACCATATTTGTCATAGTACATAAAAATTTAGTTGTTTATACTACTTATTGTGTTATATTATTGTCAGACACACTGTTCATGATAATTAGCTTGAGGTCACTGAAGACTTTTCAAATTCCTGTGCCAATTTTCTTTATCTTTTATTTCTATGGAAAGCAATTTTAACTTGTTTTTACACAAAACATGGAAATTTTGTTTGGCCTATTTTCTTATAATTATTGGGAATCTTGGAGGAAGACCTTCAGAGCAGTGGCTTCCATGTTTGGATTTTCAAATAGTAAAAAATTGTACAAAGGGCAAAGATGGATATTGATTTTTTTATAATAAATGGAGGTCACCTTGGGTTTGAGTTAGGTTGGTCATTACCCTCAGTTCAGAGACAGCAGCAGCATATGGAAGCCTGATTTAGAAGAGTGGGGCAGAACTGATCCTCTCCTTTGGCAGTTTCCCCTAGAGGAGAGAGAGGGACAGAATGGACCGCTGTGTGGCTAGTTACTCTTTTTCATATGTAGAAGTGTCTGGCTGGGTTTGGTGGTGCACACTTCTAATATCCATAGTCCAGGAGCTAAGGCAGAAGAATGTCGAGATTCAACCTAATCTGGCCAGTGTAGTGACTTAGTGAGATCTTGTTTGAAAACAAAAGAAAAAATAAGAAAAAGGGATGGGGATTCAGCTCAGTGCTATGGCCCGGGATTCAATCCCTTGTAGTGGAAAAGAAAAAGTATAAGTTACTTAGATAACTCCACTTCCCAAAATTAACAAATCAAAGAATTAGAGAGAAGACCAGAGTTTTTGTTGTTGTTTTGTTTGTTTGTTTGTTTTCTGACAGGGTCTCACTTTGTAACTCAGGCTAGCCTTGTGTTCACTCTGGAGTCTCAGTTTGGTTTTGAATTTGCAGTGATCCTCCAACCTCAGCCTCCTGAATGCTGGGATTATAGGCGTGCACCACCACGCCCAGCTAGGACCAGGGTTTTATTGACCGATTTCTTTTCAAAGAAGAATTGGGAATAAAACATTTACTTCTGTTGAAAGGAAAAAAGATAAAAATACTTATCCATGTTTTATTCAGGTTAAGTGATCCATTAAATCCTTAAATATTAAGCATCTAATGTAGTATGTTTAGCAGTAATCAAATGATCCATAGCATGCAGGTATCCAAAGGAGAAAATAAAGACCGAGGTGTTAAGATTTCTTCCCTGTGCTAGTGATTCCAGGTTATACTGGGATAAAAGGGAATAAAAGGAGCAGGCTGTGGCCAGAACATAAGCAGACGGTCTTCCACAGTGAAAATCAGTTTTCTGAAGACTACTCAGGTGGTGACCTTGGTGGACTGAGTTATGGGATGTGGATGCATCACAGGACAGGGCCAGTGACTTAACAGCCTCAGTGTATTGTACCTTTTTCAGGATATTTTGACAGAAAACATCATTCATGGTTTTCTGAACTGGCCTTTACCTGCAATAGAATGGCAATGAGAAAAGAGTAAGTATCCAGGTGTTCCAGTAAAGACTGAAATTTTCCAACCTGGACCTGCGAAGCTGTGGGTAAGAAAAGCAGCAGATAGCCCAGGCAGTCTGCTCCTCTCAAACGGCCCTGGACTCCAGCAAGGCCTTTGCCCTCCCAGAACAGCACCGGTCCTGATACTGAGTGCGGTAGCGGGAGGAATGTCTGGTCAGCTCTGCATGGGCGGCGTTGTACTAGACTTTGTCAGGCTGAGAGGACAGACTGACTCCTTCCTCTCCTCAGTTCTCTGCTCATTTTCCTCCTTTCAGCGGTATGAATCCCACACTGAGCTGCAAACCCCATCTCACTGAATACTTTGAGATCCCGTCCTTTAATAGGTCGACTGATAAATACGTGCATGTTTTCCTCACCATGAAACAATAATTTAGTCGGATTATTATAAGTCAGTGATCAAATGCTACCAACGATGGCAAGAAATAGGCATGTAACATTACATGGCTAGTTTTATATGCTTTTGCTTTTTAACTACAGATACCATTTGCTTGATTTTCTGCGAAGGATAGTGCACTCCCAGACACTAACTTCAGATTTTCTGGAACTGGAGTAAATTTTCTAATTGAATTAGTGAATAAATTAAATTTATTTTGTCAATCTTCTGTATTTGTGCCTTTTTAAAAAGCTAACCACTGACTCAGCGTTATCAACTTGCCTCTGCAGAAATTATAATTATCAAATTACTCATAATGAAGCGCTCCTGAAAAACCACCAAGAAAACCAGAAACAGTCACTATTCCTTCAGAAGAGGGATTCTAAGGAAACGAGAGCCAGATTAACATAATAAGCATGAATTAATCTAGTGCAAAACTTTCTTAGAATACAAATGTGAGAAAAATTGGGAGCAAAATATTAATTATATTATACATAATATGCATTCTCAAATAAACAGTATATGAAATATCAATATTTTAAATTAATTAGTGAAAAATGGTTGAGATTGTGAAAATTATTCTGACTAATGTTTATTTTGTTTTGTTTTGCAAATTGACTAATATTAATAAATCCTATGAAGATGTGATTTACGTAACTGTATTGTGAAGCTTGGGCTGCTATCACAAAATATCAGAGACTATAAACCAAGTGCCTCGATAAGAGACATTTATTTCCAGCTGTTCTGAAGGCTGGAAGATCCAAGAATAAAGACAAATTCCTGGTGAGGGCCTCTCCAGGCTTACAGACAGCCACCTTCTCCCTGGCTTTACAGGGCAAAGAGTAATCTCGCTTTCCTCTTCTTCTCATAAAGCCATTAATTTTTTGACAAGGACCCTGCTCTCATGAATTCATCTAATGCTAATTACTTTGAAAGGTCCTATTTCCAGACACCATCATCTTATGGATGACAAATTTAACACGTAAACATTTGAGGTGGAGGACACACTTTAGTCCAAAGCACTATCTACTGCTATTTGTTGAGGGTTGAGACAGGGTCTTGCTCTGTAATTCAGGCTGGAGATCCTCCTCCCTCAGCTTTCCTAGTTCTGGGATCACAGGCACACACCACCATCCCTAGCTTTAAATGAGTAGTAGAAAAACTACTCATTTTTAAAGCAAGTAGACAAATGAGTCTTCTAGAAGAGGCAGACATTGTTGGACTTCAGCTTGTGTTGTTCTGACAACAATGAAATGAGTAGTGTGGTGGAGGAATGAGCTCAGGTTGAGGGATGAAGCCTGCATGACAGGTTCATAGTTTTTCTTTCCTTAGCGATCGGATGCGTTGACAAGAAGATCTTCCTAGAGATGTGTGAGATTTCTAAATGAGGTATGGAATAGTCAGTGCCAAAACAATAATAGAAAATTGAAGCTAAAATATCTTTAAAATAATTTCATTTTAGAGATTGACACGTGTTATGGTTTGTGTCTGGGTGTCCCCCCAAAGCCTCATGCAGTCATGGGGCAGGCTTCTAGAGTTTATGATTGATTCACGGTCCAATGGGATTATGGATGTGAGTGCTACACCCACCCTGGTGTGGGTAGTTTGCATACAGAGTAAGGCAGGGACAAAGGCTTGCTCTCTGCTGCTCCTCCCTTTTTGCTCTTGCTGCTTTTGCTGTTGTCTGCCACCATGAACTGTTGCCCTCTGCCATGTGCCCCTCTGCTTGGAGCCAGCTGAGTATGGACTTAAATCTTCACAAACTGTGGGCTAAATAAACTTTTCCTTCCTTAGTTTTGGACCTCAGGAATTTTGTCCAAGCACTGAGAGAAAGGTAACCAAGACAGTGACAAACTGTTGAAATGAGCAACTTTGAGAAAAGAAGAACTAGCCTACAAGAAAGATAATCAAAAATTATGTTCAAGATCTTCTACTGACAATCTACGTAACCTTTCTACATTCTTTATTGAATATTATTCTTTCACAGGACATTAAAGTTGGTCTGCTTAAAAACACATTCTGTGAAATTTTAAACTGTATATTTGTATCCAGTTGGTTGAGCCATTTAAAAAGATTTCTCAAGCAATGTTGTTAAAAGTGGTGAGTAATTTATGAAAGAAATACAGCAAAACAAGGAAGAGAAGCAACGAGAAGAGAGACATGGTGTGTTAAGGGGCCTTTGTGATGTTAAATCATAGGGTTAATTATTATTTCCTGAAAGTTAATGATAAGAACTAATGGCTCAAAAGTGTGTGGGAGTTGAGGGAGCGGGGAGAAACACAAATTAAACCCAAAAGTAATTTATCTCACAAGCGAAGGAAATGGCGTCTCCTTGGAAGGTGTGTATTTGTTATTATGGCTTGAAAGATTGTCGTTAGATACCGACTGTTCTTGGTATCAAAACTGGCACTGAGTGTGCCGCAGCTTGTTCTCGCTTAGCCGTAAGAAGGAGCAGATATTCTCAAATGAGTGCGTCACCTAGTTTTATTAACTATGAGCGCATAGTTCCCCTATCTTCGTTACTTGAAGAAACATTGTCTATCCATCTTTAAAAGTTATGCACAAAGGGGCCTGGGGATTTAGCTCAGCGGCAAAAGCGCCTGCCTGGCATGCGCAAGGTCGTAAGTTCGGTTTCTGGTACCGGAAAAGAACCAAAAAAAAAAAAAAAAAAAAAAAGTTATGCACAAAATACAAAAGCTTTTTATAGCTTGGCCGTGCAAAGGACGTAGACAAGTTCAGCTAACACAGAAACACAAAGAACCGCTGTGTCTTATGCCATGTTTATTTATCCCAACTATGAAAGCAGAAATGATCCCCAAAGTAGTGGAATGAATAATGATTGAGACTGAAAAAATTATTGTGACTAATCGTGTTTACCCTGTTTGGTTTTGCTAATTGAAAATCAAGGTAGAACCTCCCTCTAGATAGATTCTGTATTTTATTAAATTTATAAAATCATAAAATGGTTATGTCATTCTCAATTCTCAAAAATAATTACATTGTTTTTGAAACTGCCAGACCTCATTTCCTGACTGCGCATGACACAAACAGGTAAGCAATTGGATAGAGTGACCTAAATGGTCCCTGTTTGGCCATTACAGGAGTTAGAGGTCCTCTGGCTCTGTTTGCAAATTGCGTACAAGTTGCATCCGCGAACATCCTTGCCTATGATGAAGGACCATAAAACAGGCCAATGTTGGAGATTTATGTACAATGAAAGGTCTCAGGAGCTTAACTTTACCATTATGGGTATTTTTATGTAATCATTGATTATAGTAATCTTTTTTCTTTCTAAAATGAGAAGAATAATTTCAGTTCATTGGGAGAATTCTGAACATTGTTAACCATTTTTTTTCTGCTCCTCTCTTCCCCTCCTCCATCTTCTTCCCTCCTCTCACTTTCCTCCTCCTCCTCTCCCTCCTCCTCCTTCTTATCCTCCGAGTTGGCAATTAATGAAGTTTAAACAAAGGTTCAATCTAGTGGATGAGTTGGTTTAGGCTTTTGACTTAATTAACTGGCTCAGTTTCAAAATTGTCAATTAATGAGTTTGCTCTGTCTCTGTCCTCCACCCCTAGATTTAGCTGTCTGCTTATCTGAATCTGTGGATCTGGTTTTAAGTATTAGCATAGTTTTCACTGGAAAAACGTATCCAAGTACAGATGCTTCAATACACCACTTGTTCAATGGAAGAAACCATATAAGTTCTTCCTACTTCTGATACCAGTCAATAAAGTGAATTATTATTGGAATGTGACTCAGTACAATCGTAGATGGGATGGGAGCGCCAAGGAAAGCAGAGAGGTTTTCCTGATGCAGGGAAAGATGTTTCTAGGGCTCCAAGTTGTATGGGTTTTGGGAAGTAGGCAGCTGTGTGAAATCCTGAACCATATGTCACACAGCTGCTGCTTCATTTGGTGTCAAACACAGCTATGCTAATTAAGCCCTAAGTATTTTAAAAGGCATTATTTTCTTTTAAATTTTTTTCTGGCCATCTGTAAATCACAGAAAAACAGAGGTAGGCTTTTTTTTTTTTTTTCCTTCAGCCCAAGGTCAGCAATCTAAATTCTCTTCCCCTACATAGAATTGCCCTGATCAAACTATTTTCCATTCTTTGGTGATCAGATTCTGCATTTTAATTGTATTTTCTTATCTTGTTTCTTTCATCTAATATAATTTTCCTCATGTATGTACTTACAAAAGAAAACATTGACAGGGCCAGGGATACAGCTCAGCAGCACAAGTGCCTGCCTGACAAGCACAAGGTTCTGAGTTCAATTCCTGATACCAAAATAAATAAATAAATAAACAAAAGATAAAAAACAAAACATTGACAACTTATTCATTGAAACCTTTACCTATCACTTCAACCTAATGTAGTTTTATGTAGCACTTGGAAATTCTTAGAATGCTTTGACTATACAACTGTCGTGAAATTTTTCAAATATAACGTTGCATAGTTTATTGCAATCACTTTGTTTTTTAAAGTTATTGTTTTCTTTCTTTGTTTAGAGATAGTATCTTACTGTTTTCAGGCTGGTCTTTTTTATTAATTAAGTTTATTGGTATAGTGTTACATATACATAATAATCACATTCACTGTGGGAAATTTGTACCTGTAGATGATCTATCTCCATTTTTCCTTTTTCCCCATTCTCCTACCTCCCTTCAACCCCTCTTCTCCTCCTTATTTACAAAAGCTTTCTTCCCATTTTTCCTTCTTTTCTTATTGTTTTTCTTTTTCCTTCATTCATCTCCCCCCACCTGATTTCCCTTCCCATTTGAGAATTTTCTTGAATTTGATACTATGTACTACACAGTTTGGTCTTTATTTACACTTGCAGTTTCTCTCACCAGAGAAACAGTATATTTTCACGTGTGTTCAGTTTATTTCACTAGAGAATATAGTCTCAGATTACCAATGTAAGAATGCAAGATTGATCAAACCATTAAAGAGAATAAAAAAAACAACAACATTAGAAACAATACAGAGTCTCACTAGATAAGATGGTAGGAATTTGCCACTGGTTCTTATATTGCACATTGTTGTCTTCAAATTAGTTGTTCAGACAACGATGTGTAATATAATAACCACTGATAATTCCTATCATTTTGTTCTGAAACTCTGTATCATTTGTATCGTTTTTGCTGTTTCTGTTTTTGTCTATGTTGTTGATATTTTGCTATTGTTATTATTATTCTTTTTTAAAAAATAAAATAAATGTGGATTCCTGAGAGGAAAAAAGAATATAATCTCAAGGTGCACGTATTTACCTAGAAATGTGTTAAAATTATCTTTCTTTCTAGATGAATAGCACCCGCTGTATAAAAATCCCAAATGTTTTTTATCAATTTGTCTATGGGTATTTGGGCTGTTCCCAAAATTTAGATATTACAATCTGTGCTTCTCTAAACATGGGTGTGCATATACTGCTGTGATATGATGCTTTTAATTCTTCAGGACGCTACCAAGAAGGGGAATTTTTGGGTCAAAAGAAACCTCTAGTCCTAGTTTTTTGAGGGGTCTCCACACTGTTTTCCACAGAGAGTGTACTAGTCTACACTTCCACAACAGTGAAGAAGAGTTCCTTGTTTTCCAGCCCCATCAGCATTCATTGGTTTATTTCTTTTTTTTTTTTTTTTTTTTGGTTTTTCTCAGGTACGGGGAACCGAACCCACGACCTTGCGCTTGCCAGGCAGGCGCTTTGCCGCTGAGCTAAATCCCCAGCCCCTATTGGTTTATTTCTTGATGACAGCCATCCCTTTGGAATTGAGATGGAATCTCAGTGTTGTTTAATTTGCATCTCTCAAATGACCAGTTATGTTGACCATTTTTTTCATATATTTATTTTCCATTTCTACTTCTTCAGCTGAGAAGTGTGTATTCATTTTAGATGCCCATGCATGGATTGGGTCTTTAAATTTGGGGGATATGATTTTCATTATTTCGTTCTTTATATATTCTACTTAATAATCCTTTGTCTGAAAAAGAACTGGCAATTATTTTTTTCCCACTCTGTGCATTGTCTCTTCACTCTGTTGGCTGTTTCTTTAGCTGTGTAAAAGGTTTTTAATGATGTGAGTACCCTGTTCATTCTTTGTAATATTTCCTGTGCCTTTGGGTTTTTGCTCATGAAGTCTTTGTTGATAACTGTGTCTGCAAGTGTTCTACCTATTCAATCTTCCATGAGATGGAATCTTCCTGCTTTAATATTTAGATCCATTTTGATCCATTTTGATTTTACTTTAGTGCATGGTCAGAGACATGGGTCTAGTTTTAGTCTCTGGCATGTGGAAAGCCAGTTTTTTCAGCACCATTTATTAAAGAGGCTCTCTTTCTTCCAGTGCTTGATTCCTTTGTTGAAGATAAGGTTGCTGAAGGTGTTTGGAGTTTTTTCTGCATCTTCTAATCTGTTCCATTGATTCTTGCATACGTTTGGTTGGTTTGCTTTTTGTCAACACCATACTGTTTTAATTACAGTAGCTTTCTAGTATATTTAAAGTCAGGGATTGTGATGCTTCCTTCATTGCCCAGAATGCTATTTTTTTTTTTTCCGCTCTTTTAGATCTCTTCTTGCTCAGAATAAATTTTGGGATTGTTTTCTCTAGTTCTGTGATATATACTGGAATTTTGATGAGGACTGCATTAAATCTGTATAACAATTTTGGAACAATGGCAGTTCTCACTATGTTTGTTCTTCCTACCCAAGACCACTGGATCTTTCCATTTTCTGATGTACTGTTCAATCTTTTTCAGATTGCTGTAGTTTTCAATGTAGAGATCGTTTACCTCCTTTGTTAGATCAATTCCTAAGCATTTAATTTTTTTGATACTATTATAAAAGATGTGGTTTCCCTAACTTCTCTCAGACAGTTTATTATATGTGTACAGGAACGCTACTGATTTTTGAGTATTCACTTTGTGTACAGCTATGGAACTGAATTTGTTTTTTTGGTGGAGTTTTGGGAGTTTTCTTTTTAAAGTATCATATAATCTGCAAATAATGATAATTTAACTTCTTCCTTTCCCATCTTTATTCTTTTTATTTCTTTCTCTTGTCTAATTGCTCTGCTAATATTTCTATATCTATACTGATTTGAATTGGTGATAGTGGGCATCCTTGTCTGTCCCTGATTTTAGAATGAAGGTTTTTAGTTTTTTTGACCATTTAGTGTGATGTTAGCTGTTGATTTGTCATAAATGGCTTTTATCAGATTGAAATAAAGACCATCTAGTATAATTTTCTCTAGAGTTTTTTTTTCCATGAGTGTGTATTTGACTTTGTCAAATGCTTTTCCTGTATCTATTAAAATAATGTGTGAATTTGTCTTTGATTCTGTTGACGTTGTATGTTATATTTATTGATTTGCATCTGTTGAGCTGTCCCTGCATCCCTGGGATGAATCTTACTTGATCCTGGTGTGTAATCAGTATCTTATTGAGGAATTTTACAACTATGTTCACCAGAAAGATTGGCCTATAGTTCTCTGTTTTGGCTGGATCCTTCTCTGGTTTTGGTATTAGGGTATAACTTACTTCCAAGTATCACTTTGGGAGTATTGCTTTCCTTAAAATTTTGTTAAACAATTTGATGAATAATGACATTAGATTTTTTCTGAATTTTTTGTAGAATTCAACAATAAATCCATCAAGACCTGAGATTTTCTTTGTTTGTAAGTTTTTGATTACATCTTTAATTTAATTAAATGATAATGGGTTATTTATAATTTTTATATCTTCTTGATTCAACTTTGGTAATTCATATGTATATAGGAATCTGTACATTTTCCTCTTTTCCATCTATTGGAATAAAGGTTCTTAAAATTTATATTAATCATCCTATGGATTTCTGCAAAATCATTTGTGATTTCACCCTTTTCATTCTTAATTGCATGGATTTCAGTCTTCTCTTTTGATTAATTTTTGGCTAAGAGTTTATCAATTTTATTTAATCTTTTAAAGAATTAACTCTTCGATTCACTGATTCTTTATCTTGTTTTCTTCATCTCAATATTTTAAATTTCTGCTTTGATCTTTGTACTTTCCACCCTGGTACAAGCTTTGGGCTTGATTTGGTCTTTCTGTAGAAGTTTGGTGATCATGAATTTCCTCAACTGTTGTTTGTCAGAGAAGCATCTTATTTCTCTAGGCTGTTCTTAACCTTTTGAGTTCAAGTGATGGCACCAGAAAAGCCTCACAACTAGCAGGGACTACAAGTTTGCCTACCATAAGGACACTTGAACTAATTTGAAAGATATAGCCACACTTCTTTGCTACTCCTAGTCAAATGATGCAACTAAATTTTGCTAATTTGAGGGGTCAGGGTGTACTGTGTACATAATGACTCTCTTCTAGTGAAAAAAAATGAGGCAGAAGTGACATGATGTTTCTTGAGTTTAATTATAAAGATGGGAAGTTCAGATCCAGGATGTTCTCTCTGTCTGTCTTTTTCTTTCTCTCTCATTTTCTCAATCCCTCTCCTTCTTTTGTGGAAGTAAAATAGCAGGTGCAGTGGAGACTTTATGAAATTGGAAACGACAGGAATATAGAACATCTGCTGAGGGACGCTGCACGCCAGCAGCAGAGCCAGCTTAAGAGTGAAGCCATAGGAACTTCAACCACCCTTTGGAACTCTGGAACTCTCCAAGCCCTTTGGAACTCTCATCTCACCATGTGACCAGATGTTAAATATGGAGCTACAAGAATCAGTGTTTGCTCTGCTGAGTTTTGGTCTTGCTTTGGTCCAGATTTTTTTCCATCTTCCTATTTCTTCTTTTCAAAATGGGAATGGTTTGAAATGGAAATGTTTACCTTGTGCCATTTTAATCTGGACTTATGTAACATTTTTGTTTTGTTTTAGAAGTTCACAGGTAAGAGTCTGCCTTGAGTTTTGAAAGAGAATTTGACTTTGACTTTTGAAAAACTGTTGGAATAGTTGGGAAAGGGGTGGTCACATTTCCTATTTTATGGAGATGTTTGTATTATGTTAGGTGGAACAATGAGCTTGCTATTGTCTCTATCAGGAGGTTAAGAATGGCTCATGAAGATACATTTGGGTATAAAGTTAAAAAGGGTCAGAATATTGTAGTTAGTGTGTTTTGTCAGCATGAATGACTTGGGATTCCCTTGGGAGACTGGTGGAATACACTAGGGTGTGTGGCTGTGTAAGCCATGCCAGTGTGGCTTTAGAGTCAATACCTGGTCCCTAATCCCTTCTGCTCTTGTTCTGCTTCATCCTGCCATGAACTAACTGTCTTGCTTCACAGTGCCCTTCTCCCACTCTTCTGTCTTAAAGTCAACTGTGCAGGAACTGAATCTCCTTAAAATATGAGCCACATTACACCTCCCCGCTTTAGACTGTGGGTGATCAGTGTTGTGGCCAGCATTTCAAAAGCTAATACAGAGCCAAACAGTAAAAAATAGAGAAATTCATAAGCAAGATGATTTCCAATAATAAATTCTCTAAAAATTATAAGATAGTACTTTAACAGAATTATAGAACTGAAGAAAATAGGGCAAATTTATATAGAATGTTAAGAAAAGCCTCTATGAAATAATAAATCTAAAATGCAGTCATGAAAAAATACTTCTACCAAAATTTACACAGATCGGTTTAGACAAGAAATAGCAAAACCAAATGCCCTGAGAAAGTACCTTCCTCAGTTGGTTGAACAAGAGATTATGTCAATGGGTAAATCGGTACCCACCCATAAAAGTAGTATTTCTTAGGTAATAATAAAGAGTTTGGAATTCACTAGAAAGTTTTAAGCAGAAAAGGAATATAATTTGACCTAGAATATTGGATTTTTGAGTGTTTTATTTTGGGTTCCCTAGAAGTTGAGTTTGAGACAAAATGCAACCTCAGGATCACAGGAGTGCTGGCAGCAAATATGTAACCTCAGTAGACTGTATCGTTCTTCCGATCACATGCAAATCTCTAGAGCACAGATCATACCACAGGGTAGGGTGTCAGCCTTTTCCATCCTTCCTGTCATTGGCCATTTTCTATCCTTAGGCTCTGAAGTGCTACACACTCTGGAGGAGGTTGCTCCTGCTTTTGAAATTCAGTTCCTCAGAAACCAGGTCAGTTGTGAAATATTATCCGCCAATACTTACCAAGCTGGGATATGGTATCCCCACTGGAAAGGGAGTTCAAATGGGCTATCAATAGCGTCACTAGAAATCGAGTTGTCCACTGAGTGGAAAATTCATTGTGGTGGTAGAGTTCAGTAAGAGGAAAGAAGAAAAAAGAGTTATCAAACTTTTATGATATAACAATGAGGGAAAAAGTGGATTCAACTTGAACTGGACTTAGAAAAGTGGTATTGAAGGTAACTAAATGTGGAATGAATTTCTGGAGCGGGATAATAACACTGGATATATGGACTGAGATAAAGTGGAAAATTAAAAAAATCTGACTTATTGTTGCTTTATTTGTACGATTAGACAGTGCTATTTCCAGAGGAAACTTGGGGATAAATAAATAGGAATTATCATACATCTTCCCATGCACTATCAAAATAGTAAATTCCTAAAGATACATACTTTATTTTCATTGATCATCTGAAGAGAGCAAACTAGACAGGATTTTAAGGTAGCAAAACTGCAGAAGAAAGTTTGCCATCAGCAAAAAAAAATTGAGAATTAAAAACATATTATGGTAGAGAATAATGGATAAGGGAAAGATTAAGAAACAAAAACAGGTATGATATAAAGGGAAAGAAGAAGAGAAGTCAAGTGTAATCCATGTGTGAAGAGATTAAGGAAGAGAGACAACAGGCAGTAAAAAGGTATTTACAACCAGTGGTTCTCCAAGGGTGACCTGTGGCCCCTTTAAGGTCCCAAGAATATTTCTGCAGCCTCACTCTGTAATAATGTGAGGTTGCATTTTCTTCTTATACTTCACCCCAAAATCATGTTACAACAGACTAAATACAGAAGCAGGCATGTAAATCCAGCTATTTTCTATTAAAATAGTCATCGGGGGGATTCACACAAATGAAAAATAATGCTGCTTATTAAATTCTGAACCATATATTTCTCATACATCATTTATTTTAACATGTAGCAGCTTTATATGTTTTCATAAAATATTTTAAAACTTTCTTCATTGCATTTTCTAATAATGACAATTTCAATAGGTTTAACCCAAAGAAACAAAAACTCCATGGGGTCCTCACTAGTTTTTAAGAGGAAAAATGGTTTTCTGCTCCCAAAATTTGAGAACCATTGCTTTAGAGCTTATGTATGTTTTGTGTCAAATATTAATCAATAACGTTTCTGACTTGCTGCCACTCCTCTGAAAACATAAATACTTTCTCACTTTATTTATAGTAAAAATAATTCAGAGATTCCACTCCTGAAAGAGTAAGAAAACTTGCCAGGTTAAAAAGTAAAATATTCTGAAGGTGAACAATTTACTTGCAGTTATATTAACTCAAAATTTACTTTAGTGAATACAGTTACCTCAGGATGAACCCAGTATGAGTGATCTGCTTTTCCCTTTTATTTTCTTTATTTTGTTTTTTCCACTCCAAAATTGCCTAACTAAAAATGGTAGACAGTAATGTAAGTGCAAAAGTTATAAACTTTTTTAGTGATCGAAAGGAATTCTTTCAACCAATGTTGTTGCTACTGATAAAATATAGAAATCATGTATGATATCTTAAGAGATTTCAGTAGAAGGACATACAAGGTCTAAAACTGAGCAGTAATAGTATTATGAACTGGGGATGTTCTATGCACCATATAATATGGACACGCACTCCTAACCTTTATTTAATATCATTTTCTCATTCACATTATAAGATTATACCCCGCAATTTTTGGATTTAATTCTAACAGGTATATTTGCTGCCATCACTAGAACCCTTAGAGAGGACAGCTTCAGCAATTTCCAGGAGCACTGTACCTACCCTGGTGCCATCTTTGGATGCACCCCTTGAAATTACTCTCTTCTACAGGCGGAAGTGAGGAAGCATAGGACACTGAAGATATCACAGTATGCTATTTTGTTTTCACATTGTTAAAATCACTGCTTGAAATAAACTTGAAATTTCCAGAATCACAAACTAGTGCATTTGCTTGAAAGGTTTATGTTTGGAAGTAATTTATAGAATAGTCTTTGTCATCAAGGCCAAAATTTTTCTATCTGATGCTGTTTCATTGTGGACTTCCAACTTTTTTCTAAAATTAAAAGTGGAGAAATTCAGGCTTTTCTTCTACATATCTTGAAATTTTTCCTTTCTTTGAGTTAAAATACCCCATACTTTCTCTATCAAAAGGCAAAGACAAGTTGTTGCCCACAATGGTCTAGAGTTCCTGGGCTCAAGCAATTCTTCTGTATCAGTCTCTAGAGTAGCTGAGACTATTAGTATAACAACTCTCAGCTACAAAGGACAGTTTTTACAGAGTGGCTCAGAGGAAAGAAAACAGATGCATAAGAAGTCAGAAGAATCTGAAAGAAGCCTAAGAAGTAGATGCTGACCTAGTGAAATGTAATATATATGGTATATCGTAAGCATACACAACGAGTTATTTTTAAAGATATCTGCTATTTGACTAAAAACACATTCTATGAATCAGAAGACAAATAATTTACCATACATCAGCCCTCTGGTAAACTTGGCAAGGAATTATGTTGTTGAATGGGACTGGCAATATTAGTCATGAAGTCTTAAATCAGGAAGATACACAGAATCACCAAGACATTTTTAATTCAGGTTTGTAAAAGCCAACATCTTTCTCTTCTGTTGTACTAATGGGAGTGTTAGATTCCCTCTCCTGCAGCTGTGTGCTGTAAGTGCACGATTAACTTGTACTACGATCCACAATCTGGCTGGTTTTGATTTTAAATTCTGATCATTTATCAGATGACTCCTTTTGTATATAATTTTAATTCAAGAGAGCTGACTTTTTTTGGGGGGAATTATTTAGAAATTAAAGTTATTTTTATAGAATTGTAAAGATATTTTGATTTTTGATGTGTTAAAATACTTCTAATTTCTATGTTTAGCTTGGATAGACATTCACTAATATGGTAATAAGGAGAATATTCAAATCATATTTTAGAAAAATTATTCTTAGTATTCAGTCATGGGCAGAAATACCCATAACATTATTCAGTGTGAATTTGCTAGTAAAGATAGTTTAACCTTTTAAGATTAACTTGTAGTAAACAATGCATTATTATAATAAAGTAAAAAATATATAGTTTATTTCTTGCATTTATCTTCTTTGCTGTATTGGGATGTGTATTTTATTCCCTTTTCCTTTTTCAATTTCAGATCTTCTTCCACTTAAATCATCCTAAATTCTCAATTAGTGCAAAATTCCATTGCATAGGCTTTATGTACTGGGTTATTGATTCATTTTAATTTTGAAATGAAATTATAAACTGTTTTGTTACATGATTGAGAGAGCTTACAAAATTCAGATAGTGATTAATTTAAAATATGTATTTAGTAGTCATCAGAATAAATCCCACCACTCCTAAGGCAGGAATGATACCTCTCCTTGTCTCTCCTGCACACACACACATACACACACACACACATACATACACACTCCCAAATGAAGAAATGTAGAGACAGTGGCTCAACTCACTTAAATAACTATGCTAAAAACTGCATCATTCACCACACTTCATTCTGCTTCACAGCAAAACAAATTTAATTTCTTGTTGCTTTGAGAAATTTAATGAGAAAATAATTAGAGACTTTGGATTCTGTGATAGATTCAGTTGATGTAACTGTGTGCAAAAAAATTTTTTTTAACTTCTCTAAACTCTGTCTTTCTCTTCTGCAAAACTAGCTTAATATTATCTACTTTGCAAGGATGTGAGAATTATATACCAAAAGCCATTATTTACCTGCATGTATTTTTCTTTGTGCTTTTAAAAAGAACTGGGGTACGTAATGAGAAGCCAGATGAGTAAGGACACTCCTTCAGCACGTTGGACAGATGCAAAGGGAACTGTACTAATGATGGTTTGGCTGTAGAAACTTAGTTGACAGTAGAAAGAAAATGTTGTCTGCTTGCTTAGTGACCAGTGTTGGCTCCAGGACACAAAAGGTGGATCCTATATGCATGGAAGCTAAGTAGACAAGTTTATTTGTTCTCCAATTTTATGTGAAAATTTTCATTAATGTAGGTACTTCAAACATCACCCACTTATTTCCTTAGTTTGTCTAGATTATAGGGATCCAGCTGCAGCTTAGTTTGGGCCTCAGTTCTGTGCTTCATAAGGCAGAGGTCAAGGTGTTGGCTGACCTACCAGCTTGTCTGAAACTCCGTCTTCTTTGAAACAGCTTGGTTGTTGCTGTGATTAATTTACTTGTATTTGCAGGACTGAAGCCTTTGACCCCTACAAGTCATCGACTGCTCCCTGTTACATGTGTGACGCTGCATAACATGGCCCTTTGATTTTTTAAGGCTAACTGGAGCAAGTCTACTGCAGTTTCCTATCATTTATTTCAAGATCCTTTTTGAAAAGGCTCACCTGATTTGGTGTGATTCACCTAGGATAAACTTCATTTTCATTAACAAAATTTATCTGGAAAATTATTTTATCTTTGCCAAGTCTCTTAGTCACGCAGGTGATCTCATATTCTCATGGGTTTCAATTACAATTTGAGAGGAGGGATTGTAAATTGGGGTCATTTTACAGTTTCATCACAGTTGGCATCGTGTTTATCTTCTCATTACCATTTCACTTCTTTCCTTTACATAGCCTCATACCATTTGGGGATCATAATTTTAAGTTGGATAGAGTGCTACTTAGAATAAGCAAGTTCTTTTCAAACATTCTTATCTTCACCCTACAATGATTAATTTATATACTTGTGATATTACAATTTTATGTAGATACACAAAAACAGATAATTGGAAAAAAAAGTCTACCATTACTATGTGCACTTCAATCTATTCTGTTTTACTCTGTTCTTTTCTCTCAGTTCTGTCCTAATTTAGTATGTTTCATTCCCTTCAAAAGTTAAACAAATGCAAGTTATGCTTCAACAAATTGATATCTCAAAGTCATTAATGTGTTACCATATGCAATTTGGAAACATTGCACTAAAGCAATCATTTGGAGTCTTTTTTTCTGTCCGGTATCTGTGTGCAGAATGGAGAGTGTTTTACCCTTTGAAACAAAGGCAAACTAAAAATCCAAGGGGAAAGAGTCCTCCAGTGGAATAATGAGTAGATAAATTAAAGCCTATTAAAGCAAAGAAATAAGTCAAACTGAGAATAAATTAGAACGCGTGTAAAATGCAAATGTAAGGAAAGACATATTACAAATTTATATTTTGTCATCTCACCATGCTGTCCTGCACTTTTAACAAACCATACCACAGTTCATGGTGCCCCATTCAGTCTATATCCTCTTCTCAGTTGAGTAAAGCAAGATTGTGGCAGAAACCTTGTCTCGCTTCATTTATTTTACGCTGTGAAACCGAGGAATACAATGGGAGACTTGGAAGCTGAGCTGGTGTCAGAGTTCTGTGTGCACAATAGCAGTAACATTTGTCTGAAATTCAGATTCAGAGGATCAGATCTGTGTGCCATGTGAAGACTAATTGTACAAATGTCAATCTTTTTTTTTTCAGGTTCATTAAATTATGATACTTAATTAACATCAGTGTCAGGGAAAGAAAAAAATACCCAGTGCTTTCCTAAAAGCTGTTCATATTTAAATATACGTTGATTGATAGAAGCCTATTGTTTTCTAGTGCCTAGTAATGTTCTTCACTGCATATATTACCTGAAGACTTCCCCAAACCTGAGATCTTTGGAACGCTAATGACAAGTACCTGCCATTATTATATAGAAAGTGCTATTTTATGAGCAGACCTGGTGCCTCTCCCTCTCCATCCATGGAGTACATATCTAGAACTTGATTGATTTCAACACATTTTACCAGCCAGTTAGAGGTTATCGAATCCTATGAATAAAAATAAGAATCTATTTGTTGGCTGACATACCAGAACATGTTAGCAAGGCATGGTTTCAATTTGACTTCATTCCTTGAGAAAATAATAAAAAAGCAACTCTGTGATTTTTTAAAAATGTGAATAGATTTCTTTCATATAGTTTTAAGTAACTTTTAAAGTAATATGCAAATGATTACTAAAAGAGGAAAATCATAATTTTAGGGGTAGGGTTAAATATGGAGGAATCATACTATTTTCAAGTAAAAGCATTAATAAAACATAAATCTCATCTTTCTTGACCCTTACTGTGGGATACACAACATGCAACACTTCTATGATATTTGTGAATAAACGAATGATTCTGAATTATTTGGTGAATGGGAAGAAACATGAAGTATTGAAACCTATTTAGAACTGCTGTATTTCTGATGAATATTCATGCTTGTTTTTAATGCATGTTTGTAGCAACTGAGATGGACAAGCTTTAGTATACTATGATGGTCCTGTAGTAGGATAGGTATGTAACAGACTAAAAGGTAGAATGAAAAAGTAAGTAAAACTCAAATGTACTCATTAGTAATCACAAATGATGTGGCATGCTTTTATTTAGCACATAAATACATTATTTATTGAAAGCTTCAGCATATGGCAAAAATAAATGATTTCTTTCCTTTTACCCTTAAGTCCCTTTAAAGAGATCAACAATAACAATTCCCTAGAGACTAGACCTAGAAATAGAAAAACAGAAATAGTACAAAAGCACAAACAAAAGAATCTACACCTAGCAATTTAAATCTTGTTTTTTTTTTTTTTTTTCGGTTTTTCTCCAGTACTGGGAACCGAACTCACGACCTTGCGCTTGCCAGGCAGGCGCTTTGCCGCTGAGCTAAATCCCCAGCCCCGCAATTTAAATCTTAATGAGAGGAAAATTATAAGAATAGATTCAAATAATATATTACAGTTGTAATATAATATTAACCCCCAAACAAAATGTAATTAAACGTAGTGTCAAGACCCAACAGCATAAAAACAGCTATCCATAATCACATACAAGAGACATACCATTATATTCTATTGGAAAAAAAGAATAAATGAGAGAAAATGCAATATTAAATGTCTGATAGAATTGAGGTCCTAATTAAGTCTTCAAATGAATTAAATAAGCATGTCCCTTTAACTTTTCCTTTATGTCTCATGTATAGGCTATTAAAATGTTTGGCATAATTATAGTCAAAATGTATATACTTTTGCCTGTGCTGAACAACATAATGTTCAGCAGAAAATTAAGAATCCAAAGTGCAGCCAAATTACTGAATCCTTGATATGTTCACACAAGCAAGAAAAGCTGTGGGCCCGATAAGCTGAGAAAATAATTACACGTCTGTCACCTCCCCTTTGTCCCACATGAAGTTTACAATAACTTTCTGTCATACCAAAAATGATCTACTTTACTGTCACTCGGCCATATACAGAAGTTAGCCTAATGAACATCACACAGATATTCCTCATATTAGTGAATTTTATATAAATTATGAAATCCTTTACCATTTTAAAGGGTGAATTTTTTCTACAAATTGTTCACATACCATTGGGTTGGTAAACTTTGGAGCTTCTTAACAGCTTGAAATTTCTGTATTTCAATTTCTAAGATGTCTCAAGTTTTGTGGCTGAGAAAACACATAATGGGATATAAAGCCTTTTCTCTGTAAGGCTAATATTTAAAACCAGTGTCTGTTCTCAGTGACAAAGTATTAATGCATCTCATACCTAATCTAGAACTGCTATGAGAGATTTAGCTTCTTCAATTTAATTTCTAATGAGCACAGTGTTTTAAACTAAAACTGTTTTCGGTTGAAAGTCTGAGTGGGTCTAATGAAATGAATTAATGAATATGCTAGTCCCTGTGTCTTAATTGAGTTACGATGCTTGTATTTTTTTCCTATATTTTATAAAAACTGTAGAAAGAACCAAATAAACTATTATACCTCAAAGTTTTCTGATTGTACAATTGTAAAACGATAGAAATTAAGTAATCTATTAAGATTTAAGTAAAACTATGGTTTATCTGTACTAAAAGCTATATACCTTGGACTGCTGTTTCTGCCTGTGAAGAAGCAGATGATTTTACATTTATAACAAGAACCTTACCATCATAGCATAAACAATAATACATTGTGAAACTATATATCAAATGACTTTTTCAGGCCTGAGACAGCAGTCAGTTACAATCCTTATGAGAAGGTGCAAAACACGTTTATGGTCTAATGTCTGACATGAAATATTCAAGAGTCCTGCAGCTACAATTTTTAAAAATGAAAGAAGAAACATATTTTAAAGTCTAGGTTTCATTTCTATGTTTCAATATTTAACATGCTCAATTTATTGAGTAAGCATTCTATATTATTATGAATAAAGGATAGAGGGACCATTTGGTTGCTATCCCAAGAAATACAGTTACTCATAGAGGACAAATATTATGTAAATTTTATGCTTTTACTGAGACTACCTTATATTTTTCAGATTCTGTCAGCATTTTTATCACAATTCAATAATTTAGTAAGTAAATGTTTGTCTACCAATAACTATTTGTGTAAAGCATATTATTGCTGCCTAAGTAATCTGAATTACTTTGAGTGGGGTGTTTCGCATCATACTCTAGTTTAATATTGACATATGTATGAGAGTCCATGAATATAGACAATCCAATGTAAAATCAATCCATGTGGAATTTCAGTTAACATCCGTATTAGAAGAAACTTATAAAATATCATTAAACATTTATCCATAATCCTTAAGCAAAATGATCTTCATTTTCAGTGAATTGTATTTTCCATCTCCTATGATTTGATACCTATATCATGGCCCCCAAATTATGGTTCCTGATTCTTTCACAATTTAGGACAGAAATATTTTCAAAATGTCCTAGAAATATGAAACCTAAATTTTTGTTTTTCACATCTATAAGGTGTTTAATAACAATACTAGTTATTAAACTGTAAAAAATATTTATGTTTTTCCTTGGCAAAATGCTGTAAGAGAATCAAAAGTTGGAAAGAGTAGAAGACAGAGAGATCAAAGAAAATTAAACTTAAATGCACAAAATTAAATAAATAAAAGATGAGAAGCAGGACTTTGAGTTTGGGTAGATGCAAATTCTTTCTCAGCTTCTTTTTGGCTTGGTAAAACATGAAAAGCTCCTAATCTGATAGTATATTACTTCTCATTGCCTCAGCAAAACTATTTTTGAACCTACAAAGCCTTTGCGATCATCCTATTCAGGGAAATCTATCACAGTTTTGCAAATCACTCAAATTTTGCAGAAAATTATAATGCTGAAAATGATGGCAGAAGGCTCCATTTTAGCTTTAGCCTAGTTCTGTTCTTGGATACCAGTATATATTGCAGGTGTTTAATCCTAAAATACCTCCTCCAAAATTGACTGTTATTACTAATGAAGTGATCATTTTTTAAAAAAAATAATCAATCATATCAATCATATGACTGCATTTTAAACACATTATTGTTAGAATATAGTAAAATAATCATGTTACCAGTTATTGATGAAAAATGAACATTTTTATACTTGTGGTTATTATTTTAGCAGCCACACATTACTTATTCAATATATCCTAGTTCTACCTGACTTCATGTTGAACAGTATTATCACACATTTCTAAAAGATAAACTGTGGAAGGTGTTGTGAAAATAAGGAAAAACATTTATTAAATGGAGCTAGAAATTGTTAAAGATGACTGAGGGACTTGGGAAATAAGACAGTTCTGTGTAAGAAATAGCTACTCTTGTTGTCCATAGCTTTACATACAATTCTGAAGTTATTTTATTTTTATTTATTTTCTTTATTTTTTGGTACCAAGAATCGAACTCATGACCTCATGCTTGCCAGGCAGGTACTGTGCCCCTGCTCATGGAGTTCTTTTAGAAAGGACATTTTCTTTTCTGGTAGCTACTTACTACTATCAAAAGTTGAGGCTTATTTTACAAATTATTTATCATGTCCTTTTAAACTACTTTTTACACTCTTGAAACATCAGAATCAAATTTCCTGCAATACTGCTCTGAAATATTTCAATAACTTTATCAAACTGCATAAAATGAGGAAGTATTATAGTAGAGCACAGAGGTAAAATTAATTACAAGTTGGCATTTGAAATACTAAAAGTCATCGAAAAGGAATGTGCAATGTTTGATTCCTAAAGTATTAGTGTCTTGATTACTAGACAAACTACATGATAATTTATAAATCAAAATCAGAACCATAATATTTCTAGTTTTTACAGTTCAAAGACAAAAATCTACTAAAATTTCAACTTGGGACAGTGATGAAGTCAGACAAATAGAGAATAACTTTTTCTACTTTTTACTCTCAGTGATATGAAAAACTTGATGTGCATAGAATTCTACTTTCCTAACTATTACAAGGAACAAAAATAAATAATCACTGTGTCATTTTCAAATAACTCTTGCTGCTAGGTTGGTATTATTAAAAACAGAACTATATATGACACTCATGTGAGTAGAAACCCATTGTTATTTCTTAATTATGTGGCAAAAATGACAAATGCATTTGAGCTATAGCTTGCCACAATTTTGCTCTATCCGACATATTCAGTTCTACTCATGAGACATCTTCTCAGCTGGCCAAATAATCTCTTGCAGGAAAAAAATTTCTTGTAGCAATCTTAGTTCAAAATGAAAACTCAAGCTAAGCTTTAAAACTAAGTGCTTGTGGTCATGTGGACATCCAGTGAATGTCTTTTTTGGTGTTGCTGGGGATCAACCCCAGTGCAAATGTCCAATTTGTAAAAAGAATTATAGCATTGTAGTATTAAGCAAGCAACTATATAGTTCCTGACTTCATTAGTTGTGAGGCTTCTGCTCGTTTTATAACAACAGTAATTACTAGATTTTTTAAAAAGTAAAATTAAACGTAATTACCTTCAAAGAAAAAATAATATAAGATGTGATGAGAAAATATAAAGGAAGTGTGGTTAGAGTAAAAAAAAAATATCAAGGACTTAATCAAGGGTAAACCAAGAATGTGATCTGTGGTATCTGAAAATATATCTGAAGAGAAGATCTCTGCTCTTCTTTTCTCTTCCCAAGTTAGTTTTCTTTTTCAATCAGAAAATTGTTTACCTCTGCCTGATTTACATAAGATTTATCTCATTCTCTAAATCCAGTATAAAGACATAGCACTTTTAGTAATCTGCAAAATAATTTTTCTTTTCATTTAAAATTTTCAGTTAGTGATACTGATAACGCAATTTTAAACCTCACAAGTATTATAAGACAAAATGAACAAATAACTTTTTTAATCTTATTCAGAAGTATGACAGTTAAGCTCACTTGTCAATTTCACTGGATTGAAACTCTGGGGAAGTTGATTGGATCATGGTGGTGAAAATATTCGTGAACGAATGTGCTGTTAAATGTGGATCCCGGGCATTGGTTACTTTGGGGCCTTCCTTTGGAGGGACGTCTCTCATTGGCGCTCCTCTCTATGCTCTGCTCCTGATAGATAGGAAGAGAGCAGTTTTGCGCCATGCTTTTCTGTACGATATATTTCACAAAGTAGAAAAAAAGGATTCTGAATATTTTTCCCATATTAAAATGTTAAATGTTTGAGGAGATCAATATATTTAACTTGATGTAAACCTTATGAGATGTGTACATATATCCAGACATCACATGGTACACTAGTAATAAGCACAATTTTTATTTTTATGTATCAATTAAGGTAAGTGTAATTTCTACTTTACAGCAAGGAAATCATGCTCCTTGCAATAGCGTGGTCAAACCTAGAGGATATAATGTTAAGTGAAGTAAGCCAGGAAAATACTGTGTATTTTCATTTATATGTGGAAACTAAAATAAACAGAGAATGGGTTGGTCGCTAACACAGGGGGATTGGGGAATGTTAGTCAAAGCATACAAAATTTTAGTTCACAGGAGGAGTGAGTTAAAGAGTTCTATTACATAATATGAGGAGTATGGTCAGTAACAATATATTGTATACTTGAAAATTGTTAAGGGAGTAGATTTTAAATGTTCTTACTAGAAAGAAATGATGATGATGTGGTAATGATAACGATGCTAGAAAAATTCTAGGTGCTAAAAAATCTTAAAAATTTGGCATGTAACATAAATGAGCATAACTACTGCTGAAATGTTGCTTTGTAAGTGTTATTCTATTGACAAAGATATGGGACTCCTCAGGAAAGTGGCTGATTCCAGGTCTGTGGCAAAGAAATTGTAATATAATCTTAAAGTATTTTACAGTGCCAGAAAAATAAGGAAACATTCAAGGTAGAATGGAGGCATTCTAAAGAAAGCAACAACACAAAAGCCAGCTAGGAGAGATTCATTGCAGTAAAAGAAAATGTGACAAATAAAAATAGAGTGAATAAATAACAAGATAGAAGAAAAG
The DNA here is from genome assembly GCF_000276665.1 of Chinchilla lanigera. Taxonomy (NCBI): domain Eukaryota; kingdom Metazoa; phylum Chordata; class Mammalia; order Rodentia; family Chinchillidae; genus Chinchilla; species Chinchilla lanigera. The sequence goes on from NW_004955411.1 coordinate 20,102,293, forward strand.
AAGGAAGGCAGACAAGGAAGCGAGGAAAGAAGGAAGGGAGGGAGGAGTGACGGGAAGGAAAATGGAACAGAGAGAGCAAAAGAAGGAAGAAGGGAAAAAAGGAAAAGAAAGCCATGGTTTTGTAAAGAAACAAAGCCAAAAAAATTCTTAAAAATGAAAATGAAAGAAAATTTTCTATTATCAGAGGTAATTATAATATCAATTGTTTATTCCAAAATTGGCAACTAGAGGAAAATAAATGTTTCTTGAAACAAGGAAATGTAAAGAATCCCGAGTAATGAAGAACGTCTCATTTTATAGAAGAATATCAGCTAATATTTTAAATCAATATTTTCAAGTTTTTATGAAATAATTTGTTCCATAAGGAGTTACCAGGAACGCTCAGACTCGCAGTGGCAGTGGAACACTCTGCCTTGCAGGGGGCCCCGGGGATTCCACGCTTCGGCTCAGCCGCTACCAACTTGGAGCTGGCTCTGCACTCTTTGCCCTCTACATGGGGCAGCAGAGGTGCAAGTCCAACAACCGACCTGCTCGTGGACAAAGCAAAATTCTGGAATAGGAGATTCAGCCTGGCTGACTAGAAGAAGAGTCTCGTCACAGACGCTGAGGAAATAGCCCCTGAGAAGGAATGATCTGCAAGAGCCAACATGGCGGAGTAGAGGAGGAGCCACATCACAGAGACTCAGAGAACAGTAAAAAGAAACATAAATGAGAGAAGTAAAGACGATAGTGAGTGCCAGCAGTTTGGCTTCTCCGGGATAAGGTTTCTGAAGTGTGGAGGGCAGCAACTTGAGAGGAACCAAAATGAGGGGAGGGAACATGGGAACAAAAGAATTGACAAGGAGAAGAAAACAGGATTAAGTAATACAGAAGAGGTGGCCCACACTGCAGAGCAGATACCTCGGTGCCCACCAAGACAGTGCTGGTGGGCTGCCAGCCAGGAGGCACAATGAAATAGCTTCCCTGCTCATGGTGAACTGCACTCCAGTCTTCTGTAGTTGGAGACAGTGGGACGAGTGTGTCTTTGATTCCTGAGGGACCTTCCAGTGGTAACAGCTGCAGAGTGTCTGTGTTATAAATGCCCCAGGACATAGCCGGGCAGTGTAAGTGGGGGCCAGGGAGACAGTATGTGAAAGGCTTGGGAGTTTGCAACTCAATCCCAGGGCAGTCCTGTGCCTCACAGCTTCATGCTGCCAAGGTCTGGTCCCAGAGTTGATGACTGAGAGAGTCACTGGAGACTATGAGCAGTTGGACAGCAGATTGGGGTGAGTCCTGCTGAAAGGCAGGAACTGGTGATCACAGACCCAAGACCTGTGGTCAGGAATTGGATTCGTTCCGAGTTAACTCCAGGTTGGAGGCTTACATTCCCAATACTAAAGGGAAGCCCCAAACAAGGGCTTGTGGAATGCTATTTCTCAACAAGCCCTGATAGACACCACAGTGGATTAGCCTGTTATTGGTGCAGTTAAATTGACTGCATGGAAATAATCCTGACTCAGTGGACAACTTCATGTCTGTGAACTTGTCTGATAAAGTCATCATTATATCCAGAGAAGGGATCACCAGTCCTTCCAAACCCACAAAATTGGTGTGGGTTGAACTGAAAAAATGCCTGCAACCTGGTACAAGGAGATCTTGAGTCTTAGTTAGCTTCAATTTTGCAGAGGAGGGATAACAGGGGTATTTGGGGTATGAAAATTCAGACTATTTGGCAAAGAAGCTACTTGGGAATCATGCGTGCAATTGCTCATTGGAGTGTCTAATCTGTGTTCCTGTCAGACATCTTCTTGATTTAAGCTTTTCTATATTTCTTGAATTATTTAGTAATGTAGCGTTCTGCTCTTTTATGGTTTCATGTATATGTTAGGTGGTTACTCTTTTATGATT